>NC_138046.1:1602909-2202909 GCF_964194185.1 Rhinolophus hipposideros | reverse complement strand
TTTGTTGTCATTTAAACATTTATAGGTCGTGTATTTTTACATTTTTTTCAATTTATAATAGTGTAGCAATAATTGAATGTTAATTGCCTGGCTTTCATCCTTATTGGCTTTAAGACATTCACCTTCCAATCCCTCCCTCACTCAGCTTTCTCTAACCCTCAGATATCTCAGTAATCATCAATAGGTCATTAGTTATTTCTCCTGGCATTCTAAGATACAATTTTCCAAACCCTTTATTTGCCTCTGAACAACACAGCATTACCTTCTGCCTTAATGTCAACACCTTACAGTAATTCCTAATCTAGTTTTGGGATACAGGAAGGATGTCTTCAGAAAAAAAGTTAGTTGGTTACTTAATTAAGTCCTTTTAAGTGAAGACAATGCTGTTTCCCCATTGAGCGGCCTTGGCACCCGTGTTGAAGATCATTTGACAATATATGCAAAGCTTATTTCTGGGCTCTCTATTCTGTTCCATTGGTCTATATTTCTGTCTTTATGGTTGTACCACAGTGTTTTGGCTGCTGTAGCTTTGTAATATGTTTTGAAATCAGGAAGTGTGAGGCCTCCAACTTTATTCTTCCTTTTCAAGATTGTTTTGGCTATTTAGGTCCCTTGAGATTCCATACTCACTTTCGAAGTTTTTTTTTCTGTGTCTGTAAAAAATGCCACGGGGATTTTGACACTGACATGCCACTGAGTCTATAGATAGCTTTGAATAGTATAAACATTTTAACAATATTAAGTCTTCCGATCTATAAACACAGGATATCTTTCCATTTATTTGTTCCTGCTTTATTTCTTTCATCAGTTTGTTATAGCTTTCAGTACAAAATTTTTCACCTACTTGGGTAAATTTATTCCTCAGTATTTTATTCCTTTTGATGCTATTAAGTAAAAATTTTTTAAAAGGCACAAACCCACTAGGATAAATACAACAGGACAGCATAACAAGATCACATTATTTTAGAAGCTGGAAAAGAAATGGATAAATTAGTAAGTGACTTAGTATAAATGAGATAGCAGAAAACTATACTAGCAATGGGGAAATCTGAGAAGCAACCCAATTTATATTACCATAACCTCCTCCCAATTTCAGCAGTTGGCACCCAAGATACCTTGTAAAGGTGAAGAATTGCTTGAAGCTATGTTTGGGATGGATTTAGACCAACATGTCCCCTTCCTCATTCAGATAAACAACTGCAACAGACTGCAGGTTGCAAAACAGAGGATCTCTGAACTTGGGGAGATGAGGCACAATTGAGGGTAGAGGTGCTGTACTGAATAGAGGGTGAATAAGGAAAAATGTACATACTGAGTATCGAGACCCAAGTCTTTGTTCCGTCCTCCTTGACCCCCAGAACCCAAGAAGCCAGGTATTGGATCTCTAAGGGATAGACTGGAGGAGGCTTCTATGGGAAATTTGACCAGCCCAAGAGAAAAGATCCGAGGACACTGAAATTAGCAAGCAGCTCACCCTACAGAACACCTCATCCACATGAAAGTACAGAGAAGACCTAGGAACAGAGCTTCCGATGAGATTTTTACTGTTTTGTTATTAAAGATAAGCAGCTAGTGATCAATGGACATTTGAGGAAAGCACCTAATAGAAAGGCAGAGACAAAACACACACATGTACACAAACACAAAAAAATCACCTTGGAGAAAAAAAGAGATTATGCAGAGAACAAACATGGGGGAGAGAAATTGTCACTATCTTCTGAGAGAAAATAATATATTGCAAGCCTAAAATAATGACAGGATGCTATGCAACAAGTAAGTGCTGGCGAGGATGTGGAGAAAGGGAACCCTCATGCACCGTTGGTGGGACTGCATATTGCTGCAGCCACTGTGGAAAACAGTATGGGGGGGGTCCTGAAAAATGAAAAATAGAGCTACCTTATGTCCCAGCAATCACACTTCTGGATATTTATCCGAAGAAAACAAAAACACTAACTTAAAAAGATGTATGTACCCCTATGATCACTGCAGCATTGTTTACAATAGCCAAGATATGGAAGCTAAGTGTCCATCAACAGATGACTGCACAAAGATGTGGTGTGCTATGCTGTACCTGAAACTAATACAATAGTAAACGTCAACTGTAATTGAATCTTTTTAAATAACCACCTCAAAAAACAAAATACAGCCTGGTGACTACAGTTAATAATACTGTACTGCATATTTGAAAGTTGTTAAGAAAATGAATCTTAAAGTTCTCATCACAAGAAAAAAAATTTTTTAATTATGTATGGTGACAGATGTTAACTAGACTGATTGTGGTGATCATTTTGTGGTGTATACAAATACTGCATCATCATGTTGTACACCTGAAACTAATACAATGTATGTACATATTATATTAGGTTGGTGCAAAAGTAATTGCAGTTTTTACAATTATTTTTAACCTTTTAAACCTCAATTACTTTTGCACCAGCCTAATACTTCAATTTTTTTAAAAATAAATCAATTGACAAAAAAGATGTCATAGTTATGTGTGCATGTATATATTCATACATGCGATGGAATATTACCCTGCAATAAAAAAGAATGAAATCCTACCATTTGCAACAACATGGATGAACCTAGAGGGTATTATGCTAAGTGAAGTAAGTCAGACAGAGAAAGATAAATACAATATAATTTTATATTTAGTTAAACTATAAATGTGATGGTAGAATAAAAATATGTTTAGACATGCAGAGTCTAAATAAACCTTACCCTTTGCTACCATTGTCAGGAAGCTACTGGAGAATATGCCCCACAAAAATGAGGGATTAAAACCACAAAAAAAAGACACAGGAATCACAAAACAGAGAGCAAACTAGGAGAGAAGTGAGGGGCGTTCCCAAATAAATGGAGAAGGAAGATCTCAAACCACAACTGTATAACATGACAAGAAGAGCAACTTGCCCACATTAGAGCGGATCGGAAACTATGGGGCAAATTCCTTCAAGCAAACTGATAAAGTAACTAAAATATTTCAATACATTCAAAAGAAGTTTACCTAATTAGGGGAGAGAGAATATTGGAAAAGAGATCATATTAAGTACATGGAAAACTAATTGATTAGGAAAACCAACACATTAACTCCAGAGGAAACAAAATGTTGTTCAGGCAAGAAAAAGTAATCCTAGTACTCTATATGGTTCAAATGAAAATAGCATTTACATAAACATAGCGGTATAAACACTGAATAGCAATCTAACCAAAATTATGGCATAACCATATAGAGAACATGGAGTGGCAGGAAGTAGGCATATGTGTGTTGGGGGTCAGGGGAGACTGAAAAAGATTTAAACTCATCTTTTAAAGTGGAAAGTCAATAGATGATATCTAAAACTGAAAACTCAAGAACTGGCAGTGTAAGAACACTATTTAGAGATACGGAGGTAAATATAAAAAGACCCAGCTGAAATAACTGAAAGTAGCTATCCTGCAAGATGAAGAAAAAAAAAGAAAAAAAAAAAGAGGGGAAGGGTATGGGACTAGTGATTTTGTAACAAGAATTGTAGAATTATTTTTTCTCTTTAAACTATGTGTTAGTGATAAAAATTTAAAAATTACATGTAAAAGCAGGCATAGAAAATAAACCACACACATTTAAAGGCAACAATGATAGCTGGAACTAAAAATAAACATTGAGATTTGTTAGAAGCATTAATATTCGAATGGCTATGCCAAGAGCCTAACTGCAGCCCAGAACATGAAAAAGTTGATCAAGCTTTCCATATGCTGTAGGTGTTTAGTTAAAAAGTATATAACTCACTTAAAATTTAATGGAACATGTCATTACAAAGATTCCAATGAGTCATTTTTAAGGCTCAAGTGATTTTGAGTTTGGAATGAAAGTTGATACCTTAAGTAAGTTGCGCTCTCCCAGATACACACACAAAGCAGTGGGTGGAAAGGGTCAGAGAAAGTAATTACATCTCAGCTACCCATGACAGGCAGAAAACTGAATTTTACTTCCAGAGAAATAATTCATTTGTGTGCCATGAGATTAGATTTTACTACAGAGAGAGGTATACAAAGTCTTACATATAAGTCTTAAATATTTGGCTACAAAATGGTAAGTTTAAATAGGCAAAAGAGTGGTAATCAAGTCTAGGCATCCTAGACTTCATTTAGAAGCTTTGTGCCCCTACAGAAGAACAGGAATGAAATCTAGCTGAATCTTGATTTAATTACTTCAAAGGGTTTCAGAGACTAATCAGTCATTTTCCTTGTGTAAATGAAGTTTCAGTGAAGTAAAACTCTACACAGAAAATAAATTCTAGAGCAAACTAAAAATAGAAAGATAAAAGCAAGCCAAACACACAAATCAACTAATGAAAATAAAATTCTAATTAAAGTTTCAAACCTTGAGGAGAAATAGGAAAAAACTAAGAAAACAATCTGCTAACAGAGGTTTTTGCTATAAAAATATAAACAGACACACATACACTCTGGGCCATGGCCCAGGGTTTCGGTAAATTGAAGGCTAGGCATTTTTGTACTAAAGGGACATTTGAGACCATGTTGTCATACACTCATTTGACAAATGAGGACACTGATTATCAGAGCAGTGAAGTGTCCCACCACTAGCCACACTGGTAAGTATCTCCTTCTACAATGCTGTACATATATCACAAAACTTGTTTTGAGTAATTATGTCTTAAATATCAAAGCAAGCCTCTGTGTTCTCCTTACCGAAGTAGGTAAACATACGCAAACATTTTTTAAATAATTGTTCAAATAGGAAGAATTTTCCAAGTCTCACTAAACAAAGTACAGTTACACAAAATATCACTATGACCCAATTATTCCAGTTAACTGATTTTTCACTATGTACCTACAGAAGCCAGGCACTAAACCAATTATTTCCAACCATTTCATTATTCGATTTCACGACAACCCCCATCAAACTCCTAGAAGTGTTGTGTGGCATATACTTACTTTAACATAGATGCTAAGTTTAACTTGCTTTAGAGTAGGTTTTTCGATTTCTGATTTTTAAAATAAAGTCAATTTCATAAATTCCTCTTCCGAGGACTAGAGACATCCTCATGTCAAGTCAGCCATGCCTCGTACCCAGTTTTCATGCACTTTCTCTTCTTTGTAACAGTAGCCAGCTGAATTACAGGCTTGTTAAGAACTTCTTTTTATAGTTCTATAATTCTCCAGAGGGGAAAATTACAGAGACTCTGGGGGCTACGTGGTTTCCTTGGTAAGATTCTACGCAAGCATTCTAGTATAAGAATGTATTGTTCATCTACACAGGGGACGAGCATAGAAAGTCAGAGCCCAAGGACAGTGAGAGAGCATCTATTAGGCTGGTGCAAAAGTAACTGCAGGTTGTACAGTACTGTGAATGTACTTAATGCCACTGAATTGTACACTTAAACGGTTAAAATGGAGAATTTCATGTTTTCAGGGAATTGCAATAAAAATGTATTATAGAATATCCAGTAATAAATATAGAAAGATGGAATTATAAAAGTAGCCAGTTGTCAACCATCATATTACTAATTTAGGCAATAAACATCAATGAATGCTAAAAGTGGGATGAGAAATTGGATTTTAAATAGTCTCAAAGTATCACTCCACAAAAGACTTATGAATAACAAAGGGAAAATAACATGTGTTTACCATAGAGAAACCTGTAAGATCCCATTTTAATCAAGAAATCAAAGTTAGCACCACCAATAATAGAATAATGGATCCTATATGCCACTCAACTGGAAGCCATGAGGAGAACACAGAATCACTTCTGTGATTTTTCTGGCCCCAAATTCATAACCTGGTTTAATCATGAGGAAACTTTGAACAAACCCAAATTAAGCGTGGGGGAATCAGGGAGATGTTGAAGGGTACAAACGTGAAACCAGTCCTGGCCATCTAATGTACAACATTGTCAACAGAAGTCAACAGTCCTATATTATAAATTTCAACATTGCTAAGAGACTAGATCTTAGCTGTTTTCAACACAAAAAAGAAATGATAATTTGTGACCTGATAAAGGTGTTACCTAACGCTATTATAGTAATCATATTGCAATATATAAATGTATCAAACCAACACATCACACACCTCAAATTTACACGTTATATGGCCAATTTATAAGGGAATGAAACAATTTTTTAACTAAAAATAAAATTTAAGCTATGTTCTATAAAATGACTGGTCTGTAATCTTCAAAACTGCAAGATCATGAAAGTCAAGGCAAGAGTGAGGAAGTGTTACAAATTGAAAGAGACTAGAGACCAGGTGCAGTCCTAGATTGAACCCAGTTTGTATCAAGGACAATATTGGGAAACTTGAATGGGGTCTCTGGACAAAGGGTGTATAGGAGTTGTTCTTTTTTTTTTTTTATAGCCCATCGGTAGATGACTGGATTAAGAAACTCTGGTACATTTATACAATGGAGTATTACGCAGCCATAAAGAAAAATGAAATCTTACCATTTGCAACAATATGGATGGACCCAGAGAACATTATGCTATGTACAGCAGTTCTTTGAACTATTCTTGTAACATTTTTGTAAGTATGAAATTGCTTTAAAAATTTTAAAGCTGAGAAGAGTACCTAGCATATAATTGGCAATATAGCAATATTCATGGAATCCAGTTCTATATTATAACACAGAACTTAAGAGAAAAAGTAAGACCTATATCACAAGCAGGTACAATTTATGGAGCCTTGGGAACATTCTCCCTATCTCTGTTATCTCCCAAAGATATTTTTGTTATCGATTCCCTCTGTGATAGTAAACACTGAAGTAGGCACGGGCATTGAAACAAGGGAGAAAGAATGGAAAAGTAGAGAAATAAAAACTTATCAACTCTGGAATTTTGATGAGATGCAGTCTGGGACGCAGGCTTTATTTATCCTATCAAATCTCTGACACCTCCAAATCCCAATATAGAAAAATACTACGGCAGTGATCTGATTAACTGCTGTCAACCTTATCAGTAGGGAAATAAACGTTTTTTTTTTCTTTCATCTCAGAGCATGAAATATGAGGAAATATTATCAGAAAGGTTTGACAATAAAAGGGAAAGCAAAGAAAGTTAAGAAATAACCCACATTGCTTTTTAAAACACCCTTTCTAGTATAGAAGAAAGCACGCAAAATATTTCAAAGCTCGGTGCAGTGGAACTGAAAGGGTTGCAGAAAGCAGCAATAATTCTTCCTAAAACTTGATATATTTTCAAACTCTTGAAGAATAAAAGCAGAAGTTTCCCTTACCATTTTAGGGAGCCTCATCAACATATCTTTACAGCGCAATACACATACAGATGCTCTTTGAAAATCATCTTGAGCAATCGCCTGGGAAAGGAAAAAAATGTCAATAACTGGTTAAAATGAAACAAGCTATTTGTCTATAAGTCAATTTTAATGTATTTTAACTGGTGTTAAAAAGCCTTCATTTGTTTTCTAATTCTTTTTGCAACACTAGTTGGTCTAGCTAAATACAATAGCCAGGTCAAAATACAGAGAAATAAGTGACAAGAATCATGGGTAACACAGAGTTGACACTGAATGACTGGGAGTCATTTCCTTTTTCTGGAAACGCCACAAGTGATGTAGAATCCTGTGCTATTACATGATAGTATAATGCCATGTCTAGTAGACGCTTCCCCAGCTTGAAGAGCTCTTGTATTTATCTCCACATTGGAAAACAGACGTGTGTTGTCCTAAAACAGGCTCACAATAACCTCATGGTCTCAACTGCTGTGAAAAAATCTCTGCTATGAAAGGCAGTTTAGTGCACTCTGGTCTTGGATTCAGAAGAGCTCCTCTGATATTTATCATGTATAACCTTGAACCTCTGGCTGCAGTTTCCTCATCTATAAAATGAGGACACTGTCCTAGCTTATCTCTAAGAGTCCTTTCAGCTCTACCATTCTATGACTGAACACCCTCAATTGAACAAAAACAGCAATTTCACATTACGTAGGCACTTGTCAAAAAGGCTTGTTTTAGTCATTTAAGAATTTAGCTGCAAATATATGGTGATGGAAAGATAACTGACTCTGGGTGGTGAACACACAATGTGATATATAAATGATGTATTACAGAATTGTACACCTGAAATCTATATAACTTTATTAACAATTGTCACCCCAATAAAATTTAATTTTAAAAAAATAATTTAACTGACAAGGCCTATTTAAAAAAACAAACAAACAAACAAAACCATGGACATATGCAAGAAAATAATTTTATATTCCACTTTGTAAAAGAAAAATATCCCTACATTTGCTTTTTTTTTCCCTCTTCCTTATGTGGTGCCAAATATTCTTGTGCTTTAGATAAGAAAATTAATTGAGTAGAGAATAAAAATTTAAAAATATAAGAAGCCAGCTTCTCTCCAGTTTTCTCCTCTACCTGCTAAATATTAAGCTTGACATCTTACTAAGTAGATTCTCTCCTCTAAGGCTTCAATACTAGATTATGTTAAAGGAGAAAATAAATCGCAAACACAAGAGTCTCAAGAAGCCAAATTTCAATTATCTACAGATATAAAATAATATTCGTATCTATATAAATAAATGATGAATACTTGCTGATTGATTCATTATTCAAAGAGGAGAAAATCTTTTTATAAAAAAGAAATGCTGAGTGATAAACCCCATATTGGAGGATGGTGGTTTCTGTTCGTATAACACATAAAACAATATAAGCCTTTAATGCTCAAAGAATCCATGAAGTGTCTATCGATAACCCGATTTTAGACAATATCAAAGCTCTATAATTCAAACTAGTTTTGAAAATTCAGGGGCCGGCCCCGGGGCTCAGGCAATTAGAGCTCCATGCTCCTAATGCCGAAGGCTGACAGTTCGATTCCCACATGGGCCAGTGGGCTCTTAACCACAAGGTCGCCAGTTCAATTCCGAGTCCCGCAAGGGATGGTGGACTCCGCCCCCTGCAACTAAGATTGAACATGGCACCTTGAGCTGAGCTGCCTCCCAGATGGCTCAGTTGGTTGGCATGCATCCTCTCAACCACAAGGTTGCCGATTCGACTCCCACAAGGGATGGTGGGCTGTGCCCCCTGCAACTAGAAAGCGGCAACTGGGCCTGGAGCTGAGCTGCGCCCTCCACAACTAAGACTGAAAGGACAATAACCTGAAGCTGAACAGTACCCTCCACAACTAAGATTGAAAGGACAACAACTTGACTTGGAAAAAAGGCCTGGAAGTACACTGTTCCCCAATAAAGTCCTGTTCCCCTTCCCCCCTAAAAAAATTGAAAATAGCTAAAAACAGACTTAAAAAATAAAATAAAATACCTTGGGATAAGTTTAACCAAAAAGGTAAAACACCCATACACTGCAAACTACATGACATTGTTGAAAAAAATTGAAGAAGACACAAAGAAATGGAAAGATAGTCAATTTCATCCTTTACAAAACAAGAAGGAATTAAACAAAACCTATATAAATGGAAAGCCATCCCATATTCATAGATCAGAATACTTAATATTCCCGAGATGGAAATATTCTTCAAATTGACCAGATTCAATGCTATCTCTATGAAAATCCCAGCTGGCTTCTTTACATAAGTGGAAAAGCTTATCCTAAAATGCATATGGAAATGCAAGAGACCCAGAATAGTCAAAATAATCATGAAAAATAACTAAGTTGGAGGAATCACACTTTCTGATTTCCAAAACTTTACTCCACAGCTACTGTTATCAAGACAGAGTAATATTGGCATAAGGACAAATATATGGATGAATGGAATAGAATCAAGAGTATAGAAATAAAGTCACACATATATGATCAACTGATTTTCGACAAGGGTGCCAAGACCATTCAATGGGGAAAGAATAGTCTTTTCAACAAATGGTGTTAGGACAAATGGATATTCACAGGCAAAAGAATGAAGATGTACACCCACCTCACACCATAACCGAAAATTAATTTGAATCAGATCATAGATATAAATATAAGTGCTAAAACTGTAAAACTCTTAGATATGGAGAAACTGGAGCCTTCATACACTACTGGTAGAAGTCTAAAATGGTACAGCCACTGTGGAAAACGGTCCAGCAGTTTCACAAAAAGTTAAATATAGAGTTACCATGTTATTCAGCAATTCTACTCTGAGTTGTACGTCCAAGAGAAATAAAAACATGTCCACAAAAAAACATGTACATGAATATTCACAGTAGAATTATTCAAAATATCCCCAAATTGAAAACAACTCAAATATCCATGAATATACGAATGGATAAACAAATGTAGTCTATCCATACATGGAATATTATTTGGCCATAGAAAGGAATGAAGTACTGATACATGCTACTCCGTGGATTAACCTTGAAAACATGCTAGTGAAAGACACTAATCACACACACGTATTTATTGTTATGATTTCATTTATATGAAATGTCCATAATAGGTAAACCTATACAGATAGCAAGCAGATTAGTGGTTGACAGGGCTAGGGTCGGGAGGAATGGGGAGTGACTGGTAATGGGTAGGGGGTTTCTTCTTGGGGTGATGAAAATATTTTAAACTTAGATGGTGGCAAAGATTGCACAATTCTTGAATATACTAAAGCCATTGAGCTGTACATTTTACATGTGTGAATTTTATAGTATATGAATTATATCTCAATAAGTATGTTAAAAATAGAAGTAAGAGGATTATACTAAATGTTTAAGGTCTTTCATTTCTAGAATTACATAATTACAGAACACAAACTCATCACAGCTTACATTTTATCAACTCAAAATGCACACCTAACTGTACAGTGATAAACGAAGGAACCTCAAAAGCCAAACAGAGGTAAAGTACAACTTTGAACACTGATAGCGGCAGACTTTTAGAAAACATCAGCGAAAAACTCAGAACAATTGCAAATGAGAAGGCTCATTTCAGACAAATATTTTAGGCAGACGGTGACTATAAGCGAGTGACAAACAGAGACAGATGTTTCAAGTAGAGGCTACTGCCATAGATAAGTGATAAACATTACATGCAGTGTTAAAACGATATTTAGTTATATATCAGTTTTTCCAATCTCACCCACCCCCACACAGATACCAATCACTATCAATAATGTTACCTTCAATATGAAACGGAGATAAAAAGGGTCAAATAACATCTTCTAAAATGCCAGTGACACCTGACCTTCTTCTAATAGGTTACATCTCATCACTTTTGCATATATACGTACAAAATGCCTTGCTCTGAGGCCCTGGTGACTATGATACCTACTGACTCTGCTTGGTACGAAAGCACTTTGAAAACGTCTCTCTCCACAGCAATCTTCTGCATAGTCAGGTGGGCCTCAGTGGAGCTCTTCTGCATTATAATGTTATATAATTGCTCCAGACCCTGGAAAATAAAACAACACCACGATAAAATAATAAAAATCACTGCAACTATTACTAATAATTGCCACGACTAAAAATAAGTGGTAACTTACAGCCATGGTAGCTTGAAAAAATTCATCAGCTGCCAGAGGATTTCCAACATCCACCCATCCTTTTCCTGTTTTCATATTCATCTGGAAGAGAGAAATTAGAAAACAATGTTTTTTTAAACTTCTATTTATTTTTTTAAGCGTGTTTTTCCAGGACCCATCAGCTCCAAGTCAAGTAGTTATCTCAATCTACTTGTGGAGGGCGTAGCTCACAGTGGCCCACGTGGGGATCGAACCGGCAACCTTGGTGTTATGAGCATTGCGCTCTAGCCAACTAAGCCAACCGGCTGTCCCTAGAAAATAATTTGTTTTAAAAAAATCACACCTCCTCCAAACTGGTTGAGGAGAGTACTGGGGAAAATATCTAATTTTCTGTCCATATTCAGTAGTGTAATCCACAGAAAACAAAAATGTAGCAGTCAGCATTTATTACAGTTCTGTGTTCTGCTTTGAACTCTGTAAGAGAAATAGTCTCAAGAAAAGCTAGAATAAAAAATAAATAGACTTGAGAACACATTTTCTAAGGAAATATTAAAAGACAACATTGGGATAATTTAGATAGGAAGATAAAGTTTTGAAAAATTAATGCTGCACATACTTGAAATATGTTAAGTATTAAACTATAAGTCAACACATGTGGGTTCTAGTTTTTAATTGTATCTCTAATAAAATTTTTATTAATCCAACAAATGTTCATTAAGTGTCCTTTATATGCCAGGAACCCTGAAGGAACTCACAGTATCACAACTGACAGACATCCAAATAAATAGCTGACATGTACCATGCACAAATGCTATGGAAGCAAACAAAGACTGAGTGAAGATGGAGGCAAGATGGAGGACAGAGCACACACTAATGCCACCCTTTCTACAGTCAATCCCTAGAAATTGTATGCATATATTTACATATGTAATTTTACATACTATACATTTTATGATAAATTTTTATACAGTATATAAACATGTCATAAATTATACTATAAATTTTATATACTACAAATCCCTAGACAGGACATATGTGATATCACATATACATTATAATATGTATACCACATATTTTACATACATATGTGATTTTTAGGGATTTATATATATTCTCTATAAATAAGGGAAAATACATACGTATTTTTCTTATTCAATAAGAGTCCTGGAAAATAAGGGGCATTTTCAGTAGACCTGAATGAATGAGAAACTTCTGAAAAATATACAGCAAATGGGATGAAGCTAAAACTCACTCACATACCAAAATTCACAAAAATGCAAAATGTGGAAATATTCTGGATGTGAACAGTAGGAGTATCAAGCAGCTCACTTCCCCACAAGAGGTATCTTCTCTCCTTCCCAGGGGGGAACAGTGAGTACAATCACTTAGGCTGGAGAAAAATAGAGTTCCAGGTGGCTAACAACCCAGGTCAATGCAAAACATCCAGTCACACCTCTCTCCATCAGTAACTGGATTCAGATTATAGTAACTTGTATGACACAATATTTGCAGAAAGCTACCAAGGAATTGAGTGAAACCAATACTACGAAAGGACATCATACTCAACAAACAGAAGAATACCTGAGGAAATAAAATTAAGAGAGCAAGCATATGGAAACATAAAGAGAAATATCATTATTATCCACAGAATTAAACAGTAGTCACAATCAATAAAATGTTCCTTTTACTTTTCATTCTTCGAAGTCAACAAAGCCAAAGATGCAAGTGTTAGAGGTGACAGAAGTTGGAAGGTTAAAGGCAAGGAAAAGTAGAGAGAATGGTAAAGATACTAATACGTCAGAGTGGAAAGTAAAGACACACTCTCCACAATGGATGGGAAAGGAAATAAAAACTTAAAATATGTTATTTAAAGTTTCAAAAAGTAGCCATCAGATAAATTAAAAATAGTATAATTTAACTAGCAAAAACAAAAGAGGAGAGTGAGGGGTAATATAAGAAAATGAGATAAATCTTCATCTTCCATAGCATAAAAAATAGACCATATAAGCTGATGAAACAAGATTTGAGAGTGATTTAACCTCCATGATGACCCCACCCCTTGAGCACACCTCTTGGGCTCTCCCCTTAAAGTTACAGTAAGTCGGACAACTATAATTCAACAAAGGATTCCCTGCTAAACACACAAACACATCGGAGGGATCCACACATTGAGATATGTGAAGGCGGGCCTTTCAGAATGAGCAGAGGAGGCAGGACGAGTGGAAGGACAGAGATGGGAGCTGCATGTACAGTCCAGTGCTAACTATGGCCCCAGCTGACATGGTTGTGGAAGTGTTGTGTTGCAGCCTATGCTGAGAATCACAAAGGTCCATAATGGCAGAACTAGAACCCAGCCTCAGTGGCCAGCACCTATCACAGCTAAACCCAGTAACGGGGCAGAGAAGCAGCACAGAGGTGTAGCGGCCACGATCTAGCAGCCTCCCATTACCAAAGAAAAAACAAAGCTGCAAAAATTCAATACCTGAAACACTCAATAAATGAGATGAAGAATGAATTAGAGAGCAAGAGAAATACAGAAGACCAGATGAAAGAGAGAATCAGTGATCTTGAAGACAGAAATAACTGAGGTGGAAGAAGAACGAACTGAAACTTTTTTCAAAAAATGGAAGAACTCTCTGAGAACTATCTGACTCCATTACAAAGGAAAATATAAGAATAATGAGTATTCCAGAGGAGAAGAGAAGCAGAATGAGGAGAAGTGAACTGAGAGCCTATTCAAACCAATCAATGAGAACTTCCCAAACCTAGAGGAAGAACTGAACCCTCAAATTCAAGAAGCTAACAGAATACCTAATTATCTCAATGCAGAAGGACCTTCTCCAAGACACATTATATTAAAACTGTCAAAAGTAAATGACAAAGAAAAACATCTCAAGGCACCAAAAAAAAAAAAAATCTGTAACCTATCAAAGAAATCCCATTAGTTTATCATTGTATTTCTCAGCAGAAACTTTACAAGCTAGGAAAAAGTGGAATCAAATATTTGAATTACTGAAAGAGAAAAATCACCAGCCAAGAATATGTCCAGCAAAGTTATCCTTTAGACATGAAACGGAAATAAAGACTTTTCCAGATAATCAAAAGCTGAGGGAATATACAAGACCCACATTACAAGAAATGTTGAACGGAGCTCTTCTACCTGAAACAAAAATATGAAAGGATACAAAACTGTGACTGAGATGACAAACAGACAAAAGCAGGAAATGGCAACTTTATTTCAGAATAGGGTATTAAACAATTAAAACATAAAGGGTAAAGGAGGAAAAGCATTTTTAAAAAGACTATAGCTTCTGCAATTTGGAAACAAACACATAGCATAATAAGGGATAATTTATGACAAAGAAAATATAAAAGGGGAGAGGGAAAAGGACTGAACTTGTACAGGTGAATGAAGTTAAGATGCAAACATAAGAAAAAGGACTACAGTATGTATGAAACCTTTTTATATAAACCTGATGATAACCACAAAACAAAAATCTAGAACTGAGATACATAATGAGGAAAGAGGAAACAGAGAAAAAAATCATAGAAAACCACCAAACTAAAATAGCGGACAGAAGGAAGGAGAACTGACTCTGGGTGGTAAACACACAATGTGATAAATACAGATGATTTATTACAGAATTGTACACTTGAAACCTATGTAACTTTACTAAAAATTGTCACACCAATAAATTTTAATTTTACAAAAATGTTTTAAAAATGAAAAAGAAAAATAGCAGGCAGAAACACAAGGGAAAAGTAACATTGGAGATACAGAACAACCAGAAAACAATAGGTAAAATGTCTATAGTAAGTACTCTTATATCAATAATCACCCTAAATGTAACTGGAATGACCTCACCAATCAAAAGGCACAGAGTAGTGGGATAGATTAAAAAAACAGACCTTACTATACGTTGCCTTCAGGACGTGCATGTCAGCTACAAAGACAAACATAGGCTCAAAGTGAAGGGGTGGAAGATGATACTCCAATCAAATGGCATCGAGAGAAAAGTGGGTATAGCTGTACGTGTATCAGACAAAATAGAGATCAAGATAAAAAAGGTAACAAGAGACAAAGGTGGACATTTTAATACATATATATACACACACACACACATACACAGGATGCCAAAAAATATATACACATTTTAAGAAAGGAAAACTGTATTAAAATTGTAATACTCAATATATACCAATACCAAAAGATGAATACAAGTCACGTTTGACTTCTGCAATGACAAGAGGTGCTCAAAGTGGTTCCCATCAGTGTCCACACTTCTGATTATGGTGAACTACTGCTTGAGCAACGCTGACCTAAGTGTCCACTTGTATACATTTTTTTGGCACCCTCAGAATATATGAACCCAACCTGGAAGCAATATATATAAAGCAATTACTAACAGATCTAAATGAAGAAGCTGAGAAAAATACAGCTATAGTAGGGGACCTGACTACCCCATAGATCATCGAAACAGAAAGTCATTTTAAAAAATATCAGCCTTAAACGACACATTAGACCACATGGATATATACTATCTTTATATAGCTCTCCAACCCAAAATGACAGAATATACCTTCTTCTCAAGTGCACAAGGAACATTCTCAAGCATGGATCACATTTTAGGACACAAAACTAGTCTCAAAAAATTTGAGACTGAAATCATACCAAGTGTATTTTCCAACCACAGTATGAAACTGGAAATTAATTATAAGAAGAAAGCTGGAAAAACCACAAATATGTGGAGTTAAACAACATGCTACTGAACAACTATTGTGTCAAAGAAGAAATGAAAGGGATCAATCAAAAGATAGACAAATGAAAATGAAAACACAACATATCAAAATTTGGGGGGTGCAACAAAAGCTGTATTAAGAGGAAAGTTTATAGCATTAAAGGTCTATCTCAAGCAACAATAAAAATATCACATAAACAATCTAATATTACACCTTAAAGAACTAGAAAAAGAAGAATGAACAAAGCCCAAAGTCAGTAGAAGTAAGGAAATAATAAAATTAGAGCAGAATGAAATGAAGAACAAAAAAGATAATGGAAAAAGTTAATGAAACAAAGAGCTGGTCCTTTGAAAAGATAATTAAATTGAGAAACCTCTGGCTAGACTCACTAAAGAAAAAAAATGACAAGACTCAAATAAATAAAATCAGAAATAAAGGAGAAGTTACAACAGACAGCACAGAAATACAAAGGATTATGCAAAAATCCTATGAAAGGCAATATGCTACCAAATTCAATAATCTGTAAGAAATGGACAACTACTTAGAAATGTATAACCTTCCTAGGCTGAATCATGAAGAAGTAGAACAGAAAACCTAAATAGACCAATTAATAGTAATGAAACTGAAACAGTAATCAAAAACCTCCACAAAACACAAAAGTCCAAGACCAGATGCCTTCATTAGTGAATTCTACCAGTCAAAGAAGATTTAATACCTATCCTTCTCAAAGTCTTTTAAACATTGAAGAGACAATACTTCCTAATTCATTTTACAAGGCTGACATTACCTTGATATCAAAACCAGGCAAGAACAACACATACAAAAAACTACACACCAGTGGCTCTGATAAATATAGATGCAAAATAAATGTAGATGTAAAAATCCTGTACAAAATGCTAGTAAATCAAACACAACAATACATTAAGAAAATAATATATCACAATAAAGTGGAGTTCATCCCAGGGACAGGAAGATGGTTCAACATATGCAAATCGATCAATGTCATACACCACATTAACCAATAAAAGATAAAAATCATATGATCATGTAAATAGGTGCAGAAAAAGGATATTATATATTTGGCAATATACAATATCCTTTCATGATAAAAAACATTCAACAAATTGGTTATAGAAGGAACATACCTCAACATAATAAAGGTTGTATATGACAAAACCTCAGCTAAAACCATACTGAATGGTAAAAAACTGAAAGCTTTTCCCCTAAGATCAGGAATGAATCAAGGATGTCTACTCTTGCCACTGTTAAACACACAGAACTGGAAGTTCTATCCAGAGGAATCAGGCAGGAGAAAAGAAGTAAAAGGCTTTCAGATTGGTAAGGAAAAAGTAAAACTGTCACTATTTGCAGATGACATGATTCTATATATAGAAAACCCTAAAGACTCCACCAAAAGACTATTAGAAATAATAAACAAATACAGTATAGCTGCAGGATACAAATTCAATATACAAAAATCCATTGGGCTCTTATATACTAACAATGAAATGTCATTAAAACGAAATTTAAAGACCAGAAAAAGAAATCCAATTTAAAATTGCAACAAAAAGAATAAAATACCTAGGAATAAACTTAAAGGATGTGAAGGACCTATATACTGAAAACTGCAAGACATTACTGAAAGAAATGGAAGATTCAAAGAAATGGAAAGATATTCTGTGTTCATGGATTGAAAGAATTAACATTGTTAAAATGGTCATATTACCTAAAGCAATATACAGATTTAATGCAATCCCCATCAAAATCCCAATGGCATTTTTCACAGAAATATAAATAGAACCAAAAAAAATCCTCAAATTTGTATGGGACCACAGAAGACGCCAAATAGCCAAAATAATCTCAAGAAAAAAAGAACAAAAACCAGAGGTACCTGACTTCAAACTATACTGCAAAACTATAATAATCAGAACAATATAATATTGGCAGAAAAATGGACACACAGACCAATGGAACAGAATTAAGATCCCAGAAATAAACCCACATAAATATGGACAACTAATTTTCAACAAAGGAGCCAAAAATGTACAATAGAGAAAGGAAAGCATTTTCAATAAATGGTGCTAGGAAAATTGGAAAGCCACATGAAAAAAGAAACTAGGCTACTCTGTCACCATGTACCAAAATTAATTCAAAATGGATTAAAGACCTAAACATAAGACCTGAAACAATAAAGTACATAGAACATAGGTACCAAATTTATGGACCTTGGTCTTAAGAGATGATTTTAACAATTTGACACCAAAAGCAAGGGAAGTAAGAGCAAAAATAGATGAATAGGACTACATCAAAGTAAAATCTCCTGCACAAAAAAGGAACCATCAACAAAACAAAAAGGCAACCAAATGAATGGGAAAAGATATTTGCAAATAATATTTCCAATAAGGGGCTAATATTCAAAATATATAAAGAACTCATACAACTCAGCAACAAAAGAACAAACAATCCAATTAAAAAATGGGCAGAGGACCTGAAGAGACATTTCTCCCAAGACGACATACAAATGGCCAACAGATACATGAAAAGATGCTCAACTTCACTAGCTATTAGGGAAATGCAAGTCAAAACCACAATGAGATACCACCTCACCCCTGTCAGAATGGCTAACGTCAACAAGACAAGTAATAACAAGTGTTGGAGAGGCTGTGGAGAAAAAGGAACCCTCATACACTGTTGGTGGGAATGTAGAGTGGTGCAGCCGTTATGGAAGGCAGTGTGGAGGTTCCTCAAAAAATTACGAATAGAATTACCACATAATCCAGCAATCCCTCTCCTGGGTATCTACCGAAAAAAATATGAAAACATATATCCATAAAGATATATGTGCTCTGATGTTCACTGCAGCTTTATTTACAATGGCCAAGACATGCAAACAACCAAAGTGTTTGTTTTGATGAATGGATAAAGAAGTTGTGGTACATATACACAATGGAATACTACTCTGCCATAAAAAAGGATGAAATACTGCCATTTGCGACAACATGGATGGATCTTGAGATTATCATGCTAAGTGAAATATGTCAGACAGAAAAGGAAAAGAATCACATGATTTCACTCATATGTGGGATATAAACAAAAAGCAACGAACGAGCAAACAAACAAACTCATGGACACACGCGATTTGGTGGTTACCAAAGGGGAAGGGAGGTGAGGGGAGGATGAAGAGGACGACGGAGGCCAAATATATGGTGACAGAAGATTAGACTGGGTGTTGAGCAAACAATGGAGTATACAAATGATGCATTATAAAATTTTACACCTGAAAGTTATATGATGTTATTAACCAATGTTACCCCAATACATTCAATTAAAAAAAACATTTAATTATTATGGTCTAAACTGTGTCCCCTCAAAATCCCTATGTTGAAGTCCTAACTCCCAGGACCCCAGAATGTGACTGTATTTGGAGATGGGCCTTTAACGGGGTGATGGAGTTAAACTGAGTACAGTAGGGTGGGCCCTAATCCAGCCTGACTGGTGTTTTTATAAGAGGAAATGTGGACACACAAATGGACGCCAGGGATGAACACACACAGCGGAAAGGCCATACGAAGACAAGGCAAGAAGACCGCCATCTGCAAGGCAAGGAGAGAGGCCTCAGAAGAAACCAATCCTGCCAGCACCTTGATCTTGGACTTCTAACCTCCAGAACTGTGAGAAAATAAATTCCTGTTGTTTAGGCCACCCAGTCTGTAGTATTTTGTTATGGCAGCTCTAGCAAACTAAAACAGTAATACAAGCATACATATGATTAAGATACACGCAGATAACCAGGAGAAATGAAAGCAGAAATGGTTACAAGTTATAAGCTTAAAATGGGAAAAGACATATGCACGAGGCACTTTATTACAGCACATAAATGGCCATCGAAGAGGGCTGGTTGAATATAATAAGGTACATGCACCAATTAAACATTAGGTGACTGTCAAAAATGAGGACTCTCTTTTTGTACTGCCATGGAGTAATCACTGGGATGTAATGTTAAATGGAGTTTTTTAAAGATGGAGAAAAGTGTATATATGGAAGGCTATCATTTATCTAAGAACCTTGGGGCTTGGGAGATATGAATACATACCTGTTTGCTTATATTTAAAAACCAAAAGGAAATAACTATACATGGTGTCAGGTGGCTGTACCTATTGGGGGGATCTCTTCATAAGTTATATAAATGTCTAACCACTATGCTGTATACCTCAAATTAATATAATATTGAATGTGAACAATAATTGAAAATTAAAAAATAAAAATTGGATAAACAATAAAATAAAACAGTTAACTACAGGGGCAGGGAGAGAACAGCGTGGAGAAGACAGAGATAGAAGCTAGACTTATCTGAATATACTTTCTCGGCTAGATTTGACTTCAAAACCATGGAAATAGTTTACATAATTATGGAACAAAATTCATTCAACATGGGGGGGAGCAATTGCTAAAAATCAAAAGCAAATAAAAAAACTGAACTTAACTATATATCAAGTCGATGGCTTAATCACAGAGAAAGAAATTATTTCAAGTAATTTTAAAAGAATATTTTAATAATACTAAAATAATCTTTTGCTTGTACATCCCTAGTGGGATATAGTCTAAGAATGAAAGTGCAAAAAATTCTTAAACTGTTTTTGAAATCATTTTTCCAGGGTAAGGAGGGACGGAGCAGAGAACTATTACCTTTTATTACTTTCACTGCTTTTCATAAATCCTGAATTATAAGTTCAATATTTAGTCCACTGAATCACTGTAATGACAAGTATAACAGTGCTGAAACCTTTCTCTGTAACAGACATAATCATCATGAAAGAAGCCGGGACAGCACTGAAGGATACAACCTCCCTCCAGGTTTGCACTAACTCCAAGCACCTTCGGAGGACTAACCACTAGCTCACTAGACGAGCTCGTTCTCGTCACTTAATCAGAACTTACCAAAATCTGTCTTCGAAGAGCTTCTTCGGAAGCATCTGAACCTTCACACAAAGACATCAACCTGCAAGCAACATGCCGCACTGCAAAACAGTAATTACATCATGAACACAAAACATTCATTCTCCTTTCCTATACACCTATAAAGAGAAAAGAGCAGCGAAGTGAAACAAGTTTTGCTGTTAAAAGTAAGAGTTTTAAAGGCTTTAAAAAAACACCAAGTATCCAAAATAAATGACGTGAGATTTATCAAATGAGTCATTTGCTTAATGCACCAGTCAGACAGATATTTGATTTTCAAATTTTAATTTCTGCAGCTCTTAAGCCCCAAAGACTCACTGAAGACACCTGATGCCACGTGATGCTCTTGTATGAACCGTGCTGGCAGCAAAATAATTCTAAGTGAACTGAAATCTAAAGCTATTCAACATCTGACAAAATTTCTGAACATCATGAGTTTTAGACTATTCTCCTAAATTGAAACTTTCTAAATACATGCTTTGCTGTAGATGACGTAAAAGTTTTTAAAGTATAACTTAGAAAACACAGATGTCTTCATGATACAGTTCAGTTCCCCTAAAAATAGGAAAGTCTGAATAACTACAACCTCTTTGAGTAGTTTCTTTGATCATAAAATATATCCAATTTTTTTTAAAAAAGATGATCTCACATATAACTGAACGAGTTGCCTCGATGTGAGATCTCAGAAGCCATTACTAACACTTAGCCAATACCATTTTTAATGAATATTCGATTGAAAAGAGATTTGCCCCATGAAATTACAGGGCAACTGAAGGAGTCAGATTTTTATTAGCCATCATGAAATGTAAAATCTATTCATCCCTTACCAAAGGTAATTTGTCTCTGGAAAAAACTTTCAGTAAAACAACTTGCAATCATGTATTTACATTGTCTTGCATTTCCAGTTTCTAAAAGTTTACTTTTTCCAAAGTTTACTTCTACTTCAGTATTCTCAAAGACACTGATGGTTCAATTATTTCCCCTCTCCAAAGATACCTTCAGCACCTCCCTCTCAATTTACTGCTCTCCCTCCACCTTCAAACACATCCATCTCCCTCCCTTGGAAAAAAATCAACCCCACTGTGCTTCACGCCTCCATCTCGTCTCTCCTCTTCGTTTCCTTGCCAAACTTCATGAATTGAATGGCCCGTCTCCATCCCACAGTCGTGCTACTCACTCATCTCCATAAGCCCCTGCCATATTGTTGTATCCTTACCACTCTACTAAAATTGCACTTACCAAGCAAGGCTCAGATCCCTAACTTCAAAGCAACATTTCACAATGATCATAACAACCTTTTTGGAAAACACTACTTCCTTGGCTTCCCCCCATCCGGGTTCAGCTTTGAGCAGTGTCCCTCTGTGGGAAATGTCTGCGTCTAAGAACTGTGCTCCCAGCCCCACGTTCTTGATCCAGCTGTTTATAGTTATCACCAACAAGCTTTCGGGCCAAAGGCAGCAGAGGGCGAGACAGAATGCTACTCCAGTACCAAGATGTTTCCTCTGCGGCTGCTGCTCTGCTCTTGTCTCCTCACCAGCCTTTTCTGGGCCCTTCTAAGTTATAAACATCTTGGTTAGACGCCTGCTGACTGACTCCTTACATCTGCCTTACTCTGCTCCATCAGTGCCCACAGCTTGATCCTTGTATTGACTTTAGACAACGCACAGTGTCGTATCCTCTGGCATTTGTGAATTGTTTTTTCTTGTTCACTTAGCTTTAACCCATTCCTTCCCTGATTCTCAAGCATAATATTGTCTGGAATTTTTTATCCTGGAGTCTGACAGGCAAAATTCATTCATCCTTACAAAGCCAGGCAGGCCGGAGTCACCTTTTGGTTTGTTGCCTCACTGTATCCTTTATAATTGAGCAACGTAATTTCCAAAATTGCATTCACTGTCACCATCCTTGCTGGAAATCAGTAACTGTGACCACACTAGACCATGACCATTTAGCTAAAGCACTAGAACTTTGCCATTGAACCACCTTTAATGTAGCCAAGTAGATGAGTTTGGTTTGGGGCTTTTGTTTTGTCATTCTTATTTGCTCTCACAGGTAAAAAAAAAAAAAATTCTCAGTAACTCAGTCCAATGTTCATCAACCAACTTCATGAGGAAACTATTCTTTACAGATTTTTAAATCTAAATCCCTCAAGTAGCAACATTTTCATTCTATTATTAATGGAGAGAGGAAACTACTACGTACTTGACGGTCCCTCAGAATCCAGACCTTCTCTTCTCTGGGGAAGATAATCTGTGTCCTTTAACATTTCCTCAAGTTCTCATTTCCCCATCCTTTAATTATCTTTGTTGTTCACCAGCAGACTATTTCTTGCAGTGATGCTTTTAAACTTTTATTAACATGAAGCTAATTTCTGGAAAATCAGTTAAAACTGAAGGAAGCTGTGTGCTTGCGAAACCACTAATTATGGGTTGTTTCCCTTACTCTTCTTTTAACAAATTTCTATGTGAGAACTGGTCAAAATATCATTTAAACTGCAAGAACACAATCTGATACACAGTAAGAATACTTCTCACAATATGAATCACAAAATATATACGTACGTTTAGCTTTGTCATCGACAGTTATAACCAAACCTACTCTCTTGGTAACTGCCCAATTCCACAGGTTCACTGCCATTTCTTCAACCTGGACAAGAGAAACATTTTCTTAGCCAGTTAAAACACTGTCCACCTCCAAAGATACATCCTTTCTTGCATGTTTTATGCTTAGTGACTAGTGTGGGTCATTTACAGGCCCTCCATAATCTAATCACATTCTCCCTTTCCTCCCCTAAACTTCCCCACTATTGAGTGATGATCTCACTGTCCCATGAACACGTGTTCACTCCTATTTGTGCACCTTTCTTCATACTGGTGGCTTCACCTGGTATACCTCCCCCATTCTCTTTATATAACTCAAATCCAGTTCAGTCTTACCCGGAACATCATGGGGTTTTCAGCAACCACTAGAGTCTACACTGTAGATATTCCTTGAATTCTTATAATCATTAAGTTTCACATAATTGAGCAAGCAGTTATGCTACTTTGTATCATTTATTCTTTAATTGTTGAGTTATACTCTTATTTCCCAACTAGGCTCCTTGATATCAAAGCTCATGTCTCATACAACTTATGCAGCACTTATTGTACCTGCCAAAGTACTAAATAAAGAATACATACTCAAATAATAAAATTTGTTGTTTTCTTATGTTTTGCTCAAGAGACTAGGGGGCAAAGTGTCTAGCAGCTTCTTTTGGGATTTATCTTTTTCATGTGGAACCTAGTCAGCTGGATGCAAAAATAAATCAAGCTCAAAGCGTCTCAAGGATAAAATGAAGACACACAAAAAATGTGTAATTTGGGACAAGTTGGTTTCTGGCAAGAGACCTCTGAAGAAAATAATTCGTACCGGGTAGTACTATTGCCTGAGACCAACATGACATAACTGTGGCCAAAATCTCCCAGGGTGCTATGGTGACTATAATAGAAGCTATATACCATTATCTTACAATAAACATATTGGTAGTAATATGACTAAGAGGAGTACTAACTGGATAAACCAAAAGAATACATACTTTATATACACTAAAGGTACACAATTATATTTTAGTTTTAATTATTTTCTCGAGTGTCACTTTTCTCACAGTTCCACATTTTTCTGATGAGCTTCCCTTTAAACAGACTAGTTAGCATTGCTGTCATTTCACTAACTGTTCTGGGGCTAATTCTAATGCTCATCTCCATCTCTCTCACATAGTATCCCCATGCCACAGTTGACCGAATGATGACTTTCACATCAAGTACTATTTGATTTGTTTCATCAAAGACACATGGAGTTTGGGGAGGCCGGTTAGCTCAGTTGGTTAGAGAGTGGTGCTAACACCAAGGTTGCTGGTTCGATCCCACATGGGTCACTGTGAGCTGCGCCCTCCTTTAAAAAAAACACCCAAAAACACACACATGGACTTAATATTTGACTCCAAATTTCCCAGAGGAACAAATGGTATTTTGGGGGAAAAAGAAACATCCAGAGTAAAACAGCATAAAGAAGCTGCCATTTTTGGTATTTCAGAAAGCAATTTGACAATATGTAAAAAAAAAGAAAAAGCCAAAAAAAACGTTTGTATCTTTTGATAGAGTAACTGCTTTTCTGAGACTATCCCACAGACACAACCCAAAATGTTCGGGGGGTAATATTTGCACTTAATAGTGTTCCTACTATCATTTACAATAGTGTAAAGTTAGGAACAATATAAATGTGCAATAACAAAGAAATACATAGATGAATTATGAAAAATCCACTACATGGAATATTATTCAGCCATTAAAAATACTGGTCATGCAACCTGGAAGAAATGCATAAATTCCTAGAAACATACAATCTTCCAAGGCTGAATCAGGAAGAAACAGAAAATCTGAACAGACCAGTAACTACTCATGAAATCAAATCAGTAATCAAAAGCCTCCCAACACAAAAGCCCTGGACTAGCTGGCTTCACAGGTGAATTTTACCAAACATTCATGTGAGAATTAATACCTATCCTCAAACTATTCAAAAAAGTTCAAGAGGAAGGAATGCTCCCAAACTCATTTTACAAGGCCGGCATTACCCTGATAACAAAACCAGACATAAACATTACAAAAAAGCAAATTAAAGACCAATATCCTTGCTGAATACAGATGCAAAAATCCTCAACAAAATTAGCCAACCAAATTCAGCAATACACTGAAAAGATCATACACCATGATCAAGTGGGATTTATTCCTGGGATGGAAGGCTGGTTCAACATTCACAGATCAATTAATGTGATACATCGTATAAACAAAATGGAAGGATAAAAATCATATGATCATATCATCGGATACAGAAAAGGCACTTGACAAAATCCAGCATCCATTTATGACAAAAATTCTCAACAAACTGGGAGTGGAGGGAACATACCTCAACATAATAAAAGCCGTATATGACAAACCCACAGCTAACATCATACTGAGTGGTGAAAAGCTGCAAGCTTTTCTTCTAGATCACAAACAAGACAAGGATGCCCATTTTTGCAACTTTCATTCAACACAGTACTGGAAGTCCTAGCAACAACAATCAGACAAGAAAATTTTTTTGAAAAGGCATCTGTCATGCAGTCTCAGCTCCCGCTCCCCACACAAGAACGTAGGACATGGTGAGGCCAAAAAGGAACACCCACAGAGCCATAGGTAGGGGTGTCATACCACTATATTGTTGCTGGCGGCTAGGTTGAGATACAGGAAACAGGAGCCACACAATCTGCCATCCGCTTCTCTGCCAACCAACTAACCCCCTACCATAGCCACGGCAGTTATATCAGTGGCTAATGACTAACCGGTAACAGCTGATGGCCAACTAGTCACAGCTGATGGCCATCTACTACCCAAGCCAGCACATTTCCACGTTGAGGCTGAGAGCCTCGAAACTGCTCTATGGGACTCTGTCCCCACAGCATCCAAATTGGAAAAGAAGAAGTAAAACTCATTATTTGCAGATGACATGATACTACATCTAGAGAACCCTAAAGAGGCCACAGAAAAGCTTTCAAACTCAGCATTTGGATGGCGGATCCCCATGCGTGTTCAACATGCACATCGAGAAGTGTTACTTCTGTTAGGGGCCCAGTACCCCCACCACAGAGTGATGTTCATCCACAACAACTGCAAAGTGTTCGGATTCTGTAAATCCAAGTGCCATAAAAACTTTAAAAAGAAGCGCAATCCTTGCAAGGTCAGGTAGACGAAAGCATTCCATAAAGCGGCTGGTAAAGAGCTTACAGTGGATAATTTATTTGAAAAACGTAGAAATGAACCTGTCAAGTACCAGCAAGAGTTGTGGAAAAAAAAATCTATCAATGCAATGAAGAGAGTCGAAGAGATCAAACAGAAACGTCAAGCTAAATGTATAGTAAACAGCTTGAAGAAAAATAAAATACTACAGAAAGTTCAGGACATCAAAAAAGTCAAGCAAAACATTTATCTCATCCGGGCCCCTTTTGCATGCAAAGGAACGCAGCTGGAAAACAAAACAGTACAGAAATTACAACAGGATGTGGACACAGAAGTTGTTTCTGAAAATCCTACTACTGTCTGTAAACATTTCTATGGGTGCATTGGAAAATCTCTCTTAGAATATCTAAATTATTGATTTTTCATTTAAGGTGACTCAAATGAAAAGATGATTAAAAATACATCTCTTCTGTTAATACATTGCTATCTACAAAACATCAGATATCATGGATGCTAGATTGCATTTCAGTGTGAAACATTCACTGATGCCCTTAGGTAAATCATAAAAATTCTATAAATACAGAAGTGATTGTGGACATAAAATAGTCATGCCACTTGCATAATGGCACTAGGCAGGATTTATGCAATAACTAATGACAAAAATTCATGGCCAGTGATACATAAAATTATCTTTGCACTATAAAAAGAATCCACAAAAAACTATTAGAACTAATAAATGAATCAGTAAAGTAACAGGACACAAAATTAATATTCAGAAATGGATGACATTTTTATACACCAATAATGACCTCACAGAAAGAGGAATTAAAAAAGCTATCCCATTTATAACTGCATCAAAAAGGATAAAATATCTAGGAATAAATTTAACCAAGGAGTTAAAAGACCTATACTCAGAAAACTATGACACTAAAGAGAGAAATTGAAGAAGATACAAATACATGGAAGCATATACCGGGCTTAAGGAGAGGAAAAATTAACATCAATAAATTGTTCATGCTACCCAAAGCAATCTACAGATTCAGTGCAATCCCTATCAAAACACCAATGACACTTTTCACAGAACTACAACAAATAATCCTAAAGTTTATATGGAACCACAAAAGGCCCCAAAGTTGGAGGTATCACATTACTAGATATCAAACGTATACTACAAGGCTACAGTAATCGAACAGCATGGTACTGGCATAAAAACAGACACATAGATCAATGGAACAGAATAGAGCGCCCAGAAATGAACCCACACCTATATGGTCATTTAATCTATGACAAAGGAGGCAAGAACATACAATGGGGTAAAGACAGTCTCTTCAATAAATGGTATTGGAATGACTGGACAGATACATGCAAAAAACAAAACGAGACCACTTTCTTACACCATATACAAAAGTAAACTCAAAATGGATTAAAGACTTAAAACCATAAAACTCCTAGAAGAAAACATAGACAATTAATTCTGACATTGCTCTTAGTAGTATTTTTTCTAATATATCTCCTCGGGCCAGGAAAACAAAACAAAACAAAATAATAAACAAATGGGACTACATCAAACTAAGGAGTTTTTGCACAGCTCTGATGGTTTTCCAAACTGATGGGTTTTCCATCAACAAAAGGAAACCATCAACAAAATGAAAAGACAATCTACTGAATGGGAGAAGATGTTTCCCAATGATACATCTGATAAGGGGTTAATATCCAAAATTTATAGGGCTCATACAACTCAACACCAAAAAAACAAACAGTCCAATGAAAAAATGGACAGAGCACTTGAACAGACATTTCTCCAAAGAAGACAGACACCGTGTTTCACCAAAAATAAGACCTAGCCAGACAATCAGCTCTAATGCGTCTTTTGGAGCAAAAATTAATATAAGACACAGTCTTATTTTACTATAATATACGACCGGGTCTTATAATTATATTATAATATAATAAATATAATACCGGATCTTATTTTACTATAAGACCGGGTCTTATATAATGTAATATAACATGACATGATATATATGACATGGTATGATATAATATTATACCATGTCTTATATTAATTTTTGCTCCAAAAGATGCATTAGAGCTGATTATCCAGCTAGGTCTTATTTTCGGGGAAACACGGCAGATGGTTAATAGACATGAAAACATGCTCAACATCACTAATCATCAGAGAAATGCAAATTAAAACCACAATGAGGGCGGCTGGATGGCTCAGTTGGTTAGAGCACGAGCTCTGAACAACAGGGTTGCCGATTCGATTCCCACATGGGCCAGTGAGCTGTGCCCTCCACAACTAGACTGAAGGACAACGACTGATGGGTCCTGGAAGGACACTGTTCCCCAATATTCCCCAATAAAAATTTTTAAAAAAACAACCACAATGAGATATCACTGCAAGTCTTTTATCTTTTCTGTTTGAAGATTTTTACAAAAATGTTAGGAAAAGAGAAGAAGTTGCCTTTTTAACAGTGCCAAAAATACTACATGTACACTATAATTATAGCTATAAAAATGTTAAATATGGAAATTGTTAAAGAAACTACATTAAAATGTGTAGTAATATTGAAGTGGTGTAAGTTTGAGTGATTTTTTCCTCCATTTTTCAAACTTTATATAAAGTTTCATTACTTTATTTTTTTGGATTTTTCCATATTACGTTTCAAAGAAAGGATAAGATTAATTATGACTATGAACACTTCATATTTACAAAATTCAGATTTATTCAGCAAATATGTACTGGGCACCTGTATTGCCAATGTGCTAGGCATATATAAATGTGTAATGATAAACACTGTAAATATATGTAGTGAACAGAAGTAAATAATGTGAAAAACTAGGCTTTCCATAACCAACGTGCTGTATACCTAAAACTGATATAAAATAATATTGAATGTCAACTATAAAGAAGTAGTCTCAGGGATATAAAATACAGCATAGGGAACATAACAAATAATACTGTAATGACTACATACAGTGTCAGATGGGTAACAGACTTATTGGGGTGATCACTTTGTGAGGTATACAAATGTCTAATCACTATGTTGTTTTGTATACCTGAAACTAATAAAACAAAGAAAAGGGGGGGAAAAAGATTAGGCTTTCCAGAAAGTAAACAAATTGAAGGCACTTCCAAAACCAAACAGACCTTCTTGTACAATAAGACTCTTTCCCTGAATCTCATAATCTTGTTTCACTAACAACTAAGCACAGTAAGTTATAATTTAAAAAGAGACTTACACATCAAAGAATACACTAAAAACTTTAGAACTAATAGACAAGTTCAGCAAGATTGCAGAATACAAGATTAATACACAAAATGAACTGTATTTCTATACACTAGCGATGTAACCGAAAAGTTAAATTAAGAACACACAATGGGATATACAGATAATGTACTACAGAATTGTACACCTGAAAGCTGTGAACTTTACCAACCATTGTCACCCCAATCAACTTTAATTAAAAAAAAGAAACCAATTCCATCTACAATAACACCAAAATAAATAAAATATGTAGGAATAAATTAAATAATAAAGTATAAAACTTACACTCCAAAAATAAAAAACATTGTTGAAAAAAATTAAAGAAAACTTAATAAATGGAAAGACTTAATAAAAAACTTAATACCAATATTATTAAGATGATAATACTGCCCAAAATGATCTACAGATTTAAGGCAATACCTACCAAAATTCCAGCTAGCTTCTTTGTAGAAATCAACAAGCTAATCCTAAAATTCATACTGAAATTCAAGGGATCCAGAATAGTCAAAACAATCTTGAAAAACAAGAACCAAGTTGTAGGATCACACTTCTGAATTTCAACACTTACAACAAGCTACAGTAATCAAGAGTGTGGTACTGGCATGAGGACAGACATATAGATTAATGGAATAGAATTGAGAGTCCAGAATATATCCTCGTGTTTATGGTCAACTGATTATTGACAAGGGTGCTAACTAACATAGATTTAATAGGGAAAAAATAGACTTCCCAACAAGTATCCTGGGACAGCTTGATACCTGCATGCAAAAGAATGAAGTTGGATTCCCTTTGCCACACCATACGCAAAAATAAACTCAAAATAGATCATCAATGTAAAGGTAAGAACTAAAACTACAAAACTCTTACAAGAAAATATAGCAGTACATCTTCATGACGCTGGGTTAAGTAAAGCCTCCTTAGATATGACAGCAAAAACATAAGCAATAAAAGGATATTAGACTATAAAAATTTAAAACATGCTTGCTTCAGAGGATACAATCAGGAAAATGAAAAGACAACACACAGAATGGGAGAAAATATTTACAAATCGTGTATCTGATAAGTGACTTGAATCTAGAATACATTTAAAACTATTACTCACAGTAAAATGACAAGTCAATTTAAAAATGAAGGCAAAGGATCTTAAGAAACATTTTTCCAGAGAAAATATACAAATGATCAACAAGCACGTACAAAGATCCTCAACATCATTAGCCATCATGGAAACACAAATCAAACTTCAATGAGATACCGCCTCACGCCCATGAGGATAACTACTGTTAAAAAAACACAAAAAACAGAAATAACAAGTGTTGATGAGGATGTGGAGAAATTGGAACACGTGTGCACTGTTGGTGGAAATGTGAAATGGTGCAGCTACTATGGAAAACAGCATGGCGGTTCCTCAAAAAAAACAAAACAAAAAAACAAATAGAACTACCTTATGACCCAGCAATTCCACTTCTAGGTATATATTCAAAAAACATGAAAACAGGGACTGGAACAGATATTTGAACATCCATGTTCATAGATATATTATTCACAATAGTCAAAAGGTGGAAGGAAGTCAAATGTCCATGGAGTGATGAATAAACAAAATGTGGCATATACATACAATGGAATATTCTTCAGACTTTGACAGGAAGGAAACTGACACATGCTACAACATTGACGAACCTGAGGACATTACGCTAAGTGAAATATGCCAGTCACCAAAGGACAAATACTCTTAAGATTCCACTAATATGAGATACCTAGAAGAGTCAAATTTATAGAGACAGAAAGTAGAATGGGGCTTGCCAGGGGCTGGGGAGAAAGGAGAATGGGGAGCTGTTGTGTAACAGATACAGAATTTCAGTTTTGCAAGATGAACAGAGTTCTATAGATTGGTTACACAACAATATGAATGTAATTAACATTTAAACTTTTTACATTTAAAAATAGTTAAGATGGTAAATTTTATGTTATGCATATTTTGCCACAATTAAAAATAAAACACAAGATACTAATTCACATCCAGTAGGATGACTGTAAGCAAACAGACAGATAATAACAAGTATTGGCGAGGATGTAGAAAAACTGGAACCCTCAAACACTGCTGATGGGAGCATAAAATGGTACAGTCACCTTTGAAAACAATCAGGCAGTTCCTCAAAAGTTTAAACAAATTTACCATAAAAAATAGATTCCAAATTTACCAGCAATTTGACTCATAGGTGTATACCTAAGAGAAATAAAAACATAAAAACCTGTACATGAATGTTCATAGCAGCATTATTCACAATAGCCACAAGGATTAAATAACCCAAATGTTCATCAACAGATGAATGGATACACAAAGTGTGGTCTAGCCAAAGAATGGACTATTATTCAACCATAAAAAGTAATGAAGTACAGATCCCTGCTACCACATTGAAGAACCTTGAAAACACTATGCTAAGTGAAAGAAGTCAGTCACAAAAGACCACATAGTGTATTACTCCATTTATAAAAAATGTCCAGAATAGACAAACCCACAGACAGAAAGTAGATTAAAGGTTACCTAGGGCTGGGGGAGAAGGGAGGAAATGGTTCTTTGGGGGGGGTGATAAAAATGTTCTCAAATTAATTGTGGTAATGGGTGCACGAATCTGTGAATATACTAAAAAAAAAATCACTGAATTTTACACTTGAAATGGGTAAATTACATGGTTTGTGATTATATCGAAATAAAGCTATTATACGTTTAAAAAAAAGAGGGAGATTTACAATAAACTTTATTCTCACTTTTCCATATGTGCAGTTACCAAAATGTAAGGCTTTGCCCAAAGTAAATGTTTCAAAAAGTATTTCAGAACCATAAGGCAATTTCCAAATTAAGTGACAGACTCTCATTCAAACACCAGAAAAAGTACTCTCCAAAAAAGCACTCTGGAAGGCTTATATTCAACCTAGTTCTCCACTGATTTCTAAAACTATTTTCCCTAAATGCATCATTAGGCTTTAAAATCCAAAAATGACTTCTATGTGCTTAGCAATGGTTTATCAAGACTACTTTTTTTACTTATACATTAATTACAATGATCAAAACATATCGAAGAAAATTATTTGTATACCAACCTGGGCGTCCTGTATCTCAGCCATAGATTCTCTATTGATATTTTCTATATCCATGAAGAGTCTATCAATTGCCTCAGATATGCCAGGTGAATCTTCACTTATAATCAGGTTTTCAAGGACCTCTGAAATAACAATAGAGGATAAAAGTGCTATGAACTATGACCAACGGGTAAAAGTAGAAAATCATTTTGAAATCTATCCCTAGATCTTTGATCAAATGAATATAGCATGAAGAAACTTTGAATGATTACCTTAGAATAAAAATCAACTGGAGAAAACATTTCTTTTAGCCAGAAGTACAGTACAACTTTCAAATAAAATTTGTTTCCTGGGAATCACTTGTTTATAACAATCATCATTCTTGTTCTCAGAAAGTAAAATGCACTTCACAAATAGTAATGTTATCATAGATCATCTTAAAACTACAAAATAAAAATTAATAATGTCTTCAAAACTGGAAAATGTACAAATTCTAAAGGCAGACTCAGATATGTGCCCTGTAAAACTGAAATACTTAATACTTTGAAGCATTAGACAGACATAGCTAACTTATCCTGTCTCTGAAGTCTTGACCTTACTTTGTGAGAAAAAAATGACAAGTTCAATTAGTGACAACATTAGCCAGTTACTGAATCTGTACAAATGATGTCACCATTTTCTGAACAGTGTTGGAGAGGCAGTAGAGAAAAAAGAACCCTCGTACACTGTTGGGGTGAATGCAGATTGGTGCAGCTGCTATGGAAAACAGTATGGAGATTCCTTAAAAACTTAAGAATAGAATTACTATACGACCCACCAATCCCTCCTCTGGCTATCTACCTGAAATATTTGAAATATTTTATTCCTAAAGGTATATGTAGCCCTATGTTCACTGTAGCATTATTTAGTAGCCACGACATGGGAACAAGCTAAGTGTCCTTCAATGGATGAATGGCTAAAGAAGACACGGTACATATATACAATGGAATATAACTTGGCCATAAGAAAGGATGAAATACTGCCACTTGTGACAACATGGATGGATCTTGAGATTATCATGCTAAGCGAAATAAGCCAGACAGAAAAAAAACAAGAACTATATGATTTCATTGATATGTGGGATATAAAACAAAAAGCAACAAACAAACAAAACAAACTCATAGACACAGACAACAGAGGGTGGTTATCAGAGGGGAAGGGAGGTGGGGGTAAGATGAAGAGGGTAAAGGGGCCCAAATAAATGGCAGTGGAAGGAGACTATACTTTGGGTGGTGAACACACAATGCAATACACACATGATGTGTTATAGAATTGTGCAGTTGAAACTTATATAATGTATTAACCAATGTCACCCCAATAAATTTAATCTAATTTAAAAAAAAGAAAACGTGGTAAATATATACAATAGAATATTACTCGGCCATAAAGAAGAAGGAAATCTTACCATTTGTGACAACATCATGGACCTAGAGAACATTATGCTAAGTGGAATAAATCTGAGAAAGACAAATACCATAGGATCTCACTTATATGTAGAAATTTAAAACAAGCAAAGAAACACCAAGCTCATAGATACAGAGAACAGGTTGGTTGTGGCCAGAGGGCGGTGGGGGGTCGGGGAGAGCTAACACGGGTGAAGGGAATCAAAGGTACAAACTTCTGTTATAAAATAATTCATGGGGATATAATATACAAAATGGCAACTACAGTCAATAATACTGTTTTGCATATTTGAAAGTTCCTGAGAGTAAATCTTAAAAAGTTTTCATCACAAGAAAAACAAAAATAAAAATAAAAAATCTTTGCAACTATGTATGGTGATGGACTTACTGTGGTGATCATTTCCCAATATATACAAATATCAAATCATTATGTTGTATACGTGAAACTGATCTAATGTTGTAAGTCAGTTATGCCCCAATTTTTTAAAAAAAAAAACTAGGAAAGTTTTGAAAATGATGTTTTTAAAAATCCATGTAGCATTTAAAAAGATTTCTTGAAATGTTCTGAAAAGAAAAATCATTATTTTTTTTAAATTTGAGTTCCTTTTTGTAAAAAAAATCCAAAGGTATTTTACTAGAATACCAGTTACAACTTCTGGTCACATAGTATATGAGACTGTGAAGACATTAATTTTGAGTTGAGCGTGTTCTCTTAATCTTTTATATAATTCATTCTTTGTAAAATAATTCGGTCCTTTCAAAACATATTTTCAGTGTCATTCAGCTGAGCGATTTGATTGACACCAGGTGAGGAATGACAGCACCGCCGCCCTTTAGGGTAAAATGCAGTCAGCAAAGCCGGGTAAGGAGTAGAGATCACGTAGCTGAATAGCTGAGTTACCCTGAGAAGAAGTCTTGCTTCTGGCAGAAGCTCAGAAAAGAGCTTCTCTAAATGCAGCCTATTCCTGAGATCTGAACACAACAAATATGCTGTATTAAGGTTATAGCAAGCAAGATCGTACATTAGAAAAGAAAATGAGTAGATTATCTTCCTGGCTACTAAAATAAACTATGATTTACATGACTTCAGACAATATAATTTAAATGAGATTCATCCTAGTTAAAACTGGGAGAGGTGGGGTGTCGAACAATTGGGACAATTAATTCTGATCGGGTAGACAACATTGTAGGTACAGTACAATAGAAACGAAACATTTTCCCTGTCCTTGAGGAAAGGAGCTTCTGCTACAACATGGAAAAAAATCTATCAACAGTCCTGCCAAGTCTCTCCCTGTGATCTCCGTCAGCTCAACGAGTCACTCAAATGCCAGAGCAGCTCAAAGACCGACCAGGGTCAATTCAAGATTTTACTCCCAGTCACAATGATTTTCTGCAACTTCCTTTGTGAGACAAGAACCAAAAATGACAATAAAATTAACATTTGCATAGTGCTTTATAGTCTCCGAGCTTTTCACATGCATTCTCATTTAGTCATCAATCACTCTGGAAGCGAGATATTTTTATTTTATAAGATGTAGAAACTGAGGCTTAACAAAGTGTCCTGACTTCTCAAAGGTGACACAAACAGAAAGTTAAAGTAGCAAGCGAGGACCTGAACTCAGGCTTTCGAATTTGAAATCCTATCCTTTCCACTACACTAGTTCTGTCGGGAAGAGCGTGGAATGAGTGACAACTGCAAAACAACCAGGAGAGAACAGTCAGAGTGCTATAATTCTGATTGTGGGCTAAGAAAAACTAACCCAGCAAAGGCTGGTTTGAATTAGGACAGCCAAAATATCCAAAGCAGTGTCAAAAGAGCAAACTCTTGGCAAACAGGTTTGGTCACAGGCTAAAAATCACATTGTGAATCGTACTTTCTACATACGGTCAGAGAGACCGTATTTTTCATATACAATGTTCCAGGGTGATCCCCACCGATGAATTGGATCTGGTACAAGAGAATCCACGCAGCGAGTCATAAGGAAGAAGTCAGAGGCAAGTGCATGCACCATAGTTCCGAAAGAATGGCCACAGCAGTGTACTGCAGCTCCGCGCAGCATCTTGGACCTGGAGGGCAGCTAGGAAAGGACACAGGGCAATCTAACTTGGTGAAAATCATGACAAGCAGAAATGCCCACAGCTCCAAAGCTCAACGGGTACCTAGAGCATGTCCCTAGCACGTTAAATCTCAAATCTGATGGCCAATGTGACTTCATTCCAAACCACCCTCTTCCCTACTCCACAATACTGCTATTCTTTGTTGCCAGGAACAGAACTGGCTCAGGGATGACAGCAAACCTAAATCCGGATTCATCAAGAGCTAAATCTATGTCAAGTTTTGGAGGGAAATTGGCTGGGAGGGACAAAAAGAGCTGACAATTAACATGCTAACCAAAAGGAAGCTGCAGCTTGGTTCTGATGAGGAAACACATCCAGTCGCATTCAAGGCACTATACTTTAGAGAATAAAGGACAGAATTATACTGACACTGACCATATTACATCAGAACTCTCAAAAGAGCCACAATCAATCCTGTCAACCAAACACACAGTGTGTAGACACAGCAATGAGTCCAGGCACTGTGTATCTTTCACAATCCTACAAATGCAAGGCCCATAACCCAAGTCACTTTGCCAATTCATCCAACCCTACCCCCAAGCACCTACTTCACAAAGTATCTGTACAGATTACTCTTTTATTCTCATTTGTAGCTGAGCCCTGCTGTTCTGGACTAAGAATCTTCTATTCAGCTAAGATCTGGTTTGTTTTAGTACCATGATTACCAAAGGCTATTTCTATCTATTTAAACAACTTTAATCGATTTCTGTTTACTGAGTGTTAACAATGTACTAGGCACTAGAAGAAAGACTTATCCAAGACACTTGCTCAGTAGATTCACATTTAATCAGACCAGAAACACGTGGAAAGGTTGGGGATGCAGTAGGAAGACTGTAACAACACAGCTGGATTAAGGCTGAATGGATTAGCTAGCCTGAGTATTAAAATTGTGGCAACTCTTCCCAAAGAGGTATTTGAAGGAAAAAAGAAGTCTAAGCTGATTCAACTGTCTCTGTGGTTTCTTATCTCTATACTATTGTAAACTACACACAACACATATAAAATAAAACTTGCTTGCAAAAGAGGTCAAAAGTTTAATAAAATCAAAAGACGGCTCATTTTCCACACAAGATATCTTTAGCCTTTCCATTCCTAATAGAATGCACTAGTTATTTAGAAGATTGCTAAGCAAAATGTCATAAACAATTAGGCATCCTATGAATTGTTTTTGATGGTGATGAAAGAATACAGGAAAGCTTTATGTGCATTTCCAAATCATTATCAGAAATAGGGTCATCCCTGGTGATAGTGTCGCTATTTTTGTGGGCAACACGAATAAAATAGACAAGAGTTCTTTCCTTCACTAAACATTTAATGATAAGGTATTTTGCTAAGCACCAAGGATACCAAATGTAAACAAGACATAGTTCCTTCCCTTGAGCTTAGTCATTTCAGCACAAGACATTCAGGGATACACATATATCGCTCCTCCAATTTTTTAGTTATAAGTCACCTTAAAATTCTAGTAACACTCTAATTTGACAGTTGACGAAAATAAAGCATAATTAAATTGCCCAAGATCAAAGCTATTGGTAGCACAGCATGAACAGAATTCAAGACAACTGCACTCTCTCTGCTCTGGCTGGTGTCTACATTTCTCCTTTTAAAATGCAACAAACATTTATTAAATGCCTGGTATCAGGAAGATACTGGGCATCTTGCTAGAAATACAAAGATGAATGAGGCAGTCTACGCCATTAAGTGGCTCACACTATTACAGGAAATTAAAATGAAAAACTTTACAATGTAATGTAGTAAGTGCTGTGAATACAAGATGCTACAGGAATAAAAAGGAAGAATTGAGTAACTGCCCGTTTGAGAGTTGGGCTATAAGGCTTCGCTGAGGTACTATTTGAGGTGGGTCTTAAAGGATGAGTTGGAGATTTGCCAGGCAACATACTAGAGGGAGAAGCACAGAGGCGTGGAAAAGCACAGCGGGTTCAAATAACCATACGGAGTTGTGTACAGCTGGAGAAAAGGGTAAAGAAAGGTTCCAGGAAACACCATTAGAAAGGTACAGAGAAGCCAGAGCTTGAAACATATTGTATGACATACTATGAAGGTTAAATTCTGTTAGTTATTCCACCTCTTTATTTCAAAAACTGTATTATTTCTACCTATGTATATACCAGGTGACCCCACCAAGTATCTCAATGAGATTTCTGCACAGGTCATAGAGAAATTATTCTGATGACTCAGAACTATGTGGCCCTCTCTTGGGACATTTCTTAATAACTCTGCTATTCCTAAGCTGAGGATTCCATTGTAGCATTTAAAGGAATGGAGGGGGGGGAGTTCAGGAAGGCTTCCAAGTAAAGTCCTTCGAAAAAGGCGAGAGTTACACGATCTGAAGGAAACCAGAGTACATATAAAGTCCTTTGAGATTAAATGAAAGTCTATTATCTTGAGTGAATTTTCCAACTAAAGTTTTTAGTCTAGATTTGCAGTCTAACATGGCAGCCTCATGCAGCTACTGAGTACTTGAAATAAGGTTAGTACAAGTTGAGATGTGCTATAATTGTAAAATACACACCAGATTTCGAAGATTTAGTATTAAAAATAAATGTAAAATAGCTCAGTAACTTTGTATACTGATTACATGTTGAAATATTTTTGATATGTGGGGCTCAAAATATAGTATTAAAAGTATTATTAAAATAATTGCACTTGTTTCTCTTTACTTTTTAAATGTGTCTACTAGAAATTATTTTTAAATCATGTGTAGCTCACATTATATTTCTACTGTACAGGGCTGGTCTAGAATATATTTTGTGACTGACTTCTGAGGATTTGAGGAAATAAACTAGTTAATATCTACCTCCCTAACAGTCATCACTGATTTAACAAAAAAAGTATAAACTTGGATATTTTAACAGACCATAAGGATATTTGTATAACAGCAAAAACAAAGATGTTTGAGAATTCTCTCCAAACTAACCATAGCAAAGGGAATTACAAAGGTTGACAAACAGTTGCCATTCTTTAAGAAGAAATAACCCTCATGTTGAAAAGGAAAAGTGGGCTAAATTATCTTGGTTCGAATATTCTTTTAACACCACTCAACTTTTGGCTTTTCCCATGTTACCTCACCTTCTGTTATGGATGGCCCTGGTGCTTGCCAAGATGAAAAACTTTTTCTGAATCAGAAGGGACAGTTTTAGGAAACCCAGTTTCCAGCCCCTTTGCTATTGTTTCGTAAATTAAGAATGTGGCCTTTTGTAAATCTGTCCTCCAAGAAGGAAATACTCTAGACAATCTGTTGAAACCTGGTTACAAAGGCACTTTACATCTCAGCAAATCCACTCCTAAGTATTTCCCCCAAGAAAAATGAAAACCTAAGTCCTAGGTATTTCCCCCAAGAGAAATGGAAACATAATCATTTTTTAAAAATATATACATGAATATACTTACCAACTTTATTCATGATAGTCAAAAATGTCCATCAAATGACACCTGGATAAACTGTAATATACTCATTCAGTGGAATGCTACTAAGCAGTAAAAACTACTCATATATGCAACCATATGGATGAACCTCAAAATAATTAGCTTAGTGAAAGATACCATAGAAAAACAGAGTACATACTATATTGTTTCACTTATAAACTAGTCTGCAGTGATAGAAATCAAAACAGTGGCTGCCTGGGGTGCACAGTGGTGGTGGGTAGATTAACTGCAAAGGGGAATGAGGGAATTTTCTGAGATAAGAATATTCTATTTCTTGATTGGAGTGGTGGTGATGTGGGTTATAGTTGCCAAAAAAAAAGGTATCAACTATACACTAATACTGTGTGACTTTTCTTACATATGTAAATCATACCTCAATAAAGTTGATTTCTAAGAGAGAAGGAAAAAGAAAAAGGAAGGGGGGAGGGGAGGGGAGCGAAAGAAAGAAAAAGGCCTATAGAGATGAAATCCCTAGAGATTGGAGGTCAGGAGCAGGAGAGCAGCGTGGTGTCAAACTTTGTTCAAAGTCAAGAAGTCAACCTCCAAGGTCAACAGATTTGTCCCCTTTGACCACCTTCACTCATTTTCATCACTCCCCATCACCCGCCAGAAAAACTGTAATCATGTCAGATGAGGAATGTGGTAACTAACCTTCGCGTGGTGATCCTTTTGCAATATATACATATACAAAATCACTATGCTGTATACCTTCAACTTACACAATGTTACATGTATAACGTGTTAGATCTCAATAAAGCTGGGAGGAAAGGTGAACTGGGAACGGAAGTGCATATACAGAGAGCCCTAAGAGCCCTTCCAAGAAATAAACTAGAAATTCTAAGTCTAAGTCTAGGGATAAAGACAAGACAGTTGCCAGACCTCGGATGCATCTGGTGGCAGGACTGGCTGGAGAGTTACAGTAACACCGCCAGCTTCCCAGCTATCACCAACCAGAGTGGCAGAAATGCAAAATGGTCTCTTCAATAAAAGAGAAAAACAGGCAGGTATCACTAAGTCCCCAAACGGAGAAGACTGAAGTTAAACACGTTGGGAAAACTGACCCCGGCACTATGTGATGAATAAAAACATTTGAACTCCTTATAGTTGTGCCATGCATTTAAGTGAGCGGTACTGCAGGGAAGTCCATTCTGGCCCTTGCGGATGGACAGCCGTGGGACACGCACAAGCCTTTGAGCAAGTCCTGTGAAATTAAATTTCTTACTTTCAAAGATCGTGATCCAGAAGTTAAGAAGACTTATTGGCATTCTTGTGCCGTGATGAGGGGCTGATATAGAGGGCATTCAAACACGAAGAGATGGTCAGTTTGGTCAGAGCACCAGAAGTTCCTGCAATCGCTGGAGGCTTCTGCTATGATGTACTTTGGGATAAGAGACTTATTGAAAGGATGCCAAAATAGAGAACAAAAGGCGTGTGCTTTAACTTACAGAGATCTTCCATTTGAAACTCTGCAAGTTGATGCACAAATGGCATTAGAAATATTTCAACACAACAAGTATAAAATAGACTTCCTAAAAGAGAAGCCAGCTCAGAACCCTGAGAGAAGAGCCAAGCTACACAGGTTTGGTGATTTCACTGACGTGCGTGAGGGCCCTCTTGCTACAAGGACAAATATTTGTTTCCAGTATGATGTGTCTGCAGTTCACAAGCTTCACGCCACCCAGTCAAGTCTTGTTTGAAGATTCCAAGGTCTCTCTTTACCTGTTCGCTTAAGAGCACATTTTTCAAGATGGGACAACGTATTGGAAAGGCCTTGGAAAATGGTAACTGAAGATCAAACTAAACCTACAGAGGGAAGTGCATCTACTTAGTAACTTCCTAAAATTTAAGCAAGTATCGTAAATTAAAATAAAACTTTTCTATGTAAAAAACAATTAAATCTCCAATCACAGAATGGGATTCATGTAAGAAAAGGAATCAGATTCTTGCATTTATGTATTCAAAACTAACTGCACTAATATATGCAAGGCAAGATGTAGCTTAACAGCAGCATGTATTTTAAAAAAATACTGAAGGTCTTTCAGTAGCAAATTGGTCAAAATGAGTCATTAGTGTGGTTTAACTACCTCAACCCAAAAAAAGAGAAAAATTCAATCTTAGCTCCATCAATATTTAAAGAGAAAGATGATCACTCCCAAATCTAAAGAGAAAGATTATTTTGCACTGATCATATCAAACCTAGAGAACTGTGTTCTGTTGTGGGTACCACACTTTAAGGAATAACATGAAAAGAACATGTTTGAAGAACAGCACACAAAATGATGAGGAGACTAGAAACCATATAATATGAGGAACGAGTAAACCAAGTAAGAATGCTTAATCTGAAGAAAAGACTTCCCAGGGGACATAAGTATCTTCAAATAGCTGAAGAGCTGACCTCCAGAAAAGGAGCTAAACTTATTTAGCGCCAACGGGTGTAACTTAGACCAATTTCTATTCCTTCTTGGCCATGAAACTGGTTGGAATTGTTGGTACAAAAAGATGGATGTTGGGGCGGCCGGTTAGCTCAGTTGGTTGGAGCGCGGTGCTCTTAACAACAAGGTTGCCGGTTTGATCCCCACATGGGCCACTGTGAGCTGCGCACTGCGCAACTAGATTGAAACAATTACTTGACTTGGAGCTGATGGGTCCTAGAAAACACACTTAAAATAAAGTTTAAAAAAAGAAGATGGATGCTATATCAATTGTCCCTATGAAGACAATGAGCTAAGGCTATCACATGGCCTTTTGTAGTCCATTTTCACAAAACCTGACTAAAAGGTTATGCGTGCACAAGACAAAAAAATGGCCAATAAACCTATGAAAATACACCCAACTTCACTAGTTATCAGGGAAATGCAAATTAAAACAACATCCACGTAAGATGATAACATCAGGGAAAATGAAGCTAGCTGAAGGGTATATTGGAACTCTGCACTATCTCTGCAACATTTCTGTGAATCTAAAATTATCCCAAAATGTTAATTAAAACAACACCCCTCATATCTGAAAATTTTTTTAAGTCTGACAATATCAAATATTAGCAAGTGTATAGGGAAAAGAGAAAGGGAGAGGGAGAATAAATTGTTAAAAACTACTTTAGACAGCAACTTGGCAATATTTATAAAGTTCAAGATGCTCATGGCTTTTGACCTGGCAGTTCCACAAGTCAGCAGCAGTTCCACCTAAATGTAGACCCTAAAAGAGCACTGCCACTATAGGGCTGTTGAGCATTTGAAATGTGGCAAGATATACTGTAAGAAAATATGTACCAGACTGCAAACTTTGTACCAAAAAAAATTAAAATATCTCATTAACAACTTTTGTAGATTACAGGTTGAAATGATAACATTTTGGATATACTGAGCTAAATCATTTGTGTTGTTAAAATTAATTTCATCTGTTTAACCTTTTTAATGTGGCTACTAGAAAATATAAAATTGTGTTTGCACTTTTCAATTGGACAGCACTGCCCTGAAGCCTCACCTACCAGTGCTCAAGAAATAAATCAGTTTAGCGGGTCATTACCAGCAGTTTTTAATGAAAAAGCATAAAACAGAATATATTATAGCCTACTGCATGTAATAAAGGTAAAACTGTTTCATTAACTTTTGATACAGCATGTATGTGCTGGGATATGATGTAAAATATCTTTCCTTGCCATGGGTGGTGGTCAAAAATGTTTGAAAAGGGGGAGGTCAGTTGGCTCAGTTGGTTACAGTGCGGTGCTCTTAACAACAAGGTCACCAGTTCGATCCCCGCATGGGCCACTGTGAGCTGCGCCCTCCATAACCTGATTGAAATAACTACTTGACTTGGAGCTGATGGGTCCTGGAAAAACACACTTAAATAAATAAAAGTTTAAAAGAAAAATATTTGAAATGCTCCCACTAAACTCTCCAAAACACAATGTTCACTGTTCTGTTGCTCGCAATAGCAAGTATCTGAAACACTCATACACCCAATAAAAGAGACTGAATAAATAAATTGTGGTATACTTCTTATATTCAATGTAGTACTAATCAGCAGTGAAAAATAAATGAACTAGAGCTAAAATATCCATATGGGTAAATATCCAAAAAGATAATGCTGAGCAAAAAAAGACAAGTTGCAGGAAAAAAATCATATAACTAGTATATAGTGATCTTTTAGTTCTTTGAAATATGAAACGTCTGAAACATATGGCAAACTGTTCAGATTCAACAAAACTTACTGATAGGTATACAGGTGTTCATTATATTATTCTCTATACTTGTCTGAGTGCTTCAAATATTTATGTAAATAACACATACTTAAAACTCAATCCCTATTCCATGTTTATATCTTTAAGATACTATATCCTAAATTAAAACTTAAGATAGGTGGTAGTGGACTTTGCTGTTGTTTTAAAATGACAAGCATTAAAAAATAAATAAATAAATAAATAAAAATAAAATAAAATAAAAAAATGACAAGCATTAACTAAATATTGACCTAAACTTTTTTAAATCATAGATTGGTAGTCACCCTGGTTAAAAGGAAATGCCATAAATTCTCCCACATCTGGCATGGCTGAGGAATCTGGTGTTCTGGTGAATCAAATTGCTTTTGTTTATTAAGAATTCCCAAAAATACCCTACATGGATTACCAATTTTCAAAAGAATTAAGATACAATAAAATGCACTTAAACCTGAAACTACACAGAATATAATTTATTTTTCACTGATGATTATGGAAAGGCACTTCAGGATCTTGCAGTTAATTTTTTTAATGTACTTTTGATGCAGTAGATTTCTATTTCAGATTAAACCAGTGTTATTTTGCATGCCATAAAAACCCTGAGAGAACAAGCTATGAATTGTGAAGTCTGTTTCCCTATACTACCTTATAAAAGGGTCCCAGCGTCTTAAAACATCTACATTGTTTTTCTGGTACATTAATGAGAAAACTTGGAGCTATGGATACTCCAGAGAGATAAAATTCAGAAACAAAATACATTTAGAAGATCTTAGATAAAGCAGAAAAAAGTTTGACATTTTCGTTACTATCATGTAAAGCTATATACCTTTAAAGTCCATGGAATGAAAATCAACATTGTCCATTTTTAAATCGCTGGCTCAGGCCTATAAAATAAGAAAACATTTTAATATTCTGTTCTTTATCCTCCAATTTCTCAACAAATTTCTTTTAAGTCTAATTTTACCAGTTACTTGTTATTCAAAGGGAGAAAAATGCTGAGGAAATGAAAAAAAAAAAAACGACAGAAAAAGTAGTTAGTGAGGAGCGGGGCCAGGCCATTAGCGACTTCAACCTGCTGGAAGGAAATGTTCATCCCAAGTTTTTTTTTCCCATAATCTGCCCAGCCAAGTGGAAACCAGAGCTCAGGGCCCCGTGATTGGTCTGGCTGGCGCTCACTGCCTCCTTCTAATTGGTTCAAAATCCCCCTCCAGCCGTCCAATCACTCACGGTTCTCCCCTCCCCCACTGCGCCACTCCCAAAGGTCAGCAGCGAGCGCCTCAGCGCCCCTCCCCCAAAGGTCACCAACCGTCCATCGTGCTTCGATGGCATTTCACTTCCAAACTACCAGAAGTACTATCTCCCACCAACAGTACCCACCCCCCAAATGCTCCCCATATTTCACTCAAGTCAAAAAAAACCTCTTTGCTCGTCATCCTTCGCTTGAGAGTCACCTACGGCCGGGCGCTCCGCGATTCCAAATCATCGCCTCAGGGCCACTCTTAAAAAATGTTGATCTAATGGCCAGATCTTCTTGCTAGTTATAAACCACTCAACTAACCGGTCCCTGACCCTCCTTTAAGCCTTCCTACCTACTAAATCACTCACCTCAGCCGAGACCGCCAACGTCACAGCGTCCGTCCAGTGTCCGTCTTCACCACGAACAACACGACGCTCTTCGACGCTCGTCGACGCTCGTACAGCTCCTCCCCTCGTTACGCCACACCCGTTTGGCCTTTACGCCCTGTCGCAAAGCTTAAACCTTAAGGCGCACTCTAGGCTTTACGTCCTAGGGATGCGGGTTAGAGCGCCGGGGTGAGAAATCACTGAGACTAAGTATGGTGCTTACTGCAATTATTGAGGGAAGATTGTGGACGGCCAGTGTTACAGGAAAGAGGAGAGCAGGCTTTTAAAAGAAAGAAAAGGGGAGGAAGAATAGAGAGAAGGGGAGGAGGGAGGGAGGAAGAAAGTAAACAATGTTGCCCACTGGTTATTCAAGACTGCAAAGATCAGAAATATCAGAAATTGAAACTGAAAAACCCTGCATTTCTAACACTGTTTCTGCTGCCTTCCCTTGTCAAACCTAAAAGAAACTGGGTCGTATGGTAATTCTATTCGTAATTTCTTGAGGAACCTCCACACTGCCTTCCATAGCGGCTGCACCAGTCTGCATTCCCACCAACAGTGGATGAGGGTTCCTTTTTCTCCACAGCCTCTCCAACACTTGTTATTACTTGGAGAAAAGGGTAAAGGGGGTCAAATATAAGGTGATGGGAAGGAGATTTGACTTTGGGTGGTGAGCACACAATACACTATATAGATAATGTATGACAGAATTGTACACTTCAGACCTATATAATTGTATTAACTAATGTCACCTTAATAAATTTAATTGAAGAAACAAAAATAAAGGAAACGACCTAATGATTCCCCGACAGGCTCACAGTCAGAACAGTAGTCTGACCCATCTCCAAACAAATTGTTTTGGGGATGGGAGTGGAATAAATCAACAAGTTTGATTGCTGCTAAATTTGTGGGTAATGCTTGCAGCCAAGCAGTTGGCTTCTACTGAAATCTCCATTCAGAGGCCATAGTGTTAAGGCATAATGCCTCCTAACTTGGACAGCAACCCAAAATCAAAACATTAACAAGCCTCCCATTTCTTAACACACCCCTCTTTTAAGCCTGGTGGAAAGGGCAGTAGAGTATCCCACAGTTGACTGAGTCCTCATGCATTATAGACTGTGTGACCCATTGCTAGCTACTTAAAATCTCAGTGCCTCAATTTCCTCATCTGTAAAATGGGAGTAAAAGTAGTTCTAGGCTTCTAGTTCAATGGAATAGTGTACATAAAGCATCTAGAACAGTGGCTGGCATATATTGATACTTAACTAATGTTAGTTCCCATTATCATTCCCCATTTCCTGGTTGGCAAACCCAGGGCTCCCAACTTCCATCATCCCACCCAGGCCCCTAGCTCTACCATGACTTCTTTGTTCATGGCTGAACAGATGAACAAACAGGGCAATAATTAGACCTCAGTTCTCAAGTCTAGAGTGGCCCTTTCACATGCATCTGAGAGTTCGTAGTGATTAATGATGTCTGTAGTAGATGCATGTTATATTATCCAAGATTATATTAGGCATACAGGAATTAAATGACTCTACTGATTAATACTGATTGTAAATATGACTCCAAAGTGAGGAGTACGGAGCTGACAGTACTACACTGAAAGAGCCAGTGAATAAAGGAAAATATGCAGAAATGGTGAAAACCCTTATGTTGTGTGGGTATCTCCAATGCTTTTTTTTTCCCAACCAAATGGCCTCCTTAGATGTTACAATTAAGTGAGAATTAAAAGAGACCGAAAAAAGAAGTAAAAGAAAGAGAAGAGGAAAGACGATAAAAGAAGCAGGTGCCTATTGAGGAGGATATGCAAGAGTGAGTGTAGTAAATGTCGTTAAGTGGCATTCGGCATGCTGGAGTTATCCTCCCTTACCCTAGCATAAACTACAATTTTTCTGCTCCTACCATTAACAAACAGATGCAGAAATGGTGAAATAGATAGTACTTAAGGCAGGTGAACAGCTTGGACACTAATAAGAGCTTATTAAGACTCTCATTAATAGAATGGATTAAAGGGGAGAAAGCAACCAAGAATGCAAATTAGTTAATAAGGTAGCATTAAACCTTGTTAAAAGAAGAAAAACACTTTCAGAATAAATATGCAATTATAGTCAGGAAAATTCTAAATACGAAAGTAATAATGCAGTAAGGGAGAGGGGCTTGTTCTAGCAGATATTAAAACTACCATAAATAAAATTATATGATAATACTGCAGACAAATAGAACAAAATAGAGTCCAGAAACAGACCCAAATATATACAGAAATGATTTGGATCAGTAGGGGAAAGAATTATTCAGGAAAAAAGGATTGAAACAACCGGATAGCCATTAAAAAAAATAATAAAACAAGATCCCTGCCTGACTTCACATACCAAAAAAATGATGTATTAATCTTAAATTTCTGAAAGAAAATGTGGGTGAATATTTAATAAACACAATGGCAAGATCTAAACATGACCTGAAAACCAGAATAAAAAGGAAAAATAATGATAAGTTTTACAACATAAAATTTTAAATCTTCTGAATGGCACTATAAGCAAGGTTGAAAGACAAACCATAGACTAGAAAAAGGACTTTTCAACATATGTAATGGATAAACCGTTAACATATCTAACAAAAAAGGAGCTCTTAAAAAGAAAAAGGCAACACTCTAGCAAATAAATTTGCAAAGGACATGATCAGACCATTTACACAGGCAGAAATATAAATAGCCAATAAACACATGAAAAGATATTCAACCTCACCAGTTATCAAAGAAATGCAAGTTAAATCAAGGTAATTTTTTTTCATTTATCAGATTGGCAAAGATTACGAAGATTAACAAAACCTCAAATTGGCAAGAGACACAAAACAGGCGCTCTTATGCACCACTGGTAGGAGTGCAAACTATTGCAACTTTTCTGGGCGGCAGGTTGGCAATGCGTACCAAAATCTTCAATGAGTGGCTCGCTCGCTCGCTGGCTGGCTGCAGCTGGCTCCCATTCCAAGTCCTCTTACCGCTCACAATGGAAGAAGAAATTGCCGCGCTCGTCATTGACAATGGCTCTGGCATGTGCAAAGCTGGCTTTGCTGGCGATGACGCCCCCCGGGCCGTCTTCCCATCCATCGTGGGGCGCCCCCGACATCAGGGCGTCATGGTGGCATGGGGCAGATGAACAGCTGCGGGGGCCAACGAGGCCCAGGCAAGCGCTCCATCCTGACCCTCAGGTACCCCATCCAGCATGGCACTGTCATCAACTGGGACGACGTGGAGAAGATCTGGACCACACTTTCTACAGTGAGCTGCGTGTGGCCGCAGAGGCCAACAGGGATAAGATGACTCTGACCGTGTTCAAGACCCCAGCCATGCACGTGGCCATCCAGGCCGTGCTGTCCCTGTAGGCCTCTGGCCGCATCCCTGGTGTTGTTACGGACTCTGGGGACAGGCTCACCCACGCTGTGCCCATCTACGAAGCGTACGCCCTCCCCCACGCCATCCTGCGTCTGGACCTAGCTGGCCGGTACCTGACCGACTACCTCATGAAGATCCTCACAGAGCGTGGCTACAGCTTCCCCACCACAGCAGAGCAGGAAATCGCCCTGCTATGTCGCCCTGGCCTTTGAGCAGGAGATGGCCACCGCTGCGTCGTCGTCCTCCTTGGAGAAGAGCTACGAGTTGCCAGACGGGCAGGTGATCACCATCGGCAACGAGCGGTTCCGGTGTCCAGAGGCGCTCTTCCAGCCCTCCTTCCTGGGTAGGTGTCAGGAGCTCCACTTGAGGCTGCTGAGAGGCCTGCACTGTCTGCCCTTCAACTTGAAAGGGGGGAGGCACGAGTGCTAAGGGAGAGCTTTGTCTCTTAGGTATGGAGTCCTGTGGCATCCACGAGACCACATTTAACTCTATCATGAAGTGTGACGTCGACATCCGGAAGGACCTGTACGCCAACACGGTGCTGTCTGGTGGGACCACCATGTACCCCGGCATCGCCGACAGGATGCAGAAGGAGATCACGGCCCTGGCCCCCAGCACCATGAAGATCAAGGTGAGTCAAGTGTAGCTGTGGCGGGCTGGGGGGCCTTGTTGGGAAGGCAGTGCCACGAGCTAATAAAGCCACGCTCTTGTCTCCCCAGATCATTGCACCGCCAGAGCGCAAGTACTCGGTGTGGATCGGCGGCTCCATCCTGGCCTCGCTGTCCACGTTCCAGCAGATGTGGATCAGCAAGCAGGAGTACGACGAGTCGGGCCCCTCCATTGTGCACCGCAAGTGCTTCTAGGCGGACTGCGAGCGCATGTGCAGCGTCTGCTGCAGGAGTTGCCGGAAGTCTGTTTGCCCTGGCAGACGTGCTAGCCTCATGAAACTGGAATAAGCCTTCGAAAAGAAATTGTCCTTGAAGCTAGTATCTGACGTCAGCACTGGACTGTAGACCTGGTTGCTGATTTTGTCCTGTTGCTTATTTTTATTCAAGTTAACTGTTCCCTTGGTATATGTTTAATACCCTGTACATATCTTTGATTTAAACCCCTAGTGCATGCGGCTTGCTCACTTGCTGGCTGAAGCAAGGAAATGCTTATGCGAGAGAAGCCCAGAGGCTTGGTGATCTGTGAGACCATGCATTTCTGGATCTGTGCAGGGTATTAATGTGCAGAGCCGCCTATTCCAGAATTTCTCCAGAGGCTGGCAAGAGTCCTGAAGCATTGTCATTTCTGTCCTGCCGGTCTGACGGGGGTTGGGAAGGTCTGAGCATTAGGACCCCTTTTCCTTTCTTAGCTGATGTTTTTCTGCCAGAACACTTGGGTTGTTACTTCCTTTGAGTTGGAAAACTGTTTGCATTTACACCTGTAAATTTATTCATCCTTTTAATTTACGTAAGGTTTTTGTATGTAATTCTCAATTCTTGAAGAGATGACAACAAATTTTTATTTTCTACTGTCATGTGAGAACATTAGGCCCCAGCAAACACGTCATTCTGAGGAAAATAAAGTGCTGCAGTAAAAGAAAAAAAAAATCCTAAATGCGTGTGCGTGTACCTTGTTACCCAACAATTCCTTTTCTAGGAGTTTTCCTAAAGAAGAAATTGGAAAATTTTGCAAAGGTAGATTAACAAAAGCGTTTACTGAAGCATTGTAAACCACTTAATGTTCACCTAGTTAAATATGGACTCGTTATACAGTTAGGATGTATTAGCACCATAGAGTGGAATACTTATACAGCCTTTTAAAACACTGGCAAATGCCTATATCCTACAGTTGAGTTTCAAAAAGAGAAAAGTTAGCAACTGCTTAAAAAAGATATAATTTGAGTGGCTAAAAAAATTCTTGGAATGGTTTCCACCTGGGTATGAATGGGGGGAGAGACGGAAGTGGCCACAGGGACCAACTAATCCCACTAATATGTAAATTGGAAAAAAAAAAAGAAAGGAAAAAACTTTACTCAAGAGGTATATAATTAAGTCAAATGGTATGCACATTTGAACAACATTCTCCGGAAGAGCATTTACCAAAGTGTTATCAATGTTTATCTTTGAGTAGTGGGATTTGGGAGAATCTTTACTTTTGTCTTTATATTTTTCAGTTTTTCAATTTCCTACAATGAACACATTTTTATGATTAGGGGAGAAAAAGAGAAGCTATTTTCATTTTTACAAATCCACAGGAAGATAAGGGAGTTTTTATCTGATGAGCATGTGTTTTCCCAATAAAATGTGGGGCAAAGTCAACAGCAGAGTAGGAGGGAAAGATTGGCAGAATGTGACTAGGTAAGAAACAGTTGTTTCAGAGAGCAGGGGAATCTGACAAAAAAAAAAGGATTCCCAGCACAATTGAGGGCCTAGTGAAAGTTGCTGATTGCCTCCACCAATGACATGAAAATATGGAGATGTTTGGATTCCTCCGGGTGGGGTGGAGGGACATAGTTCTATGGTACTATTGCCTGGAAAGCTGAGGGTATTTGCAAGAGAGATAATGGTAATATATTCAGGAATTAAGTGGGAAAGGGAGCAAGCAAAGGTTGGAGGGAACTGATAAAAAAGACAGAAAGTATATGTGGGCGGGGGGAGGGGAGGGGAGAATGAATTCAAGGACTCATGAGGTCAAAGAATGGTTGCATTGGGGATACTGGAGCACGGAGCTGGGGAAGTTTGGGGACTTGGGGACAGACAACTTGATGTTTGAATTAGTGATTTCTGAGGTGTACATTCTGGCAAGATCTAGGGTACAACCACGTGAATAAGTAGCTGAGGTGTGATTCCTTGAACCAAATCACAGACACTCTCTCCCTCACATATTATAACACACTCATCCACACACTTCTTGCTCTTCAATTGCAGGCCCTGGAATTATGGCCTTCAAGAATCTGACTGGGTGGGGTGGGGTTGGTAGATGAGGGTAAAGGGGATACAAGATATGATGATAGAAAGCGAACTGACTCTGGGTGGTGAGCACACAATGTGATGTGTAGATGATGTATTACAGAATTGTACACCTGAAACCTATGTAACTTTATTAATATTGTCACCCCAATAAATTTTAATTTAAAAAAAAGAGCCTGACTGGAATCTACCTTTCCTGCCTTATTTTTCTACTTCACTCCCTCAAAATCCTAGACCCTGGGGAAACTGAATTATAAAATTTTCCATCTTCTTGCCTTTGTGCATAAGTTTCCCTCCTTCTAAAATGCTCTCCCATTTCTCAGATTACACATTTGACCTATCCTTTAGGCCCCAGCTTAAAAGCCTCAACCTCCGTGAAGACTTCCCAGCACTCCCTTGTGTGAATTCTTACAACACTTCTCACATACCTCTGTTGTGTCTTTGTGGTTATTTGGGCCAATTTTATCTCTGACTCTTTGAGGAGATTAAGATTAGACCATGCCTAAAGCAATTTTCTTTTCCATCCCCAAGCATAGCATCCCACAGAGATTATTTACTGTGTTAACTGCCTAAGTGTTTCCAAAGTGTGGTATACATGACTGTTTTAGGTTATTCACAGCCAAATGTTTTAAAACAGTTGGATATTTCCTTTAATGAGCGTTAGGAAAATATTTTGCTTTCCATTTATGATACCAGTAAAATGTTTTCTTTTTAAAATAAATATATTTAAGCTAAACAAAAGCAAGGTCTTTTTTAATAGTACAGGAATTACACAAGTGGAGAATTCATGGAGGTTAGATTAACCTGTCGGACAAACACCTCACTGAATGAAAGAAGACTAGAGAACCAAATCACACAACTACTTTCTCCTTCACAAGTGGTTTATTGTTTACTGACAATTTTCTTTAAGTATATAAATACAATTGCCCATCTTAACAAACAAACCTGTCCCTCCACTCCCTACAGCTGTTGCCCTGAAATGCTTGCCTATAGCTTATGTTCCCTTCCTTACTCTCCATTCATTCAAGCCCCTGCAATGAGACTTCCACGCCCACCATCTGACCATTACCTACTAACAAACAAAACCAATGACCCCTCCTGTCCTCAGTCATTCCTTCATCTCCTGCAGAGTCCTCCTCCTCTGTCCCTTAAATGTTCGAGTTTCCCCAATCTTTTACTAGTATTTATTATGACGATTGTACTGTAATCATCATAATAGTGATAAAAGTAATGTTTGTACCTCCTGAAAAACTGAAAAAGTACAGAAGAGAAACCAGAGGTGAACAGTTTGTCTACTTTTCCAGAAAAGAAAATTATGAATACATCCTCTTGTTCTTTCACACAAATGTTTCGCACCTTGGGGTTTTGGTCTCATTTTGTTGTTTCTACTTAACAGGGTCCCTTGGAGATCTTTTCACATCACCTCTTGGCATATATGTCTATTTAGGTTTTCTAATGGCTGTACAAGGTGTTCCACTGAATGAAAGTATTGTAACTTAGTTAACGTTCCTTGCTGATGCCCATTAGGTAGCTTCCAAACGTTACACAATTGAGTAACATCGTAGTAAATACCCTTAATATATGTAAGATTTTTTAAATTCCTATAAGTGGAATTCTCAGCTCAAAAGGAATGTTTTTAATTCTTGTATCATCAAATTACCCTCCACAGAAGTTACAAGAATGTATGTCCCCATCATGCATAAGACTGCCTGTTTACCCTTACTTCTGCCAACAGCTAATCACGGAAATTTGTTTTGCCAGTCGGGAAGGTAAGAACTGGGATCTCACGGCTCTTTTGATTTGCGTTTTTTAACTCATGAGGTTGAGAGTTTTTCTTATATTTGTTGGTGTTTCATATTCTTTTTCTGAAAACTATTTATACCCTTTGCTCATTTTTCTATCAGGCATTCATCTCTTTCTTACTACTGGTAAGAGTTCTTTGAATATAAAGGAAACTACATAATTTGTTCTACAAAAATTTTTCTTTTGCCCCAAGGCAGTCTTTAGCCCCACACAGATTGCCCTGAGTTGATGACTCCTGAATCTGTTGCCCCACTCCATGTTTCAATTGATTACGTATCTTCACCTATTATGAAGCTAAACTCATACATGTTTATAAAGACAACATGTCTAGAACTGAATTCATCTTTCCCCAGATATGCTCTTCCTCTTATGCTATCTTGGGTAACAATTTTATCATTTACCCAGAAATCTAAATCATCCATTTCTATCTAATCTCTTACATCCAACTGATCCAAAACCCTGGAATATTTTGCCCAAATGACTGTAATGCCCTCCTAACCAGCTTCACTGGCACTGGGTTTGTGTCCTGGGCCTGACTGTTCCAAGTTATGTGACCTAGAGCGTGTTTCTTACCCAAAACCTGTTCCTTCTCTGTGAAAAGTAGTGATCATAACATCTACTTCATTATTGCGAGGACTAAATTAAATTCTATGTACAGTATCTGGCATATAATAAACTCAATAAATGGTAGCTATTATCTCACTGCCGTACCTGTCACCACCCTCCTCCAAGCCATTCTCCTCGCTGCTGCCAGACTAACAGATCCAACCACGCCCCGTGCCTGGAATCCTCCACTCCACACACATTTAAGACATCTGAATTTCTTGGTGGCATATACAAGGCCATTCATGGGGTCTGTTATCCTTTGCAAGCCCATATACACTACCCTTCAGCCACATTAACTGTATGGCACATCCCAGAACACAGTATGCTTTTCACACTTCCACCGTTCCCGGCAGTCTTCACCGACAGACAAGCCCTTCCCAGCCTGTCACAACACTGATTCAATACTCCGCCAAGCATGTCCTTCTTTGAGTTCCCGCAGTGCTGTGCACTCACCTTGCCCTGCTGTAAATCACTTTGTTTACCTGTGTCTCTCCCACTAGACAGTGAGATCCTTGAGGGTAGGGATGTTTTATTCATGCTTGTATCCCCAGCAAGCCAGCCTGGGACCTAGCATTTCACAGGAGCCCCGTGTTTGTTGAACAGATGACTAGTTCTTGGTCCGAGCTGTTCAGACCTGTTCCCTTACTACTTCTGTAGTGATCATTGTCTATACATATATACAACTCTTTACCAACCCCTCCATTGTCCATGTCTCCTCTCGGGCAGTGCCAAACACCCCAGCCAAAATTTTTATTGCTCAGGCAGTCACAGGAGCATGGGACTGGTCCAACTCCAAGGGGTGGAACAGAAGACAAGGGCCTCAGTGTAGGCCCTCGCCAATGCCAGTGTTGAGATTAGAGCCCAGGCCCAAATGCCAGAGTGTTTCTATCTACTTATTCAGAACCTAAACTTTAGTATAGCGAGGGGAAACATCACAAGATCACTCCTTTAAGTGACTAGACTGGATGGCTATTTACACCACCCTCCTCCAACCCTGAGCCAACAGGAAGCACACACAGGCACAAGATACTTCTGTGGTGACTGGAGCAAACACGCCACTTATGTGACACTCTCCACACTGCAAGTCGGACTCCACAGCATCTCTAGCAAGCACAGAACAAGACACAGTTTTTCTAGTTTCTTTTAATAATTTTTAAAAGGCCACTAAGCAGCTACAGACACAGTTGAAAAGTAAACAAGTTTCCAAACAAAGATAAGAAACAGGAGACACATCCTTCACTCCACAAAGCAAAGCTCTATTTATTAATGTCCTCCCACCATCTCATTGGAGGCCTAGCTCTCCATGTGGTCAGGAGTTCTCTTCATTATTGTGCAGGGAGACCAGAGAACATTCAGGTGAGATGTCAAATTGACGGTGTACAGGAACGGCTGAGATCAAGGCCTACAGTTGGGGCCCTAGACTTGAGTGGGGGTTGGTCACCCTTAACCTCTTCCAGGCTGTGCCGAATTCCATAGCCGAAGTAGATAACAAACCCTAGTGGGGAAAGGTAGCTATGAAGTGGGGAAATAGTGAACTGTAAAGGCTAATAGGTCTCTTACTTGAGACCAAGAGGGAAAGGAGTTGGGGTGGGATACCCAAGAGGCCAACTCTTCCCAAGTGAATACCTACCAATCAGCATCCAGACCCCAAATCGGGCCCAGGTGCCAGCTGTCATCTGCATCATAAGGTAAACATTCACGAAGATGCTCAGTAGTGGGAGGACAGGCAAAGCAGGGACCTGGGAACAAAGCAAAATCTTTGTACATAGCGCTCCGCCAGGTGACCTAAATGAGACCCCTGATGACTACTCAGGCGGGGAAACACAGAGTCCAACTCCTACCCAACTGTGTATTTCAGTGTCCGCCATTTAGTGTGTCTCAAACGGGACTGCCAGGGACATGCAGAGTTTGGGGAAAGGAACTAAGGAGGGTCAGAGACGAAGTCTTTGGCCTACGTGTCTCCTAGATCTTTCCTTCCTTGTCCAATTAGAGAATATCTGTGAACTTTATTAGACTACAAGGTATCTGGAGCCTATTTTCTTCCAAGACAGGTTGTAGGGGGAAAGAGAGAGGTCATTTACCTTAAAGTGAAGGGGAGTAGAGCTCTGTGGCTGTCTCCAGATGACACCAGTAATCCCAGTAATGAGCGTCAGGAGCCCAACAACCACTGCAATCCACACGAGGTCTCCAGACAGCAGGGGAACTGACCACTGGGCTAGCACCAGGCAGAGGACACTGACCAGTAGAGCTTCAAGAGTCAGGTTGAGAAACGTCAAAACCAACTCTTGTGACCAAGAAGGGTCACCCTCTCTCTAGTTCTCCCTCAGCCACCAAATGCCACACACTGTCTCCTCACATCATGCCAACCTCAGAGACACCCCCAGAGAAAAACTCCATTGCTCACCAAGCAGTGAGGAACAAACATAGACAACTTGGCCAGAGAGTGGAGAGGGGATGGAGTTGCATGGACAAAATAGTCCCTGTAAGGTCAGCTTTTCTGCTTCAGGGGGCGTCTCCTCCTGCAACTCCAATTCATCTTCCTCATTCTTCGTCTCCGGGTCAGGCTGATACCTAGGGTTTGAGTAAGAAGGCAGTAGTAAGAACAACCCTTAACCACTTCAGCATCTCCCACGCAGCTTAACCATCCTCGTCACCATGAAAGGTAGCTCTTTGGGGCAGGGAGGGACACCCACAGTCCTCAAGGAGAGTCAGGATGATGGAGGCAGAGGAAGGAGGAGCAGATCTCCATCATTCCTCCTCCAATAAAAACCCAAATCACAGTATGCGGAGGGAGTCTCACCTGAGGATGAGAACACAAATAGACACCAGGGAGTAAGCCAGCAGGGTCCCAATTGACATGAGGTCCACAAGGTCAGTGAGTTCAAAGAGGAACGCCATTAACGCTGAAATGGATAAGCAGAAAATAAATGAGAAAAGGGAAGAGCAAAGTTAAGCAACTTGGCAAAACATCTAGGGGAAGGGCAAAAACGATTTTTCACCTGCGATAACGCCAGAGACCACAGTGGCCACGATGGGGGTGTGTGTGTCGCTGTGGATCTGGGCAAGGACTCGGAACAGGAGGCCGTCCTCTGCCATTGCGTAGATCACCCGAGGCATGGGGAACATAGAGCCCAAGAGGCTGGAGAGAAGAATGGCCAGAGTAGCATTGAGGTGACTGCAATCACTCTCCCCAAGCCTGTGAGGTTAAGGAGTCTCCACCTTCTCCTCACAGCCCTTTTAGGGACGTTCTCTGGTCCTGAATGCTATAGCCTGAGACTGGGACAGCACAAGAGAGCACACATTTGACACTGACCTGGTAGAAAGAGCACACAGGGATCCAACAGCCACAACATAGCGGGCAGGGGCCCAGCCAACATGGAGAAATGCCTCAGGCAAGGGGCTCTCAGGTTGAAGCTGGTAGTAAGGCATCATTAGCGTGAGTGCCGAGGAGACACCAAAATATGCCAAAAAGCAGACGAACAGTGAAATGACAATGCCCATGGGGATGGAACGCTGGGGATTCTGGGCCTCTTCCCCTGCAGGAAGGGGCACAAGGTTCGGAATCAGGGCAAAGGCTTACCTCTACCACCCCCAATCTGCACGCGGCCTGAGCGTACGCACTGTGCCCAAGCCCCCGACACAAAGCAAAGACTGTTACCAGTGGTAGCAATGCAGTCGAAGCCAACAAATGCATAGAAACATGTAGCTGCTCCACGCAGAAGCCCCTGGACCCCGAAAGGCACAAATCCGCCAGAGCCCAGAGGACCCAAGCTGGAGGGGAAGAATGATGACAAAGGTAAGGGCGTGTCCAGCCAGCTCCCTGCCCTTTCTGGAATGCGCGACACTTAGCTAGGAGTCCAAGGCCTGGGCTCCCACTCTTCCAGTGGCTCAGTGTGTACCCCCTGACCCCATCATATTCACAGGTCTGCATCTCCTGGGGGAGTCTCCTAACCTATAGGTGTCATTGACTCCAGCCACAGCCAGTTCGTAGTCCTCTTCCGTGAGCTTCCAGTTGTGCAGGTCCCCCTTAATGAAGCCAGAGACGATGACAAAACCAAGAACCAGAAGGTTCACGGCTGTGAACACTTTGGTCACCAGGGCCGACTCACTAGCCCCCAGAGCCAGCAAAGCTGTGGGAAAAAGGCATTCGGGACTCAGCAGGTCCCCAGTCCACACTTTGTTTCCCCACCTCTGTGCAGACTGGTCCTTCCCAGCTTCTTTTTTCTCCACCGAGCCCTTATCTCAGGCCTAGGCCCTCCTAGCCCCGCCCCGATAGGTACCCTGTCCCTTGCCTCACCAGTAAGCAACAACACAAGGCCCAAAGCAAAGAAGTCCGGATACTCTGCGAGGACGTGAGGGACGTTCAGTGAGATGCTTCCTTGCAGGGCCTGAGAGATGTGGTTCCCAATCAGGTTGTCGAAAGCCGAGCTCCAGGCCCGGGCCACACTGGCTGTACCTGGTGGAGCAGCGGGAGAAACATGGGGTCAAGTTTTCTCCTTCCTCTCCTCCCTCTCCCATTCAGTCTCACAAGAATCCCGCTGTTTTCACCTAGTCGTACTTTGTAAGAACCAGAATTAGTCAATAAAGGAAACCAGGACAGAGGTAAACAGAACAAACAAGTTCTCCACACCTTGAACCCTCCCAGTGCCCCAGCAAACACACACATTTAGGGGTAATGGTCCCTGCGATGACTTCGCATTCCACCCCGATTTCCTGACTCAAAAGCCCCCTCATTGGCTGTGCAGTTTCCAACCTGCCCACCATCTCACCGATGACATAGGAGAGGATGAGGTTCCAGCCGGTGGTGAAGGCCCAGAGTTCGCCCACAGTGACATAGCTGTAGAGATATGCAGAACCAGACCGAGGGACGCGGGCCCCAAACTCCGCATAGCACAGTCCAGCCAACACAGAAGACAGGGCGGCCACCAGAAAGCAGATGACAATGGATGGTCCTGCTTTATCTTTGGCCACCTCGCCAGCCAGGACATACACGCCTGCACCCAGCGTGCTGCCCACACCCAAGGCCACTAAATCCAGAGTGTTCAGGCATCTGGCAAGGCGAGACTCAGCCATGCCTAGCTCCAGTGAACGTCTGCGTACCAGCTTTCGACCAAATCTGCGAAGTGCCTTCCACAGCATTCTAGCTGGAATTCGAGAGGATGCTAGGATCTGGTGAGAAACCAGACAGAAGCTCTTCAGTAGGGCTCATTATCCCTAAGCTCTAAGAATGAATTACAATACCCTCTCCACAAGCACACGTGCTGGGGGGGTGTTGCGGGGAGGCTACTGAAGAAACAAAGGCAAGTCACTTTTCCTCTAACCTCAGTTTCTTCCTCCACAGGAATAATACCGACCAGGTTTGTGCGGTATTTGTGCTATTTCAGGAAAGGCATGTGAAAGCCGCCTATAGGAAGTACGTGGCCTAGTACCTCCTAAGTGCTCCGTCAATATTACACTCTTCTTTCTCAAGGGGAAACTGGGGAATTTATCCTAGACCCCAACTCAGGAACCATGGAACCTGATATTAAGGTCTGCGCCCTGGCCTGTAGCTCCTTGGGAATTAAACAGAGGGGACCTGGGAGGGGCCGGCCACTGTGGGAAGAAGCCCAGCATCCATCCACCTTCCAGCCCAGTGCTTGCCCCCAGGGCCACCCCGTAGGTGTGGTTCCTAGCTCCCCGGAGGGAGGGGGAGCGACCTGGTCAGCAGATCAAAAGTGAGCAGAGTCTTCATTCCATCCCTCCCAACCAAGCCCACGCCGCGGAACTGCGTGGCCGTGGCCCTGGGGAGTAAGCAAATGTCCCCCCATTTCCTCCCGCCCCGCTAAGGCTGACCTGCTAGCATCAACAGTGAGGCGGGGCTTCGACATGTAAAGATTCGGAGACGCGCCCCGAGACGGCCCCTGAGCAGCCCGAAATTGTTCACACCGGCGAGGAGGGGCTCCGCACTAGGCCCCCCGACTCAGCTCCCAAATGCTCATGCCCCATCTAGAAACGTTCTGGGGCTGAGGTGGAGAGGGGAGCCTTGGCCCCGGGGCCGGGGTCTCGCCAGCAACAGGTCACGGCCCCGTTGATGCAACTGCAAGCCATGGTTACCAGAGAACCCTCGGCGTGCCCTGACCTTCGCCGTCCCCCTCCGACGCACGTGTCGGCCCCCAAGGCTTACCAAAAGCGGCTGCAAGCCCGGGGAGCGGAGAGCCTCGGGTCGGCTTCGGCGAGGCTGAGTTAAGGCGAGTTGGTTTGGAGGTGCGGAGTTAGGCTGCTCAGGCTTCAAGCTGCTGCTTGGGGTCCTTGCGCGCCAAGAGCCCCTTATATACCCCCGGAGGCGGAGCCAGTAACGTCATGGAATCCCACCCCCAATCCTCCTCCTTACACACAACACACACAAACATACGCGCGCGCACTCCCACATGCACGCACACACTCCTCCGCTTTGCAAAAGGGATTGCGTGGGGCCTGACCCTGTTTCCCACTTGGTACAGCAAGACCAGCGTGGCGAGGAGCGAGAAAGGGGGAGGGCAGCCTTTCCACCTCGCTTACCTTGAGCAGGACAATGAGACGCTTCCTGGCCTGAGACCCCCTGGGATTTTTCTACCTTTGTGCCTTGATAGTCAGAATCAGTGATTGGCGGGGGTGGGGGAGGGAGAGAGGTGGAGAGGAAACAGCACGGGAGAGAGCCCCCGACTCCTCCCTCAGCCTTCCTTAACTTCCTTTCCTTCACCAGGTTCCCTCACCCCTGCAGTTTTTCCCAAGGACCATGGCAGATGATGGACAGCCGTCTGACGCTGTCCCCTCAGCTCTCACCTTCAACTGTGGGTGTTCCTTTTTTAAATTTGTTTTTTATGGAAGATGATTTCAATCCCTACCTGTACACAATCCCATCTAGGTTTCTAGGCCCCATCTCACCACAGTGCATCTCTAGCTACCTGTAAATGTTAAATTATTAAATATGAAATTCTGACAATATTGAAATATCGGAGGAGGGAGCTTATTTAATTCCGTTTCACTGATGAGTAAGCCGAGGCTCAGATGCATGGCTTGCCTGACATCACACCTCATTATTTATTCACCACCTGACTGATAAAACCTGGCCCGGTGGACTTCACTACCCGCCTCCCTTAGGTACCATACCTCATTTAAATGCGCAAGGAGAGGACGTGTGACACCAAGCAAAGCCTAACAGGGAGAAACTCCAGCACAGACACAGGCCCTTTTAGGTAAGGAGTTTCTGGGGACCTGAAGAGGAGCAGAGGAATCAAAGAATGATCACACTGGGGGTCAGACCCATAATCCCTTCCAGCCCAATCACTTCTTAGTCGGAAGGGAGCAACAAGGGGTGTGAAGGAGTAGTTCTCCACCAAAACAGCTCAGGGGTCAAAGATGGACCCAAATATCCTTGTTTCCTTTAATCCATTATGAATATGTCACCAACGAACTCTGTCTAAAATCTGAATCATTTTTGAAGTAATTGGTTATTTCCAGCTAGCTACCGCTCCACTTTGGCATTCCTTAAGTATTTATTGAGCACTGTGTATAGCATCTTGAGCAGCAATGAAGAGACTTCAAAGGAAACAGAATAAAATCCTTGCCTTCCTAATCATAAAACCCTAGTTAGGGTGAGAAAACACAGTAGAATTGCAACAGCATTACATAGTGGTTAGGAGTGCCGTCTTTGGAGTTAGACCTACCTTAAATCTCAGGCACAGCCACTGTGACCTGGAGCAAATTTTCTAACATCTCTGAGTCTCAGTTTCTGGATATAATACATTTCACAGGGGTTTTGTGCTGCTTAGATGAGATCACGATGTCAAATCGTCCTGCCTGGCACAGGGGAAGCATACAGTAAGAACTGAATACATATTCAGAATAATATATTCATGTGAATGGTAATGTTTTGGTTGCTTAGAGTAGGTGATTGATTCAATTCGGAGACTAATTGACAAAATGGTGTTGTAAATATTCAAGGAAAGAAGCCATCGGTACAGATTGGAATACATCAAGAGCCCTCTTAGATTATAAGGGGTTGAGAATGGAGGTTGGCAGAGACTTAAGCTGATCCTTGAAGCATGAAGGGGGATGAGCTGTGGACCTACAGGGAGGCATGAAGTCAGGGAACCACATAGAGACCAGCTGAGCAAGTGCAGTGTTTTATAGGCTGCAGTGGACGATAAGGTCGAGTAATGGATGACTCCCTCTTGGAGTAATAGGTGTCATAAATTTAAGCCCAGTATGTAAACAGTAATTCTTATCATTGGTCATACCCTCACACCATTCAAGTCTAACAGTGGACTTAACAGGCACTCCGTTATTCAATAAAAACTTGGTCAACTACTTAGAAGCATCAGGAGGTACCCTCCAATTCTAGCATTCCAAGATTTGTGAACAACTACTCTCACTCACCTATCCATCCCTTTCATGAATTTGTACATAGAATTTAACCATATTTTCTTCCTCAGCTCTTATTTTGTCAGAAGTTCCATGGTGTCTTCAATCATTGTGGACTTTCTCCTGTTTCAATATTTCTTGTGGTACAATGGCCAGGTGCAAAACATTGAAATTTTTGTTTGTTTTTATTATAAAACAATTTAGCAGTAATGCAAACTGCAATAAAGGTCACCTATAATTCCTAACAAACCAACTATTTGTGTTTTTGCATGCTGTGTTATGGTGTGTGTGTGTATGTGTTTGTGTGTATAGCATAGTCTATATATATATATATATATATATATATATATATACACATATATATATTTGTCTATATATTATACATATAATATTGAGACAGTTTAGCTAGCATGTCTTTAGGTAGACAGGGAGGTCCCTAGTAGAATAAACAAAGACATATCCTAAAACTCCAGATTTTGAAATTCCTCCTTTACTCCAGGACAAAATGTAACAAGGCCTTGAGGTTAATCATAAAATTTTGCTAATTCCTTCAGGATGGGCAAGCAGAACAAACCTGGTAGACTAATTTCATTAGAAGGCACCAGTTCCCTTCTACAAACAGTTCCCCTTCTCCAAACAGGTAAGGGACGGTACAAAAGTAAGAGTTTTTGCCTCAGTCATTGGGCAACCCCATTAGGGACCCGCTCGGGAGCTCTGACAGTTTGCTTTCAATAAACTATCCTTTTTTTAAAACTCTGTGCCTCTCCTGGGTCCGTGTTTCCATTCTTTGATCTCACAAGGCACCATCCCAGCGCTCACTCATTCACTCCGAAGTCCCCTACATCATTTGGGGACTCACAGGGACACATTCCCCCTTCAATATCACATATTAAATTGCCATATAATTGTACATTCCCTTTTTCATGATCGAAATTTTTTTCAAATTGATACTAGTAATTTGAAAACGTGTTAGTGGTTGTATACTATTCCATAGCAGCGATGCACCATTATTTTTTTCTGTATAAAAATCTTTATTCTGTAGTTCTTTGGTGCTATATTTTTGATGTAATTTTTTAAATTAAATTTATTGGGGTGACAATTGTTAGTACATTTACATAGATTTCAGGTGTACAATTCTGTATTACATCATCTATAAATCCCATTGTGTGTTCACCACCCAGAGTCAGTTCTCCTTCCATCACCATATATTTGATCCCCCTTACTCTCATCACCCACCCCCAACCCCCTTACCCTCTGGTAACCACTAAATTACTGTCTGTGTCTATGAGTTTTTCTTTCTCATTTGTTTGTCTTGTTCTTTTGTTGTTTTTGGTTTATACACCACATATCAGTGAAATCATATGGTTCTCTGCTTTTTCTGTCTGACTTATTTCACTTAGCATTATATACAGATTTAATGCAATCCCCATCAAAATCCCAATGGCATTTTTTAAAGAAATAGAACAAAAAATCATCGGATTTGTTTGGAACCACAAAAGACCCCGAATAGCCAAAGCAATATTAAAAAAAAAAGAACAATACTGGAGGTATCACACTCCCTGATTTTTGCTTGTACTACAGGGCTACAATAATCAAAACAGCTTGGTATTGGCGGAAAAACAGACACATAGACCAATGGAATAGAATTGAGAACCCAGAGATGTAATTTTTGAGTAAGATGTTTTATATACAACAAGCTAGTGCTAGCTTGGTTAAAGACATCTACAAATAAAAACATTCCTCACGCTTTTCAACATAATATACAAACCCGTAAAATCTGTCAAGGCGGAAACTGGGATTTCTTAAAGTATTGGAAAGTGCAGCATGTCAAAAGAAAAGAGTTATATATTAACAGCATTTAAGCACTCCGTAATATATGGTGGTCTTACTGTAATTGGAGGGCAACTTATCTATATATATACACACAAAATCTTTCAGAAGCAGGTAAAGTCAACAAAAGCACCAGTTCGTTAAATTACACGTTATCACATAGATAAGAAGTCTCTCTGATAGTTCCTCCTGTTCTGTGGAAGTGACAGTTGTGCCAACAGATCCTATCTGACCTTGTGTAGTCCCGTGTTGAGATCAAGGCCAGCTTCATCTGCCATTTCTTCTTTATTTACTTATTTATTTTTATTTTAAGTGTGTTTTTTCAGGACCCATCAGCTCCAAGTCAAGTAGTCGTTTCAATCTAGTTGTGGAGGGCGCCGCTCACACTGGCCCGGGTGGGGATCGAACCCACAACCCTGTTGTTAAGAGCATCACGCTCTAACCAACTGAGCTAACCGGCCGCCCCCATCTGCCATTTCTTGAAGTAGGATATCCACGTGGTTTTGTGTTTGTGGTGTTAGGGTTGTAGACACAACTACTCGTTGTGTCTTCCATTTGCTGTGTTTGAACATCAGTGCTACAAATTTGTCCATCAAAGCCAAAATCTTGTCAAGGAGCTTACTCCTCTATGTAGCATCCATGCACTTAACTACACTGGCCATGGACTTGGTTACCTTGCCCATTGTGACTGCAGCTTGAACTCTGGCTGCCACAACATCAACCCGAACACTCATTCTCAAGAAATTAATGGCTTGGTTCTGCTGACAGACCACATTTCAATGTGCATTCTTGTAACTTCTGTATTGCCTCTCTGAATGGCCTTATCAGCCTTTTCTTCTTTATCGCATTTCTTGGCATGCCTATTAAGTTCTTTTGCTGCAGACTTCAAGTTAAATAGGTGTTTCTCCATGTTGGACATGGTTCTACAACTTTCCTCAGGAGGCGACAGCCCAGGGCAGCAACGTGGATTTGATGGGAGGGCTCTCTAAGTGCTCTCTTAGTCCCTATCTGTGGCTGGCCAGGCCTCTAGGTTTGCCTGATGTAGCATTATTTATTTAAACATTTGTTCATTGTTTTTCCAGTTTTCCTTTATTCTGAGAAACACCTTCATTAGTACCACGTCACTATTTAGTTGAATTACTTTCTTAGGCTTCATTCCTAAGAGTGGGATTATTGAGTCAAACATAATGGACATATTTATAAACCTTGATACGGTTACAGTGCTTCGCCAAAGGAATTTTATCAATTTACAGTGCTATCAGCCATGTTAGAATAAATTTCTAACGTAACTATCATTTAAACAAGTTATTTGCTAATGAAATAAAATAGAAGTAGAAAGAAGTTCATTCTTGTGTAATTAATCTTTCTTTTGGAAATTGTTTATCCATATATTTTCTTTTTCCAACTTAGTTATTTGGGTCTTGATGCTTTCCTTATAACTTAGAATGAATTCTTCATGTAGATATTAACCTTTCTTCTGTAATGTTTGATTCAAATATTTTCCAGTGTTTGTTGCTTTTATTTACAAAGTTTAAAATTTTTAAACTTTTTATTGAGGTATGATATACAGAGAGGAATGTGCACACTGGTATCATAAGTACACAGCTCAACACATGTTCACAAAATGAACACACTCATGTAACAGCACTCACATTAAGAAACAAAACATTATTAGTACCCCAGAAACCCCCTTCATGCTTCCTTCCAGTTACTACTCCCCACCTCCAACAAGGGTAACCTCTGTCCTGACTTCTAACAGCCTAGACTTTTTTAAACCTGTTTTTGTACTGTATATAAATGGAATCATACAGTATGCACTCTTTTGTTAGTTTAGCTAAAATTCATATACCATAAAATTCGCCCTTAATTGCAAAGTGTTTGTAGTTTTTAGAATGTTCAGAGTTGTGCATCCATCACTGCAATCAATTTCAGAAGATTTCCAACATCCCAAAAAGAAACCTTGTTCCCATTCTCAATCGGTTCCCCATTTCCTCCCAACCCCCTCACCATTAGGCAACCACAATTCTACTTTGGGTCTCTGAACACTTCACATAAATGGAATCATCCAGTATGTGGTCTTTTGTGAACTGGCTACTTTCATTTAGCATAATGTTTTCAAGGTTCATCTATGTTGAACCGTGTATAAGTACTTCATTCTTTTTTATTGCCAAATAATATTCCATAGTACGAAAATATTGCATTTTATTTATCCGTTCATCGGCTGATGGATATTTGGGTTTCTATTTGTTTTCTACTATTATGAATAATGCTATGAACATTAGTGTACAAGTTTTTCTGTGGATATGTTTCAAATTCTTTTGAGTGCATACTTAGGAGTGGAGTTCTTGGGTCATATGGTAACTCTGTTTAACTTTTAAGGAGCTACTAGATTGTTTTCCACAAAGGCTGCACCAATTTACATCCCCACCAGCAGTGTATGTGGCTTCCAATTATTCCACGTTCTCCCCGATACTGTTATACTCCATTATTTGATCATAGCAAATAATGGCTTTGGTTTGCATTTCCCTAATAGCTAGTGATGGTGAACATCTTTGCATGTGCTTATCGGCTACTTGGATGTCTTCTCTGGATAAAAATCTATTCAAATCCTTTGTCCATTTTCACTTGGGCTATCTTTTTATTGAGTTTTAAGAGCTGTTTATATAATTTGGACACTAGACCCTTACCAGATATAAGACTGGCTAATATTTTTGACCATTCTATGGGCTGTTTTTCACTTACTTTATAGTGTTTTTTGATGCACAAAGTTTTTAATTTTGATGAAGTCTAACTTATCTATTTTTTATTTGATTGCTTCTGTTTGAAGTGTCATATGTGAGAAACGACTGCTTAATCCATGGTCACAAAGATTTACAGCTGTTTCCCTCTAAGAATTTTATGGTTTTATCTCTTATATTTAGGTCTTTGATTCATTTCGAGTTAACTTTTGTACATTTTGTGGGGTAGGGGTCCAAATCCACTCTTGTGTGTGGATATCAAGGGTCTCAATAACATTTATTGAAAAGACAATTCTCTCCTCCACTAAATTTGTCTTGGCACCCTTGTCAAAAATCAATTGACCACAATATGAGGGTTTATTTATGGACTCTCAATTCTATTTCACTGATTTTATATATATAATTTTATATTACATATATATATATATATATAAAATGAACGCACACACAGAGGGTGCCAAAAAATGTATACACATTTTAAGAAAGGAAGAAGGGAAAAAACTGCATTAAAATTATGCTTATGGTAACCACTTTGAGCACCTTTTGTAATTGCAGAAGTCAAACATGACTTGTATTCATCTTTTGTCATCGGTATATATTGAGTATTACAATTTTAATACAGTTTTTGCCTCTCTTAAAATGTGTACACATTTTTTTTGGCACCGTGTGTGTGTGTGTGTGTGTGTGTGTGTGTGTATCCTTCTGCCAGAACCACACTGTCTTGATTACTGTAGCTTTATATTAATAGTAAGTTGGGAAATGTGAGTCCTCTAACTTTGTTCTTCTTTTTCAAGATTGTTTTGACTACTCAAGGTTCCTTGAATTTCCATATGAAATTTAGGATCAGCTTGTCAATTTCTGCAAAGACAGCTGGAATTTTGATGGGTATTGCCTTAAATCCATAGATCAATTTGGGGAGTAGTGCCATTTTAACAATATCAAGTCTTCTGATCTGTGAACATGGGGTGTCTTTCCATTTTCTAAAGGTCTTCTTTGATTTCTGTGAACAATGTTTTGTAGTTTCAGAGTGTATGTTTTGTACTTCCTTGGATAAATTTATTCCTAAGTATATTATTCCTTATGATGTGATTGTAAATGGAATTGTTTCCTTAACTTCATTTTCAGTTTGTTCCTTGTTCTTATAGAAATATAATTGCTATTTGTATATTGATCTTGCACCCTGCAACCTGGATGCCTTTTATTTCTTTTACTTGTCTAATTGCTCTAGCTCAAACTTCCAGTACAATGTTGAATAGAAGTCGTGAGAATAGACATTCTCGTCTTTTTCCGATCTGAGGTAGAAAGCATTTAGTCTTCACCATTAAGTACGATGTTCACTGTGGGTTTTTTGTAGGCGTCCTTTACCAGATTGAGGAAGTTGATTCATTAACTTTTTGAGCTTCATCCATATTGTTGTGCGTCACTGGACATCGCTCATTCTCAGCTGTACGAACATTCTAGTGAATACTATTTGCTGAACACATGTGTACATCCCTGTTAGGTGTAAACCTAGCAGCGGACTTGCTGAGTCACATAATGTGAATATATTCAATTTTTTGAAATTTTATGTTCAAAATTGTCAATCTTGATTTCAAAAGACTATTAATAGCATGGGATAATACACTTAATTTTAAAAGAATTCATAAGTTTATAGTGATGCTGAAAAAGGCAGGAAGAATCTCTTCTTTATAGAAGAATGCCAACTAATAAATGTTAGAATTAGGAAATCTAATCTTGCACTCGTCAAAGCAATAACTGATACAGAGAGCAATAATCAATAGATGATCTTTGAGTATAGGGAAATATGAAATTCAGATTACCTATTGAATACAAAGGGAAAGGTCCTTGTATTAGTTTTCTATTTCTGCCATAACAAATTATTACAAACTTATCAACTTAAAACAACACAAATCTATTATTCCACACTTTATATAGGTCAGAATTCTGGCACTACATGGCTAGATTCTTTGCTCAGAGCCTCATGGGGATAAAATCAATGTATCTGCATTCCTTTTTAGACGTTCTGGGGAAGAATCCACTTCCAAGTTCATTCAAGTTGTTGGCAGAACTTAGTTCCGTGCAGTTATAGGATTAAGGTCCCCATTTCCTTAACATGTATTCTTCTCCATCTCCAAGCCACAGGGCATCAAAGCCTTGTCCTCTTTTGAATCTCTTTGACGTTCCCTCTTCTACTTTTAAGGGCTCTTGTGATTACATTGGAGATAATCCAAGACAGTGGTCACCTTAATTATATTTGCAAAGTCCTTTTTGCCATGTAATGAAACACATTTGTGGGGAGAGAAGATCATGGGGACCAAAATTTTGCCTACAACACAACCTCTACAGTGAAGAGATTTGGAGGGACCCACCTTAGCCAAATGATCAAATTTAGCATCACCAGTAATGGGATAAACTGACATTAAGTGCCTCTAGTACAAAGTTGAATAGAAGTAGTGAGAGTAGACTTCCTTGTCATAAATGGAAAGCATTCATTTAATGTAATGAGAAGTACATTGTCATCCATGATATATTTTTGTCAAAAAATTTTAACCTAAATCTAGTCATGAGGAAATAATCAGAAAAATCCAGATTGTGAGACAGTCTAGAACACAAAAGACACTAGCCAGACTCTGCAAATGTCTTCAAAGATATTATAAAAGAGAAAAAAAAACATAGGGGGACTATTCTAGATTAAAGGAGACTAAAGAGACATGGTATTAGAAACAAAAAACTCATAGACACAGACAACAGTTTAGTGGTTACCAGAGGGTAAAGGGGGAGGAGGGTTCTAGAAGAGGGTAAAAGGGGTCAAATATATGGTGATGGAAGGAGAACTGACTCTGGGTTGTGAGCACACAATGTGATATATAGACGATGTAATACAGAATTGTACCCTTGAAACCTATGTAATTTTACTAACCGTTGCCACCCCAATAAATTTAATTAAATAAATAAATAAAGCGTATAGTCCTCAATTGGAACTTTGAAATGAAAAAAACAGCTATAAAGGACATTATTGGGGCTTGGGGGAAAATATGAATGTGTTAGATGATGATACAATATGGACCACCCATATTGTGTCAATATTAGCTTCTTGTGCATGATAATGGTATTGAGGTTATGTAGGAGAATGTCTTTGCTCTTAGGAGATACATGCTGAGTATTTAGAAAAGAAGTGTCGCAAACCCACAAACAGTTCAGCATAAATAACGTGTGTATGTATGTGTGCACATGGACACACATGAGAGTGTGTGGAGAGGGAGATGGGGAAACCCAACATGTCAAGTGCTGACAACTGGCGAATCTAAGCAAACGGTATTCATTACACTGCTCAAAATTATCCACAAGTTTGATTTTTTTAAATTAAAAGTTTAAAAATGATCACCTTTTTGTAGATACATTTCCCTTTTTCTACATAACTCTGTAATCCATTTGGAATTTACTTTGGTGTGACAAATGTATACGTATATGTAATATGTACATATGACATTATATATAATATATAAATAATTTGAACTTTTGTCAAGATACAAATCAATAACACAATTCATTATTCATTCTTTTCTTAACTGTTTGATGATGCCTTCTTTATCATATACATTCTTAAATATACTAGCATATAGTTCTGGATTTTCTATTTTTCAATTGATTTATGCCAGCACATTTAGTTTTTAACTTAAAAATAACAAAAACAAAACGTGTTTATGAGAGAGAGAGGAAGTAAAAGTCCACTCCCACCCAGTGTGATACCCCACCGCTAATAGTTTCTTTTGCTTTCTTCCAGATTCCGTGCTTATACAAGAAAATATATGCATAATATAAACACATATATGCTTTTAAAAATACAAATATGATTATATTATACATACTTTTCTGCTTTTTACTCTTTTACTTTAAAAGGTATTTTGGACTGCTTTCTAGATCAGTACTCATTCAGACCCCTATTCATTCCTTTAAATCGGCTCTAGTGTTTTACAGTATGGATGGCCCATCATCTATTTAACTAGTCTCCTATTGATGGACATTTGTATAGTTTCTAGTTTATTTTTCCAGCACATTTAAACAATAGGTACTTGACCATATTTTAGCATTTGCTAAGGCAAGATTTGCTCCTTTTACAAAGTACTCCAAACAGTTTCTTTTTCAAAGTGAAACAGTCATTCTACAGTCATTTCTGCTATCAGGCTTGGTTTGAAAATTAGAATTTGTTCCAAAGCAATTGATATATCAGGCAACCATTTGAGCAGAATGTGAATTTCACTTTCGCTTATGTGCAATTTCGTCTGTGGGAAACAGTAAAGGAATGCAGAAAACTGCCCCCAGCTAAAGCTAGCTGCACAGGAAAACTCAGAGGAACACAAGCTCACACTGCAGACAGCTACCAGCTCCATCAGCTCACCGTGTGTGTGATGAGTCACAACCAACAACATCTGGTATTCCAACTTTCCCTCAAATTGCCCATTCCTCTCCTTCCACCAATTTACAATAACTCCCAAGCTAAAACCATTCAATGCCCACTTCCACAAACTAGATCTTTTTCAAGATAAAGTGCCATATTTACTGTAGTATTTATGTATTCCTTATTTAACACGTATAGAACTGATACCATTTTTATTAACTTCCTATCTTTTCTTTTTTGTCACTGACAGATTCTCAGTGCTGTCCCTCTGTGATATTGTGATTTAGAAGACATATACAGTTGGTCATTCAGATGACCAGTTCTCATATAGATTTGGTCTTCCTCCACAGTTCCTGGCTCACAGCTCCCTAAACCCTAGGAATTTCCCAAGAGTTGAGAGTGATAAAGGTGTCTTTTGTTATGTTAACAAGGTGACCTTTGGAAAGCGCCTAAGGATGGGGGCTGGTTGCCCAAGGAGCCAACCCAAGATTAAAGTGTTGGAACTTTCAGTCCCATCACCCGCCTCCAGCTCCGGTGTGGGGCGAGGGGCTGGAGGTTGAATGAATCGTTATGATTTCTTAATGAAGCTTCCATAAAAAAGACAAAAACCAAAGGATGGGGTCCTGAGAACTTGCGGGTTGGTGAACACTTGGAGATGTGGGGACAGTGGTCCCCAGAGAGCATGAAGGCTCCACACCGCTTCCCACCTACCTGGCTTTAAGCATGCATTCCATTAGCTATTTCTGAGTTATAGCCTTTTACAATAAACAGGCGATCTAGTAAGTAACGTTTCTCTACGTTGTATCAGTCACTCTAGCAAATTAATCACAAGGAGGGGTATTTGGGAAGCCCTGATATAACAAGTCGGTCAGAAGTGCAAGTAACAAGGCAGATTTGAGATTGACATTCTGAGTTGTAGGGGGTCGTTGGAACCTCCAATCTACATAGAGTCATTTGGTCAGAAGCACAGGTAAGAAGCGTGTGTGGTAGGGGGCGGGCAGTCTTGTAGATAGTGTCGATGTAAGAACATCAAGCCTGTAGAGAATTTGTATCAAAATGTATTTGAGCCAAACAAAAGATACACCTGGAAGCAAGACCTCAACAGACTGAGATCAACACTTCCTAGAAAACCAGTTGGCAGCTTTTTTCATGCATTTGAGATTAGGGAGGAAATGTAAGGAAGATTACATGGAGGTGTGAAAGAGCAAGGCGGAGATGGGATTACAGGATAGTTAAGATCATGTGCTCTCTTGACGGTGGTCAACTTTTGGAAGGAGGGTTCTGAAGGGTGATCAGGTATTAGAAGGAGGGGTCTGACGGGGCATTTCAAAGGTATGTTAACCTAGATGCACGGAAACAATGGACTTGGCTGCTTAGGGCAAAGATAAGCCTTTTAGTAAGGAAGTTACATGCCTGGGGTGTGACTGCCCACCGTGACCTGTCCAGTGAGGGATTTATGATCAGATCCCCCAGAAGGTTACATTCCACAGAACCCCCTTTCGTCCACAATAGCAGCAGAATTGAGTTGAATTGTTGTACACCCTGCTGGCTACTAAGAATTGCTTGTTGATGTGGGTGACTCGCCCCCCTCCCCATCACGTTGGGACTGGATCTCAACCCAATTTAGCCTCTACCCCCATCTTCCCATAAGGCACGTGGTTTTTATGGCACAATTTTGCATAGCTGGGTGATTTTTAGAAATGCATATGTTGCTTATAGCAGAACTGACTGTACTGAGTTTCAAAAAAAGTTTGTTGGGGTTCTAAATGGAATTAGTTTAAAATTAATTCATTTTAAAACTAATATTCTTATTTAGCTTTTCTATCCAGAAACAAAAGATGTCTCTTTATTAAAGTCATTTTATGTTTCTCAGTTAAGGTTTGTAGTTTTTCTTAGGTCATACATATCTCTCATTGAGTTTATTCAAAAATATTTCTTGCTATCATGCACCAGATCTCTTCTACTGTGTTTTCTATCTGCTTATTCAAGGTGTACAAAATTGCTACTGATTTTTGTATATTTCTCTTATCTGGGGAATACTTAGTCATACAACCACATTATCTGCAAGTCATATTTTTGTCTCTTTTCAAATATTGATTTTTCTTATTTCTGTTCCAAATCTCATTGCACTAGCCAGAACACCCAAGGCAATATTAAATAATAATGGCAATAACAGGCATCCTTATTTTATTTTCAATTTAAAAGGGACTAAGTATGGTGACTGTTGGTTTGGGATTCTCTTGACCACATTAAGAAAATGTCCTATTTCTATTTTAAAAAATTATTTTATTAGTAATGTATGTTTACAACATTGTTCCACACAAGATGCTTTCTTTCATTTTCAATTCTCTTTTGTTTGGCATTATGTTAGCCACAAGTGAACATTTCAAACCTAGGCTTTTGCCCATGCTGTCTCATATGAAGTGTCCCTCCCTTTTTAGTTTAAAAATGCCTGCTCATGTTTCAAGACTATTACACAGGCTTATTGCAAGTGACAGAAATCTAACTCAAACTAGTACAAGCAAAACAAGGGACTACATTGGTTCATCTAACTGGGGAGTGCAAGGAAAGGTCTCACTCTAAGAACAGGGTTCAAACAATGTCAGCGCTCTCTCTCTTTGCGGGCCCTGTTTCTCTCTGCTTATCTCCTGCCACAGGTTCTCTCCATGTGGCAACCTGTGAGACAGAAATATCTATCGGATGAAAAAGGGGATTCTTTGGAAAGTAACCTCACAGGGTGACCTGATCATAAATTCCTATCTGGGCAGCTCATGGTGGGTAGTCACGCCCCAGGCCTGGAACTTCTTTAATGAGAGGTTTTAAGCCAGTTCTGACCATTGTTTCTCTGCTTCTAGGTTAATATGCCTTTGGGATGCCAGAAGTAACATCACTTGAAGGGGGTATTCACCCTCAAGAGAGCACACAATCTTAACCATCCTGTAATTACTGCCATTATTATTTAATATTGTCTTGGGTGTTCTGGCTAGTGCAGTAAGATTTGAAACAGAAATGAGAAAAATCAATATTTGAAAAGAGACAAAAATATGACTTGCAGATGATGTGGTTGTATGCCTAAGTATTCCCCAGATAAGAGAAACAGACAGAAGTCAGTAGCAATCTTGTACATCTTAAATAACCAGTTGCTTTCTCCCACTGCCATGGACGTCCCCTTCTTAATCTCAAATGCATAAAAGAAGCTGCAAAACTGTTATATCCAGAGCATTTGAGATTGTGCTCCCCAGCATATGTCATCAGTATGGCTCAAATAAATTCTTATAAAAATTCTCTATGGAATCAGTATTACAGAATTGTACACCTGAAACCTATGTAATTTTACTAACCATTGTGACCCCAATAAATTTTAATTAAAAAAAGCATCCTCTATGGGTCTGGATGTCTCTTATGTCGACAGTATGCATATGGTGTATCCTCACAACTTGTAATCCAAGAAAGACTCTTGAGAGCCCAATGACTTCGTCTATATACCAACCTCATAGGATGACTCTGGCTGGTCATACTTACGACCTGTGTCCTCACCAGGGCTATGGGGCACCATGAATGGTCAGGCGTGGGTCATGAGCCCACCTCTGCACTCAGGGGTAGAGTGGAACTCATGCACAGTCCCAAGAGAACTGTATGTGACAGAGAGAGAGGCAGGTCTCCACAGGTCAGAGCAGGCAGGTGTCTGCTGTTAGGGAATGAACATCTTCTCTTTGTGCCTCCTCACTCCTCCTCTCTAGAAAGAAAACCAACCATCCTGACTGATGACTTTGACAGAAAGTACTGGGTATGCATGGCTCTGCTGTTCCTGTGTTCCCGCTTATGAAGCCATGCTGCCTGCAGAGAGGGTTTGTCCTGAGCTGCTCTGTGACGGTTACGTGGATGGGTTGCCCAACTAGGTGAGTAAGTGTCCCTAACTCAGGAAGTGTTTAAAAGGCCCACTTGGGGGGAAGGTGGCAGCCGGTTGGCTCAGTTGGTTACAGTGCGGTGCTCTTAACAACAAGGTTGCTGGTTCGATCCCCATGTGGGCCACTGTGAGCTGCGCCCTCCACAACTAGATTGAAACAACTACTTGACTTGGAGCTGATGGTCCTGGAAAAACACACTTAAAATAAGAAAAGTTTAAAAACAAAAAAAAAAAAGCACCACTTAGCCAAGGAGCTAAAGCTAGGTCCACTCACCAGTTTCCTCAGTAAGAAAGCTGACACTTTCATTTCCATTTACTGGTCTGCTCTGCCTTATTTCTCAATTGGTTAGAAAGTATGATGGGGAAAAAGTGACATAATGTATTGGCTCCTTAAATCCTTAACATGCACTACAGAGTCCAATCTGAAATGTCGCTTCAGTGGGGCTGTTCCTCCTACTCCTCAGATAGTGCTAATCTCTGTTCTGTCTCAACACCTGCACAGCACTTCTGATGTAAAAGAATAACCGTGTTCCCAGTTTTTCTTTCCTGCACTAGGCAGGCCTTCTCAGATGCAGAGCCCATTTTATTCCTGTTCTAACCCCAGCACCTAGTATCTTGCTAAGTTGGTGGTGTTTCGGAGGGGAAAAAAAAGGATATTTCCTTTTCAATTACCTTTGCTGTAAAAGCTTCTCAAAAAGTTTATTGAACTTTACTTGGATTCCATTCACGAGTTTCTCATCTATATGCCTACTTATTACCTTTTTAATAAACTCTTAATATTAGGAATGCTAACCGTCTAATAAAAACCATAGTGCCCTTCATCTAGATAGTCTCCTGAAGTACAGATTCTACAAGTTTGCCTCATGGAAGGAGCCAGTATGACCCCAGGACCCTTGAACCAGATAAGACAATGCATCCAGGGTTGGTGGTAGAGGTGAATGAACCAGTTCCTTCTGAGGAAAGGGCAGAAGTACGCAAGTTTCAGAGCTGAGAGCTCTGTGGGAAGAAAGAGCCCTGGAAAGACAACAGTAAGAAGGCATAAAGAGACCACTGTGTAAGAAATGGAGGTGATTATAAAGGTAAGTGGAAACATTCGCTTGGTATCTGTGTGCTCATACAGTGAGACATAGCATCATAGCAAGGAGAACCTGATCCATAGCAATACCTCGTTCCTGCTTTGACATCTCTTCTAGTCTGGTCTATTAGAAAGCAAAAAATAGCAGTCTGAAATACATGATATGGGTGCTGTAATTTAAATATCTTCGCAGGATGGGGATTTACAGTTAGATGTCAAAGGAGGGGCCAGATGAAAGGTTCTAGGAGGGCTTCATTGTTGGGCAGTAGAAGGTGGCATATTCACAGTCCAGAATCTTAATTCCTAGGTTTTCAGGTTAAAAAACAAGTCATTTTTTTTTGGTTTTGGCTTACTTTTATTGAGGTATAATTAATGTAACATTATATTCATTTCAGGTGAACCACCAATTCTATATTTGTATATATTGCAAAATGACCAGCACAATAAGTCCTGTTAACATCTGTCACCATACATAGTACAAAACTGTATACTTGTGATGAGAACTTTCCAGACATACCTAGCTACTTTCAAATATGCAACATGGTATTATTAACTGTAGTCACCATATTGTGCCTTATATCCCCAGGACTTATTCATCCTATAACTGGAAATTTGTACCTTTTGGCCCCCTTCACACATAAAAACAAGTTGTTTTTAATCATTTTACTCAAAGGAGAGCCAATCAAAATAATCACCCTCACTAGTGCTTGACTTAGAACAGAAGGCCACTTATAACTTAACAATTGATACCAATTATTCTGACACATTTATCCTTCTTTTCCCTTCTTAAAAGTAAATTGACTTAGCAATAGAATTAGAGGAAAAGGCGAATTTTTAAAATGTAACTTTTATCTCATTTTCTCTTATAGAATGAATACATGTTCATAGTAGAAAATTTGGAAAATAATAGAAATGCATATGAAGAAAAAGATTAAGATATTCATAACTCCCAAACCCTATAAAAACCACCGCTAATATCTTTTAGTATTTCCTTCCAATCTTTTCCTGCATATATTTATACAATTAGGGTCACACTAAATATTTTATCCTGCTTTTTAAACTCATAGTATCAAATATTTCCCTTGTCATATGTATTGAACTCTGTTCCTCCAGAATCCCTATGTTGAAGTCCTAACTCCCAGGACCCCAGAATGTGACTGTATTTGGAGATGGGGCTTTAAGGGGGTGATGGAGTTAAAATGAGTACAGTAGGGTGGGCCCTAATCCAGCCTGACTGGTGTTTTTATAAGAGGAAATGTGGACACACAGAGAGACACCAAGGATGGTCGCACACTGAAGAAAGATAACCCCAAACCTAACTGCTGATTTTCACAGCCAACTGTGGTGGGGACTCCTCTTTCCAGCACTGGTGCTCTGGGCTGAGGAACCCTGTGTGGGGCTGGGACCTCTCACTCCTCCAGGAGTGACCACCACAGCCGAGATATCCCTCCCGATTTTTAACTGCCACACGTAAGTGTAAAACAGTCCATTCCATGCCTCTTCCCCTCCTACCAGTCTCAACGTTTCTGTTCAGCTAGACTTCAGATCACTCTCAATGATGATTGTTCTGTGGTTCAGTTGTAATTTTGATGTGGTTGTGGAGGAGGCCAGCACAGCATTTACCTACTCCACCATCTTGACTAGACACTCAACATATCTTTAAAATGAGAAAATTAATCATGACAAATTCAAAAAAATATTTTTCATGTAATAATGTTAGCAAAGACCAAAAATTGTGATAATACACTATCATGACCAGAGTATGAGGAAATAGATACTCCCTTATATTACTGGTGGAAGCACTCAACAGAAAGCCACTTGGCAACATCTATCAAATATATTTATATTTATATTCTTACAGATAAACTAGCATAGACAAGGGGTTATTAACTGCAGCACCATTTTTTGGGGGGTACACTTTCTTTTTCATTATTATTATTATTAGTTTCAGGTATACAAAACAATGTAATAGTTAGACATTTACACCCCTCACAAAGTGATAACTGCACTCCCCCAATCTATTGCCCCTATATATGATTATAGTTGACATACAATAGTATTCAGCTTCAGGTCTACACTGATGTAGTCAAGCATCTACACCATCCCTGAAGTGCTCTCCCTAATAAGACAAGTGCCCATCTGACACCCTACAAAATCTTTACAATATTATTGATTATATTCCCCAAACTGTCTTTCATATCCCTGTGGAAATATTGTGGTTACCAATTTATGCTTTCTAATTCCATCCTCTTCTCCCTCATCTCCGCCTCCTTCCATCTAGCAACCATCAGTTTTTCCTGATGTTGTTGCAAATGGTAAGATTTCTTTTCTTCTTTATGGCTGCGTAATACTCCATTGTATGAATGTACCACAGTTTCTTAATTCAGTTGTCTACCAATGGGCATTTCGGTTGTTTCCAAGTCTTGACTGTTGTAAATAGTGATGCAATAAACATAGGGGTGCATAGATTTTTTTCGAATTAGTGTCTTGGATTTCTCTGGATAGATACGTAAGAGTGGAATTGCTGGGTCACAAGGTAGTTCTATTTCCAGTTTTTTGAGGAACCTTCCTACTGATTTCCATATGCAGCACCATTTTTAATGGTAAAGTATTTTAAATAACCTAAATGTCAATCAGAATGGAACTCGTTGAATCAAGTGTGGTCCTTCCAGTGGAACACAATAGAGTTATTTTAAAGATGAAGGAGGTTCCAAATGGTAGTGAGAGGAGTTCTGCAGATTTAATCCCAAATGAAACAGCCAGGTCCCAGTCAAAGATTATGGTATCTCCCAGGGCCAAGAAGACCAATGGCTACCCTTTCCAGTGCTCTGCTCATAAAACACGGCTCTCACTTCAAGAGGCCTGTCCCCACCCTCATCTCCAGAGTAGAGGCTCAGAGATTTAGCATCGGAGGAGAGGCAGTCTCCAAAAACTATACAAAATCCAGTGAACATCACACTTAATGGTGAAAAGCAGAATGTTTCCTCCCTATGATTGGGAACAAGACAAGGATGTTTATTCTCACCACTTCTATTCAACATTGGAAATCTGAAATAGAACAATTAAGCAAGGAAAGGAAATAAGATGCATCTAGATTGGAAAGGAAGAAGTAAACGATCTTTACTTACAGATGACATGATATCGCATAGAGAAAATTCCAAGAAATCTACTAAAAACCAATAGAACTCATAAGTGAGTTCAGCCAGGTTGCAGGGTACAAAATCAATATACAAAAAACAATGTATTTCTATATAGGAGCAATAAACAAATGGAAAATGAAACTAATTTTAATTCTATTTATAACAGCATCAAAAAGAATAAAATACTTAGGAATAAATTTATAAAAAGAAGTGCAAAACTTACACTTGGAAAACTACAAAATATTCTTGAAAGAAATTAAAGAAGGCCTAAAAAATGGAAAGATATCCCATGTTTATCAATCAAATAACTTGGCATTAAATGGCAATACTCTCCAAATTCATCCATGGATATAGGGCAATACCCATCAAAATTCTACCTGCCTTCCTTGCAGAAATTGACAAACTGGTTCTAAAATTCATATGGAAATTCAAGGGACCCAGAATAGGCAAGACAATCCTGAAAAAGAAAACACAAAGTTAGAGGACTCACACGTCCCAATTTCAAACCTTACTACAAAGTTACAGTAATCAAGACAGTGTGGTACTGGCATATAAGGACAGAATGTGTATATATGTATATGTATGTATATGTATATATATATATGTATGAATTATATATATATGAATTATATATATATATTTATATACATATACTTGAGAGTCCAGAAATAAACCTTTACATTAATGGTCAACTGATTATTGATGAGGGTACCAAGATAATTCAATGAGAGCCAGAATAATCTTTTTAACAAACTGTACTGGGACAACTAGATATTCCAATGCAAAAGAATGATTTTGGGCTCCTACCTCACACTATGTACAAAATTAACTTGAAATGGATCATAGACCTAAATGTAAGCACGAAAAATATAAAACTCTCATAAGAAAACATAGGTGTAAATCTTCATGACCTTGGATTTGGCAATAGATTCTTTGATATAACACCAAAAGCATGAGCAACAGAATTAAGAATGGAGAAATCAGACTTCATCAAAATTAAAAACTTTTGTTCTTTACATGACGCCATCAAGAAAGTGAAAAAACAACCCATAGGAGGAAAATTTGCAAATCATTTATCTGATAAAAGACTTGTATCTAGAATATATATGAAAAACCCCTCTTGCAATCCAATAATAAAAAGATAACCACTTTGCATCCACTAGGATAAAGGATGACTTTTATTAAAAAAGAAAACCAGAAAATAACAAGTGTTGGAAAGAATATGGAGAAACTGGAACCCTCCTCCATTGGTGGTGGGAATGTAAAATGGTACCGAGCCACTGTGGAAAATAGTATGGTGATTCCTAAAATAATTAAACATAAAATTACTGTACAATCCAGCAATTCCACTTCTGAGCATATACCCAAAAGAAGTGAAAGTAGGGACTCAAACAGATATTTGTACACCTATGTTCATAGCAGTATTACTCACAAGAGCCAATAGGTAGAAAAAGTCAAGTGTCTATCCACAGATGAATGGATAAACAAAATGTGGTCTATACACACACTGGAATATTATTCAACCATACAAAGGAAGGAAATATTGACATATTCTACAACATAAATGACCCTTGAAGACATCATGCTAAAGGAAATTAGCCAGTCACAAAAGGACAAATATTATATGATTCCACTTATATGAGGTCTCTAGAAGAGTCAAATTCATAGGGACAGAAAGCAGAATGGAAGCTGCCAGTGGCCGGGAGAGAGTGGAAGGGAGAGTAAGTGTTTAATGGGGATGGAATTTCAGCTTGGGAAGATGAGAAAGTTCTGGAGATGGATGGCGGTGATGGTTGCTCACCAGTGTGAATGTACATAATGCCACGTGCACTTGAAAATGGTTGGAATGGTCAATCTTATGTTATGTTTATTTTACCACAATAAAAAATAAGACAAATCACCCAATTTAAAAATGGGCAAAGGATCTGAATAGATATTTCTCCAAAAAAGATATGAAATGACCAAAAAGAAAGTGAAAAGATGCTCAACATGTCAACCTTCAGGGAACATGCAAATCAAACCACATGAGACTCCACCTCACACCCACTAGAGTGGCTGTGATAAAAAAGACAGACAATAACAAGTATTGGTGAGGATGTGGAGTAATTGCAACACTCACACACTACTGCTGGGAATATAAAATGGTGTGGCCTTTGTAGAAAATTCTGGCAGGTCCTCCAGAGGTTAAACATAGAATTACTATAAGATCCAGCAAACCTACACCTACGTGTATACCCAAGAGAAAGGAAAACATATGTCCATAAATAAGTTGTACACAGGGTGGCCGGTTAGCTCAGTTGGTTAGAGTGCGGTGCTCATAACACCAAGGTTGCCGGTTTGATCCTCACAGGGGCCACCGTGAGCTGTGCCCTCCTTAAAAAAAAAAAAGTTGTGCACAAATATTGATAACAGCACTATTCATAATAGCCAAAAAATATAAACAACTCAAATGTCGATCGATTGACGAATGGATAAATAAAATGTAGCATATCCATATAATCAAATATTATTCATCAATATAAAGAAATGAAGTACTGATACATGCCATAACATGAACCTTGAAAACTGTATGCTAAGTAAAAGAAACCAGTCACGAAAGACCACATATTGTGTGATTCCATTCTTATGTAATGTTCAGAATAGGCAAATCTATAAATACAGAAAGAAGATTAGTGGCTGCCAGGGCGTTGAGGGTTGAGAGAAAATGGGGAATAACTGCTAATGGGTAGAGGGTTTCTTTTTGAGGTGACAGAAGTGTTCTAAAATTGATTATTGTGAGGGTTGTACAATTCTGTGAATATACAAAAAAACCATTTACCTGTACACTTTAAATAGGTGAATTGTATGGCATGTGAATTATAGCTCAATAAAGCTGTTTTTTTTAAAGATACAGGTGAAATTATTTTTTAAATGAGGGAGCTCTTTAGGTTTGGATATATATATATATATATACATATATATGTATATATATATATATACATACATATATATATGTATATCCAATAGATAGTTATATAATACAGAGATAGTGGAAGGAGGGAAGGAAGGAAAGAAGGAAGAAGGAAGGAAGGAAGGAAGGAAGGAAGGAAGGGAGGAAGGAAGGGGGAGGGAGGGAGGGAGGGAAAGAAGGAATAGATATAGCTAGATGTCAAATTCATATTGTTAAGTGAATAAAGATGCAAGATGGGTTGTAAGATTGCACCATTTCTCTAAAAAAGAGGAAATTTATACACACACGCAATTGCTTATATATGCATAGTTTATCTCTACAGCTTTTCTCAACCATGGTTCAGTGAACAAAGTCCTATAGAAAATTATTTATGTGATAATTTTCTCATTTCTCCCAAGAATTGCATGGATGATAAAATTATTCATTATATACAGTGGATGCCTTAGGGCCTGATGGCTGGGCTGTAAAAGGATACACAAGAAACTGAAAACTCTGGGATGGGGATGGAAGGGAAATTTTTCATGGTATGCCCTTTTAGAACTTTTGAATTTTGAACCAAAAGAAAATATTAATACAAATTTTAAATGAAGTTTACCTATGAAAACGGGAAGAAAATAAATTTAACTAAAGTTGGATGTAGAATTAATGACCTATACTTTTTCTCACAAGACAGTAGCTACTAAAGCATGTTTACTAGCTGACGGTGAGAATCTGCGATGGAGATAGAAAGGGTGAAGAAGTAAGAAAGAGAAGAAATAATACTGGCCCAGCCAGGACCCTGTAGAGATGGGAGGATGTAGGACTCTGAGCAGAGGCAGAAGGACAGCGTTTCTCGGAGGGAGAGAAACAGGAGAGGCTGCGCACAAATGTAACTACATTTTAAAGTAGAGGAGCTGAGGTTGGGCAGCACTTTTCTTTCTGAAGGGGAAGTCAGAACCTCTTCAGAATGGGAGAGAATGGGGTTGGAGCAGGCGGTCTGAGAAGGTGGGGGAGGGAGACTTTGAAACAGTACTTGTGGGGCAAGGGGACAAAAGCTGCCTAGTAAAGGAAGAGGACTGCTAGTTCATTGTGCTTGGACTATTTCATTGGGGGCGTCATGTATTTCACTTGGGGTTCCACATCCAAGGATGGCCACTGCTGGCTGTGGTGTAAGTTTGGGTCAAGGAAACTAAGATGGAAAGTTTTTTTTTTTTTTTTAATATAAGCATTCATATTTATTATCAGGCTCTTATAGCTCCAATATATATAGTAGCTGCATACATACATATTTCCTATTACAGGAAATTATCCCACATGAGAAAAAAAAATTGAAGGGACTAACTTTATCCTAGGAAAGTGAGAAAAGTTTATAATCATGCCCAGAAAGTTTCACAAATGAAGTCTTTAACATCTGTTATATGTAGGTAGCAGTTAACAGCCAATTCTATTCAAAATGTGCCCAGCCCTGAGAAAGAAAGCCCTGCAAGTAACTTCAATGAAGCCTGCATAACAAAGCCTGACCAGAAACTACAGACTGAATTCTCAGTGAAAACCACGCAAAAATCCTAAATAAAATATTAACCCATACATTACAGAAGCACATTAAACAATATAATCTTCCTATATTTTGCTAAGAAATTCTTTTTTCTAATCTCTTAAAGTGACTGTTTTACACCTATGCTCTCTTCAAACCTCCCCAATCTCAGCTTCTCAGCTGATGGCCTTGCTTCTTCTTTTCTTTCTTTCATTATTGGTTTTAGCGTACAAAACAATATAATAGTTAGACATTTACACCCCTCACAAAGTGATAACCCCCTCCCCCAATCTATACCCCTCTGACATCGTATATACATAGTTGTTACAATTCCACTGACTCTATTTCTTATGCTGTCCTCCACATCCCGTGACTATATATATATTTGATTATAGGTGACATACAATATTCTTCAGCGTCAGGTGCACAGCGCAATGGAGGGCATCTACACCGTGCATGCAGTGGTCTCCCTAATAAGACAAGTGCTAAGATGGGAAGTTGTCAGGAAACCTTGTCACATGAGGACTGATTGAAGAAGCTAGACTTACCAACCTTACAATGAATTTAAAGAGGAGCAGATGAAAAGAGAGCCACAGATAATAGGTGAAACGTGATTGTTTGCCCTATAAAAAGGGCACAAGTAGGAGACCTTCTAGCTCTGAGATTCTGCGATTTGCTCCTTACTATTGCTGTCTTCCCTAACAGACTATAAGCATTCGCTGGTTGCTAAGTGAATCTGTGTAAGGGCTGAAAACAGCCCAGCACTGGAAAGATGGGGGTGCGAACACAGAGGATCAAGGAGTGAATGAAAGGGGAGGAACGGGAGACAGTAAATCTGAAGGGCACAGTGATAATGTCTAGTAGCACATTTCATCGATTCAAATGTGCACATTTCTTCATGCTCCTAACATTTCTGAAATTGGGATGCATCTTATCACTGGTGGAATCGCACCACTGCTGTTGGCGAGGCAGCAGTTGCTGCTGTAGCTGTCATTGGCTGACACCTGCTGGTAAAATCAAGAAAGCACCACCATCAAAACTTGCACAACGGTTGTGAGCAACTTGGAAGAAACTCCGGGAGAACAGAACACTCCCCCTTCCTTGGAAATACTGCATCCTCAGTGTTCTTAATGACAAAGAGTACTATTACGTGTAAAATCTGGGACCTGTTGACTGAGCCAAAAAGTAATTCGGAAGCGCTAGATTCCAAATCTAAAGATGTTTTAGAAACACCTTAACCAATTTATTTCCATCCAGTGTTCTTTGTAATGTATGCATGCACAAGAGCGATATATAATAAAAATCCATCTCTAAATAAATCTCAAAGAACACTCAATAATTACAAAGTATAAATTCTGAAAGCTAAAATGTCGTGTTATAATTTAATTGGCAATATTCTGTTCTTTCTTAGTGGTGCATTAAACAAGGGTGTATCTTATAGTCAGTGATGTTACAATAATTCTACATCTTAACAGTACCTATTAATTAACAGTACTTACCATATATAATAGGTGTAAAAGATACCCATCTATTGGACATTAACAGATGCGTTCATTCAGTCACCAAATACTTACTTAGAGTTTACTGCATGCCAGGTACTGGATGCTGGATATACACTAGTGAATAAGACAGACATAGTCTTCACTCTCGCTGACCTTGACTACCAGATAAGACAGCAGTTCCAAAACTAGTCCCTCAAAATTAGTTCCTCAAGATACTCCAGGAAAAAAATAGTTCTGTGGTGAGATTAGTTTGAGAAATGTTACATACTAAATTCACTTCTTCACAATGCACACTATCACATTAAAGGCTTTAAAAAAATCCTGTGGTAAAGAAACTTGCTGAAGTCTGTGTCACTCTGCAGATTCTAAGCTTATAAATGATGTAAACCCAGAGTTAGAATTGTGATACATAATGTAAAAAGAACTATAAATCAATCGAAAAAAACACAAACAATATTGGCAAAGGACATCAACAGGCAATTCACAGAAGAAATGACATCTCAAAAAATGCTCAACGCACTCACATTAAATAAATACAAATTAAAACAATGAGAGGGCAGACTTGTGCCCATATGATTGGCAAAGATGGAAAAAGATTAACAACAGTGTTGTGAGGATTTGGGAAAGGAGATACTCCCACTTACTGCTCTTTGGAGTGTGAGTGAGTCAATGTTTTAAGAGCGCAATTTGGCAATATCTACCACTTTTTCTTCTATGAATTTATCCTACAGAAATGATTGCACAGGTGCCAAAGATGTACATACAAAGGGTGCCCACTGCAGCATTGTTTGACTAGTGAAAAAACTGGGAAGAACCCAAATGTCCATTAATCGGTCATTTCATAAACTATATTGCATCCACACAAAGGTCTACCATGAAGCATTATAGAGATGAGAGTTCTCACTGAAGATGTCTGACTAAAGATACGTGTTTATCTCCCTCCCTTTTGACATCCCATTAAAATGGTAAGAAAAGAATAAATCCTTAACAGTGAGGAAAATGGGCTTAACAAATTTCTGGAAGATTGGAAATGTGTCAACTGATGAAACAGAATGGAAAAAGCCAGAGTACCTGGCAGAATCCCAGAAAGGCTCCGATTTCAGAGCTGGCAAGTATTCAAGGTCAAAAAGTGTGTGTGTGTGTGTGTGTGTGTGTGTGTGTGTGTGTGTGTGTGTGAATTGAAAGCCTGTCTATGCAACAAATGCCCTCATTGGCTCCCCATGACCCCCTCACCCATCATCTCCATACTCAGCAGAGTTAACCCAATCTTTACCTCCCAGAAAAAAACAATTTAAGAAAAGAAGAGGACTCAGGAGAGATAGAATAAATGCCTGGAGAAAATTAAAGGTTAGTATAGATGTTGGTGCCCCAGGCCAATGAAAACGCTTCTTAATCTGGCATTTGGGGTCCCCCAGCCCAAAGGCAATTTCCAACCCAAGTTCAGTCACAAGCGCTGACCAGTTACACAGAACTTTAGTCTAATCCCATATTAAGGGCAAATATCTAGTGAGAAAACAGATCTACATACCTAAGACAGAGGAACCTGTATCAACTACCTATTCTTTCATTTATAAATATGAAGAAACAATCCAAGACCATCAGAAATATGAAAAAACAGCATTATGAAAAGAATGGCCAAAATAAGCAAGTAGAATGAAGCCCAGAAGAACAGATAATTCAAAGAGAAGGTTTCTAGGGCATACTAAGACCAAGGGAAAAAAAAGACCCATACTTAGACACTACATCACTTTACACTATCAGAAACGGAGAACATTGTAAATGCTTCCAGAAAGAAAAAGTAGGTTACCCACAAGGAAACGAAAAACAGATTTCTCATTAGCAATACTGGATGCTAGGGGCTGGCCCGGTGGCTCAGGTGGTTAGAGCTCCAAGCTCCTAACTCTAAAAACTGCCGGTTTGATTCCCACATGGGCCAGTGGGCTCTTAACTACAAGGTTGCTGGTTCAACTCCTGGAGTCCCACAAGGGATGGTGGGCTCCGCCCCCTGCAACTAAGCTTGAACGTGGCACCTTGAGCTGAGCTGCCGCTGAGCTCCGGGATGGCTCAGTTGGTTGGAGCACGTCCTCTCACCCACAAGGTTGCCAGTTCAATTCCTCGACTCCCGCAAGGGATGGTGGGCTGTGTCTCCTGCAACTAGAAATGGCAACTGGACCTGGAGCTGAGCTGCGCCCTCCACAACTAAGACTGAAAGGACAACAACTTGAAGCTGAACAACACCCATCACAACTAAGATTGAAAGGACACAACTTGACTTGGAAAAAAGGCCTGGAAGTACACACTGTTCCCCAATAAAGGCCTGTTCCCCTTCCCCAATAAAAAAAAATCTAAAAAAAGAAAAAAAAACACTGGATGCTAGAATAACACTTTAAAATTCTGAGGGAAAATTATTCTGAACCTAGAATTTAAAACCTTAGCCAAATCACCAGTCAAGTATGAACACAAAAAGATATTTTCAGAAACGTAAGGACTCAAAAGAGTATCTCCCGCACACCCTTTCTTAGTGTGTTACTTGAAGATGTACTCCAAGAAAACCAGGGTAAATCCCAGAAAGAAAAAGACATGGGAAATAAGAAATAGTAGACTTCATTCATAGATACAGTAACAGGAAAAAAAAAACACAACAACTCCAGGATGAAAACTGTGAAGTAGGCCTGGAAAGCAACCAGTCCAATTTAGACCAAGAAACCAGAGTGCTACAGAAAGAATGTCTTCAAGAAGAATGAAAGAGTTTCCAAACAATGGCTAGATTAAGAAGCTGGAACATCTTAATGATTTGAAGGAGTCATTAATATTTCCTCAAAAACAAAATATAAAAGGCAATCAGAAACTCCAGAGAAAACAAAAACTATAGAAGAAAATAATGAGAAATGTGAGGCAAGATTTCCATTCCTGGCTATAGGGTGAACTAGGTATCTGAACCAGCAGTCCCACAGAAAAGCACTTAAGCCACTGGATAAAACATAAAGCACCTTATTAAAAGCATCAGAGAACTGGTCAGAGAGTAAGGAATTACAATAAAAGAAAAGGGAACCCATAAACACATGTGAAGCATAGAAGCTGCTTTTGCCCTGGGGGCATTTGTAAAACCTGGTGCCCTCAGCTAAAATATTCCTAGACTCCTTAGGTCCAGCCAAGGTGGAGAGTATAGTGGAGAGGGAGCCCTCTTTCTGCACCCCTGGGTTTCAGATGATCCTGAAGAGACTACAACCTCAAATAAGGACAAAGTAGAAAACATCCTCACCAAACCCCACTGCCCCAGTTCCAGGGGATTGAAGGAAAGGCTGCTCTGGCTGTTCTGAACAGAGTAGAGGGGAGAATGGTGCCCCCGAGAAACTGAACAAGAAGCCGGTCCTTGCTCATATTTGCAGCTCCAATACACACCACCTAGTGGTCAAAAAGAGCCTCGATTCCGTTAACCGAGCCCGGGACCACTGCCCATAAATGCCTAGCAGAAGCAAACCCTTCCTGAAAGAATGCTCTTTTACCCAAAGCCTCAAAAGATTCCCACAAAAAATTTTCTAAGGAAAATGAGCAGCTCACTATCAGAAATTACTTAAACACACTTCTCTCTCACCAGAAAGGTTATTTTAAAAATATATTGAAAATACCAATTTTTGACAAGGATGTGAAGCAATCTGAATTGTGATAAATACTAATAAAGCTACACATACATCTACTCTCTGACTCCGCAATTCCACTCCTAGGTAAACATTCGGTGGAAGTTAGTGTATCTAGCCATGGGAAGACAGGTACAAGAATATTCATAGCATCTTTATTTATAAGAGTCAAACATTAAAAATGACCCAAATGTCCATCACCAGGAGAATAAATGAATAAATGGTGGCATATCCATACAAAGGTATATGCTGAGCATCAAAAAGGAAAAAACTATTGATATGGGCAATAACATGAATGGATCTCAGAAACATGCTGAGAAAAAAGAATGTGGACACAGAAAAGTACCTAATGTTTGGTTCCATTCACATGATATTCTAGAAAAGGCAAATCTATAATAACAGGAAGCAGATGAGTGGTTGGCTGGTGCGTTGGGTGGAGAGGGTTTTCTGTAAAGGGGCCAAGGGAACTTTCTGGGATGGCAGAAATGTTCTCTCTTGATGGTGGTGGTGCTTACAGAGGTGCCTTCATTTGTCAAAACTCATCAAACTGTATGTGTACAATAGGCACATTTTATTATATGTAAACGATATTTAAAAAGATGAGAAAAAACTTTTAAAAACTTGTAAAAATGAGAAATATAATAATTGCAATAAAAACTTAATGGACAGGGTGATTCTTGGAAGATGGCAAGGTCGCATAGTTTTCCAATCCCCCCAAGTTCCTCTTTAAAAACAGAAAATAGGAGAGCAAAACCAAAGACCCATGGACAATATCTGCAACAAAACTAGGTATCAAGATATCCTCAGGAACCCTGAAATATGAGGAAGGGGGACAAGCTACCAACAGCTACAAGACGTGTGTTATCAACAACTGTACAAAAGGAAGCAGTGGGGTACCTGAGACCAGAGAACCCCAAACAGCCAAAGCAACTCACTGGGAAGCTCAGAGTGTCAATTTGAGGACAGCAGCTGAAAATGGGAGAGGTTTTGCATGTTCCAATGACAGGGCAGTGGTAAGACCTGAAGAAGCTCGAACAATCTGGGCCGGGGGCAGTGTGAGCCCTATGAACTCCCCAAACTAACCAGCCAGAGCTCCATTCTAGGACAAAGCCCTGCAAAGAGGAGAAACTGCTGGGAACAGAGTCCAAAGGAGGCAGCAAGAGAAGGTCCAAATCAAGAGGGAAGGGAGCAGCACCATTTTTGAAATATTATACAAAAGCAACAGAAGAGGGAGCTCAAAAGCCATGAAATTAGAAAAATCTCTATATCCACCCTCCTCCTAAAAACAAACAAACAAACAACAAAACAAAACACCCTTTTCATGTAAAAATGAGCAACAGAAAGGGATCAAGTTTCCATTTGTTGTAATCAAAAAAGAATAAGGGTAACATCTCTTGATAAGGAAAGCACAGAAGAAATGTAACACTATAAAACATGAAAATTATAATCTACAATTTTAAAACAAGTAAAAAGACATTAAGGCCAAGACATGGAAACAACCAAAATGTCCTTCGATAGATGAATGGATAAAGAAGTTGTGGCATATATACACAATGGAATACTATTCGGCGGTAAGAAAAGATGATATAGGAACATTTGTGACAATATGGATGGATCTTGAGAGTGTGATGCTAAGCGAAATAAGTCAGACAGAAAAAGCAGAGAACCATATGATTTCACTGATATGTGGTATATAAACCAAAAACAACAAAAGAACAAGACAAACAAATGAGAAACAAAAACTCATAGACATAGAAAATAGTTTAGTGGTTACCAGAGGGTAAGGGGGTGAGGGGTGGGAGATGAGGGTAGGGGGATCAAATATATGGTGATGGAAGGAGAACTGACTCTGGGTGGTGAACACACAATGGGATTTATAGATGATGTAATACAGAATTGTACACCTGAAATCTATGTGATCTCACTAACAATTGTCACCCCAATAAATTTAAAAAGAAGACATTAAAAAAAATATAAGCTATGAAAGAACAACATAAATCAGAATTAGAAAAACTCAAAAGTTAAGGTAATAGAACTAAGGAAAGAATTAGGAATAAAAGAAAAAAATCAGCAGTGAATTTCAAACTAGAAGGAGCACAACGGTGAATAAACTCAACACATAATGACTTAGGAGAAGCAGACAATGAAAAGAAGGAATTTGAATTTGAGAAAAAGTGATAAATTTATAAGACAGTTAAAGAAAAACCCAGACACATAGAAGAAAACCAAAACAAGGGAACAGAACAAATAACAAAAACTATAAGAAACTTTCCTGACATAACTTTTGAAAAAGACTTGAAATGTTTAAGAAGGCAATTTGTGTAACTGAGGAAATCGACCCCAAATGACCATATCATAGTAAAGTTACTGGACATTTAAACAAAAAAGATATTATGTATCCAGGCAAAAAGAACAAGGGAAAGAAAATGAGCCAGTCATCAGATATGCTGACAGCAATGATTTATGCCAGAAGAAAATAGTTACACATTCAAGATACTCATGGAAAGAAAATGTGAGCCAGAGATTATATATCCAGCCAAACTGACTGGTATGGGCTGAATTGTGTCCCCCAAAATTCAGGTTGAAACCCTGACTCCCAGGACCTCAGAATGTGACTATATTTGGATACAGGACGTTTAAAAGGTGATAAAGTTAAAATGAGGCCGTTGGGGGGGGGGCCCTAGTCCATTCTGAATGGTGTCCTTCAGAGAGGAAATTCAGACACACAGAGATGCCAGGGATGTGTACGCGTAAGCACAGAGGAAAGACTGTGTGAGGGCACAGTGAGAAGACCACCATCTGCAAGGCAAGGAGAGAGGCCTCAGAAGGAATCAAACCTGCCAGCACCTTGATCGTGGACTGCTAGCCTCCAGAACTGTGAGAAAATAAATTCCTGTTGTTTAGGCCACCCAGTCTGTACTGTTTTGTTATGGCAGCTCTAGCAAACTAATCCACTGAATTTCTAGAATAGAGGCTACAAACTCATATCCACATGCAACCATTCAGGAAGATTGCTCTTGTGAGCCCTTCCTGAGGACTGTACTAGAGAATAAACTTTGGAAAATGAAAATGACTAGAAAGACATTGACGTAAGGACTGACAGTGAGCACGAAATAAATACAGTAAACACACCTACTTGTAGAACTAAGATTCAATGACAGTTCTAAGAGAGTATAGGATACAATTGCTGCAAAAGGCAGGGAATGGGGAGAGGACATACAAAACACATTTTCTGTATCTGTAACCACACCGTTCGTAGCAGTGTTAACGTTGCTATTCGGAGACAGTTGTGTGTGTGAGCAGGATGAAGCAAATGAGTAATTGTGTGGTGTCCTAATTCTATTATCCCCTATGTCTTTGGGAACCAAGATTCCCAAGTATGAAAGAAAGGAGATTCAGATATAAGGTAGAAGTTAAGGAAAACCCTACAGGCCTGAATTTCAATTAAAGTATCTGTGAGCACACGACAGTTTTTCTTAAAAGGCTTAGAAACTCTGACCAGACCTGCAGCTGTGAGCACTGCTAGCAACCAAATAGTGGCCTTACATACCATTTCTCATTAAAAGGAAACCTGGGCTTTCTGGAGAAGTAGCTGATTCTAGGTCTGGGGCAGGAGATGTACAAGACAATCTGAAATATCAAATATGTTCAAATCCATGAGTTCACGTTGACTCAATTCTTGTTAATAAATAAATAAATAAATAAACAAATAAATGTATACATATTAGCTACACAAAGGGCTTCTAAAATTGTACAGTAAATAGTTAACAGGGCTTATCTCAGGACCAGGATGACAGAGAATTTTTCTTTCAAAGTTGCAACTTTCTAGATTGTTTAAAATTTAACGAGCATGTATTACGTTTGCAATTAGCAAAAACAGTGATTAAAACATTTAAAAACAGAAAGAACTGTGATGATCATGTCGTTCTCAAGAATGAGTTTATCAAATGAGGCATTCTCATGGACTTGATAACTAATACTAGGCTTTGGTAAAAGATAAAAGTTTCCTACACTGATTTTTAGACTGTTTTTGTATTAGTGCTCAAAATTCACAGTTTTGAATACCTAGCAGGCTATTGTTAGCAATAAAAATTCATATACCTTCACACATGGATTTCTGATCAGGTGGTTCAGTACTTAAAAAAAAGTGGAACCCCATCTTAAGTTTGAGCATTTTCTTTCCTTCTGCTTTGGTGGGGTATGAGGCTCAAAGGAGTACCCAGATAAAATACAGGATGGGCCAGGTAAATTGCAGTTTCAGATAAATAATGAAGAACTTTTTCGTATAAATATTTGTAATATTTGAGACACACTTACATTCAAATTCAAGTTGAACTGGACATCTTGGTTTTCTGTTTATTTGTTTTTTCTAAATCTGGCAGCCTGACCTCCAAGGGATTCTGATCCATGCTGACGTTTGAAAACCACTGGGGTAAAGGTAAGAGCACAGGCCTTGGATTCAGATAGATCTGACTCTACCACCTTAACCATGGATGGAATCCCACAGCTATGACTGGTATCTCCATATGACAAAGGAGACCAAGGGGGAGAGAGCCAAAGAGCATCAGGCCCTAGTGTAAATTTGGTAGCAGAAACAGCCTGGATTTCATCAGGATGTTCCAACACACTCCGAGTGATTGAGTGACCGCTACTCTCGTGCCCATGTGGTACTGGGCTGTAAGCCCCTAAAGCAGTGATTGTCAACCAGGGCTGATTTCGACCCCTGGTAGTGTCTGGAGACATTTTTGGTTGTCACAATATGGTGGGGTGGGGAGGGTGTGCTACTGACGTGATGAGTAGAGGCCAGAGATACTGGTAAACATCTTACAAAGCACAGGAAAGCCCTTCCCACAACAGAGGATTATCCATGTGCAAACATCAAGTTCCAAGGCCGAGAAGCCCTGTGGACAAAGAGCTCCCCACTTACCCCAAAGCTAGAACGAGACCTTTGTACATTCACGCACATCTGGAGTTGGGCAAGCTACTAAATTCTCTAAGCTTTTGTATCCTAATCTCTACAATGTAGGGACAATGATTTACCTCACTGGGTTATTGCAGGGATTAAATCAATGAGGGAATTCAAACATTTACTGAGAACTTACATTCCTCCTCCATCTGCTGCTGAAATGCTGAATGTGCAGGGTTTTTGTTTGGCTCTTTTTTCACTTTATACTGTTTCAAGGATGACCTTATTTTTCAGACCCCAATTAGATGATTTTGCCTGTCATCCATGAACTGGCAACTCCCAATCTACCATCTCCTGGCTCTTTGGAAGTACACACTCATATTTTGACTTGCCTACTAGACAGGTCATGTAGGTGCTCCTAGATGTCTCAAGCATGTTCAGAATTCAATTCTAAATAAGGCAATTTATAGAAATTCAAGTGCCAAAAACATATCAAAAGATAAAAAAAAACACATTAGAATGTCTAACACCATACAATTTATGTAAATTAAAATAATACACACATAAAACAACAAATTGCATTTTATAAGAACACATTCAAACAAAAGGATATACATTAAGGACCAGTTGGCTGTGGGGTGAAGAGGGCATGGGAGTGGGGAATGGGGCTAAAATATCCAAACAAACAAGGGAGAAATCTTACATGGGGCAGTGCTGGTAATATGCTATAAACTAAGGAATATAACTGACTCAACCCTCAGCTTTGAGGACCTCCCCCAAATTAATAACACATTGTTTTTGACCCTACAGTCTGTTCCCAATTTTTTGCCACTAACAATAATGTCGCAATAAATATTCTTTATATGTATATTTTATGTTGGTGATCATACTTCTAAAGCATATATTTTTAATTGTGGTATCTCCACATATGGAATAGTATGCAGTTATTAGAAAGGATGGATTACAAAGAAATCCATGCCAAGACACATCATAAATAAACTTCTGAAGATGAAAGACAAAGAAAAAAATCTCGAAGTCAGCCAAGGAGAAAAGATGCACTACTTATCTGAACATCAATCTGAATGATAGCAGATTTCTTATCTGAAACCATGCAGGCCAGAGGGAAGAGGCACATAATTTTCCAAGTGCAGAAAGAAAAGAACTGTCAGATTAGGGCAGGAATATACAAGATGAGCCTGGTTCATCTTGTAGTACCAAGAAGTAAGGAAGTGTTCAAAAGGAAAAAAGAAACACAATGATAGGGGAATGTTAAGGGGACATAGGAGCCAACTAAAAGAGTTCACAATGGTCAAAGCTACAGTTTGAGTAACACAATAAAATGGTATTGAGTTATAACCTGAAGCACAAAATAAATATCCATGAGTCTATGCTGATATAAGTAAATGATTAACTGGATGGATACATACATACATACATACATACATACATACATACATATGTACATGGGAGGAAGAGAAAAATCTCTCATGCAAAATTCTAAGTAGTTTTATGTAGATTCTTTGCTCTCAAGGAGGTGGGATGTGGAGCATAATCCTTTACTCCTTAAGTTTGGGTGCACACAGTGATTTCCAAGAGTACAATATGGAAAGGGGCATAAAAGAGTAACTCTACAGTGCAGGAACCTAACAAACACCACCTCAGCCAGGTGTGTGAGGAGAACATCAAAAGTGATGTCATTTTGATAGCCCTTGATACGATGTGATAAAAATGGTACTTCGCCTCTGTGGTCTTCCTCCCTGAAACCCAAAAACCCAGTTTAGTTGTACCAGACAGATTCCAATAGAGGGATAGTCTACAAAATAGCTGACCAATACTCCTCAAAATTATCAAGGTCATCAAAACCAATAAAAGTCTGAGAAACAGCCAAGAGGAGCCCAAGGAGGCGTGATGACTAAATGTTATGCCCTGGATGGTCCCTAGAACAAAGGACATTAGGTAAAAAACAAGGAAATCTGAATAAAGTATGGACTTTAGTGAAAGGTGTCAATATTGCCTCATTAACTGTAACTAATGCAGGATAGTAACAGTAGGGAAACTGGGTATGGGATCTACAGGGACTCTCTGTACTTACCCTCCTAATTTTTCTGTAAATCTAAAACTGTCCTAAAAATAAAGATTAATTTAAGAAGAACTGTCAACAACATATTCTATCTGGCAAAAGATCCTTCAGGTAAGGGAAAACTGAGAGAATTTGTTGCTAGCTAACTTCTTTTTACAGAATGCTTAAAGGAAGTTCTCTAAATAGAAAGGAAATGATAAAAGAAGGCCTAGAACTTCAGAAAGAAAAGAACACCAGGAAGGGCCAAAATAGGGGCAGGCTATCCTCTTTGTGAGTTTCTTACATCATATTTGAGGTGAAAGCAAAAATTATACCACCATCAGATATGGTGGCTCAATATATGTCAAGCAACTACTTAAGGCAGATACACATATTTAAAGTGGGGAAGGTAAAGGGATCTAAATGGATGTAAGGTCCCTAAACTTCCCTGGAAGGGCTAGAACACCAATCCTAGTAGACTGTAATAAGTTACGTATTAATACTGTGATACCTACCACAGCAACTAAGAAAGCTATATAAAGCAGTGTGTTCAAAAATACCATAAATAAATCAAGACAGAACTGTAAAAAATCGTTCAAGTAACCACAGGAAGGCAAGAAAAGAGTTAAGAGAATAAGAAACAGAGGAAACGAACAGAAAACAAGTAAGGCAGACTCAAGCCTTAACATATCAATAATTACTATTACAAGTTGAATTGTGTCCCCCCCAAAATATATTGTAGTCCTAAACCCTGGTAGGTGGGCATGTGTCTTAGTTTGGGTTGCTATTACAAAGAACTATAAAGCGGGTGGCCTGTGAACAACAGAAATTTATTTCTCACATTTCTAGAGGCTGGAAGCTCAAGATTAGGGTGCCAGCACAGTGGAGTTATGGTTAGAACCCGCTTCCAGGTTGCTGTACCCTCCTCACACGGCAGAAAGGGCAAGGGAACTCCCTGGGGGTCTCTTTTATTTATTTATTTATTTATTTATTTATTTATTTATTTATTTATTTATTTATTTATTTTAAGGATTTTTATTGGGGATGGGGAACAGGACTTTATTGGGGGACAGTGTGTACTTCCAGGCCTTTTTTCCAAGTCAAGTTGTTGTCCTTTCAGTCTTAGTTGTGGAGGGCGCAGCTCAGCTCCAGGTCCAGTTGCCATTTCTAGTTGCAGGGGGCACAGCCCACCATGCCCCGCAGGAGTGGAACCGGCAACCTTGTGGTTGAGAGGACTCATTCCAACCAACCGAGCCATCTGGGAGCTCAGCAGCAGCTCAGCTCAAGGTGCCACGTTCAATCTTAGTTGCAGGGGGCGGGGCCCACCATCCCTTGCGGGACTCCAGGAGTTGAACTGGCAACCTTGTGGTTGAGAGCCCACTGGCCCATGTGGGAATCAAACCGGCAGCCTTCAGAGTTAGGAGCATGGAGCTCTAACCGCCTGAGCCACCGGGCTGGCCTCCTCTTTCATTTTTTATTTTTATTTTTTAAGGGGGGTGCAGCTCACAGTGGTCCATATGGGGATCAAACTGGCAACCTTGGTGTTATCAGCACCACGCTCTAACCAACTGAGCTAACTGGCCACCCCCCAGGGTCTCTTTTAAAAGGGCACTAAACCCCCATTCATGAGGGTTCTACCTTCGCAACTTAATTACCTCCCAATGGCCCCACCTCCCAGAACCATCACATTAGAAATTAGCTTTCAACATGAATTTGGGGAACACAAACATTCGGTCCATAGCAAGCGTCTTTGCAGATGTAGTCAAGTTAAGATAAGGCCATTAGGGTGGAGCCAAATACAATGTGACAGAGATCCTCACAACAAGTGGGAAATGTGGACACAGACTCAGAGAGAAAGAAGAATACCATGACCCATGATCACACACACAGAGGGAAGAGGGCCACGTGACATTGGCGTGATGCTGCTGTAAGTCAAGGCCTGTGTGATGTGACCACAAGCTGCAAGTGGAAATGAACCATTCCGCCCAGAGCCTTCAGAGGGAGGTGGCCCTGCCAGCACCTTGACGTCTGACTCCTGGCCTCCAGAACTGGGACACAGTCATTTTTCTTCTTTTTTTTAACCTACCAAGTTTGTGGTCCTTAGTCACAGCTGTCCTAGTAAAATTATACAATTGATTCAAATGAAAATTGGTCAAAATTCACCAAATTAACAGACTCGGTGGATTTAAAAAAACGCGATCCCAGTATATGCTGTCTAAAAGAAACTCGCTCGACACACAATGACGTAGGTAGGTTGCAAGTAAAAGAATATAAAAAGACAAACCATGCAAACATTAATCAAAAAAGCATGGGTTAAATTGATATATACTCCATTGGTCTATGTGTCTGTTTCTCTGCCAATACCATGCTGTTTTGATTATTGTAGCCCTGTAGTACAAGCTAAAGTCAGGGAATGTGATACCTCCAGTATTGTTCTTTTTTCTTAAGATTGCTTTGGCTATTCGGGGTCTTTTGTGGTTCCAAACAAATCTGATGATTTTTTGTTCTATTTCTTTAAAAAATGCCATTGAGATTTTGATGGGGACCCAAAAAATCCGAAAACATTTACACATAAAGACACGTGTACTCCAATGTTCATTGCAGCTTTGTTTATGGTGGCCAAGACATGGAAACAACCAAAATGTCCTTCGATAGATGAATGGATAAAGAAGTTGTGGTATATATACACCATGGAATACTATTCGGCGGTAAGAAAAGATGATATAGGAACATTTGTGACAACATGGATGGACCTTGAGAGTATAACGCTAAGTGAAATAAGTCAGACAGAAAAAGCAGAGAACCATATGATTTCACTGACATGTGGTATATAAACCAAAAACAACAAAAGAACAAGACAAACAAATGAGAAAGAAAAACTCATAGACACAGACAATAGTTTAGTGGTTACCAGAGGGTAAGGGGGTGGGAGGAGGGAGATGAGGGTAAGGGGGATCAAATATATGGTGATGGAAGGAGAACTGACTCTGGGTGGTGAACATACAATGGGATTTATAGATGATGTAATACAGAATTGTACTCCTGAAATCTATGTAAATTTACTAACAATTGTCACCCCAATAAATTTAATAATAAAAAAATTGATATATACTGACCTGGGAATATATCCACTGAAGTGTTAGTAAGTGAGAAAGTCAAGTTGCAAGAATATATTTATATCTATATCTATATCTATATCTATATCTATATCTATATCTACACACATATATACACATATATACGTATTTTAAATCAAAATCATATACACATAGACACACATCTACGTATGTATTATATGCATAAAAACATATACACTCATAATGAAGGTGTGAAAGGCTACAAAATTGGTCCCCTCAGGGTTACGAGGGGAGGGAAGGAGATATAAAAAGGGAGAGATTATTAACTTTATCTTCTTATATTTGGGGATTATTTCACTTGTTCCTGAGAACATATTATATTTGTAATTTTTTTAAAAGAATTGCAAATAAGTAAATTTTTTGAGGGGAAGTTTCCCCCTGAAACCTGCTTTTGCTCTTATTCTCTACTTTGGTGAATTGGTACCATCATCCACTCCCAAGATAAGAGACCTGCAAATAATTCTAGATCCTTCCTTTTCTGTAATCTTCCATCTTTCCACTGAGTCTCTAAATCCAGATTTTAATTCATAAATATCCCCTACTTTCCTCTAATTAATCATAAGTCCTGTTGATTCCAGTTCCTAAATCTCTTTTAAATCCCTTCCACTTTTTATCACCCCTGCTACTACTAAAGTGTTTTTTAGTTCAGGACTGTGTCATCTCAACAGCCTTTAAAATAATCCCATTTTATTCTCCCACCCAATTTGTCTCAGACAATGCTTTCAGAATCATCTTTCTAAATAGTTATAGTGTACCCCTGTTGATGCACAAATGAATATATTTTTATTTTAATAGGCATACTTCTACTTTCATATTCATAAGAAAATATAGTAAACTCATGATTTCAAAGATATTATTGCCCAAATTTAAGAAATTAAAATGGCGAAGGTAGAATATGACCAAGAGAAGCTGGAAAACATTGGTCTCTAAGGATAAAGCCCAACGATGTGGTGCCATTCCACCTTTTCAATTTTGTCATTATAAACGCATCATTCCAAGTAGAGAGAACTTTCTGACGGCCTCCAAACCCGCCATGTTCTTCCATCCCTCTCTGCCCTTCCTCATGCTCTTCTCCTCATACCTAGTAAACGCCTCCTTTTTCTTCAGTATGCAGCTCAAATATTTCTCCTGCGAGGAATTCTTTTGCACGTGAATGTTTATAGCACTTTATTCACAATTACTGAAAGCTGGAAGCCACGAAGATGCCCTCCAGTAAGTGAATGGACGAACTGTGGTCCATTCAGACAACGGGATACTACTGAGTGATAAAACGGAATGAGCTATCAAACATGCAAAAACATGGATGAATCCTAAATGTATATTTCTATGTGAAAGAAGCCAGTCTGAAAGGTCTACCTACAGTATTCCATTCAGGTGACATTCTAGAAGAGGAAAAACTATAGTGAGAGTAAAAAGATCAGTGATTTCCAGGACTTTGGGGAGGAGGAGGAGGGTTGAATAGGTGAAGCACATGGTGAATACTTAGGGCAGTGAAACTGCCCTCTATGGGTCTGCCCTGGTGGACATTTTACACGTTCCTCAAAACCTACAGAACTTTACAGCACAAAGAGTGAAACTTAACGCATGTAATTAAAACAAAAATCATTTAGGAGAGCAAGGGATACAAGGTCAGAATGCAGAATGTGAAATAAGAATTGAACTGCATCTCAAGTTCAGGAAACAAGCCAACCTGTGAAACTGTGTAAATGAGTGATGTCTCTAAGGTTATAGGCAAAAGGACTGTACCAACCAGTCCATCCCAGTTGACACAGCTGTTTCCCACGTGGGTCCAGGCTAGCAATTCTGCAACCACTGTACATCTATACTGGAAGTGAATACTAGGTAAACACAGGAGGGACTGCAGAGCCAGGCTTCTCCCTGTTGGAGCGGGAGGGTACAGATGAGCAAAGGGAAGAAGTTAAAATAGTCCATGTGGTGATGGCGAAGAACTGGAGACATCAGTATGCACTCATGCTTAGCTTAATACAGATACATTTGTAAATATTTATATATGTGCTGTTAAGTTAATTAAATGAAGAGGCCAGCAGACTGAAGTGGCTTTAATGTGGTGGTGGCCAACGTAAGCATACCAAAATCTAAACCTATAAATGCCTCAAGGTTATGAAATCAAAATACTAGGCACAAACAATCACGAACAGCCAGCTAGGCTTTAAGCTATAACAAATAAAACAATTTCCTTACTTTGCTTCCACCTTTTCTCTACCCCCGGTTTAGCTCTGCCTGATTGGACGGGAGTTTTGCTCAAACAAACTCCTCCCAATTCTGATATGCCTCAGTTTATCTTCCAACAGCTTGGTGTGAGAAAAGGGAATGAAGGAAACCCTCTACAGCCCCCAGGAGCAAGGAGTGACCAGGTCAAGGCACCCGCTGAGCCCTGGAGCTCCTCGCCCCCTCACTGCTTTTGGAGGCCCTGGGCAAACCCTCCACCACCACCAACCCCTCAGCCTCTGCATTATGAGGTTTCAGACTCCATTTCTTTCTCCGGACTGAGTCTGACCAAGAAACCATACTGGGGTGAAGATGCTTTTTCTGCCAGCAGTCCCATAGCACCTCTGTTGTAGTGCTTGCACTTTATAAAATGATAATTACTTGTTCATATTTTTGTGTTCCCCATGAAGTCATGAACTCTTCCTGCACAAGGACTAAATCTTACCCAACTTCTTATCGCAAAGTCTCACAACATACCTGGCATAAGTAAGTCCTCATAAAATGTAAGGTGACTGAAAGGATTGAAGTCAGGAATCTAGGGTCAAGGAGAGCATTCCCTAAAGGTAAATATGCTTTGCGTGTTACTGCAGCTTCCTGTCTTCTTTTGGACACCGCCTTGGTCACCTGGAAAAGAACACAAAGGTCAGAGTGATGGTGCTTTCAGGGATATGAACAAAACATATCAGAAAGGCTTAAGGTCAGGCCAAGCTTGCCCCAAGTGGCACTAGATTGACTGTTCTGCCCAGCCACTTCTGTCTATCTGCTTTCTGACATTATAGGGTGGGAAAACCCTGGAATTGTGGCTTCAGCCTACTTCTGGGGTCAGCAAAAGTGTACTGGATGTGAGGTAACAGAATGGATATTGCTTTGCTGAGGCTTCATTTCTGTGTTGCAGTTTGGAGCTCTCTGGGTTGGCATTTCACTTCTAGGTGAGGCACAGTGATTATAAAAGGTTGTTCGTGATGGTGGAGGAAAGAGATGCAGGTGAGGGCAGAGAGGGAGAACTAGATTGACTATCATCATGCAAATCTCACATGGAAAACATTTAAACACTTCGGCTTAAGGTCAGCCATGATGATAACCACACTTCCTATAGGAATGCTGACAGGGCAGACAGAGAGAACTGGGGAAAGGTTGCAGGTCTCTTACGTGACAGTCTTGGAGCTATCCCTTCCTCCAAATGCCCGTTCTTCTCTTCACACTAAATACAGCCCTTATGGTTTACTATCTCTGTGTAGTCTTTCGTTACACATCCTGACAAAGGGCTCAGTGCATAAGGGTTGCATGTTTCCAGCTTCCTAGGGGCTCCTTGTCTTGGGAAACAGTGCCCACAGTCCATGAAAAAGCAATGTGGCATTGCTCTGCCGTGAAACTCTCAACATAAAAGGGTTTGTATTGAAAATTAGTCTTTGATTTTTTTACTTATTGTTTGGGGAATGGGACATGGTGCCAACCAAGAAGCACTAGATACAATGGGACCTCAAGTCCATTTATTATGCTTTTTTTCCTTTAGCTACTTGATTCTGAAAGCCAGACAGGATTTGGCAGATGCGAGGGCCAGGGGTGGGGGTGTATCAGATGGTTCATTATAGAAAAGGCAAATATGAAGGTATCTGCTATACATAGGGACTAGGAAGCTGTAAACCCAATATCCAATATCTTCAAAGATGTTTTCCATTGAAAATGGTACATGTTAAATATAGAAAACATGGAATATGAAGTCCTCTAGGTGACCTTATCTGTCTGTATTCACTCTCTAAAGCAGGCTTTCTCAAACATGAACGTACATATCATGGGAAGCTTTAATGACCATGACACAGAAGCTTGTTACTAGGCAGATTCTTAGATCCTAACCCACGAAATGGACTAAGTCAATCTGGGAATCTGTATTTTACACAAGCACACCAGCTAATGCAGAGGGTCCACACTTTGAGAACGTGAGCCTAAGGGTAGCCTCATTCTTAGCGTACGGATCAATGATTCTAAATTTCTTCTTATTCCAGCTTTCCGTTTTTCAGCAATCTTACCCATTGAGGTAGTTACAGTGTCCATGGATAAGACTGTTAAAGACTCCTGAATATTTATTTCTACCCTCAACCTCTCTGAGTTTCATAACCAAGGTTATTACTGCCTGCGAGATACTATCTATGTGCCTTGCCAGCACCTCAAACACAACATGTTCAAAACTGAAGTCATTAGTCATTCCACAAATAGCAACTTCTTACTCTGTGCCTGAAACTATGATAAAGATCTGGGATAGAAAGATGAATTAAAATATAGTCCTTGTCTTTGAGATGCTCCCATACTATGCACTGTGATAAAACAGAATACATTCTATACTGGAAGTATGTATACAGTATTATGGGGACACAAATGTCAGAGCAATTAGTTCTGCCTGGGAGGTGGAGGGTTGGGTGGTAAGGGCTCTACTCTAAGGGAAGACATTATAGGGAACACGTCCCTGAATTCCCTGACAATACATTCATAAAGTATATCCTCTGGCCATTCAGCTATTGGGAATTTACTAATTTTATATCAATTTGTATTAGATTTAGAATGAGTTAGTATGCTTGTTTCCATGTCTTGGCCACCATAAATAAAGCTGCAATGAACATTGGAGTACATATACCCTTACTGACAAATGTTTTCAGATTTTTGGGGTAGATACCCAGGAGAGGGAATGCTGGGTCAAATAGTAACTCTATTCTTAATTTTTTGAGGAACCTCCACACTGCCTTCCTTCCATAGCGACTGCACCAATCTGCATCCCCACCAATAGTGTAAGAGGGTTCCTTTTTCTCCACAGCAACTCCAACACTTGTTTTTACCCCCCTTCTTCCATCTTCCCCCGCCCCCCACTCCGGTTCAAGCCGTTGTTTCTCAGTCTCCTTGTGTAGGACACAGCTCCCTGGCCCATGCTGGTATTATGAGCCTGGCACTCCACCCAGCTGAGGCAGTTGGTCAACTGTCATCGGTCGGCAGCTCACAGCAGCTCATGGTGGCTGCCGGCCACTCACACTGGCTGCTGGCCACTCATGCTGGCACACAGTAACCCACAGCAGCACACGGCAGCACACAGCAACCCACAGCAGCTCACGCCAACCTCTATTTGCTCACAACAGCCCAACTCCAGGGAGAGCCGTTGTTCACGATCTTAGCTGTAGAGGACGCAGCTCATTGGCCCATGTAGGAATGGAATCGGCGACCTCAGCATTAGGAGCATGGCACTCCAACCACCTGAGCCACGAGGCCGGCCCTCCAACACTTGTTACTATTTGTCTTGTTGATGATAGCCATTCTAACTGGTGTGAGGTGATATCTCATTGTCGTTTTTATTTGCATTTCTCTGATGATTACTGATGTTGAGTATCTTTTCATTATGTATACTGGCCATCTGTATGTCCCTTTTGGAGAAATGTCTATTTAGGTCCTCTGCCCATTTTTTAATTGGGGGGAGTGTTTATTTTTGTTGCTGTTGAGTTGTATGAGTTCCTTATATATTTTGGATATTAGCCCATTGTCAGAGGCATTGTTTGCAAAAATCTTCTCCCATTTGGTTGGTTGCCTCTTTATTTTGTCAATGGTTTCTTTTGCTGCGCAGAAGATTTTTAGTTTGATATAGTCCCATTCATTTATTTTAGCTTTTACTTCCCTTGCCTTTGGAGTCAAATTCATAAAATCCTCTTTGAACCCAAGGTCCATAAGTTTAGTACCTATGTTTTCTTCTATGCAGAGTGTCCTTCAATAGATGAATGGATAAAGCAGATGTGGTCTATATACACAATAGAATACTATTCTACCATAAGAAAAGATGAAATAGTGCCATTTGCAATAGCATGGATGGATCTTGAGATTATTATGCTAAGTGGAATAAGTCAGACAGAAAAAGTGGCAAACCATATGATTTAACTGATACCTGAGATATAAAACTGAAAACAACAAAAGAACAAGACAAACAAATGAGAAACAAAAACTCGTAGACACAAACAACAGTTTAGCGGTTACCAGAGGGTAGGGGGTAGAGGGTGGTAGATGAGGGTAAAAGGGCTCAAATATATGGTGATGGAAGGAGAACCGACTCTGGGTGGTGAACATACAATGTGATATATAGATGATGTAATACAGAATTGTACACCTGAAATCTATGTAACTTTTCTAACCATTGTCACCCCAATAAACTTTAATTTTAAAAAAAAGAACATGAAAAAAGAAAAAGAATGAGTTAGTTATATGTAACTGAAGGATGCTATTATCTAATGAAGTATAATGTAATCTACCTGGAAACATGATGTATTAATAGAAAGAAAGTGGTCTATACGCCACCAAGGCAAAAATGGAGCAGGGAAAGACTGCGTCAGTGTGTCTCCAGTGCATGGAGGGAGGACCTGGTTGGTAGAAACAAGTACTAATAGTTATCACTTACTCAATGCTGCTTATGTCCCAAAGACTAAACTGTATATTTCATATGGATGATTTAGCTAAATTCACACAACTTAACATGTAGGCACTGTTATTAGCCACATGATTGGTGGACCATGTGACATACATATTCCTTTAGTGGAGTTAGGCACAATACGTTTTTGTTTCGTTTTGTTTCTAAACCACTGATATTTATTTCAGTGGTATGATACTAGAACTTAATTATGTTTATGCAAGTGAATGGTCTTTTTATTACAGTAAACATACATAACACAAAATTTACCATTTTAACCATTTTAAGTACACACTTCAGTGGCATTAAGTACATTCATGCTTTTTAATCTTGCTCAACTGAAACTCTGTACCCATGACACAACAGCTCCCCATTCCCCACCCCCCAGCCTCTGGCTAGCACCATTCTGCTTTCTGTCTCCATGCATTTGATAACTCGACGGGTCTCATATGAGAGGAATCATACAGTATTCGTTCCTGAGTGACTGACTTACCTCAGTATGTCTTCAAAGTTCATCCATGCTGTACTATTATCAGAATTTCTTTCATGTCAAGGCTGAATAATATTCCATTGTCTGTATAAAGCACATGTTCTTTGTCCATTTATTCATCGATGGACACTTGGGTTGCTTCCATCTTTTGGCTATTGTGAATAGTGTTGCTGTGAACATGAGTGTGCAAGCATCTGAGTCCCTGCTTTCAGTTCTTTGGGTATAGACCCAGAAGTGAAATTGCTCTTTGTATTTTTAATCACATTTTATATTTTGTTTCTCAACTCTCTTTTTTCTTGAAATGTGCTACTTTTAATTAGGAAAAAAGTTATTAAGAAAGATTAAAATGTTATACACACTTAAGAAAAAATAATTAATACAGTGGTATTTCTAGTCTATTGGCCACAGAATTCAAGTTAGTTTTAAATCTGATCATCTTTGGGTGAACTGACAAAACTAGGTTTCTGGGCCTACAAAAGAACAGATCAGACCCTGGTCTTGGAAATGCCAGGAAGATAATGGAATCATTTTCTTTTTTCTTTTTCTTTTTTAAAGATTTTATTGTGGAAGGGGAACAGGACTTTATTGGGGAACAGTGTGTACTTCCAGGCCTTTTTTCCAAGTCAAGTTGTTGTCCTTTCAATCTTAGTTGTGGAGGGTGCCATTCAGCTTCAAGTTGTTGTCCTTTCAGTCTTAGTTGTGGAGGGCGCAGCTCAGCTCCAGGTCCAGTTGCCGTTGTTAGTTGCAGGGGGCACAGCCCACCATCCCTTGCGGGAGTCGAACCAGAAACCTTATGGTTGAGAGGACGCGCTCCAACCAACTGAGCCCAGTGGTAATCGAACCGGCAGCCTATGAAGTTAGGAGCATGGAGCTCCAACCGCCTGAGCCACTGGACCGACCCGATAATGGAATCTTGAAGGCTCAGTCTGCTGACACTCTTCTGATCTCTCTCTAAGCTGTAATGTTGGTGACTCCAACTTTAGAAATAGTGAATACAAAATCTAGAAATAAGGGATTCTCTATCTTCTTTCCCGTCATTATTTTCCTGAATTAATTTCAGAATTAGAAGAAGTATTAGAAGTCAATAAGTATAATCCACCTGAAATGAATGAGTCTTCTGAAAGTGATTTTAGTGTGTACATATTTGGCCTCCAATGGCATTAATTAGGGCATGGATCCCTTAAGACATATAACTACCAAGATGGTGGTTGTTTATATAAAGTAATATTTCAGTGGATAATTTCCAAACATTCTAAACCCACTTATACCTGGAAAGCTATCTTCTCTATATTATAGAGCAGGAAACCTTACCATAACCTTGCATCTCAGGCTGATTACGTAGCTCAGAAGCTCTTAAGGTCAACTACAAATATGTCAAGTAAAATCTTCCTTGAAGAAAAATACACTGGGGCAATAACTGCAAATGGGTATGGGGTTTATTTTTGAAGTTATAAAAATGTTTGAAAATTGAGTGTGGTGATAGTTGTACAACTCTGTGGATACACTACAAAACAGTTAATTGTATACCTCAAATGGGTGAATTGTATAGTATGTGAATCACGTCTCAAAAAGACAATATTTTTAAAAGATATCAAGAAAATGAAAACACAATCCTCAGAATTGAAGAAAATATTTGTAAATCATATATCTGATATGATTTTTACCTATATCTCAGAATATATAAAGAAGTAATCCCTCGCCTGGGTATACACCCAAAAAATCTGAAAACATTTATCCATAAAGACACGTGTGCTCCAATGTTCATTGCAGCATTATTTACGGTGGCCAAGACATGGAAACAACCAAAGTGCCCTTCAATAGATGATTCGATAAAGTAGATGTGGTATATATACACAATGGAATACTACTCTGCCATAAGAAAAGATGAAATAGTGCCATTTGTGACAACATGGATGGATCTTGAGATTATTATGCTAAGTGAAATAAATCAGACAGAAAAAGTCAAGAACCATATGACTTCACTGACGTGTGGGATATAAAACTGAAAGCAACAAAGAAACAAGACAAACAAATAAAGAAACAAAAACTCAAGAGACACAGATGACAGTTTAGCAGTTACCAGAGGGTAAGGGCAGGGAGGGGGGTTGTAGATGAGGGCAAAAGGGATCAAATATATGGTGATGGAAGGAGAACTGTGTCTGGGTGGTGAACATAAATGTGATGTATAGATGATATATTACGGAACTGCACACTTGAAACTATGTAATTTTACTAACCATTGTCATTCCAATAAATTTAATTAAAAAAGAACTCTGACAACTCAAAAATTAAAAATGATAACCCAATTTAAAAAAATAAATTTCAATAGACATCTCTTCAAACAAGATATACAAATGGCCAACATGCACATGAAAAGATGCCCAGCATCACTAATCATTAGGGAAATGCAAATCACAACCACAATGAGATACCACTTCATACCCACAAGGATGGCTATAATCAAAACAACAGATAATAACAAGTGTTAGGGAGGGTGTGAAGAATTTGGAACCCCCCCATATACTGCCGGTGGGAATGTAAAATTGTACAAGCACTGTGGAAAACAGTTTGATGATTCCTCAACAAGTTAAATATAGAATTATTACATGACCCAGCAATTCCACTCCTATGTATATACCCCAAAGAATTAAAAACAGGTGTTCAAATAAAACCTTGAACATATGTGGTCATAGCACATATAACTAGTCACAATGACCAAAAGGTAGAGACAACCCAAATGTCCCTCAATGGATGGATAGATACATAAAATGTGGTTTAATATTCTATACAATGGAATCATAAAAAGGAATGAAGCACTGATCCATGTTAAAGTGTGGGAGCCTTAAAAACATCACACTAATCATTTTACAATGTGTACATTATCATATATACCAGGGGTGCCAAAAAAATATATACACATGACTGGTATCCATCTTTTGTTATGGGTATATATTGAGTATTACAATTTTAATACAGTTTTTTTCCTTTCTTAAAATTTGTATATATTTTTTGGGTACCCTGTATGTGTGTGTGTGTGTGTGTGTGTGTGTGTGTGTATCAAACATCACATTATACACCTCAAATATAGACAATGTTTGTCAATCATACATCTATAAAGCTGGGGAAAGAGAAAACATCATGCTAAGTGAAAGAAGCCAGACAGGGCCGGCCGGGTGGTTCAGGCGGTTGGAGTTCCATGCTCCTAACTCCGAAGGCTGCTGGTTCGATTCCCACATGGGCCAGTGGGCTCTCAACCACAAGGTTGCAGGTTGGACATCCTCAAGTCCCTCAAGGGATGGTGGGCTGTGCCCCCTGCAACTAGCAACAGCAACGGGACCTGGAGCGGTGTTGCACCCCCCACGACAAAGACTGAAAGGACAACAACTTGAAGCTGAACGGCACCCTCCACAACTAAGATTGAAAGGATAACAACTTGACTTGGAAAAAAGGCCTGGAAGTACACACTGTTCCCCAATAAAGTCCTGTTCCCCTTCCCCAACAAAATCTCAAAAAAAAAATAATTAAAGAAGCCAGACACCAAAAAGGATCACATATTGTATGATTTCATTCACATGACATGTCCAGAATAGGTAAATCCATAGAGATAGAAAGCAGATTAGTGGTTGCCCGGGGCTGCTGACAAAGGGAAACGGGGAGCGACCGATTAATGGGTACAGGTTTACATTTGGAGTGATGAAAAAGTTAGAGGTGATGGTTGCACAATATCATGAATATAGTTTATATCACTGAATCATATATTTTAAAACAGTTAAAATGGTAAATTTCATGGATGTGTATTTTACCACACACAAAAAAGAAAACTTCAGACATGTAAGAGGTTGCAGGAAAGCATTAAGAAATAACAATCTATAAATGAGATATAGGCTTCATTATGTCACAGCTTGGAAAATAAAAGTATACTGGATCTAACAAGTTAAGATATAGGAATGTAAAAGTGTAACCCTGTAAGACTAACTGCTGATTGAAATCTTTTATCATGTAAAAAGAATCTTAGTAATGGAAAAAAAAAAACACCTTAGATGCCATCCTAATCTCTCCTACAGTAAAAAAATGATGAGCACAAAGAAAAAAAACATGAACAAAGATATGTTTGAAAACAGATGTCAGGTCCAACAGGTAAAGAGCTCAAAAGTCATCACTCCTGGCCTCACAACAAGCAAATAGCTGAACAAGTTGAAAATCAACAACTATTCTTTGGTTTATCAGAGAACTGAGGTCACAGGGCAAAACACTGTTCCCCAAAGTGGAAAGACAGGTGAATATAGAGAATCACAGCTTTTGAGAGCAGAAGCCTACCACTGGAGCAAGTAGTATGATAGGAAACTTAAGCTGTAACTGACCAATTGCTGGAAAATGCATGTGGACAAGTATGAGAGTTAAAAAATCCAGAGTGGGGGACTAGTCCTAGGGCGGTCCCCACACTTTCATGAGTTTTACCTATATGAGCACCACTAGGTTCTCAGTGTGAAGATGGGAGAAAAATTCACTGATGATTTTGATGGAGGAGATTACCAGTTTGAAACGTGCCCAGAGTATTCTGTTCTCCTTAACAAAAGCCTACACCAAAGGGAATCAATGTTACCAGAGCCTAACCACCTTGGGCTTTACCAGAGCCTAGCCAATCTGTTGGAATGGAAATACCCAACTCCAGCCCCCGCCTGTCTCACCTTAGTTGGAGTGTGTGTATGAAATGAAAAGTACTTGTAAAAATCAAAGCCCAGGAACACAGCTTCACTAACGGATTGAGACCTAATCATAGGAATACAGAATACTTCCCTGCCTCTGACACCATACCACCACATCAGTGAGGCTCCGTATAATAACAGGGGATTACAACTGGAAGAACTGCATAGCTCAGACCTTATTTAAGAAGAACTCTCTAGAGAAATCCAAAGCCAACAGGGGAGATAAAAACAAGGATATCAAGGGAAATTTTACTTCTGATACAGCTACAGTAAACAGTAAACCCAGCCTAACTTCTAGCCAGATAAACTTAAAATCTGCACACTAAATGCCAATTTACCTGAGTTCATTTTATCTAGTACAGGCACACCTTGGAGATATTGCGAGTTCAGTTCTGTAACACAGCAATAAAGTGAGTATTGCAATACAGTGAGTTGTATGTAATCTTTTTGCTTGTGAAGGGTCTTGCCTTCAGTTTGTAAGAAACACATCTGTGAAACCCAGTAAAGCAAAGCACAATAAACGAGATATGACTGTACATCATGTCCAGCTTTCAATAAGATATTACAAGGCACACAAAATGGCAAAAAACAAAACAAAACAAAAACAACCCCCCCCACACACACATATTATAGTATAAAGAGACAGAGAAAGCATCAGAACAAGGCTCAGTTATGGCAGAGATTTTGGAATGATCAGAACAGAACAGGGAATTTAAAATAATTATTGCTAAGGGTTCTATTGGAAAAACTGGACAACATATAAAAACAGATGGGTTATATAAACAGAGAGATTGAAACTCTCAGAAAGAATCAAAAGGAAATGCTGAAAATCAAAAACATTATAACAGAAATGAAGAATGTCTTTTATGGGCTCATCAGTAGATAGGACATAAATGAGGAAAGAATCAGTGAGTTTGAATACATGTACATAGAAACTTCCAAAACTGGAATGCAAAGAAAAAAGAATGAAAAAGACGAACACACTATCCAATAATTGTGGGACAATTACAAAAGGTGTAATATATATATAATCGGAATACCAGAAAGAAAAGAAAGAGATAAAGGAACAGAAGAAATATTTGAATTAATAATGGCTGAGAATTTTCCAAATTAATGACAGATAACAAATCACAGATCCAGGAAGCTCACAGAACACCAATCAGGATAAATAGTTTAAAAATCTACACCTATGTATATCATATTCAAATTACAGAAAAATCAAAGTCAAGATCTTTAAAGAAGTCAGTTAAAAAAACACCTTATCTACAGAGGAAGAAAGATAAGAATTACATCAGATGTCTCTTCAGAAACCATGCAAGCAAAGGAGAGTGCAATGAAATATGTGAAGTGTGAAAGAAAAAAACACCAACCTAGAATTGTGTATCCAGCAAATTTATCCTTCAGAAGTGAAGGAGATCAACGAGAAAAATAACCCAATTTTAAAATAGACAAAAGACTTGAATAGACACTTGTCCAAAGAAGATATACAAATGACCAATAAGCACATGAAAATATGCTCAACATCACTAATTATGAGGGAAAACAAACCCAAACTACAATGAGATACCATTTCACACTCATTAAGATATTAGGATGGCTATTATTTAAAAAAAAAAAACCACAAAAGATAATAACAAATGTTAGCAAGGATGTGGAGAAATTGGAATCCTTATGCATTGCTGGTAGAAATGTGAAATGGTGCAGCATGGAAGTTCCAAAAAAAATTAAACATAGAATTACCATATGATCCAGCACTTCTAGGTATATACCTCAAAGATTTTTAAACAGAGCCTTGAACAGATATTTGTAAACCCATTTTCATAGTAGCACTACTCCCAATAGCCCAAATATGGAAACAACACAAATGACCACCAACAGATGAATGGATAAATAAAATGTGGTATATACAAACGGTGGAATATTGTTCAACCTTAAAAAGAAAGGCAATTCTGATACATGCTACAACATGGATGAACCTTGAGGACATTCTGCTAAATGAAATAATCCAGACACAAAAGGACAAATATTGTATGATTCCACTTATATTAGGTACCTAGAGTTGTCAAATTCATAGAGACAGAAATTACAATAGTGGTTTCTGAGGGCTGGGAGAGGAATGGGGAGTTAATGTTTAACGGGTATAGAGTTTCAGATTGGGATGATAAAAAAGTTCTAGAGATGGATAGTGGTGATGGTTGTACATCAATATAAATGTAATTAATGCCATGAACTTTACATTGAAAAATGGTTAAAATGATAAATTTTAGGCTACGTACATTTTACCACAATACAAAATGAAAAAAGGAGACAGCTCTGTATATATGGACATGGAAATAGCTCTACATAGTTTGTTGTAAAAAACTAAAAGACAGTAGAAAAACTGTAGCAATCTTAAAATCCTATAAAAATGTTTACAGAAATGCTTTCCTTAGTTATTTCCCAGTTCTAAAGTTGTACTTTGTTTGTCATGTTCCTGTTAGTAACACACTTGTAAACCACTTCTACAGATAACTAATCTCATCTCTTAAATGACAATTCTTACTAAAATTTCTATAAGTAATGCTTTTTCCAAGTTTGTAGTTTTCAACATACTTATTATAGTACTAATCATTTTACCTGACAATATCTATTGACTAATCAATTCCCAGTGAGACTTATAAGACATTCATGTCCAGAAGCAAGGAAGAAAAAAATTAGAATACATGAAAACAGATGGTTAGTGATATGCCTCCAAATCTAGAACATATGGAAAATGAAAATGTGAGACTCCCTGGTGAGTCCCAGAGGCAATAACATTAATATAATCAATACAGTGTGTGGCTTATCAAATAAATACTGTAGAAATCTTAGTGGGACCATTTGGAATCTGACAGAAGGAAGTGGTTAAATAGGGTTGGCTATATGCACAGCTGTTCCATATAGAAAAATGACTAGAAGAACATATACCAAAATATTAATATTGATTATCTCTTGGGAGTAGAGTTACCAGTTTCCTTTTTGTTTATCTGTATTATCAAAAATTTCTAAAAGGAATGTGACAACTACTATAATAGGAAAATCCCAAACAATAGAACTTACCAAGGACATTATCAAAATTGTGATGTATGACATCCCAGCCTTTATTTTCCCACAAAGATCAACAATTAGACAGCTATCAATGAATAAAAATGGCTCTGAGAGAGCTCTGAAGTCCAATTAAGAAACTTCAGCAACACAGTGGAACGAAAAAACCTGAGAATAACCTTACAAGAAGAAAAGTAAAAAAGAAGACACCTTCATTTTGCCTGCATCAGCCCATCCCCCCAGTATTGCTCAACAGCAAGAGGGAACTTCCCAGCTAGAAAGAGTTCCCCTCACCAGGAAAGGAAGAGTGGGATGACCAGTTGCTCCAGATTTGGGGGCACCACATGAAGGTCCTGCTTCAGTTTCTCCCTATTTGGAAGAGCAAAGATGAGATGTATAGAGATGGCTAGGAACAAATCCCAAAAAAGGGGGCTACCAATGCAGTCACATAGTGGAAGCAATCATGGTTAACACTGACCTGCTCTGCAGACAAACACAGATTTCGTCATTAAATAAACTAACAGCTAACATAACCGCAGTGAACTCCCTACAAATGTCGTTATCTTTAGCCCCACAGGTATTCACATTCACTGACGCCAGCCACATGAGTCCCTCCCCACTCTCCTTCCCCCTGGAGCACAAGAACCTCACCAGCAGCCAGCCCAGGCCTCTATAGCCACTTGAGAGCAAGATGACAGTCTAGACCTCCAAAGCTACCCCCATTGCCGTGTGTGTGTTCAAGGCTAGCCCCTCCAGCTGTGCACTTGCACTTTGCTGGCCTGATGTCTATCACTGGATTCCACTGCAGTGAGCACACCATAGGGGAGACTGTGCAGCCATGGAAGAGCATGCCAACAGCCAAGGCCCCTGCAGCTGTCAGTTAGCCTACAGTTGACCCTGGCTTTTGCTGCCTTGGTCCTTACCACTACATGTACGTCTGCATCTGGCTGCTGTCACTACAAAGGCATCTGCAGCTGACTCCCCTAGCTAAATGTGTGCAACCACGGGCTCTGGCCACCGTTGTTACATGCCGTGGTCCCTAGCCACAGTAACAGGAGGTGCAGCTGACGACATTAGCAGTCCCTGAAGCCCCCACAGTGACGATCAAGCAACAGAGTTGTCAATGCTGTGGAACCCAGCTGCCTGAGCCAAAGAGACATCACACATGCCCCTCTACTTGTCACCTTATACCACTAGACTGATAGTCACAGTATGCTCAAGGAATCCGTGACTCCCAGGCAAAAGGCTTCCCTTACCAAATGCAGTCCATAAAGTCTAGAAGAGGTGACTGCTTCTTCAAGTGTGCAGGTACCTGCACAAGGCTACAGGGATCACAAAAAATCAGGGAAGCATGATTCCACCAAGGGACTATAGTAAACCTCCAGTAACTGGCCCCAAAGAGACAGAGATCCAGGAATTGTCCAGGAAAGAATTCAAAATCATTGTTCAAAAGTTGCTCAGAGTGTTACAAGACAATGCAGATACACAATTTAATGATATTTTTAAAATACAAGAACAAAATGAAAAATTCAACAAAAGAAAACATAAAAAAGAACCAAACAGAAATTGTGAAGCTGAAGAATACGACTGAACTAAAGAATTCAATAGAGAGCTTCAACTGCAGACTTCAACAGGCAGAAGAAAGAATCAGTGAGGTAGAAGACAAATCAATTCAAATTATCCAATTAGAGGAGAAAAAAAGTATGAGAAGGAGTGAAGAAAGCCTACAGGACCTATGACACACCATCAAGAGAAATAATGTATACATCATTGGAGTCCCATAAAAAGAGAGGGAGAAAGTGGTAGAAAGCTTATTTAAAGAAATAATGGCTGAGAACGTCCCAAATCTGGGGAAAGATTTGGACATCCAAGTTCATTCAGTTCATTGGTCATCCCAAAATTTCAATCCAAAGTGATAATATCCAAGAAACATAATAAAACTATCTAAAATCAAGAAAAATAGAGAACTTTAAAAGCAAGAAGAGAAAAAAAATTTCTCATACAAGGCTATCAGTGGATTTCTCAGCAGAGGCCTTACAGACGAAAAGAGAATGGGGTGATATTTTCAAAGTGCTAAAAGAAAGAAACTGCCAATGAAGAATACTTTACTCAGTAGAGCTATCCTTTAGAAATGAAGGCAAGATAAAGACATTCTCTAATAAAATTTGAGGGAATTCATCACCACTAAATGTGCCTTATAAGAAATGCTGAAAGGAGGTCTTCAAGTTGAAACAAAAGGATGCTAATTAGCAACATGAAAACATATGAAAATATATAACACACTGGCAAGAGTAAGCATAGAGACAGATTTAGAATACTCTAATTCTGCAGTATGGAGATGTGTTACCTACTTAAATATACTGTAAAGGTTTAAGGAGAAATTTTATTTTAAAAAGCTACAGCTTCAACAATTTGGTAATGGGTACAAAACATAAAAAGATGTAAATGGCAACATCCTAAATTTAAAAGGGGGGAAGTGAAATGATAAGATTTTTTGTATGTAATCGAAATTTTTGTTATCAGTGGAAAACAGATTGTACATATATAATGTTTTATGTAAGTCTTATGGTAACCACAAAGCAAAAACGTACAGTAGTTCACAAAGATAAAGAGAAGGGAATCAAAGCATAATACTATGGAAAATTATAAATTCACAAAGAAGGCTGAAACAGAAGAAAGGAACAAGGGAACTACAAAAGAGGCAAAAAACAATTAATAAGGTGGCATTAGTAAGTACCAACACAGAAAAACACAGGAGCAGGTGGTTTCACTGGTAAATTTTATCAAACATTTGAAGAAGAATTAATGCCAATCTTCCTCAAAATTGAAGAGAAGTAAACACTCCCAAGCTCGTTTTATGAGGCCAGCAGTATCCTGATACCAAAGCCAGATAAAGACACTACCAAAAATAGAACTATAGGCCAATATCCCTGATAATATAGATGTAAAAATTCTCAACAAAATATCAGCAAACAAAATTTAACAGCACATTAAAGAGATCATATACCACAATAAAGTGGGATTTATCCCTGGGATGCAAGGATGGTTCAATATATGCAAATCATTGACAGAATGAAAGATAAAAATCATATGATCACCTCAATAGTTGCAGAAAAAGCATTTGAAAAAATACAAAATCTTTTCATGATAAAAATATTCAACAAATTGGTATAGAAGAAATATACCTCAGTATAATAAAGGCTGTATATGACAAGCCCACAGCTAGCATCATATTCAGTGGTGAAAGGTTGAAAGTTTTTTTCTCTAACATCAGGAACAAGACGGGACACCCACTCTCACCACTGTTATTCAACATAGTACTGGAAGTCCTAGCTAGAGCAATCAGGCAAGAAAAAGAAATAAAAGGCATCCAAATCAGAAAGGAAATAGTAAAACTGTCTCTCTTTGCAGATGATGTTATCTTATATACAGAAAATCCGAAAGACTCTACCAAAAAAACTGTTAGAACAAATAAACAAAATCAGTAAAGGGCAGGATACAAAATCAAAATACAGAAATCAGTTACGTTTCTATACACTAACAATGAAACATCTGAAAATAAAGAAAACTATCCAATTCACAACAGCATCAAAAACAATACAGTACTTATGAATAAATTTAACCAAGGAGGTGAAAGATCTCTACACTGAAAACTATAAGATTTTGATGTAAGAAATTGAAGATACAAACAAATGGAAAGATATCCCATATTAACGGATTGGAAGAATTAACATTATTAAAATGCCTGTACTACCCAAAGCCATTTATAGAATCAATGCAACCCCTATCAAAATTCCATGTTTCATAGAAATAGAAAAAAATCCTAAAATTAGTATGGAATCACAAAAGACCATGAATAGCCAAAGCAATCTTGAGAAAGAAGAACTAAGCTAGAGGCATAACACTTCCTCATTTCAAACTATACTACAAAGCTATAGTAATCAAAATGATATAGTATTGGCATAAAAACAGACACATAGACCAATGGAACAGAGCCAAGAATCCAGAAATAAACCCTTACATATCGTCAATCAATATTTGACAAGGAAGCCAAGAATACTCAATAGAGAAAGGATAATCTCTTCAATAAACAGTACTGGACAAACTGGATATATACATGTAGAAGAATGAAATTCTTTTACCAGTCACAAAAATTAACTCGAAGTCAATTAGAGACTTAAACATAAGACCTGAAACTATAAAAATCCTAGAAGAAATCATAGGGGGAAAGCTCCTTGACATTGGTCTTGGCAATGATTTTTTGGATATGACACCAAAAGCACAAGCAACAAAAGTGAAAATTAGTAAGTGGGACTATATCAACCTAAAAAGCTCTGCACAGCAAAAGAAACAATCAACAAAATGAAAAGGTAACCTACAGAAGGGTAGAAAATATTTGCAAATCATGTATCTGATAAGGGGTTAAAATCCCCAAATATGTAAAGAACTCATACAACTCAATAGTAAAAACAAAAACCAAAAAATCCCCACGACCACCAACAACCAAAAAAACAAACAACAAACCAAAAAACAATTGATTTTAAAAATGTTCAGAGTAACTGAATAGAAATTTTTCCAAAGAAGACATACAAACAGGTACATGAAAAGATGTTCAACATCACTAATCATCAGGGAAATGCAAATCAAAACCACAAGGCATCACCTCACACTTGTTAGAATGGCATTTATCAAAAAGACAAGAAATAAGAAGTGTTGACAAGAATGTGGAGAAAAGGGAACCCTCGTGCAGTGTTGGTGGGAATGTAAATTGGTGCATACACTATGGAAAACAGTACAAAGTTTCCTCAAAATGCTAAAACTAGAACTACTATATGATTCAGAAATCCCACTGTGGGTATACGAGGCATGATAATTAAGTTGGCGAACTTGTTGCAACGAGGTTGTTAACCTTTTTTTGATATCAGAGGGATTATTCATTATGAATTTGTACTAACTGGAGAAACAGTTAACCAAGTTTACTATTTGGAAGTGCTGAAAAGGCTGTGTGAAAAAGTTAGACAACCTGAACTTTTTGCCAACAATTCATGGCTCTTGCATCACGACAATGTACCAGCTCACACAGCACTGTCTGTGAGGGAGTTTTTAGCCAGTAAGCAAATAACTGTATTGGAACACCCTCCCTACTCACCTGGTCTGACCCCCAATGACATCTTTCTTTACCCAAAGATAAAGGAAATATGGAAAGGAAGACATTTTGATGACATTCAGGACATCAAGCATAAAACAACGACAGCTCTGATGGCCATTCCAGAGAAAGAGTTCCAAAATTGCTTTGAAGGGTGGACTAAACACTGGCTTCGGTGTATAGCTTCCCAAGGGGAGTACTTCAAAGGTGACTGTAGTGATATTCAGCATTGAGGTATGTAGTACTTTTCCTAGGATGAATTTGCGAACTTAACTGTCAGACCTTATGTAGTCAATGAAAATGAAAACAGGATATTGAAGAAGTATCTGCACTCCCATGTTCGCTGCAGCATTATTCACAACAGCCAAGATATGGAAACAATCTCAGTGTCTATTTGGATGGATGGATGGATGGATGGATGGATGGATGGATGGATGGATGGATGGATGGATGGATGGACGGACGGATGGATGCATGGATGGATGGATGAAGATATGGGATCTTTGCAACAACATGGAAGAACCTTGAGGACATTATACTAAGTGAAATAAGTCAGACAGAAAAAGATAAATGCTTCATGCTATCACTTATATGTGAAATCTAAAAAAGCCAAACTCACAGAAACAGAAAACAGAGTTGGATGGAGGGATGTTGGTCAAAGGGCACAAATTTCCGGTTATAAGATGAATGAGTTCTGGAGCTCATGTACAGCATGGTGACTGTAGTTAATAATACTGGATTATATACTTGAAACTTGCTAAGACATTGAATCTTAAATATTATCACCAGAGAAAAGAAATGGTAATTATGTGATGTAATGCAAGTGTTAGCTATAACGGTAGTGGTGATCATTTTGCAATGCATAAGTGTATCAAATCAACACTCTGTCCACCTTAAACTTACACAATGTTGCATGTCTATATCTCAATAATGCTGGAGGGGAAAAGTTACCAAAGAGATGGTTCATTTTAATAGTAATTGAGCTGAGTTGCATTTCCTAGTAGCTTTTTCAGCTAGGGCAGTGAACAAAATGTTCTGTGACAAAGTCACAGGGTAGCTCAGACCCAGAAAGAGACTGTACACTATGATAAGCATTCTCTAGAATACAAAAGGAAGTAATGAACAGGAGAACAAGCTTTTGTTCTCGTGTCTCTCTCCCTCTCACTTCTTCTCTGGTTTGGATCCATACTCTGAGCATACTAAGTCAAGTCACATGTCGTGGTCACCAGAAGAATCTATAATATAAGGAAGAGCGTGTCTCTAGATTGTTCTAATATCAGCTGGGATCATTTACTACCACACCTGCTAAATAGTCCTGCCTTCCACTTTTTTCCCACTCCAGATCAGTACAACATCTGTGCAGCTTTCAAGATGATCTTTACAAAACAGAATAGCCACTCTTTTGACTCCCCAGTGCCTACAAGATGAAACACAAACTGCTCGGTCCAACATATTAGGATCCAGTCTGACTTCGGAGCCTCACTTTGTACCCCAGCCCCTCCTGTTTACTAAGTTTCTCACCATTCCACAAACACACTGGTCCTTTTATGTCTCCATGTCTTAACACACTGTAGTCCCTCCTCTTAGAATGTTCCTTCTCTTTCTTCCCCACCTGACAATGTCCTAGATGTTTGAGAAGAGGGAATTTACTTTTTAAAAAAAAAAAAAAACAAATGTATTGGGGTGACAATGGTTAGTAAAATGAGAGGTTCCAAGTGTGCATTTCTATAATACACCATCTGTATATAACTTTTTCCCCCACAGCATCCCCATGTGTCTCACACATGGACTCAATAATCCATGATGGAATAACACATTTCATGCCTTAAACCCCACACTTCACCTTCAGCTACACAGATTTCAAGCCAAACACACATGTTCTCCCCTCCACGTCTTTGCCCACACTGTATCCTTGTAACTCTCAGGGGGAAAAATGTGTGTATGATTTCTCAGGATACAGAAACTAGCTATCATGTATTGAGCAGTTTGGCGAAGCAATTTATGTTCATTCGCTTATTTTCATCCTCAATCAATACTGTGACCTAAGTACTATTATCATTTTACAGATTAAAAAACCCCGAGGTTTAGAGGATTAAATAACTTTTCCATCTTGTAAATGGTGGGATTTAAATGCAGGTCTTCAAAGCCTGAACCTTTGTGTTTCAGACAATGTGTATTACACACAAATGATGGCTGTGTCCTCTGTGTACCCACAGTACTCGCTTCAGCTCCCCGTAACAGCAGTTACCACACTCGGATGCAGCCTTTCTGTTTGCACAATATCATCCCCACTGGACTGTAAGACCCATAGTGACAGCAACAAAGTCTCACTAATCTTTTCTCCCCAGTGTGTTTAGCACATTATAAGTGCTCAGTAAATGTTCACTGTATGAATGAATTCCAAAACCTGTCTCTGCCAGTAGCCTTTTGGCTGCTGCCTTGATTTTCCTCTTCTTGCTGTATCCTTCCATGATTCACTCAACTATAAGCATCGAACGTTGACAACTTGGTACTGTCTAATGAAGGTTGCCTTCGTATGCCAAGCGACTGTGTACGAAGTGATCTGCCGGGGACCAGAGCAGGACTTTTGTTCCAAAAGACGCATTAGGGCTTCTGTTCAGGAGATGCCATCCTGAAAAATCACACTAGGGCTGATTTTCAGGTTAGGTTTTATTTTCGGGGGAACACAGTAGCTTCAGTTAACTAGTACTGGAGCTGCTTTCTTAGGTGGATAAATGTCTTTTAACTTGGGAAGCTCTAGAATAAAGTACAGAAATACTTGAGAGACCCATTATATGAATTTTTTTGTGTTAAAAAGGTGATTTTGCATATTTGATGTTTTATATATTTGTCACTTGAGGGTATATCTGTTCTGGTAAAATGAGATCTTTATGACCAATTGGAAATGTTTGAGCAATTTAGATGTTTTATTTTAAGGTAAAATCTTACTAAATTCCTCTTTTTTAACCCAGCTTTATTGAAGCATGCTTGACAAATTGTATATATTTAAAGTGTACAACATGATGATTTGATATATGTATTTCACTTTGTGAAATGATTACCACAATAAGGTTAATTGACACATCTATCACTTCATAGTTACCTTTTTTTGGTGAGAACATTTAAGATCTACTCTTAACAAATTTCAAGTGTACAATACAGCACTGACAACTATAGTCACCATGCTGTACATTAGGTTCCCCAGACCTTATTCATCTTATAACTGAATGACTGAAGGCTTGTACCCTTTGACCAACATCTCCCCATCTCCCCCACTTAGCCCCTGGTAACCACGATTCTACTCTGTTTCTATGAGTTCGATTTTTTTTTCAGATTCCACATATAAGTGAGACCACATAGTACTTGTCTTTCACTGTCTGGATTATACTTAGCATTATGTTGCAAATGGCAGGATTTCCTTTCTCATGGCTGAATATATAAAAATATATATATATATATATATATATATATATATATATATATATATATATATATATACACACACACACATCTCACATCTCCTTCATCCATTCATCCATTGATGGACACTCAGGTTGTTTCCCCATCTTAGCTACTATGAGTAGTGCTGCAATGAACATGGGGGTGCAGATATCTCTTTGAGATACTGATTTCCTTTGAATATATACTCGGGAGAGGGATTGCTGGATCATATGATAGCTCTATTTTTAGTTTTTTGAGGACCTTCCATACTGTTTTCCATAGTAGCTTACATTCCCATCAACAGTATATAAGGGTTCCCTTTTCTTCACACTCTTACCTATATGTATGTCTTGTCTTTTTGCTAAAAGTCAGGAGTTCTTATTGAATTAACTTTCTCTTTCAGCAGCCTCATCTATGGGCACCGTCTCTTGGACTTATTCATGATCTCAAGCCTTTGCTCCTTCAGCTATGCTTTTGTTGTCTAGCTACTGCTGCCTTTGACAACTGTCTTCAAAAAATGTCTGCATTTCCACACCTCCCATTTAATTTTGTTTTATTTGGGAAATACTTTAAACAAACAAAAAAGGGTAGAAAATAACATAATAAACACCCATGTACCCACAACTCTGTTAAATATTAACATTTTGCCAAATCCCCCTACTATTTTTAAGAAGTACATTACTGCTACAATTTAAGTATCATGTGCACCTATCACTTCCTCATTCCTCTTCCTACTTTCCCACATGTAACCACTATTTAGACTTTGATATCTCTTATTTCCACACAGGTTTTGATATTTATACTACATACATATGTATCTCTAAACAGTACATAGTCATGGGACATGTGGGATCAATGTCCCCCAATGAACCATGCCTCCCTGAATCCACACCCTTGGGTGGTCTCCTCCCACAGTGACTCTGGACTTGGCCACGTGATTTGCTTTGGCCAACGTGGTATCTACAAATATGATAGAAGCAGCAGCTTAACAAGCACTTGTACACTGGCGCTTGCCATCACATGAATAGGTCCAAACCTTCTGGACAGGGAGGGCACATGGAAGAAAATCCAGGCACCCTGTGAGTGAGGTCATCTTAAATCATCCAGCTCCCCAAAGGTGCCAACTAACTGCCACAGCCTGAGTGAGCCTAGGCAAGACCAGCAGAAGAAATGCCCAACTAAGTCTAGTTCAAATCATCTACAGAATTTTAAGCAAGTTAGTGTTTTAAGGGACTAAATTTTGGGGTGATAGCTTTATGTCAATGGTATTGTATTATACAATGCATATGACAAGCACATATCACAATCTGTTTTTTTGCTTCTTTATAGAGTTTTCCATTACATATATATGGAAAATCATATTAACATTGTAATCCTCAATATATACTGATCACAAAAGATGAATACAAGTCACGTTTGACTTCTGCAATTACAAGAGGTGCTCAGAGTGGTTCCCACCAATGTCCAGACACTTCTGATTATGGTGAACTACTGCTTGAGCAACATTGACCAAAGTGTCCACTTGTGTACATTTTTGTGGCAATCCTAATATATATATATATATGGCATTCATCTTCTAGCAATTCCATATTCTGTCCCTATAGTTCAGCTCTACCAGTCTATTTTCAGTGACAAGAATGGGTCCTGCTGTTTGACCTGGGTAATTCCCTTTCCTTTTTTCCTGAAACACCCTTCCTAACCGTGCATACTTAATAAATGCTTATTTAGTCTGTCTCCATTTAATTACCTTCTCTGTGAAGATGTCTCTAATTTTACTCTCCATTTGTTACACTTTACCACATTTTCTCTGTCTATGTTTCCCCTACTACCAGATCGTCTTTATTCCTTAAGAGCAAAAGCCATATGTTATTCACATTTTTGTTGTCAATGTGTCACACAGTGTCTAGTACATGGTCAAGTCTAGTACAAGAGGTCAATGGCTATTGAATGACTAAATAAACCTCCTCTCCAGGCATATTCCCTAGTATCCTTCCAGTTCTGTGACCACACATCACACTTCCTAGCCTGTCTGCCTTGCTTCTGTCAACCTCTGTGTCTAGAACGTCTTCCATCACCTCATCTCAGCTGAAAACCTTCCTATTTGTCGCGGGCCAGATCACTGTCATCTCCTGTTGCTACCTTTTCTCTTCACCATGGCTGGAAATGATCCTTTTCTTGTCATGTTCCCTATTATATCATGAGATTTTAGGGTCAATAAGATCCAAAGATCAATGAGATCTACTCTTTATCCTCAAGAACACTTTGTGTCCTGTGGGGGTCCTTAACCTAGGATAGTAGTTCTCAAAGTCTAGTGAATAAAAGTACCCTCCTAGGGGGACTGTTCAAAATCTTTGGAGCCTACCTCCAAAGATCCTGATTCAGTAACTGGGGCTGGGACCTGAGAACTGGCTTTTAAACAAGAGTTCCAGGTGATTACGATGCAGATGAGTGCACTTGCCCTTTGGGAAATTCATGGACTGCATGAAATTACATGAAAACTGTAAAAAATATGCATAAATGTGCATTTGCTTCGGAAGAGTCCACAGTTTACATTACACCATGTATGACCTCCAAAAAAAAAAAAAGGCGAAAACTCACTGATCAAATGGAATACAGATTTATTAACTGACAAGTTATAAAACAATTAAGCAAAGTGGTAGAACAGAAACATAAATAAAGTGCTGTGGGAACGTAGATCAAGGAGCAACTAAGTGTGCCTAGGTAGCTAGGAAAAGCCTCACAAGAGAGGGTAACATTTTAGCAGAATATTCCAAAGTGAGAACAAGTTTGCTAAGTGGAATAATATAATACTAGTATTCTAAGCAGAGGGAACAGCATATGTAAAGATACAGAGATACAAAAGGGAAGTTTTACATTCAATACGTTTAGAATATTTGTGAGAGGAAATGCATGTGTATTATGAAACTAGAGACCTTGTATGCCAAGTTAAGAATTTGAACTTTATCTTGTAAGTAACAGAGAAACAAGTTGTTTTCCAATGAGGTAAATGTCACATAACATAAAATTCAGCATTTTAAGGGATACAATTCAGTACATTCACATCATTGTGCAACCATCACCACTATCTTGTTCCAGAACACTTTATCACTCAAAAAGAAACCATGTGCCCCATTAAGCAGTCCCTCCCCAGCCCCTGGCAAACATTAATCTGCTTTCTGTCTCTAAGGATTTGCCTAACCTAGATATTTCATATGAATGGAATCCTACAGTATGAGGCTTTTTCTGTCTGGCTTCTTTCACTTAGGATTATGTTCAGTTCATCCATATTGTAGCATGCATCAGTACTTCATTCTTTCCCTTTTTTGCTGAATAGTATTCATTGTATGGATAGAGCACTTTTGTTTAACCAATCATCAGTTGACGGACATTCGGGTTGTTTCCACTTTGGGCCTATTGGTGAATAATGCTGCTTTGAACATTCATCTACAAGTTTTCGTTTGAAAATCTGCTTTAAATAAAAACCCTACTTTTAATTCTTTTGGATATATACCTAGGCGTGGAACTGCTGAGTCATATGGTAATTCCATATTTAACGTTCTGAGGAACCTCAACAGAGACTTTGAAGCGAAGCAATGATCAGTGGATAGTAACTACAGCAAAGTGTAGAGGAAACTTGGAATTTTTATTGCTGATGATGATGTTAATTGAGGTGAAAAATCTAAGTCTGAGGTACTAAGTCTAAAATATTTAGGGAAGAAGAGTCCAGTAGACAGTAAGAAATACTAAATTGAATCTTGAGAGAAAGTTATTTAAAGTCACTGGTGTAGATGAGATTTCTCACAGATGATATAAGTAAAACAAAAAGAATCAAGGACAGAAATCTCTTTCCTGGGCTATTCCTTAACCCAGCCTCTAAACATTCCCTTGAGTACCAACCTTAGCCTATCCCTCTTGTTACAATCTCCCCAAGCAATCTCATATATTGCATGCTTTTAACCATTACCTAAGTGCTGATAGTTCTTTCTGCTTCAGCTCTTCCCTGAGCTTCGAATTCTTATACCCCATTGCCTGATGAATGCCTCTTCTTGAATACCCCTAAACATGTCTGAACCTGAACTTACTGTCACCCTGACCACCAAACCTGTTCCTCCTATATTCCCTATCTCAGTTGGTAGTACCATTTTCCTTCTAGGTCAAGCAAGAAACCTAGAAGTCCTCCTCTTGCTCAACAATGCCACCACCAACATATATAAATCTTACTTCTCACTAATGTTTTATTCTACTCTTCTAAAGATCTCTAGAATCCATCCTCTCCAATCCTACAACTGCCTTAGTTCAAGACCTCATCATCTTGTATGTAGTATAACAATTAAATCCTCACCAGTCTCCCAGCCTTGGATCTTGGCCAATTCCCATTTTACTCCCACCCACCACATAGCCACCATAATTATCTGCTTAAAATGAAATTCTGACTATTACGTTTTCTTTTTTTTTAATTTACTGGGGTGACAATTGTTAGAAAAATTACATAGATTTCAGGTGTACAATTCTGTATTACATCATCAATAAATCCCATTGTGTGTTCACCACCCAGAGTCAGTTCTCCTTCCATCACCATATATTTGATCCCCCTTACCCTCATCTCCCTCCCCCACCCCCTTATCCTCTGGTAACCTACTTGAAGCCCTACAAGGTTCTTTTCCAATAAGCACAACACTGATAAGGGTTAGCAGTTCTCAGCAGTCCTAGCCCCTACGCTCCTTATCCTCATCTGCAGCCAACCATAAACTGCTACTTCTCAGTGATGTGCAAAGTTTGAAAAAGTCAGAAAATTAATCTGCAACAGTAACTTACTTTAGCTCTTCTTTTAGAGTAGGAGAGGCAGAAGATATCTTGCAGTGTGTTGAGAAGAGAACAAATGGGAGGTAAAGAAGGGCAGGACTCAGATACCCAGTATCAGTGTTTTCACAAATGTATCAAAACAAATTGAGACTGAAAGGAAAGAGGGAAATTATAGTTTGAGAATAGGCAGAATATTTGTTTCTGGATTGCAGAATTTGAGAACATCTGTTGATAGGGAGGAAAGAAGCAATGGAGAGGAAGAGAAGATACAAGAGAAAAGAGTATAGCTGATGAAGCAAGGTCACGGAGAAATAGAGAGGGAAACATGAAGAGCAAAGGTAGACAGTGTTTTTCCCCATTTATTATATTGTTTAACTTTTCATAATAAGCCTGTGTCATTTTCATAAATCCAGCAAATTCATTACTTTAAGTAAGAAAAAATGGTAAAAGAGTTAGCCTTAGACAGGGAGGCCTGAGTCTTAAGTGAAGGAGGTAAAGATGGGAGTCACCACTAGTCATCTTGGAGGTAGAGAGAGAAATTTTCTCACTTGATGACCAGTATGTTCTCTGAAGTAGAAGACAGGCTCACGAGATAGCAAGAAGGCCACAGTAGAGAACTCAAGAAAAAGGGCAAATTCTTAGAAGAGGTAAACAGGCGAGTGAGAAAGAGTTGATACCAGATAAGTAAAACCTGCAGAACAGTACAGGAAACCCAACTGAGGTTGGGAATGCTAATTTTACAGTAGCTTCTATCTTCAGGACTGTGATTTTTACACCACCAAAGTTGGGAATGTCAGGATCATAAGCAGTGAGAACATATGGCTGAATTTATCCAAGATTGAGCTGTGTAGGGAAATTTACCTTTAATGCAAAATATATGTTTATCCCCCCTACTAGCTATACCTCATTGACCTTTCTATTCCCTAGGCCCATGTATATATCATACTTTCAACCATTTTGTAAGGACCCTTGATTAGAGGATTTTCACACAAGAAGGAAAAAATATAATACTAGTCATTGTGTTTCCTCCTATATTCCACAACCCAGCTGATAAGAATGGTTCCCCTACAGGTAGCAGCTTCACTCAACAACTTCTTGTAGTAATTCTGATAAATATACAATATTCAATTGAAGTGATCCTGGCCTTAATATAGTATGTTACTTTCCTAGGTCATTTCGGGGGAAACAAAAAGGATTTGTAATTTCCTGCCTACACGCTTCCCCCAAATTATCAACTATCCCAAACTGTTATCAGTATCAGTTTTAGGTGTTACCAAGAACTACCAAAACCCTCCTGTGTCCATTAAACACAGTCTCTAACAAGTCACTGTGCCAGCCAGAAGGGAACAAGGAGATAAGAAGTTAGAGGAAAATTTGAAATAAGTTTTTTAACCTAAGGTTTTTAAACGTATCTTAGTTCCAACATATCCTAATACTCCTTCTATGAAGAGGAAGGTTATTTTCTAAAACCTAATTAAATACAGAGGAACTCGTGGTGTATCAAAGCCCAGAAGGCTACACATTAGATGCATCTCTCATTAAATACAACCACTACAAAAAATAATTAAAGAAATTAAACTGTTACACTAGAAAATATTCACTTAATACAAAACAAAGCAATAAAGAAGGACTAGAGAAACAAAACAAAACAAAAATGAATCATAGAAGAAACTTAAATGGCAGATATAATCTAACTATATCAATATCATTAACTGTGAATGGATTACATAATCTGATCAAAAAGCAACTATTGTCAGATGGATTAAACTAACAAGACCCAACTATATGTTATCTATAAAAGAAACACCTTAGACCAAAGGTACAAATAGGTTTAGCAGCGGCCAGATGACTCAGTTGGTTAGAGCAGGAACTCTGAACAATAGGATTGTGGGCTAGATTCCCAAATGGGCCATTGAGCTGCGCCCTCCACAACTAGATTGAAGACAACGAGCTGCTGCTGAGCTTCCTGAGGGGCAGCTGGATGGCTCAGTTGGTTAGAGCGCGAACTTTCAACAACAAGGTTGCCAGTTCAATTCCCACATGGGATGGTGGGCTGTGCCCCCTGCAACTAAAGATTGAAAAACGGCGACTGGACTTGGAGCTGAGCTGTGCCCTCCATGGCTAGATCGAGGTACAGTGACTTGGAGATGATGTGCCCTGGAGAAACACACTGTTCCCCAATATTACCCAATAAAATATATTAAAAAACAAACAAAAAAAACCCACAAAAAACAAATAGGTTGAAAGTAAAAGAATAGAAAAATATATACCATGCAAACAGAAACCATAAGAAAGTTCGAATGACTAGACTAGTGTAAGATAAAATGGACTTTAAAATTAAAATGTTACTGGAGATAAAGAGAAACATTTTATAATGATAAAATCATCAGGGATATATAACAATTGTAATATATATGCACCTAACAACAGAACCCCAAAATATGTGAAGCAAAATTTGCCAGAATTGAAGGGAGAAAGAAACAATTCAATAATAATAGTTGGAGACTTCAATATCCCACTTTCAATAATGGAGAAACAACGGGACAGAAGATCAGCAAGGAAACTAAAGACTTAAACAACATTATACACAAACTAGACCTAACAGGCATCTTCAGAGCACATCAAACAGAAGAATGCACATTCCTCTGAAGTACACATGGAACATTCTCCAGGATACATATATGCTAGACCTCAGTAAATTTAAAATGACTGAAATTGTACAAACTATGTTCTCCAATCACAATGGAGTGAAATTAGAAATTAATAACAGAAAGAAATTTGGGCAATTTAACAAATACATGGAAATTAAACAATGCATTCCTGGAAAAGCAAGAGTTCAAAGAAGAAATCACAAGGGAAATTAGAAAAATACTATGAGATGAAAAAAATGCAAGCACAATATAATAAAACTTATAGGATGCTACTAAAGTAATGCTTACAAGGAATTGTATAGATAGAAATGCCTACATTAAAAAAGAAAGATCTCAAGTCGGACACCTAACCTTCCACTTGAAGACACTGGAAAATGAAGAGAAAACTAAACCCAAAGCAAATGGAAGGAAGGAAATAATAAGGATTAGAATGTAAATTTAATAAAATAGAGACTAGAAAAACAATAGAGAAAATCTCCAAAATCAAACAAATTGGTAACCACAAGATTGCCACGGGTATACGAAAGACAATTTTGGGAATATAATCAATGTTGCAAAGATTTTGTAGGGTGTCAGATGGGCACTTGTCTTATTAGGGAGACCACTTCAGGGACGGTGTAGATGCCTGAACACTGTGCTGTACACCTGAAGCTGAATAACAATGAATGTCAACCATAATTTAATATATATATATATGGTCACAGGTTGTGGAGTACAGCATGGGGAATAGAGTGAATGGGATTATAACAGCTATACACGATGTCAGAGGGGTAGTAGCTTAGGGGATGTGGGTTCTCACTTTGTGAGGGTGTATAAATGTCTAACTATTGTTTTGTACACCTGAAACTAATTTAAAAAAGTTGGTTCTTTGAAAAGATTAACAAAACTGTCAAACCTTTAACTAAATTGATGAGGAAAAAAGGAAAAAAGATGCAGATTACTAAAATCAGGAATGAAAGTAGGGACATTACTACTCACATTAGAAATATTAAAAAGACTATTAGGGAATACTATGAACAACTGTATGTCAACAAATTAGATAACCTAGATGAAATGGACAACTTACTAAAAAGACACAAAGTAACTAAAATTACTCAAGAAGAAACAGAAAACCTGAAGAGATCTAAATAAGTAAAAAGACTGAAATGGTAATCAAAACACTTTCCACAAAGAAAATCCCAGACACAAATGGCTTCACTAGTGAATTCTACCAAACATTTAAGGAAAAGTTAAAACCAATTCTTCACAAACTCTTCTAAAAAAACAGAAGAGGAGGGAACACATCTCAACCCATTCTATGAGGTAACTATTACCCCGATATCAAAACACTAGAAAATTACAGACCCGAGTCTCTTATGACTATAGACACACACACACACACACACACACACAGACAGACAGACAGACACACACACACACACACAGATAAACAAACAAAAAATCAACCCACACTTGCAACATAAATTCAGCAACATACAAAAAGGATCATAAACCATGCCAAGTAGGATTTATCATAAGAATGCAATGGAATAAATTTTTGGTTTAACATCCAAAAATCAATTAGACTAAAACACTATATCGATAGAATAAAGGACAAAAATCTGATCATCTCAATAAACATAGAAAACTGACAAACTTCAAAACCTCTTCATGATAAAAACATCCAATAAAGAAGCATCTAAGGGAACTTCCTCAACCTGGTAAAGGGCATGTATGAAAAACCCACAGCTAACAAAATATTTAATAGTGAAAGACTGATTGCTTTTCTCTAAGTTCAGAGGGAAGACATGCATGTCTACTCTTGCCACTTTTATTCAACATTGTACTATAGGATCTAGCCAGGGCAATTAGGCAAGAAAAAGAAATACAAGGCATCCAGACAAGAAAAAAAAAGAAGTAAAACTGTTTGTAGATAACATAGTTTTGTATATAGAAAATCCTACAAAATCCACTAAAAATGATTAGAACTAATAAATGAATTTAGCAGGGTTGCAGGTAAATATACAAAATTGATGGTATTTCTATACATTTGCAAAGAACAATCCAAAAATGAAATTAAGGAAACAAGTTCATTTATAATAACACTAAAAAGAATAAAAGAATTATAAATTTATCAAAAAAATACAAAACTTACACTCTGAAAACTATAAAACATTGTTCTAAAAATTTGAATAAGACATACATAAATGGAGAGACGTCTTATTTTACAGATTATTAGACATAATATTGTTAAAATGTCAATATTCTCCAAATCTATCTACAGATTCAGTGCAATCTGCATTAAAATCCCAGCTTGTTTCTTTGCAGAATTTTATAAGTTGAACTTAAAATTCATATAGAAATTCAAAGGACTCAGAAAAGCCCAAAAAATCTTTAAAAAGAAGAACAAAGCTAGAGGACTCACATGTCCCAATTTCAGAACTTACTATAAGCTACAGTAACCAAGACAGTGTGGTTCTGGAATAAGGACTGGCATATAGATCAATGGAATACAATTAAGAGTCCAGAATAAACCCATGTATCTGTGGTCAACTGATTTTTGAAAAGGGTGCCAACTATATTCTATAGGGAAAGAATTGTCTTTTCAACAACTGGTGCTGGGAACACTAGAAAGCCACGTAGGTAAAGCAGAAGGTAAAGTTAGACCCTTACCTCACATTATATACAACATTAACTCAGAATCGATCAAAGATCTAAATATAACATAGGTGTAAATCTCTATTCCCTTGACTAGGCAATGGATTTTTAGGTATGACACCAAAAACATGGATAACCAAATAAAAAAATAAATATGTTGTACTGAAGCAAAATTAAAAACTTTGGTGTTTCAAAGGACATATCAAGAAAGTGAAAAGACTCTGTCCCTCCATCAGTTGAGAAGACAGTCCATGTCAGATCCCAGGGGAATAAGAAATGAGTTCCCCGACTCTGGGTGGTGAACACACAATGTGATATATAAATGATGTATTACAGAATTGCACACCTAAACTCTGTGTAACGTTACTAACTATTGTCACTCCAATAAACTTTAATTTAAAAAAAGAAAAAGATGGGGTGGCGGTTGGCTCAGTTGGTTTCAGCATGGTGCTAATGACACCAAGGTTGCCGGTTCAATCCCTGCGTGGGCCACTGTGAGCTGTGCCTTCCTACAAAAAAGAAAGAAAAACGAGAAGAGAAGAGAAGAGAAGAGAAGAGAAGAGAAGAGAAGAGAAGAGAAGAGAAGAGAAGAGAAGAGAAGAGAAGAGAAGAGAAGAGAAGAGAAGAGAAGAGAAGAGAAGAGAAGAGAAAAAAAGAAAAAACAAGAAATGAGTTCCCCAAATATAAGCAGGGGCTGAAGAGCTTGGACAAGAAGGATAAAAAGGTTACAGCTGTAAACTGCATCTAAATCAGTTTTCTTACAGTTTTGAAGTCTAAGACCTCAAGGATTATGAAGAATCTCTCTCCAAATGCAATCAGCTTATATAACTTTATTCTTGAAGGGAATTTCACATTCCCAGATTTGAGAATGTTCAGAGAGAATATAAAACATCGGAAACGCTGCTTGGCTTAGGACAGGGGTGTCCAAACTGCGGCCCGCGGGCCAACTGCGGCCCACAATCCATTTTTAATTGGCCCACAGCAAATTCCAAAGATATATTTAGTTAAATAAACCAGGTGAGGCAATACATACTTCACCTCGAGTGAGTGGCCCGGCTGTTTATGTATTTTACCGCATATGGCCCTTGATAAAAAACATTGAAAAAAGTTTGGACACCCCTGGCTTAGGAGAATAGTTACTTAGGGCAAGCAGAAGCACAGGTAATGGAGCCATACTTATAAAGAGACAGCTCAGTGGGGAACCACTTTTCAAAGCACAAAAGTTTACGTGGGGAGGAGAATTCAGAGGATGATTTATTTAGACAATAATTTGTGTTTTATTCTCCCTGCTGTAAAGTCAACCCTCCCCATTCTAAACTAGCCACACCACGTGTCCAGAATCGAGGTTCCCTAACCCAAGGACCTTAGGTTATGTGACAGAACCTAAAGCAAAAAGTTACCAAACACAAAGAAGACAAAAATTCCCCAGTTCCTGTCATCAGATCTTGTTTGAGAGATGGTAATGCATCACAAAGTGTTGGTATAGAAAGTGGCTCAAAGGTAGGGGGCAAATGACTCAGATTTGGAGGAAATAGTTATGCTTCACCAGGACAATGAGGAAAGAAGGTACTAGACTTCCAGGGAGTGATAAAAAAAAAGTGAAAAGACAACTCATAGAATGGGAGAAAATATCATAAATCATATATATGTTAAGGGACTTGTGTCTAAAATATATAAATTCTTACAACTTAATAATAAGACAAATAATCCAATTTAAAAATGGACAAAGGAGACTCCTAATTTCCAGTCTGGTATATAAGGAGCTTAGAAGTTGCCACTCCATCCTAACAAGTAAAGAGCTGAACAAACTGAAAAATCAGCAACTCTTCCCAGATTTGTCAGAGAAGTGAGGTCACAAGGCAAAGCACTGTCCCCCAAACTGGAGAGACAGACAGGCAGATACAGAGAATCACAATGTACTGGAGCAGAAAACCACAAGCAGAAACCACCCCAAGAATCAGTGCTGTGCTAGGAAAACCTGAACTGTAATTGACACAATGCTAGAGGCTCGGAGTGGACAATCTTGAGAAATTACAAATCCAGGGAGACCCCATCATGGGGGTCCCCACACTTTTGTGAGTTTTACCTCTAGGTTCTCACAAGGATGACTGATGAAAACTTTCCTCAGGATTCTAGTAGAGGGAAAGTAATAATTTTGAAATATGTCAGACCATTCTGTTCTACCCAACAAGACCTACCACTCAGAGCAACTATTTTATCAGAGCCTAACCAACCTGGGGGAAGGGAAATACCCAACTCCTGTCCCCTCTAGCTACCCTCTACCAGCTAATGGGGGAGAGAGAAACTGAGACACTTAAGAAGTTCATAGCCCAGGGCCACAGGCTCACTCAAAGACTGAGACATAATCATAGAACTGAGTATAAAAATGCTTCCCTTCCCAGCACACCTTACCAGTACATTACCACGTATAGGTGGATTTACCAAAGTTCCTTTTACCTCGTACATCAAATCTGGCTTCTAACAAAAATGACAAGGCATACCAAAAGGCAAAAAAAAAAAAAAATCGTATGAAGAGATAAGGCAAACATCAGAACCAGATCCAGATATGCCAGATGTTGGAATTATCAGACCATGGATTTAAAACAACTATGATTAATACGTCAGGGGCTCTCATGGAAAAAGTAGATAACATGTAAGAACAGATGAGTAATTTAAGCAGAGAGAGAGAAATTCTAAGAAAGAATCAAAAAGAATTGCTAGAGATAAAAAGCACTGCAATGGAAATTGAGAATGCCTTAGACAGGCTCATTAGTACACTGGACATGGCTGAGGAAAGAATCTGTAGACTTGAGCACATATGGATAGAAACCTTCAAAAGTGAAAAAGACTGGGGGAGAAAAACCCTGAACAAAATATCTAAGAATTGTGAGTCAACCAAAAAACATATAATATATGCATAATGGAGATACCAGAAGGAGAAAAAAAAGGAACAAGATTTTTCAGTTTTTATTTTTAGTTGATCTAAGGTAAAGATTTGCTGAAAATAACAACAATGCATTCAGTTAAGTAGGCTTATGCGTGTATGTATATGCTTATGACAAGTGAAATTAATGACTGCAATGATACAAAAGATGGAAGAGAGGAATCAGGATTAGTTTGTCATCGTAAGATACTCACACTACCTGCAAAGCAGTATAGCTTTATTTGAAAAGTGGACTTGGATTAGCTATAAATGCACACCGAAAACTGTAGGGCAACCAGTAAAAAAGCTTTTTAAAAAATAAAGGAGAATTATAATTGAAATCCTAAGAAAGGAGACAAAATGAAATCATAGGAAGACCTCAATTACAACCACAAAAGACAGAGGCGGCCGTACCTGGCGGTCCCCAGTGAGCCTGTTGGTCCTGTGGGTTCCATGCAGCGGCATCCGAGGAGGCGCACGAGTGGTCCCTGTGGCTGTCTGGGCTGTGGGAGGACAGAGGCGACGCCACGCAGCGCCTGCCTCAGCACCGCCAAGCCACGGCCATTCTCCCAGTGGGTGGAGATGAGCGGGCCTCCCAGTGTCACCAGCTGCAAGGAGCCACCACAGCCCAGCCTAGCATGTTGCAAATGCGTGAGAAGCACCCCATGGGGACGAGGGGTAGCACCGAGAATGGGCAAGAGGCGGTGGCAGCGGTCAGGGCAGAGGTGGGCGCTGGAGGCGAGTCCGCGAGCGGGGTCAGATGCAAGCGCTGGAGGGAGTCCATGTTCGGGGCCAGAGGTAGGTGCTGGAGGCAGATGCTGGAGGCAAGTCCGTGTTCGCGGCCACAGGCAGATGCTGGAGGAGAGTTTGCGGTTGGGGCCTGAGGCAGGAACTGGAGGCAACCAGAATGGTGCCAAAGGTTACCAGATGAAGGCCAGCAAGAACAAAGACACGGGCGGGGACAGGGGGGGTGTTCGTTGGTAGCCTGAGCTAGGATACAAGCAAAAAGGACCTAAAGGATTATTTTACCAAATTTGGAGAGGTCATTGACTGTGCAATAAAAATGGATCCCAACACTTGCAGGTCAAGAGGGTTTGGGTTTATCCTCTTCAAAGATGCAGCCAGTGTGGAGATCTTAGTCCAGAATGCACACAGGCTGGATGGTTGTGTCATTGACCACAAATAGGCCATGGCCATGAAGAAGGATCTGGTAAAGAAAATGTTTCTGGGGGATCTGAATCCCAAAGCCACTGAGGAGAAGATCAGAGAGTATTTCCACCAGCTTGGGGAGATCCCAGCCACTGAGATACCCATGAATCCAAAGTTGAACAAAACAGGAGGCTTTGTTTTCATCACCTTTAAAGAAGAAGAACCTGGAGAAAACATGGATGGACCTGGAGGGCAATATGCTAAGTGAAATAAGTCAGACTGAGAAAGACAAATGCCATATGATTCCACTTACATGTGGAATCTAAAAAAACATAATAAACAAACAAAACAGAAACAGACTCATAGATATGGAGAACAAACTAACGGTTGCTGGATGGGAGGGGGTTGGAGGATGGGTGAAGGGATTAAGAAGTACAAATTGGCACTTATAAAAGTCACAGAGATATAAAGTACAGTATAGGGAATATAGTCAATAATATGGTAATAACTAAGTATGTCGCCAGGTGAGTACTAGATTTATTGGGGGATCACTTCTTAAATTATATAAATGTCTAACCACTACACTGTACACCTGAAACTAATATAAAATAATATTGAATGTCAACTATAATTGGAAAAAATTAGTCACAGGGATGTAAAGTATAACATTGGGAATATAGTCAATAATATTCTAATAACTATGTACAGTGTCAGATGGGTAATAGATTTATTGGGGTGATGACTTTGTGACGTGTATAAATGTCTAAATACTGTTGTTTTGTACACCTAAAACTAATATAATATTGTATGTCAACAGTAATTGAAAAATAAATTTTTAAAAATAAAAAAGAATAGGAACCTGTGAAGGTTCTAAAGAAAAGTTCTCTGCTATCAATGGAGGTAAGTGTGAAATCAAGGTGGCCCAGCCCAAAGAGGTCTAGCAGCAGCAGCAGCAGTATGGCTCTGGGGGCCACAGGAACTGCCACCAAGGGAACAGACGCAGCTGTGGAGATGGTGAAGTGGAAGAAATCAGACTCAGAGTTGGAAGCAGGGCTACTTCAACTACTGGAACCAGGACGGTGGCTATCAGCAGGGCTCCAGGTGGCCACAAGGACTTACCCTGTGACTACGATGGCTATGGCCTGGCTCTGACTAGTCAGGGTAGTAGGAATGACAGTAAGAGCCAGCAACGTGGTGACCATCACAATAACTACAAGCCATACTTAGGCTTCAGCAGGAGTGCCCGACTGACCACACATGCTTCATTTGGCTAGCAAGTGAACAAAGAGTTCTGTACCAAATTTAACTTGGCAACCAGTGTCACCTTTTTCACTTTTTAATTTTATATTTTTTGTGTCAGACATTTCCTGTAACAGAAGTGTTAATTTTACTGTACGTTTGGATACCTTTTAGGAATCTAATGTATTGTATGGTGTCCAGATTTTGCCACGACCTGGATATTGAAGCTATACAAGTTTTTGAAATAACAATGTAACCCCTGAAATAAATAAATAAAACCACAAAAGACTGAAAAAGAATGGGAGACAAAAATAGGAAAAAAAGAACAAGGGCAACAAATAGTGAACACTAGCGAACACGGTAAATATTACCACTTTGGATGATAATGGTCTAAATGTACCAATTAAAACACAGAAATTGTCAGAGTGGATCAAAAAATAAGACCCAGCTATATGTTGTCTACAGGAACCCCACTTTAAATATAAAGCCATATACGGATTAAAAGTAATTGATGGAGGAAAATATACCATGCTAACAAATTATCAAAAGAAAGGAGTAGCTATATTAAATATCATACAGAGAAGACTTCAAAGCACGGAAAGTTATCAGGGATAAAGAAGAACATTACAAAATTGTGAAAGGGTCAGTTCTGAAAGAAGGCATAATAATCCTTAGCATGTATGAGCCTAACAGCAAAGCATCAAAACACGTGAGGCAAAAACTAATGGCACTGCAAAGAGAAATCGATGAATTTAGTATCTTACTTGGAGACTTCAATACCCCTCTATCAGAAGTGGACAGACCCAGCAGTCAGAAAACCGTAAGGATATAGTTGAACTCAACACCATCATCAAGCAAAGGAATGTAATTGACATCTATAGACCACTGCATCCAGCAACAGCAAAATACACATTTTTCTCAAGATCACATGGAACATTCACCAGAAATGATCACATTCTGGGCCATAAAACACGCCTTAATAATTTAAAGAGAAGAATTTAAAATAATAGAAATGATGCAATTTCTACTGTCAGGCCACAATGGAAATAAACCAGAAATCAATAACAGAAAGATACCTGGAAAATCCCAAAATATATGGAGCTTAAACAACACACTTCTAAATAACACATGGGTCAAAGAAGAACTCTCAAGGGAAATTTAAAAATATTTTGACTAAATGAAAATGAAAACACAACTTATCAAAATAGGTGGGATACCGCAAAAGTTTAGAGGGAAGTTTATAGCATTGAATGCCTACATTAGAAAAGAAGGGAGATCTAAAATCAATAGTCTAAATGTCTACCGCAGAAAACAAGAAAAAGAAGAGCAAATTTAAATTCAAAGTAAGCAGAAGAAAAATAATAATTTATAATAATTTATAATAATAATTTATTAGAGTGGAAATCAATGAAATTGGAAACAGGAAATTGATAGAAAAAAAAATCAATGAAACCAAAAGCTGGTTCTTTGAAAAGATCAGTGTGCTGAATTATACAATTGAATTGTCCACTTTAAATGGGTAAGTTGTGTGGTATGTGAATTATACCTCAATTGAAAAATGGGCAGAGGACCTGAAGAGACATTTCTCCAAAGAGGACATACAGATGGCTAATAGACATATGAAAAAATGCTCAACATCACTAATCATCAGAGAAATGCAAATAAAAACCACAATGAGATATCACCTCACCCAAGTCAGAATGGCTATCATCAACAAGACAAATAGTAACAAGTGTTAGAGAGGCTGTGGAGAAAAAGGAACCCTCATCCACTGTTGGTGGGAATGCTGACTGGTGCAGCCGCTATGGAAGGCAGCGTGGAGGTGCCTGAAAAAATTAAGAATAGAATTACCATATGACCCAGCAATCCCACTCCTGGGTATATACCCAAAAATTCTGAAAACATTTATCCGTAAAGATACATGTGCTCCGATGTTCACTGCAGCTTTATTTACAGTGGCCAAGACATGGAAACAACCAAAGTGTCCTTCGATAGATGATTGGATAAAGAAAATCTGATATATACACACAATGGAATACTATTCTGCCATAAGAAAAGATGAAATAGTGCCATTTGCGACAACATGGATGGATCTTGAGATTATTATGCTAAGTGAAATATATCAGACAGAAAAAGTCGAGAACCATGTGACTTCATTCATATGTGGGATATATAACTGAAAGCAACAAAGGAACAAGACAAAGAAACAAAAACTCACAGACACAGACAATAGTTTGGTGGTTACCAGAGGGTAAGGAGGGTAGGGGTATGGTAGAAGAGAGAAAAAGGGATCAAACATATGGTGATGGAAGGAGCACTGACTCTGGGTGGTGAGCACACAATGTGATTCATAGATAATGTGTTATAGAAATGCACACTTGAAAGCTATGTGATTTTACTACTGTAATTTTTTTAAAAAGCACTATGCTGGGAGGAAAGTGTATAGAAGACCTAGTTTGTTGCAAACTCAGGAAACAAAGGAAGTTAGCCTCCTTCGTATTGGCCTAATTAGCACTCAGTGCAGCCTTATCCCCAAGAGGTTCTGACCTTGAAACTCCTTGCTGCAAGCTGCTCTGACAAGAAATGTCTAATGGCATACCTACCTGTGAAGACCATTCATCCCATTACTGAACATCCATCTCATTAGCTCTCCATTCCACTACCTGATAATAGTGACTAGATACTGAGCTCCAAGTATGTGCCAGGCATTGTGCTATACACTTTATATATTTTTTCATTTAATTCTTACAATAACCATATATGTCTCACTAATCCATTTGATAGGTAAAGAAACTGAGGTTCAGACAAGGTAAGTAATTTTCCCATGATCACACAGCTAGTAAGTAAAAGAGCCAAGATTTATTCTCTTAACTATTAAACATTAAAGAAATATTTAAAATACATTATCATCTCTATATAGCTAATATTTCATTAGAAAAAAGATACTTCATTAGAAAAAAAGATACTTCATTACAATTAAACTTCTATCTACTTTAACTTCAAAGCATACTTCCTTCCTTTTTATTGCAGTTCAATCTAAGTTTCTTCATTCTTGAAGTCAAGCCAGGTCACAAAACAGACTTAGTTCTCACAATGTTTATATGTCACGGATACCACTCTACTGAAATTATATGTAACCCCCAGGGTCCTCTCCCCCCGTTTCGCTGCTTATGACCCAGGCCTTAACTTCTCCTCTAAGGTCTAAGATTCATATCTATATTTTTCCATATTCACCTTTTCTGCTTTTGCTCTTTCTTGTTGTTTTTTTTCTCTAGAGAACCAGAAACTGGTCCATAGGGACTACTCACCTGACTAGACCAGATGACACAGATTGCCTCATGAACTGGAATTCTGACAGCCTAAGAGCTCAATATCCCATGTCGCAAATGACAGAGAACACTATGCAGGCAATAGCTCATCTGTGATCTCTTTTCTGATGGCAGCTAGAATGACAAAGAAGAAATATTACAATTAAAAGGGTAGCCATTAAACACATTGATATTATAACAGTAGAAATCAATAAGTCCCCAGCATAAGTAATTTTTCTGCTGTTATCAACCAATACCAAATACACAGTATTAATATAAAAACAGCTAGCTCTAAGGCTCCTTACCAGCTAAGCAACTCCCCACCTCCATCCCATTGTCAGCAATTATGCACCTCAGTATCCAATTATTTCAATGTTCTTTCAATTCATAACAAATGACAGCTAGAACTGAAAATGTGCCAAATTACCATCACAGCAGTTAATCTTCTTAAGGTTTTCATAACTAGAGCTCTACATCTCTAATTCAGTCTCATTTTTGCTTTACATTTTCTCTGCTCCTGTCCTTCTAGCTGAACTACATATCTTACTTATGCATAGACACAGTCATATCAAATAGAGGCTGGACAATTGAGAGTACAACCTCACACTAAAATAGATCCTACACAGCCCTCTATATATTGTAGGTTACAGATGGTTCTGGAAAATATAAAAAGGTGATTCCAAGAAATCAATACATTTTTAAAGCTCCAATTTTCTAATTACAAAAAGACCAAAATTCATCACAGTCTACTGGCTGCATGTCTATCAAAAGTATGACCTACAGTCAACTTCAATTCCAACAGTATAATTCGTTACCTATCAACTATACACCAAATTTCACATTTGTTATAGACAAAATATTCCAAAGCTGTCAAATTGCTTCCCAGCTACCAATACCAGTTGCAAAATTTCCCTAAGATCTAAACAAAATAAGATCAGTTTCCTTAGTACACCATCCAACTAACAATATTTTTTAACAATAACTAGTTATATTCTAGTTTCAAACTACTCACACAGATTCCAATATTATTTTCTATTATACCCCTAATTGCATCGTATGCTTAAGAAAAAAAAAAGAGGAGGAGGAGGAGGAGGAGGAAGAAGAAGAACAATAACAACAACTATGCACCATTTCCTAAAACTTTCTTGCTTTTGGTATTGCTCATCTATTCAGCCTCTATCTCCTCTCCTTAACTTTGGGGGTCCCAAATTCTACTGTTTTCTTTGCAAAGCTCTTCATTGGAAGCTGCTGATTTCCCTTACTCACCTCTCCCCACATATCAAGATCAGGTTAGGATCTTCTTCACTTGATCCTCAAAGTATTATTTTATCATCTTCCCTCAACAGCCCATCTTTCTTCAAAGTTCATACTACTCAATTGTATCACCCTTTCAATGTTAAATGTCAACTTCCTGGTCTCTCACCTACATTCACTGAGGACTTTTCATCCTGAAAGCCTTCATCATCCCCCTTGATGATCTAACACCCAAACCTCACAGCTTCCTTCACAAATTTTATTTTAATTTCTTTGTCTCAATTCCATTTCAATTTTCCATTTCTGTAGTGACACCTGTAAAGGCTCTCCCTCCAAAACCAAACATAGGGTTCACTCTCAGAACTACTTGTTTTTCTACCTCTCCTACACCTTACGCTTCTTGAATTAGCCTTTCAACTTCCTGAGGCCTTTAATTTATCAAGCCTCTTATCTATTTTCCAAGGACACCAAGTCCCTGTGGACTTCACTTCCTTGTCTACCTAGGAAAGACTTCAGGGACAGTGGGACTTCTATGACAATAACCAGCATTCCCAATTCACCTGTCCCCTTGATTTTCCACAATACCCATTCTGCCAATACCCACCCACAAATCAACCCAACTATTTGTATTTTCCAGTCCTGTTTACAAATTACAAACTACTACTGAGTAAAATCCTATACTACTGATCACTAGTCTCCCCTCCACCCAATTTATCTTCCACTGCCACCAGAATGATCCTTTACAACATAAACTAAGCAGGACTTCAGTAATGGCAGAGTGAGGGGCTCATCAAATCCTCTCCCTCAAAAAACAATGATATAACTGTACAACATTGTCAAAAACAATCATTTCAGGACTATGGAAGTAGACTGAAATTAAACAATAAATTAAGAAGTGTTTAAGAAAACCTATTGAACCTTGGGTAAGAACAGTGGGATTCTATGGTGTTTTAGCTTAAGGCTGTTCACATCCCCACTACCACAGCTCCACTGGAACTTATTTCACAAGGGCAGGGCAGGGCAAGCCTTAAACATCAACAGCTTGGCTGCTGGAGGGGAATTACTTCTTTAGGAATGAGCACAAAAAAGCCCTATGCCCAGGGGTGTTGAAAATAGCAAACTCCTTAGGTCAGGAAAACCCAACATCACAGCTACTTGAGGTTACAAAATTGGTTGGGGCAAGAAACCGGACAGCCATCCTGCCACAATTTAGCAGAAAGATCCAGAAAATAAGACAGCCCTATAGTGGGACCTGCTAAGCTCCCTCATATTCCTAGTGGTCTAGAAGGCTATGAATATGTGCAAGACTTCACTAAAGCTCAGGGCACTGGAAAGGGCCCCAGTTATCTACATTTCCCTGGCAGAATGTGAAGACTTGTACAGGCACAGGGGAGACATAAGAAGGCTTAGCAGAAAGTAAAAATCAGAGAAGACTTATAAACTCCCTGAACTTTATGCTTCCCAACCCACACACAATTCCACCAACAAGGACAACCTCTAACAAATCACTGACTGTCCACTAAGCTATCCTGACCCAGGTATGACACCTAAGTAAGCAGGCTTAGAAATAAAAAGTTAAAAAAAAAACCAGAGCAGAAACATCAATGGGCTACACTGAAGAGGAGACAGAATCTACAGAAGTAGTCCAGGCAAGTCACTAAACAAAAAAAAAAAAAAAAAACTAGACAAAACCACAACAATTTCTGGAGGAGTAAGGGATCAGAACCTGAGCTTAACCTTCTGAGGAACTACTGTTTTCCAAAATGGCTACACCCACTAGGGTGGCTATGAAGAAAGAAGGAAGGAAGGAAGGAAGGAAGGAAGGAAGGAGGGAGGGAGGGAGGGAGGGAGGGAGGGAGGGAGGGAGGAAGGAAGAAAGAAAGGGAAAGAAAAGATGGACAGTAAACAAGTGTTGGCAACGATGTGGAGAAAACTGGAACCCTCATCCACTTTTGGTGGAAATGTAAAATTGTGTGGTTGCTTTGGAAAACAGCATGACAGCTTCTCAAAAGGTTAAACATAGAGTTAACTACCATATTACTGTGGACAAAAAAAAAAGGTTCTATAATAAATCTAACTGAAAGTAACCCCTTAGGGTGACCTGATCATAAATTCCTAACTGGGAAGGTCATGGTGGATAGTCATGCCCTGAGGCCTATAAAAGGCTTAACTTTGCCTCAAGCCAACTCTGCCCATTATGTTTGTGCATCTAAGTTAACACACCTTTGAAATGCCTCTTTTTCAGACCCCTTGGAAGTGCAACCACCTTCAAGAGAGCACATAATCTTGTTAACTATCCTGTAACCCAATCAGAGAGATTTCTCTGACTTGCTTTCTCCCATGTTCATGGGATCTTTCTTAAGGTCCCTCCTTAATTGCAAAGGTATAAAAGGAATTGCAAAATGTGTCATTCTTTGGAGCATTTGAGGTGTTGCTTCCTGGTATGACATCGGTTTAACTTAAATAAATTCTTAAAAATTTCTCTACACATTCAGACATTTCTTATACTGACATTACCCAAAAAGTGGGGGAAAAAAACCCATATGTCCATCAACTGATGAATGGATAAACAAAATATGATATATTCATACAATGGACTACTATTCAGACATAAAAAGGAATGAACTAAGTACTGACACATGCTATAACATGGATGAACCTTGAAAACATTATGCTAAGTGAAAGAAGCCAGACCAAAAGGCCACATATTGTATGATTCCATTTATATGAAATGTCCAGAGTGGGCAAATACATAAAGAAAGTAGATTATTGGTTGTCCTGGGCTGGGGGAGGAAGGAAATAGGAAGTGACTGCTAACCAACAGAGTTTCTTTTTGGCGTGATGAAAATATTTTGGAATTAGATAGTGGTGATAGTTGAACAACTTTGTGAATATACTAAAAACCACTGAGTTATATACTTTAAAATGGTGAATTTTATGGTATGTGAATTACATCTCAATAAAAAAAAGAAAAACAACAATGCTAAGTGAAAGCAGCCAGATGAAAAGGCTATATAGTGAGTGAATGATACCATTTATATGAAATCTGGAAAAGGCAATTAGTGGTTGCCTGGGGCTGGGGGTGGGAAAGGGGAGTGAATGAAAAAGCGTACAAGGGATCATGTAGTCTTATGGATATGTTCTAAAATCAGATTGTGGGCATGGTTGCACAACTATATAAATTTACAAAAAATCATTAAATTGTAGACTTTAAATGGGTGAATTTTTCATATACTATGTAAATTGTACCTCAATAAAGCTGTTGTTAAAAAGGAAAATATAAATAAACCAGGACTCCTTAGAGAAATGGCAAGTCTGAGGCCAGGAAATATACAAGATAAGCTTTGTGTCAGAAATCAAGCAAGCTATGGAACCCTAATGAGGAGTGTCAGAGGGATGAGGGAGGCAACACTTTGGCAAAAGATGGGACAATTTGAACATTGACAAGAATAATGAGTGCAATCAACTGAAACCCACTGAATACACTAAAAAACACAAGTTCGTGATAGAGGGAGAACAAACACATACAACTCATTAGATATCACTGAAAGTAAGTAACTAGGGCACCAACTCTTTATTCTGAAAATTGGTAATCAAGTTCAAGATCAAGAATTATGCATCCCTCCTGCCTTCTCTGTACAGGTAACCCAGTAGCCTTAGTTGATGAGGGAAAATTTACTTGCAGAAGAATTACAGCTAATTAATGTAGAAGATAAAATTAGGAAATCACCATTTTGAAACTCCTAGAGAAATAATTAATTCTGCCAGTGATCATCAAAGGGTTAAACCATTAGATGAAATGATGGGATCAGGCTGTCACCTGTTCATTAAAGGTGGAATAGACACGTACCTCCAAATGTGAGTCAAAGTGAATTACACAGCAATTCCTGTGAAGTATTCTTTTTCTTTCAAATGTAAATTTTATTTTTATTTTTTTAGATTTTATTGGGGAAGGGGAATAGGACTTTATTGGGGAACAGTGTGTACTTCCAGGCCTTTTTTCCAAGTCAAGTTGTTGTCCTTTCAGTCTTAGTTGTGGAGGGTGCAGCTCAGCTCCAGGTCCAGTTGCCGTTGCTAGTTGCAGGGGGCGCAGCCCACCATCCCTTCTGGGAATCGAACTGGCAACCTTGTGGTTGAGAGGACGTGCTCCAACCAACTGAGCCATCCGGGCGCTCAGCGGCAGCTCAGCTCAAGGTGCCGTGTTCAATCTTAGTTGCAGGGAGTGCTGCCCACCATCCCTTGCGGGACTCGAGGAGTTGAACCAGCAACCTTGTGTTGAGAGCCCACTGGCCCATGTGGGAATCGAACCGGCAGCCTTCGGAGTTAGGAGCATGGAGCTCTAACCACTTGAGCCACTGGGTCAGCCCCCTGTGAAGTATTTTTGACTAAAACAAACAAAAGTTAAACCTGAGTATCATCAAATTTCTAAAACTAACTTCCATTATAAAAAAAAATATGGGTTGGGGTATAGAGGAAAAAAGTAAATGATAGCACAAGAAAGAAAACAGACAAATCTAAACTTTTGCATAACTGAAACTGTGCCCCTTGACCAACATTTCCTCCATTATTCCCTTTCCCCTTGATTGTGGTAAATATTTTACAAGGTATACCTATATCAAGTCATCAAGTTGTACGCCTTAAATATGTACAGTTTTTCATTGTCAATGATATTTTGTCTTAGTGTGTCTGGACTGCTTTAAAAAGAAAAAAAGCACTGTACGCTAGGTGGCTTATAAACAACAGACATTTCTTTCTCATAGTTCTAGAGGCAGGAAAGTCCAAGATTAAGGTGCTGGTAGATTGTCTGGTGAAAGCCCACTTGCTGGTTCACAAACTATCCTCTTTTCGCTGTGTCCTCACATGGTGGAATGGGCAAGGGAATCTTTCTGGGTTCTCTTTATAGGGGCACTAATCCCATTCATGAGGGTTCTGTTCTCATGATCTAAATACCTCCCAAAGGCCCCACCTCCACATACCATCACCTTGGGGGTTAGGTTTCAACACATGAATGTTAGGGGGAGGGGCACAAATATTTAGTCTATAGTAACCGCAATAAAGCTGGGAAAAGAAGAGATAATCAACAAATGTAACATATAGACCTTGTTGAATCCTTACATGAACAAAAGAACTGTTAGACAATCTTTTGAGATAATCTGAGAAATTTATAATGGGCTGGGTATTATATGGTATTAAGGAATTATTAATGTTGTAAGATAATATAATGACAGCATGGTTATATAAGAAAATATCTCTACTTTTTAGACATGCCTACTGAATACACAGGGGTGAAATAACATGATACCTGGGATTGGCTTTAAAATACTTCAGCAAATTTTTAAGATTAGAAAGAGGAAGAAAAAAAGAGATAACTGAAACAAGACTGGCAAAATCTTAATAATTATTGAATGTGGCTAATGAGTATATGAGGGCTCGTTATACTCTTCTCTTCACTTATGAGTACAATTGCAAATATTTAACATTTTTTTCAAATTCACAAATCTGACCATAACTTCCAAGCATCAAATACTTTCAATGGTTCCCCAAGGTCTACAGAGATAAAGTTCAAATCGACAACATGGTCTATAAAGCCTCCATAAAGTTAGTCTCCAACCTCATCTCTTACTGCTCCCTAAATTCCAGCCACTAACCCTATTTCACACCTCCATGCGCCTGCATCTCCTGCTTCCTCTGTCTTTGTTATCACACTTCTTCCCCCATTTTTCAGGCCTGAGAAGAGTTTTCTGATTCCAACACAGGTCTCCTGTATGAAGCCTTTCTTGACCTACAATATCCAGTCTACTTTGGTTTTGAACCGTATTCTCCTGTCACATGATATCTGGGTTATCTGCGCCACAGAGCCTTTGCTTAGGTTCGAACTCCTGTACCCAGGACCTCTGATGCTAGGATTCCTAGAGGCTTAATACCTAGTCCTTTCCTGGTTCTCACTGCTGTTTCCCACTGACACACTGTCGGACTCACTGTCCAGGGCCACAGCACTTCAGGAGGCACTCACTCTCAGGGTCAAGCAAGTAGGACTGGCACTAGAGGCACCTCAGGGACCTCACCCTAGTCCTGGTCCTGGCCTGCCTCAGACCTTGAAGTCCTAGTGTTGAATACCTTTGTCTTATCTTTCACCATTCTCAGCTCAGTTTCACTCACTCACATCCAACTCTAATTCCCCTCTAATGCTTGGCATATTGAAAAATGTACCTCTCTCCATTTGTGAGCTGAAAATTTATCCTGATCATGGGCCTTGGTTGCTGAGCATAACAGCAGTGTGCTATTATACCAGTCACAGAAAAGGAAATAGGTTAAATCCTTAGTGAAATTAGATATAAGAACTAGTGCCATCAAGTTCGAAAAGCTCTTGAAAGTACTCAGCAGACCCCTTCAAATCACCATAAGTATCCATCTACCTCTTCTACCTCTAATTAAGACTGCCTTTCTCTCAAGTACTAGCACTCAAGTTAAACTTCAAAAACATATGTGATTTTCTTTTGTTTAATCACTAATATAACAAAAATATTTTCTATTTTTCATTACTTATGTGTAATGTTTCATTTACACTGTGGATTAAGTAGTCTTTTATTCGTATCTGGTATTCTGGAAACATAACCACCACTTATAAGTGGTTTGTCTGATAAAATTGTTCAAAACTCCAAATCACTGGGGCCGGCTCAGTGGCTCAGGCGTTAGAGCTCCATGCTCCTAACTCCGAAGGCTGCCGGTTCAATTCCCACATAGCCAGTGGGCTCTCAACCACAAGGTTGCCAGTTCAATTCCTCGAGTCCCGCAAGGGATGGTGGGCTGTGCCCCCTGCAACTAGCAACGGCAACTGGACCTGGAGCTGAGCTGCACCCTCCATGACTAAGACTGAAAGGACAACAACTTGACTTGGAAAAAAGGCCTGGAAGTACACACTGTTCCTCAATAAAGTCCTGTTCCCCTTCAAAAAAAAAAAAAAAACCACAAAAAAAACTCCAAACCACTAATTTAGATGAACTTTAAAAAAAAATACAATCACAAAAGAATTAAACATTTACCTTGCTAATCATATCTATTTAGGATACCAAATAGACCTAGTGGGTAAGGGAAAATTCTTTACCAAAGAACTGCAGCTAATACATGTGAAAAGCATGACAGAATTAGAAAAGTCACTAGTGTGAAACCTGTTATGAAATAACTGATTCACATAACGATCATCAGTGGATGCAGAAACCAGCAGATGAAAGACAAATGGGGAACTAGACAATGCGAAGAGCTCCATTACCACATCGCTAGAAGTGGAACAGGCAGACACTGCAGGAGCATGTGTGAAGGTTCGGGTTCTATAGGAAGAGAGCATGGCATTCTCCAGGAACGGAAAACAGGCTTTCAAATGACTGACAAACAGAGTTTGAGCTGGGGTGTGTACATAAATGAAGGTGATACAGGAGGCGGGGCTTGTAAGCTCCTCAAAGAATTTTGGACTTTTTCTTAAGGGGAGTAGGAAGTCACTGAAGGGCTGTGTTTTTTAACGTGTTCTCTGGCTGTAGTGTGGAGAATGATTAGGGGGTAGAAAAGAGTGGGGGCACATTAGATAATTAGGAGAGAGTTGCAATAGTTCAGGTGAGAGGGGATGGTGGCCTGGATCTCGGTAGTGGCAGTAGGAATAGAGAGAAGTATACAGATACGATGGATATTTAACGAATAGACCTGAAAGGATTTGGTGGTAGAATAAGTAGAGAGGGTGGTATGAAGGTTTCAGACTTGGGCCACTGAGTCGATGGGGGTACCATTCTCTGAGGTAAGGAACACAAGAGGAGGAACAGGTTTAGCCAGAAAGAGGAAGAAGGAACCCAATATGGGAAATGGTGAAGTTGAGATGCCTATTCACATAGGCAGAGTGATACACAGGATCTGAAGCTCAGGAAATAGGTCTGGCTTGGACATATATTTGTCTGCAGTGAGTGTATAATAAGCAGTTGAAGCCACGAGAATGGATAAGCTAACCCTAATATAAAACAATAAACCAGCAAAGCATAACATATGTGCCCATAGCCCCATCTCTTCCACCCCTCACAATTCCAGGCCAAAGGCAGAAGAGTAGCCAGATCAGTGAATTGAAGAGTAGGAGGTGAGGAAATAAAAGGTGAATGACGGAAAAAAAGGAGAGATGACAGGTGAAGAGGAAAATGAATTTGTACAGCACGTATCCATGCTGTCCAGTTAATCCTTTACTAGATTCATTGTCCCATGTTATAATATAAATACACAGTATTGCCTTCTCCAAAAAATGCCTCATATGCACATCTAGTCTTCCCAGTAAAACTATAGGCTCTTCATGGAGCTTTTTATAAAATTTCATTGTACGCCCCACTATATGCACAGAAGTCAAAGAGCTGTTCAAGAATGATCTCCTAGGTACGTAAGCAATGTCTTTGTGGCATCATATGGCGCTCAGCGAGCCAACCTGGCCAATCCCACAATTAGCTGGATTAATGCCAACGTATTGATTTACAAAGGGAAACACATGTGTCTCGAGGACCAGGGCCTGGTTATCTGTACAGGGCAGTCAGTCCTTCTGGGGGAAGGGTGGGGGAGGAAGGCAGATTCAGCAAGCCAGACTATATGTTAAAACGTTGATTTGTGAGCACATTTTAAAGAAGTTTTAAATTTTTAAAATTTTAATTAATTTATTTATTTATTTATTTATTTTAATTGGGGGATATTGGGGAACTGTGTGTCTCTCCAGGGCCCATCAGCTCCAAGTCAAGTCATTGTCTTCAATCTAGTGTGGAGGGCGCAGCTCACTGGCCCATGTGGGGATCGAACCGGCGACCCTGCTGTTCAGAGCTCGTGCTCTAACCAGCTGAGCCATCCAGCCGCCTTGTGAGCACATTTTTAAAACAAAAGGAGTTTATATCCACAAAGGCTATGTACCCATCAAATTATGTGAGCCTGAGAAACTAACCAGAACTGGAGGCAAGAGAACTGGTGAAAGAAAGTTACTCTTGCCCGTAATGTTTTAATACCTTTTACAAGAAGAAGTATTCGCGTTATTACCTAAGTAACTAAAAACAAGCAATCAAAAGAACCTCCAGAAAAGGCTAAAAAAACAAAATATCATTCTTCCCCCTTCCGGGCTCCTTGCAGATAACCACCCTTCATCCTTTTATTCATAGATCACTACCGTGTTTCCCTGGAAACAAGACCTTGCTGGACCATCAGCTCTCATGTGTCTTTTGAAGCAAAAATTAATATAAGACCCAGTCTTATTTTACTATAAGACCAGGTATAACATAACATAACATAACATAACATAAAATATAACTGTAATATAATACCGGGTCTTATATTAATTTTTGCTCCAAAAGACGCATTAGAGCTGATTGTCCAGGTAGGTCTTATTTTCGGGGAAACGCGGTATCTCAGATGGTCAAGTTATAAGGCAGTTAAGTAAGTGAGGATTTCTTTGCATTATTACATTTCATTCTCTTCATCCCGAGACTACACTCTGGTCTTTGATGGAAACTTGAAAAATAGCTTAGCCTCATTAAAAGAAAACTTTGAAGCTCTCTCTTAGGGTAGGTTAATTCTGTAGATGTATGCTTTCAGATAGCTACTTTTATCCGTTATACTTAACTTTACTTCATTTGAAGATAATGACCTTTCCTCATCCTTATCTGCAATTCAGAGAACACCCTTCTATAATGCACCTTTCCTTCTTTTTAATAAGGTGTATAAGTACTTGTTCACTAATATAGCAGATTTAAAAATAAGGGTACATTAATAGGAGGTTTTTGTTAGTCAGATTTCTGAAGCTTGAACTAGATGACCCCTAAAGTTTCATAGAGATCATGAAGATTTGATGATTTAGGTAGGATGGCCTTGGCTCCCTGAAACATTTCTCTTTGCCCTCTGGTTCCAAGGAGGACAAGGACTGAGCCAGACCAGGCCAATTCCCACACAAGAATAAGTTTGGTCTATGTGAAAAGTCCCCATTTTACAAAAAAAAAAAAAAAGAGTATCCTTATGATCTTGAATAACTGATCCTCCCTGTGAAAAAACTAGAAACTGGATCTATTTTGTGTGTTGTGATAGATCTGTTGGCTCAGATACTATATACGAGATATGACCATTAAGTTCGCAAACTCATCCTAGAACAAGTGCTACATACCTCACTGCTGAATCTCACTATGGTCACCTTAGAAGGACTCCCCTTGGGAAGCCATGCACTGACACCAGTGCCTAGTCCACCCTTCAAAGCAATTCTGGAACTCTTTCTCTGGAATGGCCATCAGAGCTGTCGTCATATTACCCTTGGTGTCCTGAATGTCATCCAAATGTCTTCCTTTCAATATTTCCTTTACCTTCAGGTAAAGAAAGAAGTCATTGGGGGCCAGATCAGGTGAGTAGGGGGGGTGTTCCAATACAGTAATTGGTTTACTGGCTAAAAACTCCCTTTGCTTTTGTTCATCAGTGAGCTCCTTTAGGACCATTTTTGCACACACCTTTCTCATGCCAAGATTTTCAGTTAAGATTTTCCTGTTTCTCTATCGATGTTTACTTGGTCTGCTATGCTTTTCACAGTCAGCCGATGATTCTGACGCACAATTCAATGAATTTTTGCAAGGTTTTCATCAGTTCTGCTCATTACTGGCCACCCTGACCTCTCTTCATCCGTGATGCGTTCTCTCCCTTCAGAAAAACGTTTAATCCATTTTTAACGTTTAATCCACTGCCGTTTTCTTCATGGCATTATCCCCATAAACTTGGACTGACATGTCCCTGATTTCACTTCCACTTTTGCCAGGTTTAACAAGAAATTTAATGTTTGGTCATCGCTCTAATTTAAGCTCAGACATTCTCGCGACAGCACACAAAAACACACAACAATAATGAATGCCACTCAGCAAGACACCGCCACATGTCAGCACGAACACAGCTGTGAGACACTGATATACCAAGATTATGAAAGCTTATCAAGCTATTTGTACAGTGCTGCCAATGTAAGCGCACGGTGGCAAGTTCGCGAACTTAATTGTCACACCTCATACATCAGCTGAAGGTAGGTGAAGAGAAGCAACCCTGATTTGATGGATTGATTTCAACATAAGAGAAAGTCTCTATCCAGGCTGAAAAGACTTGAGCTCCATCCTGCCCTTCTTGATATTTTTTAAATAGTTACTTGTCTGAAGACACTAATGGCATACTAATCAAATTTGCAGATGATAAGCTGGAAAAACATAGCTAGTACAATTGGATGACATTCAAAATTCAAACTAAGCTTGACAAGCAGGAATAATAGACCAAATTTAACAAGCTGGAAAGAGAGAGATCCACTTAAGGACTTGTGCTGGGTCCTAAGACACAGTTGTGCAAGTACCCAATGGACGAGCACAGCAGCGAAGTTCAAGTATTAGGGATTTCAACTCGCTATGGGCTCAACATAAGTCAACAGAGTGGTTGATGCAGCTGTCAAAAGAAAAACAACAGAAGGAAAAAAGCCACCTTAACCTTAACCTGCAAGAATAGTAGCCTGGGGTCTAGAACAAAGAAAGGCTTTGACCCACTCCTCTGTACTCATCAGAACATGGACCTGAAATAACATATTTTATTCTAGATGCCAGTCTTTAAAAAGAGATATTAATGAACTGAAGTATGAACAGAACAGAATAACCAGAATGATGAGTAGATCTTAAAACTCTGCCATGAAAATAATAGCAATAAAGGAGGTGCAGATGTTTAGCAAAGAGAAGACAAGAATCCAGTGACCACTGTTTGCAAACATAAAGGGCTGTCAAGTATCCGAGCAGCCCAACAACGGAAGAGACTGTTTCTGGAGCAATTTCCAGAATAATGAAGTGTTCAAGCACAGACTTGGACAATCACTTGGTGGGGATACTGAGAGAGATCCAAAAGCCTGGGATAATGCCTACGTGTCTCTGCTTTAAAAGCCCAAAAGCTATGATACTTCAGTAGCAGTAAGTATGCCTATCACCCAGATCTTGGTTTCTAAATATCATTCCTCACGTAAGGCAGCTTACGTGCTCCTTGGAGAAATAGCTGATCCCAGGGCAAGGGCGGGGAAAATTCAAGATAAGCCTGAAATATTCTTGCTGTCCCAGAAAGTAAGGAAGTGCTAAAGAATGGTGGGGACATGTCAATCAGCTTGAAGGGGTTCCCACTAGCCAAATGTGGGCCAATTTAAGCATCAGACTGAATAATGCCAGTCAAACATTATAACGCATGCACTAAATCACAGTCCATGTGTCCATACTGATAATCTATCAATACCAGGGTTGGTCAGAGGGAAAGCTCTTCATTACAGCAGAATTCCAACTAATGGACGTAGAACGAGAGATATACTTAGAAAATCACCACTTTTCAAACATCATAGTAATAACTGATTCAGGCAAGAATCATCAGTGAAGGTTAAAAACTATTGGGTGAAAGTTTAATGAGGAACAAGACATTTATACAGTCTCAAAGTATCCCCCCCACAAACTGTATATTAATTACAAAGGGAAAAACAGTAAATTTACAATAAAGAAAATTGGCACACTCCATCTTAACCAAATAGTTAAAGTTAACATCACTGGTTGTGGGACAAACAACGTAACATCATGTACCTTTGTGGGGACCGAGCCCCAAAAAGCAGTTTCCAGGCTCTCAGCCTCACATAGAAAGGTGCTGGCTCGGGTAGTAAATGGCCATCAACTGTGATTGGATGGCCATCAGCTGTGGCTAGTTGGCCATCAGCTGTAACCAGTGAGCCATTGGCCACTAATATAACTGCCCTGGCTACGCTAGCAGAAAAATGGGGGCTAGCAAGAGCGGATTGCAGAGAGGCGGATGCCGCCGGCGAGAATATAGTGATATGACTCCCCTACTTAAGGCTCCGTGGGTGTTCCTTTTTGGCCTCACCATGTCCTGTGTTCTTATGTGGGGAGCGGGACCAGAGACCCCACCTGTCACCCCCCGTGACACATGGTGCAGCGAGCAGGGTCCCCCGCATGACACTTTCTACTGTAATGCACTGAGGACACATCACTTCTATGGTATTCCTACAAAACAATACGTAGTCTGAAGCTAATTATAAGGAAACATCAGGAAAGCCCAAACTAAGAGACATTTCTGCAAAATAATTGACCTGTACTCTTCAAAAATGCCAACATCATGAAAGAAAAAAAGACTGAGCAACTATACCAGATTAGACTAAAGTGACATGACAAATGAATTCAGTGTATGTCGCGTCCCGCGGCAACAAGGGCAGTGAGGATGCAAGAAGGGGCGGTTTGGGTTAAGTTTTTAAGAAAGAAACAAACAGAGACTTAATGCAGTTAAGTATCTCCGAAGGCCAGGGGTCTCTTAGTCTCAGAGGACTGGAGCCCAGAATAAAGCCGGCTGGAGGCTTTTACTGATAGGTCTACAACTACAAGAAAGCAACATTGTCTCTTACACGGTCTGTGAGGCGCAGACCTCATAACAGAAAAATATTTATTCCAATCATCCTTTGTCTGTAAACAGCGGAAGCACAATGTCCCAGGATGTTTTTACTTAAAGTATGTACCTTTTCAGGATCAAGTCTCTCACATTGTAACAACGCCATTGAGATAAGTGGAAACAGGTGCAAGGGAAAAGCCAGAGCCGGCAACAGACTTTCCCAAGCAGGGGGGACGGGAGGCAGGGCCCTTCCCATATTTGTCTAAGGCAGCTCATTAGGGGTCCCCACTTGGTTCCGCCTGGCTTAGGTTGTATCTCCCGTGAGATATCTTACCCGTCTTTGGCTGCAAACCATCTTTTGGAGACCAGACAGAGAGACATGAGGTGTAAACACCTTATGGAAAAAAATTCTATAAAGGACATTAATAGGACAAAGGTAAAATCTAAATCTGAACAGTAACAGTATGGTATCAGTGTTAATTTTCCTGATTTTGATCATTATACTGTTGTTTTTTAAAGAGAATGCCCCAGTTCTTAGGAAATACATGCTGAAGTATTTAGGAGTATAGAGAATTGATGCCTGTAAATTACTCTAAGTGATGCAAAAAAGTATGCAGAGACAGGGATAGAATAAGAAAGCAAATATAGCAACACTTGAAAAATTTACGGGGGTTGCTGGTTAGCTCAGTTGGTTAGAGCGGGAGCTCTTAACAACAAGGTTGCTGGTTCCATCCCCACACGGGCCAGTGTGAGCTGCGCCCTCCACAACTAGATTGAAACAACTACTTGACTTGGAGCTGATGGGTCCTGGAAAACCACACTTTAAAAAAAAAATACGAAACTGGGTAAAGAGTATATGGAAGGGCTTTATAATATTCTTGCAACTTTTAAGTTTGAAAACTAGATCAAAGTAATAAGTTTTTAAAAGCTTAGAATGATAAAAAAGGGAGAACTATACTAAATGTTCTGTAAAGTTCTAACAAGACTATTAGCAGGAGCCAAATTCTGAAACCAAAGCTTTTGGGAAAAAAGACAGAAAGATTCCTGCACTCAGAAAGTTTACCGATGAGAGAGAGAGATAAGTAAACAAAACATTACAAAATCTTATGAAAAGTAAAAGAGGCTAAATAAAAAGAGAGGCTTACCCTTAATGAAGAGTTAAATAAATGGAGATATATGCCCTGTTCCTGGCTGGGAAATCTCAGTAATGTAAAGACATCAACTCTTACCAAATTAAGCTGAAAATTCCACGTAATCATCTAAAAACCATGTAATCTCAACGAAAATCCGAAGATCTTTTGTGGAATTTATTGATTCTAAAAAATTTTTGGAAGGAAAAATGAGCTAGATTAACCAAGAAATGTTTTAAATAACGAGGGAAAACTTTCCCTATCAGGTATCAAAATTTATGATAAGGCCATAGTAGTAATTTTAATGTTGATGTTGATATTAATAGTGATATTTGCATAAGAACAAACGGATACATCAGTGAAACAAATGGGACGATCCAGAAACAGATTCAAATGTATGAGGGAACTTGGTATATGATAAAAGTGGCATTTGAAATCATTGGAGAAAGTCAATAAATCGAGTTGGGACAATTAGCTACCTGTTTGAAAAAATAAAGTGATAGCATTATCTCAAACCATTCACAAAAATTAATTCTAGAGAGTTTAAAGAATAAAACCTAAAAAACCAATTTAGAAACAACCTGTGTCGGACAAAGATTTCTTAGATATAAAACCAAAAGCATGAATCATAAAAGAAAATGTTGATAAATTGAACTTCATCAAAATTATGAACTTCTGTGGCCTCAGGGTTTTTGAAAATTAATTTGGGGAACGTAATCAATAATGTTGTAAAGATTTTGTTGGGTATCCGATGGACATGCGTCCTATTTGGGAGACCACCTCAGAGATACTGTGGATGCCTGATCATGGCATTGTACACCAGAAGCTAAACATTAACGAATGCCAACTATAATTTTATATATATAATGTGATGGCTGGGTGTGAGGTCGGAGGGATAGAGGATGGGGGGAGGGGGTTTCACAGTGTGAGGGATATAAATGATGAACGTCTAAGTAGTACCTTGTCTTGTGCACCTGAAACTAATAAAAAAATTATGAACTTCTGCTCTTCAAATGATACTGGTAAGAGAATGAAGACAAGCTACAGAGTAAGAGGAAATGTTTGCAAATCACATATCTGATAAAGGACGTGTACCCAAAACATATAAGAACTCTCAAAACTCAATAATAACAAAACATCATCCAATTTTTCATGGGCAAAATATTTGAAGAGATACTATACCAAAGGTGCTCAACAATCATTAGTCATTAGGAAAACACGAATTAAAACCACGATGAAATACCATTACACGCCTATTAGAACATCTTTAAAAACAAAACAAAAACCTGACACTACCAAGTGCCGGAGAACTAGAAGTAACTGGAACTCTCATTCATTGCTGAAAGGAATGCAAAGTTGTACAGCCCCTTTGGAAAACAGTTAAACATACACTGACGATAGCCCCCACTTTGGCATCCACCCAAGTGAAATGAATACTCATGTTCACACAAAACCCTGATGCTGGAGTTTACAGCCACTGTATTTGTAATCACCACACACTGGCAACAAATGTCCCTCAACTGGGGAGTTTGGCAAAACAAACTCTGGTACATCCATACATTGCAACCTACTCAGCAGTAAAAGGAACAAACCAATGACACAAACGACAGGGCGGGTACAATGTAAGGGCATTACACGGACTGAAAGAAGCCAGTCTCAAACGGTTATATAGTGTATGATTTCATTTAGATGGGTTTTGAAAAGGCAGAACTCTAATGACAGCAAACAGGCAGTGAGTACTAGGCGTCGACTCTGAAGGGGGACCGAGGAATTTTTGGAAGTGATGGAACTATTGACCATGATGCTGGTTACACGACTGTGCTTATGCCAAAGCTTGAAGAAAAGTACACGAAAAAGGATGAATTTTACTATATGTAAATTATACCTTAATAAAAAAAATGAAAAAACATCCTAGCACACACGTGCACACAAACATACACAGAGAAATGTATGAGAACAAAGGGACACAGTGAAACTTTTGGGGGTGATGCACACGTTCATCATCTTGATTGTGGAGATCGCTTCATGGGTGTGTACGCATGTCAAATCCAGCAAATTATACTCTTTAAATATGTACAGTTTATTGTACATCAATTCTATCTCAATAAATCTGTTAAAAAAGGAAGAACTTATGAGAAGAAAATATAAGTGAATATGTTTAAAACCTTGGAGTAGGGACAGCCTTCTTAAGCAAGACCAAAAAAGCAAGAGCAAAAGCCATAAGGGAAAGGAATGATACACAGTCAAACCTTGTTTTATTGCACTTCACAGATACTGCGTTTTCATCAGCATCAAGACAGACACCCCCACCAGCAAAAAGATTATGGCTCACTGAAGGCTCAGATGATGGTGAGCATCTTTCAAGAATAAGGTACTTTTAATTAAGGTATGCACATTGCTTTTTTGACACATAATGCTTGTACACTGAATAGACTTCAGTGTAGGGTAAACATAACTTTTATATGGATTGGGAAACCAAAAAATTCGTGTGACACGCTTTATTGCCATATTTACTTTATTGCGGTGGTGTGCAACCGAAGCTGTAATATCTCCGAGATGTGCCTGTATATGACTACATCTACAGAAAATTGAAAGTTGAAAGTTTCCATCCTAACGACATTGTAAATAAATACAAAAGAAGGGTAGATTAGGGGGACATACTTGTAACATATACAGACGACCGATAAGTAATATCCAAGATATAAAGAACTACAAATCAATAAGAAAAAACAAACAACCCAATAGAAACATGAGCAAAAGTTTTAATAAGCAACTAAGAAAAGAGGAAATGCCCATATCAATAAATATATCAAAGGAGGATAAATTAACTCACTAGAAATCAGAGAACTATGAATTAAAACAAGACATTACTTTTTGCCTAACAGATTAACAAAAGATTTAAAAGACTGTATCAAGTGTTGGCAGTGGTATAGGGAAAGAGGTGTTCCCACATGCTGTTGTTGGAAGCACTCATTCCAACCATAGTTTGGTGAGCAATTTTGTACTATTAAAATGTAAAATGTGCAAACTCTTCAATCCAATAATTCTACTTTTCATTGCCTACCCTAGAGAAACACTTGCATATATCCATAAAGAGTTAATGGGAAAACCCAAAAAGCTAGAAACTATCTCTCAGTGATTCTCAAACTATGGGTGGTAAAGGACCAGTTTGTTATTGTTCTTTTTGTAAACTTCCAGTCCGAAGGACATTCTGACACCTGCTACAACACAGATACACCTTGAGGACATGATGCTGAGTGATACACAGCAGGCAGAAAAAGACAAATGCTTTGTGATTCTACTAATATGAGGTCCCTAGAGGAGTCAAATTCATAGAGACAGAAAGCAGAATGAAAGGGGACCGGGGAAGAGGGGAAGGGAGAGTAAGTGTTTAATGGGGATGGAATTTCAGCTTGGGAAGATGAGAAAGTTCTGGAGATGGATGGCGGTGATGGTTGCTCACCAGTGTGAATGTACATAATGCCACTGTGCACTTGAAAATGGTCAGCATGGTCAATTTTGTGTTGTGTTTACTTTGGCACAGTTGTAAAGGGAAACGGGCAATGGTACACGCATAGCCCAGAATTCAGTGCAGTGTGTCCTGTCAGAAGCACTGACCCACCTCACTCGCTCAGGCATACTGCTGAGGGAAACAGCAGTCTGCAGAACACTACATAGTATCACCTATGGAGGAAAAAGAAAAACTGCAGTTCTGGTTTGAAATATGCAGAAAAGGATCTGAAGAACAAATACAACCTGTTAACACTGGTTTCCTCCGGGGCTGGCAAAGGAGAACTACCTATAATGTTTGGCTTAAATAACAAAAACATATTCATTGTACTACTTGAAGAATTGCTTTTTATAAAAAAAAAATTAAAAGGATGAGTCAACTACAGAAAATCTACAGTACGGTTAGTAAGAAGGCACAGGTGCTGTGGGGACACAGGGGACACCCAATCCCAGCCTGGGGAAAACAAGGAAGGCTTCCTAGAGGAAGTAGAAAAGAAAGCCTGAAAGGAGTTTTGAAAGACGAGTAGAAACTACCCAAGAAAAATGTGAGTGGAAACAAAAAATGAAGAGGGTATTGTATGTGCGGAGGCATGAGGTGGGAAAGAACAGCTTTTTCTCTGGGAAAGGGAACTATTAGTTTGGTGCAAAAGTAATTGCGGTTTTTGCAATTATTTCCAACCTTTTAAACCGCAATTACTTTTGCACCAACTTATAGTTTACCAGGTGTGAAGCCCAGAACCAACGTAGATGAGTAGAAGTTTGGGCTTTTACACTGGACAAAACAGGGAATTTGTAAAGCTTATAGGCGTCACCTATAAGTTTTACAAAGATCATTCTAGCTGCTGTGCAGAAAAATGTATTGGACAGTTAATTGTGGACGTAAAACGGCCACTTTGAAAGCTACTTTAGCAATCCAGAACAGAAATGATAAAGGGAGTGGGGGTTGAAGGGGGGCAGGCAAGGAATAACAGAAGGGTCTTTTTAATTTTTAAAAATTGTCAATTACAGTTGACACTCAACATTATTTTATATTAGTTTCAGGTGTACAGCATGGTGGTTAGACATTTACATAATTGAAGAAGTGATCCCCTGATTACTCTAGTCCCCACCTGGCACTATACATAGTTATTACCATATTATACACTATATTCCCTATGCTGTACTTTACATCCCCATGACTATGTGTAACTACCAATTTGTACGTCTGAATCCCTTCCTCTTTCTCACCCTGCCCCCCAGCCCCCTCCCCTCTGGCAACCATGAGTTCAGAGTGGTGTTTGATACTGGACATTTTAAGTGTGAGTAGGATTTCCAAGTGGACGTGTTCAATGGAGAGTTGGATTATACAGGTCTGGAACTGGGGAGAAAGGCCTATCAGAACCACATATCTGGGAACCAGGTTAGGGACACCATGAGAATTCAGTCTCTTCTGTACCATAAACCCCATCCTCCCTACTGACTCCTTTCCATCATCACCTGAGTAAACTCAAGTCTCTCTCAACTTTGAGGCAAAAAAACCCCAACCTTTCTTCACTCTATCCTGCTATTGTTTACTCCTCATAGAACAACAGAAAATTCCTGAATGAGTTGGTGCTCAGTGTCCTTCCCACTTGCCACCACTCCACAAAAATAGTGACTGCAAAGGCCACTAAACCTAACAGATGCCTTTAGTCCTCATCTTACACTGGTCTCTCAGGAGCATTTAATACAGTAGTAAATGCACTCCTTCTTTCCTCCCTCCCTCCCTCTCTCCTTCTGTTAGTACTCTGTTCCTTTGGCTTTTAGGGCACCTCACCCACCTGGTTTTCCTCCTACATCTCTCCCCATTCCTCAACTTCTTTTGTGAGCTCCCCCTCTCCTACCTCATACTGCCTCTATATCCAAGCAAAGCCAGATAGAACATGATTGGAAAACTATTACGGAAGGGTTACAAATTCGATTGCAGGTAAGCCTGAGAGCCTAAAACAAAAATGCTTCTCTCCCTACTAAAAATCAACATCAAATGAATAAGCACAGTTTTCTGCTGAAGTAACCCACTGTGGTAGGCTAAACGGCAAAAGGTGTCCAGGTCTTAATCCCCAGAGTCTGTGAACATCTTACCTTATGTGGCAAAAGAGACTTTGCAGAGAAAAAAAGATGTTGAAGATATAATTAAGTTGAAGACCCTGAGATGGGGACATGATCCTGGATTATCCTGGTGGCCTCAACATAATCACCAGCGTCCTTATAAGTGAAAGGAAGGCAGGCAAGTCAGACAAGGAGATGTGAAGACAGGAGTAGAGGAGTATAAACTAGTAGAACCATGTCAGAGGGGCATTTGGCAGTAAGGACTAAGATTACGAACGCATGTCATTTTTGATTCCACCCCTAGGTAAGTGCCCTAGAGCAAGCAGACAGTGACATGTTCTCAAAATGTGGTCCACAGATCCCGGGGTTTCCCGAGACCCTTTCAGAGGGTCTATGAGATTCAAAACTATTTTCATCATAGTATTGAGACGCTGTTTGCCTTTTTGACCATGTTGATGTTTGCAAGGATGGTGCAAAAGCAAAGGTGGGAGGAAAAGAAAGAGCAGAGGTGGGTAAAACTGCTGGTTCCTCGGTGCGGGCCAAGGCAGAGGCAGCGTTTTCACCACCACACACTTAGGAAATGTCCCTGATGCAGCCATCAAAATGATGGACTCTCCAGCCTTGTGCACATGGCTTTCGAGTAGTCTCTGTACCAAAACAGAAAGTGCAGACAAAGCACGCTGAAGCACAATGGTTGCCCAAGGAAAAGCGCCTGTGAGATTGAGTTGGGAACTGAATGAGTCCCTTTTGCCATGGAACACCATTTTTCTTGAAATAACAACTGACAGATAAATTATGGCTATTCAGATTTGAGTATTTGGCTGGCATTTTCTCGAAAATGGACAAAGTGAGCCTGTCACTTCAAGAAAAACAACTGACAGTATCTGGCGCCAATGATAAAATGTGAGCTTTCAGGCAAAAATGAGAATTTTGGAAAACTTGCAGCTCCACCATAGGTTTGGCAGCTTTCTGACACTTAAAAGACTTCTGATGAGAGCAGTGGTGACATTAATGGCTGTAATTATTTGGCACTGCATAATAATGCATTAACTATGTCAATATCTGAAAGGTCTGCAGAACTCAGTGAACCGATTATTTTCCAAATTGTCAAAGCACAATGTCATAAAACCATGCGCAGGCAAAAGATCTATTGAAGTACAAGGTAGACCAAAGGCTTTTAATGTAACAAACTATGGAAAGTTGGTTGATATGGTTTCCAAATCCATCTTAATCTTTAAGAAACTACTACCATGTGTCCCCAAAAATAACACCTAACTGGACCATCAGGTCCAATGCATCTTTTGGAGCAAAAATTAATATAAGACCCAGTATTATATTATATTAGACCCGGTCTTATATTATAGTAAAATAAGAGCAGGTATTATATTACATTATATTACATTATATTATACCCGGTCTTATATAAAATATAGTATAATACCAGATCTTATATTAAATTTTGCTCCAAGAGACACATTACAGCTGATGGTCCGGCTAGGTCTTGTTTTTGGGGAAACACAGTACTTGTTGAGGATTGATGTAGTATTAAAGAATATCCCAAATTATCTGAAAAGACTATTAAAATACTCCTTGTTTTTCTAATTCCCCATCTGTGTGATATACTCTAACTAAATCATAATAGATCAAATGCAGAAGCAGATATTAGAATCCAGATGTCTCCTATTAAGTCTATTAAAGAAAATTGCAAAAATTTCCTGTTGTTTTTTTCTTTGCTTTGGAAAAGTCATTTTTCATTTAAAATACTATTTATGTTAACATGTAATGGGCTTGTTGTTATTATTTTTGATCAATAAACATTTTTAAATTCTCTCACTTATCATTTCTAATACATTGAATATAGATATAAACCCACATACACAAATTTTCTTAGGAGTGTAAAGGGGTCCTGAGATCAACAAGTTTGAGAACCACTGCCCTAGAGAAAGTCTGACAAGGACTCACGTGTGGGAATGTTTGTAGCAGTGCAGGCTCACTGCTACGTTTTATCGTGCTTTTATCGTGCTCCGTTGTTTTATTGTGCTCCGTTTTGACACCCTTCATGGGTATTGCGTTTCTTACAAATTGAAGGCAAGACCCTCCACCAGCAAAGACTCACTTGATTGCAATATTTGCTTAATTACGGTGGTCTGGAACCGAACCCGCAGTATCTCTTTTGGTGTGCCTGTACTGCCTGTAAAAGCAAGAAACTGGGGGAAATCTAGTAGTCTATCAATAAGGAATGGTTAAATAAGCCATTGTATAGCTATTCTGTGGCATATTACGGCGTTTATTAAAATGAAGTAAATCTAGATGTAGCCAAATAAAAATGTTTCCAAAACACCGAATGAAAAAACTTGCAGGACATGTACAGTATGGTATACTTTTTGTAGAAATAAAAATACAACACATTTTCTAGAGCAAAGAAACAAACAAAAAACCTGGAAAGCTGCCAGGGTATATACCAAACTGTTAACAGTGGCTGCCTTGGGAAGGGGGGTAAGAGGACCTACGACCGTGGGTAATGACCAAAGTGTACCTTAACCCCATCCATGTGTAATGTTTTCAGGGTTTTCTTTTTCTTGCAAGGAGGATGCACTAGTGTAATTAAAAATAATTAGGAAAAAGGAATAAAGCAACTGGTCAAGTCCACTGCTATGAGAAAGGGGACTCGCTCCGAGTCCAGGCTGAGAGGGCCAACGTATTTGATGAGTCTAGGAATGAGCCACTAGGGGTGAAATCGGCTGACGGAGCGGGTGGCTGGCTGAAATGGTGGCCACCTGGATGGCGGAACTTTCTGGGTCAGACTCCTCCTGCTCCCTTCCGGGACTGAATACAAAGAAGGTCTTCAGGGCCGCAGAGCTCAGCCTCTCCCGCTTCCGCGGTCACGAACCTCGCGCTGATGCCTACAAACACTTTGGCCATTCCTGGTCCCTGATGCCCACTCCCCGTCCACATCAGACGCAGAGCTGGCTGACGGCTAAGGCAGGGCCTCCCTAAGCGCCAGACCCGAGACTACGACCTCAGTCGGGGTGGCACACCGAGACACTCTGAGACTCCGGGAGCGTGACGGGGTGGGGAGTGTAATAGAGGGTAACTAGGTCCGGGGGGAATGGGGGAACGCAGTTACCAAGTAAGTCGCGGGAGGTGGAAAGCAACCCACAGACTCTTCCAGCTGCTGCCAGGCAGGCTTCGCTTTCGAAAGTAGCGCCACAGCGTTCCCATTGGTGTTCCACTCCAGCCAACCAGCAGGTCTCCCTGTGACCCACTCCTAGATTAAGAGGCCAATCAGAAGAGGCTATGTGCGTCGCATTGTGTAGGACCAATTAAAGGCTTGTTCACTTCTGACTGACGTGTGAACAGCCAACCAGAAGGGCTGAGGTCTGGCGATTCAACCTCCTGTTTCACCCTCTGGACCCTGTCCTTTTCCCACCGGTGCCTGGAATCTAGTTGGATCAGGGAGAAATAACCAAAAAGGAGCTCCAGGCTGAAGGGATGGTGGCCCAAGACGCAAAGTAATGTTTTCCCGAGTTTCCAAGAAGGTCGGCCCCGAGGTCCGAGGAGCCTGTGATTCGAATGTCAGTGCTGCTCTGGGCTTGACCTCAACTTTTCCAACCTGAGAAAAGTGTTGGTCGTGAGAACGCCTCAGATGGTATTGCTTTTGCCTGCAGGCTGATTGCTTCATTGTTCCCCAAAGTCAGGTGGGAAGAAACCTGGGAACATTCAGGGCCTTTAATTAAGAGTGGTGGTTTATCTACAGTGAAGAATGGTAAGGATGCACAATTAGCAGTAATAAATACTGCTTCTAGAACAACCCAAATGAAATGTGTGGATAAATTTTTAAAAACCTAACAGCAGTATAATTACAATTAAACGTACCCCAAAAAATGCAAATTAAAACTAAGAAATACCATTTCCCCCGAATAGTTTGGATAATTATTGTTTAATGTTTTGCCACTTTTGGCAAAGAAACTTTTTGTGGGGAAACAGGAATTTCTCCACTTCATGTGGAGAAGACAGAAATCCTAGTTTGCTGTTAAGTGGGAGCCTAAACTGTACCCTTTAAGAAGGCAACTGAGTAGTACCTAATCAAAATGTAAAATGTGCACATCCTTTGACCCAGCACTGCTCTAAGAATCTAGCCTACATACATGCAAAGTACATGAGCAAGGTTATATGTAGTATTACTTGTAGTAGTGAATGATTGGAGACAAATTTCCATCAATAAGTGAATCAGGAAATTGCGATACAACTATACTATGAAATGTTATGCTGCCATTTTAAAAAATGAGGTAAATTTCCATATATTTCCGTGAAAGGAAGTCCACAATATGTTTCAAAGTGAAAAAATTAAGTTGCAAAATAGTACATGTAATAGCCCACTTGAAAAAAAACTATATACAAGCATGTGGATATTCATATCATACATGTATATTGTGTGAATATGTCTATTCATATATACGTGTTTATATTATTTGTGCATAGAAAAAGGTCTGGGAAAACACATACCAAAATAAGTTATTCTTGGAGAGTGGGAATAGGAAGAGGGAATGAGGAGAAATCTCTCACTTTTTACACATTTATGTTGTTTGAACTTTGTCAACTAGCATTAATTACTTTTGAATTTTTACCACAAAAGTTTTTCACAAAATAGGCGCTTTTGTAATCACAACAATCAACAAAGTTATAATTTATGTAATGCAAATAAGAATAATTTCTTACGGGTATGAGGTGACTATTTCATTTAAAAATTTCAGCTAAAAGACCTAGAATAAAATCAACACCGAGTTTCAGTGTTGTCCCCACGACTTGATAGAACAGGATGTTGCAAACAAAATTTAATCAGGTTAAGTGAAGTCACTAATTTCTGGGAGAGAAAACTACGCCACAGCAAACTCCATCACATGGGGAAAATTGTGATTTCCCCTTTTTGGTGGCATCACCTCCAGGCTTTACTCCTTGGCAAGGACTGGAAATCATCAGAATCAGAGATTTAAGATACTTCAAATATCACTTAGTCAAATCTCCTCATTTTATAGTTGAGAAAACAGGCCTGGAGTGGTGAAGCAATTTGCCTGCCTAAGGAGCTCGATACCACAGAGAGCTCCAGATCCCAGCTGACTATACCGGACCTATTATTCTTTCTACTTCTTTTCAGATCTTCCTGACTCTTCATTCTGATGACATATTAGGAAATTAATCTTATGAGTATCAGACACCCCTGTATTTAAACTTTAGAAAAATGCACAACAATATATATATATCCCTCCATTAGCACAGATGATCAAAAGTTGACTGTATTTGGACAAAACACATTGGTATGATAATACCAATACATTTTCTTGAAAATATACAAATTTCTGTGAATCTAACTGTATTTTATTGTTCACTTTAGAACGACTGTTTTATCCAATTTCTGATTGCTCTTCAATTGGCACTACCTCTCAATCCTTTACTTTCAGTTTCTCTATATCAAGTAGTTGGTTATCTACTGTATACAAACACTTAAAACCACCAGAGGAAGTACTAAAGGAAGCCTGCCTTGATTTAAAGAATCCTTTTGTAATGTCAATAATTACCCCACTTGGTCTGTTTTGTAAGGAATGAGTTTTCTGTTCTCAAAAGCATAGACAGAAAGATAGATAGACAGACAGACAGACAGACAGACGGATGATAGAAGATAGAAAATAAAATTGAAATAGGGAACAATTTTGTACAAACAAGGCAAAGTGATAATAAGAATGAGGGGTGGGGAGTGGCAGAGAACCACAACCTAAATTAGTCACAGACACAGAGCGTTTATATTTTACAAGTGAATTTGAATACTGCCAGGTATAAATGGACTAACAGCCACCTAACCTTCAAGCTATAATTAAAGTGGGGTCCAGTTTTAGATTCCATGACACGTTCAGGACCTTGGAGAGATTTCGGAATAATAAAGGTAAATAGGTTCATAATGAGCCAAATGAGAAAAATTAGAACTATTATTGTGTCTGAGACGACTAGGGGTGACTCAACAGTCCTCAAGGATATGAATAGCCATTTCTGTGAGCAGCTGGTCTAGATTCCACAGCAGAAAGTAGTTTTACATAAATTACTAAAATATATATTTGAAGATAGAAGTATTTTGCTTAGGATAGCTCACCCAACAAAAACCCAGAAAGTCTGAATGCTGTCCATCTGTCCCACCCTTTACTTGCTCAAGGATCCTTTGAGATAAGGATCTCAAAGAATGGGTCAAAGTATAGATAAGGCATCTTTGGAATGTGAACATTTAGATTTCTGGGTCTGCTACTATGTTCAGAATTCGTTGCTAACCTGTTCCCTAGGTCCCAGTGTAAGGGTGTAAGGTTGAGCGCTTCCACGCTATGGGGAAAGGGAATTAATTAGCAGTAAACACCTAGATGCATGCATGAACTTGAATTCCTCATAAAACTATGTTTTCTCCTCAGTGTTGATGGGTAAAAAGACTTGGATTGAGGGTTCTTTTGGGATCCCATTACTGTGCTAATGGCCAATTTGACTCCAAAGAAAGGGAATTTACCTGATTTTTTTTTTTTAAAAAGACACTGGACATATAGTTAGATGTGCCTGGATGTCATGCAGGGACTCGCCTCCTGATCCCCGCACCAGAACGCAGGATATAGTGAGGCCAAAAAGGACCACCCACGGAGCCATGGATAGGGGGTTCATACCACTATGTTCTCGCTGGCGGCTGGGCTGGAGACACAGGAAGCAGGCTCCACAAGATGTGTGATGGGCCGTCCGCTTCTCTGCCAACCAACCAACCCACCCACCCCCTAGCTCAACCACGGCAGTTATATCAGTGACTAATGGCTAACTGGTTACAGCTGATGGCCAACTAGTCACAGCTGATAGCCATCTACTACCTGAGCCAGCACCTTTCCACATGAGGCTGAGAGCCTGGAAACTGCTCTCTGGGACTCTGTCCCCACACTGGACCTCTTATTTTGTCCCTAGCATTTTCTCGTTGTGGAGACAAAGCCCCAAAAAGCAGTTTCCAGGCTCTCGGCCTCACATAGAAAGGTGCTGGCTCAGGTAGTAAATGGCCATCAACTGTGATTGGATGGCCATCAGCTGTGGCTAGTTGGCCGTCAGCTGTAACCCGTGAGCCATTGGCCACTAATATAATTGCTGTGGCTACGCTAGCAAAAAGAATGGGGGCTAGCAAGAGCGGATTGCAGAGAGGTGGATGCCGCCGGTGAGAATATATTGGTTTGACTCCCCTATCTATGGCTCCGTGGGTGTTCCTTTTTGGCCTCACCATGTCCTGCGTTCTTATGTGGGGAGCGGGAGCTGAGACCCTGCCGGACGCCCTGCATGACTTGTCTTATATAGACATCTCCTGAACTAAAGTGTAAGAAGTAGTAAGGTCATGAAGAAATAGAATGTAATCATGTTTTTATTTGTACCATGACCACCCACCCCATCTCCAGCCCAGGTTTTAGTATAAGGCTGGGCACACAAGAGGTTATTAATTAGTACTTGTTAAATGAGGATCATCTCTCCAACATTTTGTTAATATTTTCTCTTATACCTGCTTTTCTAGTTATTCTCTCATTATCTTATATTGCTGCCTATGAAGTATGCATCTCTCATGACTCCTCTTATCTCACAGAAACATCTATTCTCCCTATCCCGTCAGACATTTTAGTTATGTAATTCCCAAACTATTCAAACCTTTTTTTTTTTTTAAGGAAGGCAAAGCTCACAGTGGCCCATGTGGGGATCGAAATGGCAACCTTGGTGTTATCAGCAGCACGCTCTAACTCTAAACAACTGAGCTAACTGGCCACCCCTATCCAAACCTCTTAACGTCGCCAATTCTACCCCACTCCTCTACTTCACCCAAGTATAGTTAAGTCACCTTAGTTCAGGTTTTGACCACATCACTTTCCATCCCTTCTTCCCATGCTCAACGACATGATCAAAACTAGTTTTGACTTCCCACACAACTAGACTCTTCCTTCATCTCATTCCAAACCTCTCCCCAAAACCCACCTTGTGTACCAAGCCATTTCAGAACACATTGGGCAGGTGAAAATACCCATCCATCGAAAGTTCTGAGTTGACTCACTTTTCTGCCTGCATCAAAGCCATTCGAAAGAAACAGATTTTATCTCAATGGAGGTAAAAAGCCTATAAAAGAAATAGTGTTTGTAGGTGGTGTGTGGGTGTCTTGGTGCAGGGACACAAGTGCACACGTTGTTTATGTAACATACAGCACAGGTACACACACACACTAAATCCATTCTGCCCTATTTGACACAAGCTTACAAGCCAAATCTGCTAAATCCAATGCAAACCACAGGTACTGAGTCCTACAGCTACCTGCTACAAGTGCATTACCTGTGTGACAAAGTCAACTGCCAGTTGCAAGGACAGGTAAAGAGCACTACAGGTAGCTAGGGTTCTGCTTTCTTTAGAAATTTAAGTGCAAAACTGACTTACCACCTCAGGACACTGACCATGTTGTATGATTTCTTCACAATACCCAGCATATCCTAGACCCTAAAAAGTACAGGACAACAGAGGCGTGCTTCACAGTGGTTTAATATGAACAGAGTTGAATATGACATTGTCTGACAGAAGAATGAATAGTCTGCTGAATCAAAGCCCCGAGTCAGGATATATACACAGCAGAAATGGGGCCTCAGGCTCTCAGCACTTATGCACAGTCAAAGAAGGAATCTCTAAAAAAAGTAACAGAGGAGAGAAATCCAAAAGGCAGCAACAACAGCAACGTTGGGGAGATGGGAAAGGGAGCAGAGCCTCTCTCTAGGGGCTGCTCAGCCCCTGGCACAAGCCAGATTCAGCAGCGGGACCGCTGATCTGGGTCAGGGAACATCAACACTTATGTGGAGTCCAAACCCATATGCTAGTCTGTCCGGTCCTAGTCTGTCCCATGAGGATGTGGTCCTATCAGAATCGGTAATCCTTTGCCCCAAGACCCTGGATAGAGAACTGCAATCCTTCAATGGGAGGGAGACTAAGCAGAGCCCCACTTCTCACCTGCCTCCAGAGTTAGCTTGCTCCCATCCTACACCTGGACCACGTGACGGGCCCCAGCAAACTAACCACTACCTCCCAGACAAGGCCAGGAAAGTTGGCGGCCTCAAGAAGCTGCCTGAGACTGCAAGGCCTGGGAAATCCATAGCCAGCTGTGAGCCCTAGCTCAGCGCCTGGGACAATGCTGGAGTTCCGAGGGAAACATGTGTGGCCAGTCCTGTAACCCCCGGGAGCCCCGCTGTGTGGTTTGCGCATGTGCTTCTGCCCTTTGGCAGTACTAAGTGAGAGGGTGGAAGGGAGAATGGAAGTACCTAGAAAGCGACCCACTCCCACCTTCAAGGAGCTGCCCCCAGCCCTCAAGCCACCAACTGCAAAGCTAACCATAGGTAGCCAGGGCTTGGGGAGGGGGAACTGCAGGCTCAGACTGACTCACCTGCTGGGAGCCCTACTGCCTTAGGGCTTCCTTCTGACTCGGAGGCAGCCATGATGGGGAGCCCAGAAAACCCACACACACCCTGCTCCATATGACAGACTGCTCGGACTCTAGGAGGGTTACTGCCATGAAAAGCATCAAGGGAGAGAGAAAGTAACAAAGGAAAACTCTTGACAAAACTGGGAACAGGCCTAGAGAAAACAAGAAGAGATTTTGCGTCTCTACCACCCTCCCAAGAAGGAAAAATTTCATGCAGGTAGGAAAGGCAGGGTTTTTCCCTGCTCATCGTTCCTGGTTAAACCTAAGAGTAAGAAAAATCCCCTGGACTCGCGGCATCGGTTCGTAGCCAAGTGCCTTGCCAGCACCAGGCCCGCCCCCCACCCCCAGCTTTGCCTCCTGGTATGGGTAAACCCCAAGAAACTGCCTTCCAGCACAGTCCTCCCACCCACCCCCCAACCCCAAGCAAAGGGCATCTGCCTGTGGTTTCCCGCCCCTCCTCAGAGAGAAGGACCCCAGCACAGAGCCCACGGTGTAGTCAGGTACCAAGGAATACAATGGCAGACAGCGTGTCAGACCAGGGGATGGGCAGCCGACTTCAGATCAAACAGAGAGAGAGGCTTAGTGTAAAAACCAATGTTATTTCAGCAGGAGAGCAGAGGGCAAGTGGGGAGAGGGGCTCCTACTGGCGCACCTTCCCGGGGACGTAGCTCCTGTCAATGGCCTCCTCCTGCAGGAACATGTGTAGGCAGCGTTCATTCTGAGCGAGTGGGTGCCCAGCGATTCTGGAAAGAGGTCAACATGGTTAGCAGGAGCATTCGAGATCAAGGGGAACTCGCAGAGAGACAGGGCTATGGACAGGGGAGGAAGGGCAAGGTCAGCCCTGAGGTCCAAGCAGGCAGAGGACTTCGGCAGGGCGTCATGTCGATGGTGACAAGGTAGCAGAGAAGGCGGCTCAAGAGGTGAGGAGGGAGAGCCCTGGACACACCCAACCTGCAGCACCTTCCCAGCTTCTGCTCAAAGGAGTGGAGTCCAACTGCCCAGTCCGCCCACCATACAATCGGCACCACGTCATGTCCCCCATTACAGAAGAGGTGACAGAAGAAACACACAGGAGGCCCCTGCCAGACAAAGGAGCAAGAGCAGCCCCCAGCACCTTGGCTTACTTGTTAATAAACTGTTCGAGGCCCTGCCTCCTTTCTTCGATGAACGACTCCTCAAAGATCCCTTCATCGCCTCGAAAAGGGAGCTGCCGCTTCAAGGCCTTCCCAGGCAGTGGTGGTACTACAATCTGCAGGCAGACGCAAAATGGCAGCCACTCGGGAGAGCTGACAAGGGAGGTGGGGGTAAAGCCTTGTGCACCTCATTTCCTAAGGCACACGGTCCACAGTCCCACAGCCAGCAACTTGCAAGAACTGACCACAAGAACAGTCAGGACGGCCCCATCGAGGGTCAAACCGACTGTTTCTGTGGGAGGGTAGGCTCACCATCTCAAAAGACAGGAAAGAAACTGCAAACGCTCCTCACTCTCGTTAACACTCCACTACCACCCCAGACCCAAGCTGGGCCTCTGCTGACACTGTACTTCCCATGCTTAGCACCTCAACGAGTTAAGCTGTATACCTGTACTAGCCACTAAGTCGAATCAGACTTTTTCTTGAACTTACCACCACTTTCAAGTTCCAAAGGTTCTCACCCACACGCAACATACTGGGACTTGGTAGGCAGACTGTGCTCGCCCTCTCCGTCGCCTTACAGATTTTATCGATCTGCTCTTATGCCCTGTCAGCCCATGTAGATGTCCTCCTCCAGGAGGGCCACACCGGGAGCGGGGCCGTACCTTACTATCTCGCTCCAGCTCATTTTTGAGCCATTCAAAGTCACTGTAGCGCCGCCGTACGCAGGACTCCTTCAGCTTGAAGATAGGCAGGTTTGTCTACAGGGAAGGCAGAAGGAGAGAACGTGGTAAGGAACGTTCAGCCTGCGGTGGCTGCCTGTCAGAATCACATGGACAGGTCCCAGTGAAGTAGCTCCTACAACCCTTCAAAACACCACCAGGTGAATACCAGTCCTTACCACATCCAGCCTTGTCGCAGTTCAAAGGCACTTGCTGCTTAGAATGCTTCCCACAAATAGACTTGAAGTTGTATGTAAATATGTATGTACAAGGGTTTTCATTGCATCTTATTATTTGTAATAATGAATGTCCATCAATAGATAATTGCTTAAATAAATATGGGACGCTTGTACAGTGGAATACTATACAACTGTGAAAAGAATGTGAAAGAGATACGTGCCGGTTTAGAGATATATTAAGCATTAAAATCAGAACAGTACAGAATAGCTTGCCTCCATTTGGCTTTCAAAAGGGGTATGTTTATGTGTACATATTTATGAATATTTATGGAAAGGTACTGGTAACAGTGACTGACTTTGGAGAAAAAGATTAGAGAACTGGGAAGGGTGGGAGGGTCACATTTTTCATTGGACAATTTGAGTTTATCATGTGCCTGTATTACATTTTTAATTGAAAAGTGAATTTAAGTTCCCTGTAAAGGAGAGATAAGCGCCTCCAAGGTATGGCTCTCTCTGCTTTTCCTGTCCAAATCCTCTCCATTCTACAAATGCCAGCTCACGTCCCACTTCCTCCAGGAAATCTTTCCCGACAAACACCAGCTTAATTTATTGGTCTCCCTCTCCTCGGACCGTTTTATTGGTCTCCCTCTCCTCGGACCGCCTATAGAGTTACACTGTAGTATTGCCCGGACCACTATTGTTTTATGCAACCTGTTGAGTCTTGCTGCCTAACTAAACTATAACGTCACTGCAATCAGTACTCCTGCATCCCCCTAAATGCACACTATGCAAGCTACTCAATAAATACTCAGTTGATTCAGAGGCCCTTTGTATCTGTTTACCCTCTCCTTATCCCGAAAGTGGAGCAGAAATAGCAATTATGTTAGGTTGGCTTAGCGTAGCTCACTCCCTGATATAAACCAGCCGATTCCCACCTCTTAATCACTGAGCATTTTCCCAAGATTCTAATGGCAACATGAATCCCCAACAAACAAAAAGCCCTTATCCTCTCTCTTGTCTATGACTTCTAAACAGAAATGGCCAACTACACGTATTAGTGCTGACTGTACTTCCGACCAGCTAATTTGAGAAGTAGTCCCTCTCCTTTCTCCACAGCAGGGCAGGAGTGGAGCCCCTAGGAGCTGTGCTAGAGCTTCGCAGTCCTCTGTGCATCGCACTTTGTAGTCCTGAAGTCTGCAAACGGTCTTGTCAGGATCCAGGTCTAAGTCATCAGAAGCCCAATAACTGGTCAACTTACATTAGTTACTATTCTACCTGGGACTGAAGTCCAAGGAATGTCAGTGGGTTGAAGTGGAGTGAGCTACATGTAAAGTAATACTTTATTATCTAAACTGTTCCTTAGAATAAGAAACTGAAAACAGTGGTTTCTTCCGAAAGAGGAACCTCTGGAGGGCACAGGGAGGGAGACTTAAATTTTTATAGTACATCTTTTTTGTACCTTTTGAATTTTGTACACTTGTATGTATTAACTATTCAAGAAAAAGCATTACAGAGGACGTTCTCGGAATCCTGCAAGAAATACATATGTGTATCAAATCGTCACATTGCCCACCTTAAACTTACACAATGTTACCTTTCAATTATCTCGCAATAAAGCTGGGGGGAAATAATCCTACAAGACAAGAAGCCCTTCAGTGTCATCTGATTCTAGATTTCCACCACAGTTCATTACAAATGCTGTGATCCCCAAAGAGCAGAACCTTAACTAGTCGGCTTTTACAGAAGCCAACAGAAGGATCAAGGAAAGAAAAAAAATGCTGAGTGGTTTCTTCCAAGACACAAGAAAACCACCCACTGCCATTCTGTAAACTTCCTCCTTTGACTCAGATTCTTTCCCTACCCCCACAGGATGCTGACAGTTACTGGCCTTTCATCTCAGCATCTACTGTGTTTCCCTGAAAATAAGACCTAGCTGGACAATCAGCTCTAATGTGTCTTTTGGAGCAAAAATTAATATAATACCCAGTCTTATTTTACTATAAGACCAGGTGTAATACAATGTGATATAATACTGGATCTTATATTAATTTTTGCTCTAAAACATGCATTAGAGCTGACTGTCCCGCTAGGTCTTATTTTGGGGGAAACACGGTAGCCATCTAAGGAAGGGGCTACTATGTACTAGGACAGTCTCCCAGCTCCAACCTACAGATCACCTGGGCTCTGACCAACACAAAGTCAAGGAAAAGGAGAGAAGCAAAGTTCAAGTCCAAAGGACAACTGACATTTGAAAATTTCCATACACATCATGTGAAGTCACCAGGACACCTCTCCAGACTCCTCATTTCTTGGGGGGATGGGAGGGGGAGAATTCTTTCCTGAGCAAAATGAAAGAGAACAGCTTCAGAAATAGCTATTATACAAAGAAAAAAAGTCAAGAGGCATCTGCTTCTGCCATTCACAATGCCTGACGCCCAAAGTCCATTCTCTGAATCTCATGCTCCTTATAAGGCCTACTGTGACCACTTAAAGCAACTTAAAACTAAACGATTTTCACCAATTTTTCCGAACATAGTTGAAAAAAATTGTAAAAGCCTTTATATATATATATATATATATATATGTATATATATGTATGTATGTATATATATATATGAACAATACAAATGAACTCCAAACCCACAGAACCAGGAACTGCCCCCAGCCCTGCCATCACTATGCAATTGGAAATTGTGGAAAGGACTGATGAAAAGCCTAGTGGGCAGAAAAATTTTGTACGCTTCAGTTTTGCAACTAAGCATAGCCAGAGAGAGTGAAGTGTAGTGGAAAGAATATGATGGGCTTTGGAGTCAGGCAGGCCTGGGTTCAAACCGCAGCCCCGCCAGTCATTAGCTTCGTGTACTTGGGCAAGTTCGTGAAACTGGATTCCTGTTCAGTTTCCTAACTGTAAAATGGCGTTTTTCTAAGCGTTTAAAAACTAAAACCTGGTTCAGTGCCTGGCACACAGCAGTCACTGTTATTAGAATGCCTGAAGTAGAGCGTGATCTCATTCATAATCCCTAAGGCCCTTGGGTAGTGTCCCTAAAGCCCCCACAGCAGAGTCCTTACACTGAACAAGTTATGGCCAGTCCTCCCCAGGTAATTACGTTCTGTACCACTAAATGTTCCCAGCCTTTATGATGTTTTGAGGGCTCTAACTTCCATTCTTCCCCAAAGAGATGATTTCAAGTAGTTCTTATCTATGTAGGTGAGTTTTTCTCATTTTTTCCTATTCGCTTTTCTTTCTTCAGTTTGGGCTTTGGCAAACTTGGAATTTGCAGGCCATCATTTCGCAATTAGATTTCAATGCCCAGGGAGGAGCACATGCTCTCATTCATTCATTCAAAAATGAAAGCACATACACTCTTTTAGGTCTTCAAATGCTGTTTGAGCAGCATGCTGTCCACAGAGAATATTCTGGCCCTCTAGTCTGAGAAGAAAACATAAGGAAAATTAGAAAATGGTTCTCAAACTTTTTTGCCCGTAACCACTTCGACTGGGCAAAAGAACCTGCAAACCATGTACGCTGTCTGCACATTCCATCGTTGCATTGTGGACTAAGAACTAGAGAATAAAGTCTTCTGTGTTGTATACTGAAGAAGACACTCCTGGGGCAGTCCTGAAATGTCATATACTAAAGTAACTAGAAACCAGGGTCTAAATCCAAATGGTTAATCTAGGACAGAAAGGGCCAGTGGTCATTCATATACAGGAAACCCAAATGAGAGCCAATAAATACTGAAATAAGCGTTATGGACACTTGGAATCTAAAGGATAAGCACAGGATGAGAGAGCAGCGACTGACAATCCACCAATCACAGTGGAAGGCCTGGTTTCACAGTGAGACACAGCATGTGGTACCCGAGAAAACCTAAGCAGAAAACACTTCTCTCCTTCAGATGCTAATTCTACACCAGTCAGGGAAGCACTCAGTCTCCAGGAGACTGCCTTTCTGATTTCGCTCCACCGAGCCCACTGTCTGCCTTTCCTGGAGTCTACCTTCCTTCGCTTTAATCAGGCTTTGCCTAACTCCATCATCCTAGGGATGGAGACCCCCTCGGAAAAAGCCGGGTAGGGCCTCCCTGGTCTCTTCACAGTGACTTCCCACCACCCAGTTAGTTAGGGGCCCCAGCGACATGTCGCCTCGGCTTTCCATGCCCCAGCCTTCTCCCCACTTTCCCTTCACTCCTCTGGTGTGATCACTAGTTCCTTGAATTCCTTCCTCCGATCTTCTCCATCGTCCCCACCCTATCCGGCCATGCTTCACTTCTTGCTCAAGGGGACTTGTTTGCTCTCACCCGGTCTGATGTCCCCCTCAGGAGTTTTCTGTACCCTCGGCCCACAATCCCGTCTGCAGACCCCTCCCCAAACCTATTCAGCCCCGAATCCCCAAAGGACCCCTTCAAGCGTCTCCACTGTTCGTCGCTCCTGTGGCAACCCCCCCGCCCTTCCCGGCCCGTCGCCAGGTCCTCCCTCAGCTGTCTCCCTCACCCCGTGACTCACCCGCATGCGAACCTCATAGGTGGTGAAGCGCGCGCGGCCCACGCCCACCGTTTGTGGATTAAAGATGTCGATCTCCAGGAAGTTACTTGGCGGCCCGTAAGCGTCAGTCAGGTCCTGCGGCTTCGAGTTAAGGCGCCGAGTGTCAGCTACGGCCGTGTCCGACATCTTTCCGAAGGAGAGACCGAGGCCGGGACCGGGGAAGGGGGGGTGGGGGACAGAGGCCGGAGGCAGGAGCGCGCACGACCCCTCCCGCTTGCAAAATAACCAGCCAACCTACAGACTGCGGCGCCGCGCACGCGCGCCCACGCACGCACGCACGCGCACGCAGGCTCCCCGGCCTCGGGCCCGGCACCCTGTATAGCGGCCACGCTGACGGCTGGGAGTCCCGTAGCATGAGGCCTCATTCAGGCTTCCGGGCGGTGCTTGTGGCTGCCCCGGAGCCTGCATCCCCGTACGTGCCCCCCGTATCCCAGGAAGCACTCCAGCGGGATCCGCCAATCAGGGCTCCTCAACCCAAGAGACTGTCTTACACCGTGTAGCAGTCAGCAGTGGGCACTGCCCTGCGCGCTGGAGTCCTACAGCGATAGGCCGAAGCCCTGGGACCTGAATAAGTTAGGGTTTGCGCGAAAACAGAAGGGTGGCCTCCGGAGGGTGAGGTTCCAACAATGGCACTGAGAACCTAGAACGCAGCCGTGCCACTGATAGTTTCAATTCATTCCACACGCAACTGAGCACTCAGTGAGCATTGTATGGTGCCAGGAAAGCAGTGAGGATAGCGTAACAAAGATGACTTCTCATTCTCACTTCTTGGGAAAATTTGGGCATATCTTCATCCTCCACGTGTGGCCTCATAAAAGTGAAGCCAAGCTGCACTCAAATACAGAAAACTGACGGCCTTTACTTCATACCTTCTATCTCGACTCTGCAGAACTCCATACTTGGCACTACTCTGAGGTTACCTGCAGCCTGTAATGGAGATACAATATATGTCTACGTGAGAATGTCTATAGAAACATGAATATATTATTAATTTACACATGGCCCACATGAGGCGCAGTTTTAAGTCATCCTTTTTCCCTCCCCACACCAGCCTTGTGCTAAAAAAAAAAAAGAAATATATATATATATATATATATATATATATATATACACACACACACACATATACGTGTGTATATATATATACATATATATGTGTATATATATATATATATATATATATATCCATCCCATATCACTGATGGCTGAAATTCTTTCAACAGAGTACAAGGCTCTATAATTTCAGAATTAAGTTATTTAATTCCATATAACCAATATCTACCAAGCAACTACTTATGTGCCAGGCACCATACTAAACACTAAAGCCCTAGATTTCAATAAGAGAGTCACTACCTTCAAGGAGTTAACACTGTAGAAAGAGAGACAGGTACATAAAATGAATATAATGTGACAAATACAAAATAAACGAACGTTCAAAGCAGCACATAGGACTGGAGGAATTAGGGAAGGCTTCCTGGAGAAGAAAACATCTGAGTTTGACAGACATGAAAATACGTAAAGGACAAATAGGAGAGGAAATGGGGAAATGTAATGTTTTGCAGAGGGAATAACATACAAAGTCATCCGGGTAAGATACAGCATCATATTTTTAAGCAATTATCAATTTTGACAGGGTAGGTAATAGAACTGCTTAGACAGGCTGGCTGGAGATGGGCAGATGAGGGTGATCCTTCTATATTAAGCTCTGGCTTTATGATGTAGACCACTGAAGCGTCTTCAACAGGAAGAAACCATAATCAGATCTGTGTTTTACAAGCATTATTTTGCAGGCACCGCAGAAGATACATTTGAGTCAAATGTAACTAACCATGAGAGTATCGCCAATAACACTTGGAGCCAGGTGGTGTGGTGGGAATGGAGAAAAAGGAAGAGATGGGACTGAGATGGAAGAACTAAAGAAGATAGGACTGGAATCTGATTAGATACTGTGGCAGTATAGTATAGGGCTAAAGAGTGGGAGCTATTAGGCTGCCTGGGTTTAAAAGCCCTACTTCCTAGTTGGGTAACTCTGACCAAGTTACCCAAACAGTTTCCCTCATCTGCAAAATGGAAATGATAACACTAAAACCTACCTCTGGAGCTTTTGCAAGAATTCAGTGAAATAGAATATGTGCAAATAGTAAATCTTCAGTAACTATTAGCTATTATTATTACTTGAGGGGAGAAGGAGGACATTGAGAACGACTCCTAGTTTTTCGATTTTGGTAACTAGGTGGATGCTGGTACCACCAACCAACATAGGAATTACAGAAAGAAGAGTGACTTTGGGAGGGAAGACAATGAGCTCAGTTTGGAGAAATCTGAGATGTCTGTAGGACATCCAGGGGGAGATGTCCAGCAGGCAGCTGGAAATACTGGCCCGGAGCTCTAGGGTGTGACCAGGGTTAGATAGAGATTTGAGAGTCATCAGCATGTGTGGAAGCAAGAATGTGAAGAGGCAAGCAGAGGAGATTTCAAATTGTTAAAGGCAGGCAGGGTTGCTGAGAGTGTAGATCAGCTCAGTTGGTTGGAGCGTGGTGCTGATGGCACCAAAGTTGCCAGTTCGATCCCCGCGTGGGCCACTGTCAGCTGCGCCCTCCTTAAAAAAAGAAGCAAAACCCTGTGACCTCAAGAAACTTGTAATACTGGTTGTCTCTGGAGAGAAGAACCGGAGAACAGGAGTCAGGGACAGTAGGGAGAATTTGTTTTCATTTTCTTCTCACTTAAGTACTTTTATATTTTAAAAACAGTTTTACTCTTACTGATCAAAACTTTTGACTCAAAAATTTCACTTCCAAGAATTTACCCTGAGAAAATAATCAGATACTCACATAAAGATACCAGAATATGGATCTTATCTTTACAAGTAAATAATTGTTCATTTTATACAATGGAATATTTTTGTAGCCACTTTTTTCTCATTTGTGAATTTGTTTATATGAGAAGTGTTACAAAGGAGTACTGGGTTCTCTACTTTACGGACATTGTACCTCAGCCACTTCCATCATAAAACCCAGTCTCTTGTGTAAATGGCCAAATTCAGGATTCTCCTATGTGTCTATTTAAAATAATGCTCTATGCTCATTGATGTGGAATGATGCCCATACAAAAGTGAAAAAAGCTGGTAAAAATATCATAATATGATACCATTTGTATTATTGAACATGATATATCTACATACAATAATTTTTAAAGACTAGATGGATATAAATCAACATGTTAGCAGTGGTTACCTCTGTGGTGGCGTTTCAGTTGGATTTTATGTTTTTATTTAGGAGTTTTAAAACAATGAACGCATGTTGGTTTTTTTAATTCAAGAAATAAAACTATTTCCCTTTGACAAAAGAAAATTAAAGGACAGGGCCAGGAAGAGAAGCCTGTGAAAGAGAGAAGGAAGGAGTGGTCAAGGAAGGAGAAAGAGAACCAGGAGACAAGAATGAGCTGAAGGGGAGGAATAAAAAATGTTTCCAAACGGAGCAAGTAGGTGGTTAACAGTGTTTTAACACAGTAGAACAGTCAAGTAAGATAAGGCCTGAGTGACGTCCACTAGATTTGACAATGACCTAAATGAGAACAGTTTCAGTAGAGCACTGAAGATAGAACCCAGATGGCAGAACACCGAGAACTAAACCGGGGCAGAAGTGGAAACATTTAGTAGAGACTGTTCTTTTGAGAAGCTTGCCTAAGAAAGGAGTGTTGTAGCTAGTGGGCAATGCAGTGTCAAAGAAGGATTTGTTTTTTTGTTAAAGTGTTTACAGCTGGGGGTGGTGGGGGGACTTCATGGAAAGTGAGAAGTTGAATATACAGGTAAGTAAAGGGGTAAGGCTTAAAATCAAATAGCCCTGAGGGAATTGTGCAAGTTAAATTCACAATGAGGTGTGAAGGGGTTTTTTTAAAGAGAAAAATGTGATAGGGTGGAGAGAGGAGAGTAGAGGGTACTGGGCTAATTAAATCCTTTGCAGTAATAACAGTGACAGCTGTTACCAGCTGGCGTGCGCGCGTGCGTGTACACACACACACACACACACACACACCTTTTGCTCTTCACGAGAGGCAAAGAGCTTCACAGTTACCAAGTGATGTTGGGCAAGGCAGAGTTATCCTTTGTACCTCAATTATCACACACACACACACACACACACACACTCAATAGCTGACTCAAATCTCTTGGCAAACAGGTAATAACATCAGAACTTGATGTGAGCAATGCCCATCTTCCTTGACCACATTCATTCTTTGTCAAAAGGAGTCCAGAGTGAGAAAAAAAATCTAAGAGAGAGATTTAGTATCCTTACATTGGAAGGAATCTCATTAGTTCCTCCTCCTGCCTGCAGGCAATACTGTACCTTAAACAGACAGCTATCCATCTTCCTGCCCTTACATTTTTCCAAAGGAGATTGCACAAGCTCCGACCCAACAACTCAACATTATGCAACCACGCTGACAAGAACTTCTTTCTAGTCTCCATGCCGACTATCCTGAGGAAACAGCAAATCAAAAGCCCCTATAATCTGGGGTGTTTTGTGTTCCTGGGAACAGGGGTCTGGAACTGCAGGGAGGGAGGAAGGGAGGGCCTGAGTGTCAAAGAGGTAATGCAGTGAGGAAAAGCAGAGAGCAGACTATACTCCAGGGAATGTGGACCCAGACGTTAGCTGCCCTTCTACGGAGCACACTCTCCTTCCGTACCATTAGTGACCTCCCCTTCTTGAAGTTCATTTAAACCTCAATGTCATCTGGCACCTCCGTTGGGCTAGTCTCTACTTTACATCCCTTCTGAGCTGTCCTGTGGTACCCTCCCTATGTTGAGGAAGTGTCCTTTAAATACTCAACTTGTCTACTTCAGTTGGTCACTTGTCCTTATTTTCCTAAAGTATCTCTGGATCACCTAGGGGTGAGGGGGATCTGGGAAAAAGTGGTGTGGCCTAAGTGTGTGTGTATGCATGTTTATTGGAGGTTGACACAGACCTAACTCTTTAGCTGACAAGAGGCTGGCCTCCAACTTCCATACAGGTGCTAGTTAACTATATAGTGACTTATCTAGCAATAGTTAAGACCTGGAAAGATAATGTTGCAATTAGCCAGCCTTCCTCCCTTAATAGTGGCTAACATTCATTGAACAATGACTAGGTACCAGACACTCTTTTAAGCACTTTACTTTTTTTTTTTTAACCTCGGTTAATCCTCAAACCCATCCTATGACATCGGTGCTGTTTTTATATCTGCATTTTACTGATGAGGCACAGACAGATCAACCAACTTGCCCCAAGTCACACAGCTAATAAACACTAAGCCAGGATCTGAACATGGACAGTCTGGTTTTGGAGCCTAGGTTTTTAAGCTGCCTCTCAAAGAAGATTCTTTGAGCCCTGTACACCACCATAAAGGGAGTAAGATGGGAAATATATATTAGAAAAGGAAAAAGGAGAGAAAGACACCCCCCACCAAGAGTGCATATGGTAGAATTCGGTGGAAGATTACTAACAACTGCTCAGTAACATTCTCGTGTAAGCCTCCTACACGTTCTTCCTCGGCTTGGTCTTCAGCCTCAAACCTTTGGTGTTGAATTCTATCTTTTTAACAACTGTGAGAACTTCAAGCCTATTTCATTTCAGCCCATCCTTGAAAGCCCAGTGTGGGTCCCACATCCTCCATAAAAGCTCCATATCCTAATCTGTACATTTATGTTTGTTGACGGCTTTATTGTCTGCAGTGTTCATTTGGCTCTGACTCGCATTCTTAGGTAGCCTCGTGTGCATTTAAGTCTCATCTTACCAACCATACTGTAAACTCCTGAAGGGAAGAGAGTAAGACTTCTATTCCTCTTTCATCTTGCATCGCCCATAATGCCTAGCGTGGTGTATTGCAAATACCAGGCTCTCAGTAAATATTTGTTGGTTGACTGATGGATTGAAAAAGGTCAGAGACTACATCAAATCTTGGTTAACCCCCACATCATGTAGTGAAGAACTATGCACTCAATGTGTACTCAATAAACATTAATAACGATGACAAAATCATTCAAAATGTCTTTATGGGGTTTCTACAGTGTATAGAGAATGGTGCTGTGGGGGCACACGTGAAACAGAAGGCACAGCTTTTCCCTTTGAAAAGCTTCTCTTACTGCTTCAGCGTACACTCTTTTCTCGGAGTTCCTGCTGCCTTTGAAATCAGAACTAGTTATCACGCAATTGTTTTCTCCCCCATTTTGTGAGCTCCTTGAAGGAAATGGCTAGCACTATGCTGGGAACATAAGAATCACAGAATTGAAAGGGACTTAGAGTTTTCCCTATTGTCAGGCTTCCCACCAATGCAAGGATCCCTTTTGCAACAGCCCTGACCCTGCTCTTATTTCATTATATGCTCCCAGTACCACAAATGAACTGAAATAGGAATCACAGGACGAAGGGTAGGTTCAGGGGCTAGATGATGAGTTGAATTTTGACTACATGCAGTTTCACATGATTGTTAGGCAAACAGGTATAGACAAACAGCTGAAATTCAAGTCTCAATCTCAGAAGAGAGGTCAGGGCTGAAGATAAAGACTTGGGAGTCTTGGGCGTAGAAGTGGTAGTTGAAACACTAAGATTGAGTAAGACTGCCAAGGACAAGGGAAAAAAAGGAGCCAAGGACAAAGTCTCTGAGAATTCCTCTACTTGGAAAATGGGAGATAAAATCAATGAGGTGAAAGAACTGGAAGACAAAGGAGTTTTAAGGAGAGGTTGGTCAGACACAGAGGAGGATGGAGCAAGGAAGTCGAGAGGATAAGAATGAGAAAAAGTTACTTGGTCTGGTGATTAAGAAGTCAGACCTCTGATGATCTTGGAGAGAACAGTCTCAGTGAAGAAGAGTCTGTTTTTCCTTACTCTTGTTCCCCCTAATGCCTAGCACAATGCCTGGCTCAATACATATTTATTTGCTGAATAAGTGAATGAATGGATGAACGAATTGTAGTTCCTGACCAAAAACAAGGAGGTAATAGGGAAAAGGGGGGAAATAAACAAAGTAGCCTTCTTTTTCCTCTGAAGCAAGAAGGGAATATGGGTGATAATATAGAGAAATATTCAGGTGAAAAAGAAAGAGGTAGAGGGTTATGATTTGCCCCCAAAATATGAAGTACGCTCATCTGAGACTCTATCACGGGTTCCGTAAGATCACAGGTTCCATTCTCGGTTTGTTGGAATAAACGCTCAATAGATAACAACTAACAACTGTAAACACTGGACAAAATGCGCGTGCACACACACAAACACACACACACGCCCCTACCACAAAGCTCCAGAGAGTGAACGAAAGCAGGAGGGTATTAGAGGGAGGTTGGGACTTGGAATTCAGGATCATTACGGGGGTAAGTTTCCTGTTTTTATGACTTTAGCCTGTGGGCAGGCTGCAGTCACTATCCACACCACTAAAACTGTATTAGGAAACCCTAATCTTTTTAGCCTGAAGAACTAGAGGGCAGGGCCTGGAGCAACCACAGTCTCTAGAAAGTGAGGGGATATCTCAGAAAGAGATCCTGAGAAAAGGAGCCCTAAATTATTTCTATAAATGCTTCCCAAGCCTTCTCCTGAACCACACATGCATCAGGCACACGCAAATCAGCTTCCATGTAAGACTGAAAGAATGGAACTGAGATTTGAATTGCCACCCATCACAGACAAGGCAGAGTTTTCAGTTTTAATCTAACCAAGTTAATTGCCCACTGAAAGAAATACCTCCACACTATTCAGAGCAATATAATAGGATCCAAAGTTTCCACAACAATGTCCAGGAAACCCTCTAAAATTATTCAGTATGTGAAGAGTCAGGAAAAGGTGACCCATTCTCAAGGGGAAAGACCATGAAGGGAGCCCAACCCTGAGATGATGATGATGCTCAATGAGGAGAGAAAAACACCCCAGGGATTAATGAAATGATAGGAAACCTCAGCAGAGAAATGGAAAATATAACAAAGAACTAAACGGAAAATCTAGAACTGAAAAACACAATATCTGAAATTTTTAAATAACAGAGAAAAGAGTCAATGAACTCGAATATATAGCAATAAAAAGTACCCAATCTGAAAAAAAGGGAGAGAGGATTGAACAAAATGAACAGAGCCTCACAGACCTGTGGGACAATATTAGAGGTCTAAAATATGTGTGAATTGAGTCCCTAAAGGGGGAGAAGAGAGAATGGGGTCAGAAACATCATTGGAAGAAATAACGGCTGAACACATCCCGAATGTGGTGAAAGGCATACATTTACAGATTCAAGCTCAGCAAAGCCCAAACAGGATAAATATGAAGAAAACTGCACCTATGTGTATTACAGTCAAATTGCTAAGAACCAAAGATCAAGAGAAAATCCTGAAAGCAGCAAGAACAAAGCAACAGATTACAAATAGTGATTCAAATAGCAATGGACTTTTCCCAGAAACTATACTAGAAGACAGCAGAAAAACATCTCCAAAATGCTGGGGAAATAATCACTGTCAACCCAGAATCCTACGTTCAATAAAAATACTCTTTAAGAACGAAGGCAAAATAAAGATGTTTTCAGATAAAAGAGGGTCTCTCTCTCTCATGCTCATAAGCCTTTATTCATGCTGTTCCCTCTGTCTGGAACAGTCTGTCCCCCAGTCTTCAGCCTGCTAACTCCTAAAATCCTTCACATCTAAGCTTACATGCCACTTCCTCCTGGAAGCCTTCCTGATCCCCACAAGTCTAAGTTAGATGCCCCTCTTTTATTGCCTATTGCCCCCCTCCCTGATTTGACGGGGGCAATTGCCCCACCTATTGCCCCCCTCCCTGATTTCCCCAACCTTAGGATTTATCGTGCTGTATGAAATTGCTTGTTTGATTGCTTGTGAAATTCACAAGAGTATATGCTCCATGAAGGCAAGCATTTTGTTTTTCTCATTGGTGTATTTACAGTGCCTGGCATATAATAGGCACTCAATTCATATTTACTGAATGGAGGAAAGAATTCTGACTCCAATTTGTTTTCTTCTCTCTACTACAGCAGGCTGTCATCAGGGAGATGGACATCTTGACACTGCTGCGTGTCAAGTAATTCATTCCTACTGTACTCTCATAAACTGTATGGAGAAATCTACTGTTTTCTGAAAAACTGCAGCTTTCATTGAATTATCATTCTCCTGTGATTACATGGCTAATTACTGTTTGGGGACAATCTACTTAACAGAGATCCTTGGCAATTAATGCTGTGAAAATCCTCATTTTAATACTTTAAAGTAAATGGCTAGCAATATGGAAATGATTAAACTATGGTACAGCCAACTGATAGAATGTTAGGCAGGCACTAAAATTATATTTATGAACCTGTGTGACCATTTAAAAACATCCTTACATGTTAAGTGGGGGGAAAATATATAAAATCAAACACATAGTATGATTACAACAATTTTTTTGTTTGTTTTTTGTGTGTTGTGTTTTTTTAATCTATGTAGAAGGAAAAAATAATACTGGAAAGAAATGGAGTAAGACATTAACCATAGTTTTCATTGGGTGATGGAACTAGGAGTACTTTTAATTTTTTTCTGTATTTTACAATTTTTCTTTAATAAGCATGCATCACTCCTATAGTGGGCAATGGAGACTTTCTTTTTTAAAGGTTTAAAATAGAAGGTCTCAGCATAGATAGGAGTCCCCTGGTACACCAGAACCATAATCACAAGTAGCACCGGACTGTATTTAAGTCTCTTTTCTCTTTAACTTATATCTTAATGGCCTGATACCACTTATGGATTAAATGAGTACATGACTTTGTTGAAGGATGCTGTAAGAATGACCTCAGGAAAATAAGGGGATCAGCAGTGGAAACTGCCAGAGGCTGAGGGAGAAAGAGACTAAGCAGAGAGATCAGACAAAGTAAACATTAAAGAACAGGAAATGGGAGGGGGAGGGAAAGACAAGAGGATAGGTGGTATACTTTCAGACATAGGCGCCCATATGTAAAAGAGGAGCTAGTCATGGATTTTAAGAACAGGCATAGCTAGCATATTTTTCATGTGATTTTATTATTGTCTGTATTAAGTGTGTCTTTGTGCCTCGTGCCTATTTCTCCTAGGGGGTGGCTTGTGTATTTCTTCAGCTCTCATGTGCTGTCATATCTGCCTGATGCCTGCCAGAGAAGATCAACTGGACACTAGATCTGGACACTGTGGAGCCTACCCGGGGAGCCAGTTGCATAACCACGTGCCTATCTATGTGAGTTATAGATTTAGCAGGCTATGTGGAACAATGAGGAACCTTCGGAGTGATAAAGGGGATTTGGATGGGGATTCAAGAGTCCCAGAGGCATTAATGGTAAACAAGAAAGCAGATAAGTTTTCTTTGGGTTTAAACCCCATTTATGACACACAACTGGACTAACTGAACAATGCTGGCTCGTAGCCAAGACCGTTTTCATAAGATGCGTATACTATTCTGTTGACTTTGTGTACTACCTCTGTCTCCTTGAAGCTTTTACTAGGCCAGTGGGATGACCGGGAGGGGATTTTAGTTTCTTAAATGTCAAGTGAGGGTGTTGGGATTAGAAATGAATTTCGACACGGTCTGGTTTGAGTACAGTCATTTCCCAGAAAGACAGGCTTTCTAGCAACCTTGTTTTTTCCATATGACAATCCATCTTTTAACCCTTCGGGAATCCAGGAACAAGGAGACTTAACCTTTAAAAGAAGGACATGTAAAAGGACCAATACAAGATCTTAGCGTCATCAATTGTCTTAGAGCTCCTGATGTCATTTGTAGTATAAAAGACTGTGGCTTCCATTACCCTATGCTAGAGTCTTGCACCATCCAACACAGGAGCCACTAGCCACACGTGACCAAATTTTAATTCATTTAATTGAAATGAAATGAAAACTTCAGCTCCTCAGTTGCCTGGACATATTTCAAATGCTCAATAGGCATGTGTGGTTAGTGACTACGGTACTGGACAGTGCAGATATGGAACGTTTAAATCAGCACAGAAAGTTCTATTGGATAGCACTGTAAATTTAGGATGGTTACCTGGGACAGGCATCTCTGCGTCTGCCTGTAAAGTGACTTATTGTTTCTTACTTCAGGTTGTCTCTTTACATTAATGTGCTCAGAGTGATACCGGAGAAGTTGAAGCAGTAAAGCAGACTTATTAGCCCTCTGGCCTCCCCTCCCCCGCATACACAGATAAGAATTCTCCTTTAGGGAAAGGCTAAATAAAATGTGGTGTATTCATTAAATGGAATGGAATGCATGCAGCAGTTAAAGGGAATGAACTAGATTTATCAATAAGGATAGATCTCAACAACATTTTTGTGTGAAAAAAAGCCAGTTGCTGCATGTAATCATTTACTGCACACAAAACAACACCACATTTTTCCTATGTAAGAGTATTTTTTTAAAAAGGTCTAGAAGAACACATACCAAACTCATGACCATGGTAACTTCAGGGACGGGGGGCTCGGCAGGGGGGAAGGTAAGTGGGATAAGGGACCAATGGGACTTTCAGCTTTTTCAGCCATGTTCTCAATTTGTAAAGGAAAATATAGTCACATGTTATGTGTATAATTACAATTATTTAAACAGGACTCCAGTTTATATACACAATATGACTATAAATATGAAAAATTGTGGTGGTGGAAAAATAAGGGAAGGCCCCAAAACCCTGATGATAGTTGTGTTAAGATGGTGGGATTGTGGATAACTACTTTGTTCTATTTCTCTGTTTTTGAAAGCGTTTTTGTTTTGTGGCTATAATGTTAATACAATAAAATTTTTAAATAACAAATGAATCACCTTTATGCAGCTGACATAGTATTATCAGTATGAGGTGTAGTTAAGAGGCAGTTGGCTCTGATATATAATTAGCGCCAAAAGTAACGTCTCAACATCATTTCTGTGAAAATTTTTAATGGTCCTTGGTGACAGTCTCCAAAATTCAATTTTTCAGTATAAAACCCCGTTCTGCAGCTAATTCCTACTGGCAAGCACCCTGGGACCCTACAGTTCCTAAAACCAGAGACGTTCCATTGGAATATTTACAAGACTTCTCTTCCTATGCCCAGGCCACCTGACTGTTTATGGGCTTTGAAAGTTGTTTAGATCAAAAATCCCTCCTCTGTGGTATGGAACTCAGATCCAAAGGCCGTTTGCTTCCTAGGGGAAATGTGGCTTCACCTGCACCCTACCTCCACGGGGATATGAGGTAAACTTCCACACAGGCAACCGTGCTGGTCAGGCTTCTCAACTTTCAAGGCAGAGTATTAACCCTGTCACCCAACCACCTGTTCGTCTGGCTTCCAAAACATATGGCTCCCGCCTCAGTCAACAACAGAGCTTACCGACACTTCTGGCCTTCATGAGACAGTAAGTGCAGTCAGCCTCTGAGGTCCTGTCAAAACTCTGGCTGTGAGAAGACATATTTATGCAATATGTTGTAAGGGACGTTCTACCCACCCACTCCTTTAGGTGGCATTTTAAGTTGTGTCTTCAGATCAAGTCAGAACACCAGAAGGTTACGTGCCTGCGCCATATTAGCTCTGCCCCTGCAGAATGCTTTAATGTTACACCCTTGGCTTTTGGCCAGGGTAGTTACAAGAAAGTACTATGAAAATCTCTTCTGTGTGCGTTAGGAGGCTGTTACTGAGGACACTGTCCCTCACGTTAATCCCACAGAGAGACTTCTTATGGAATTTGGTGCCAGCAATGGACCATTAGGTAGCTGTTAAAAATTGTAATTCTGGAAGACTAAATATGAAAATGTGTTTATGATATGTTCATTGAAAAAAACAGAACATAAAATGGCATATAGACTCTAATTGCAGCCATGGAAAATTATTTGTGTCTGTGGACGAGGACTGAAAGCTGATAGGGAAAGATGAAAAGTGTATGAGGGCAACGGGATTCGAAATGTTTTGGTTTTTTCAGACAGTTTTGTTTGCTAGAGCCCAGTCTTTTCAATTGGGGGAAAAAGGAATTTCGTGACAGGAAAATCTGTCTCTCTTGAGGAATTGCTGTGTATCTTTCTTTCTGTTAACAAGAATTGTGGATTTTACTGTGCTCCCCCTTTCCTCTGCCTGCCCCAAAAGGTGAATTTAGTTCCCTCTTCCTTTCCATGCCTTTGATGTTCTGTTTCTATAATCTTATGAGATTTGTACTCTTTTTTTTTTTTTTGGTAAAGTGCCTCTAATCCCTTCTAGAAAGAGGCAAAACATGAAGTATTTTCCCCCCTTTAAAAGTTATACACAGTCATAGTAAGTTGGAAAACTATAAGAAAGTTAAAAGAATAAAAGATAACCACTGTTAACACTTTTTGGCATTTCTCCCTATCTTTTCTCAGTGTGTTTTAAACAAGATTATGAGCATTTGCTCTTTTTATGTAATTTTCAGATATGTTTTCATGTATTGGAAACTTTCTGGTAAATATCACGCCAGGAGGACTTGCACACCAGCATCCAATTTATGTGGGTGTGAAGTGAAAGCTCTAGGCTGCCTGAGGCCTAAAGGGCAATCTGGGGTCTTGTCCCCCACATGGAAGACCCCAGGAGACAGGGTTTTAGAGCTAGCACAGACTTAGAGACCATCTACCACTACATTCTCACTTTACAACCGAAGCCACCAAAGCCGGAGGAGGTGACCTGACTTGTATAGGCTCTGGAGTCACACTGCCTGGATTTGTCACTCTGCCCCTACCACTTAGTAACTCTGGATCTTAGGTAGGTCCCTTTACAACCTACCTAAGTTGCATGTTCCTATGTGAAAGGAAAACAGTAACAGCATTTAGCTTGCATACTTATTGTGTGGATTCAATCAGATGATGATTCGTGTAAAGCACTTAGCACAGTGCCTAACACAAAAGAAAACCTCAAGAAATGTTACTTATTAATGCTAGTGTAATTTTATCTTTATGCAACCAGCCAGAGACAGCTAGGGCAAGGACTCAGATCTCCTGACTCAATCTAATGCCTTTTTCACTGCATCGGACTGACTTCCAGGGGCCGGGAAGGACTGAATGTTGCACTGAATTTCCTAGTGGTACCAACTCAGATATACTTGAGACTAAGCCTGCCGACTTCAGTCTGGGCTGCACTTGACACGAAAGCACCTAGCCTGGGGTCTGGAAAATTATAAACTCATAAGGAATGTTTACTAACTGAAAAGATGTTTTAAAACAACTGGGTTGGGAGGATGCTACTGACTTCGAAGAGAAGGACTAGAAATCTTTCACAGAAACATGGAAGGAAGGACCTAGGGAAGAAGGCGACTAAAAATACATATGTTTAGACACATCTGTGAAGATCCGGGACAAGTAGAGCGGGTGCTTTCTGAGACTCCTTGAACTTTTTCATTGCTCTATTTGTTAACCTTCACATATTTCCCTGTAGTTATTAGCAAAAATCCTATGCAAACCCTAGGTGGGGGGCGTGGGGGGAGTGTGTGTTTTTCAGAGCTGGGCAGGGAAGGAAAGAAGTGGGGAAATGTCTATCTTGATTCAAATTAATAAAGCTGGTTTGGCAGCAGGCTTGTGGGGGGGTGGCACCCAGGTAGAAGAGTGGGTGGTGGCAGTGAAAGAGGCCAGAAGAACCAAAGCCCTTCAGGAGGAAAAAACAGGTGGTGAGTGGGGAGCCAGTTGAGACCATCAACTCTGGGATCGCAACTGGGAAAAAGGCCTGTGCCCCCCATACCCTGCCATATCTGTTCATAATTTATGACTACAGTGGGTTTCCAGGGGCTTCCTGTTAGACCTCTCTACTGACCAGGCTCTCTTCTATTTTCTAAAGTGACCCTGCGAACTCTCTCTCTTGACTAATGTATATTCTAACACTCTGACAGTAGTAAGATGAATAACCCTGACCTCTCTGGGTGCATGCTTTAAAGACATGCTGTTTTCATCCCTCCACAGGTCCTTTAGCTCACCCTCCTAAATCATCTGGTCCTGTGGTTCCTGGTCATTTTTCTCCATCCGGGGTTACAAGGTATACTCTCATCTTAACAGTAAAAGGTCAATAAGCATTTGTTGATTGCAGAGTTTATAATCTACTTGGGGCGACCAATATGCCCTCATGCAATGAAAAGCTATGTAACCACAGCACAAAATTAAAGGATACAAACTAAGTTCACAGAGGTTCAGGAGATGCCGAGTAGATAGTGATCTCTCAGGTCGGACTAGTCGAGGAAAGTTCCCAAGAGCATATAAGTTTTGAGCACTGAATTGTAAATTTAAGGAGGTGATGGACATGAGTTGGTGGAAAGGTGGACCTTTTCAAACAAATGCACAAAGGGAGACAATGCGAGATATGAGTCAAGCAAGGACAGGTGCCTGCCCCACCCACCCTGCCCTTTCCTTGTCTCAGAGGCTCCGTGTGAACTGCCACCCACCTGTTCAGTTAGCAAAGAGCCCCCTGTGACCTCGTACCCACCAGGTCTCTTCCCTATCAAAGTCACCATTCACGCAGCACTTACCAGGTACTCCAGGCTGTGCTGCGGGAAGAAGAAACACTTGCAGGAAATGGCTGCCAGGCATTGTGAACAACTGCGTCCCGTCTCTCTAGTCTGGACCTCAGATAGGAGGAGTACATGGTCCACGACTGATGGAGGACAAATCCTGTTGGAATAGAAGGAGACAGGAATATGAAGAAGCAACGTGGTCATGTTACCGTGAGAGACTAGTATCACTTTGAAGGCCCGATGTGCTGCCGCCTCTGAAAAATCCTGCGTTGTACGGAAGGCTCTCCTGCCAGGAGGAAGGCCTGCTCACCACAGAGCGACACTGCAAATGGTGTAGCACCAGGTGCTCTACAGACACGTTAAATTATAGACCCACCCCCAGGAGCTTGCCGTCTAACAGGAAAATTGGGGCTGGATAGGCAGAACATACACATCATACATTTCTTTTTTTTTTTTTTTTTTACATTTCTTAAAAAGCTGTCAAATGTACAAGTGCAATGTCATTCAATTCCTGGTCCCATTTATTCGACCAACATTCACTGAATATCTTCGATGTGATACCGAGTTGAAAAAGGCAGAAAAGGGGACGGTATTTCCAAGAAATCATGTGAAATTCTGACTTGTTGGAACTTAGTGTGCCCAGTGAAAGATGAAGCAAGAAAGGTGGGAAGTGGCCTGACTCTGAAGAGACCTGCGTGCCTTGCTAGGGAGGTTGAACTTTAGCACATAGGCAATGGGGGAAATCAAAGGAAGTTTTAAGTAGGGAAACTGTGTGATCACATGGCCGTGAAAATGATCCCAGTTCTGCCTCCTAGCTGTGTGACTTTGGGCAAGTCACTACATCTTTTAGCATTAGTGTCTTCGTCTACAAAGTGGGATTAATGGTCGTACCCATCTCACAGGGTTGATTTAAGGAGTAAATGAGCTTGTGTGTAGGTAAGGCAATGGGCACAGCGTCTGGCACATAATAGGCGCTCCGTACATTTTAGCTGTTAATATCAGGAAGGTTTCTCAGAAAGGTAACTTTCTTGGCAGTACCAAACATCCAGTGCGGGGGGGGGGGGGGGGGTAAAGAGTGATGGCAGAAGGTCCGATTAAGATGACACTAAAATTTAATCCAGTGACAAATCAGATCCTGAAAAGGGATTTGGATGTGGGAAGCTAGGGAGAAGAAAAGGTGAGGGGGGGTCTAGCTAGGGAGACTGGGTAGATCAGGACACCCATTTAGGAAATTCAGACCTAAGGGTACCCAGCGGATAGGGGTGTGGGTGCAGAAAGACATCGATGAGTTCAGTTTGGGACCTGTTGAATGAGAAAGGCAACGCAAAGATGGGAACCTGGAGGACATCAGTATTGAAGGAGAGACCAGAAGAGTCAGTGGAGAAAACTGATTGGTCAGCGGCCACACAGTCAGTGTGAACTGCGTCTGGGGGATGGAGAGAGGTGGGGGTACACTATCATCAGCTAACCTTTGGTTTATGTTAGGCAAGCCCGTCACCCAACTCCCCAACATGCTTACAGCCTGTTTTCTCGTCAGTTCTTTGCTTCTTGCTTCTCGGTTTTCTGCCTCTTGTAGAGACCGCGCTGTTGTTGTTGTTGTTGTTTTCCTTTGCCCTCTCTTAACTGAAAGAGGGAAAGTTCTAGCATCTCTCAACACGATCACCTACGATACCCCGAATCTCAAGGAAGGGGGTGGGAAGGGGGTCAAGAGAGGGGTGGAGAGGGGATGGGGAAGACCATGAAGCAAGACGGGAAATGTAGTCCTCAAGCGTGAGCGGGATGGCACGACTGAAGAACTCGGTTTCCCAACTGGCTCTCCAAGCGCGTGCGCAGATGGCTGCCCCGGCGAGTGGTAAACAGAGACGCCAGGCGGGGGCTGTAGCTCGGAGCAAAACAAAAGGGAAACCCGGGGGGGCGGGGGGTGGGGGGGTTTGGTAGGGGAATTGGTGCGGGAATAGGAGAGGCTGGGGCCGCGGGGACGTGGACCTTCTTAAGAGTGGAGGGAAGGGAAGAGGCGGAGGAGGGGGAGTCAGGGGAGGGGCAAGTGACGCGGGGGAGCGGGGCGTGGGGGAGGGCAGCGATCCGGGTGGAGGAAATTTGGGAGGAGTGTCCGGGGGGCAGAAACTTAAAAGGGGGAGGGAACTGCGGCGCAGGAGACCTTCGGGGATGCGAGCGCAATGTATGAGGGGCTGTGGTGCCTCAGGTTTAAAAGAGCAGGAAGCTGAGTGAGAGAGGTCGGAGGAAAAGTGTCTTCGCTAGGCGGAGGTTACAGGTGGTGTCTCGGCAAGTGCTGGGAGGCTGGAGGCTGGAGGCGCGGAGAGGATCGGAGAGCTGTGTGTAGGGGACAGCTTAGGGGCTAGCGTCCTGGGGCGAGGACGAAGTTGGACTTTCTGAGGACTGGCAGGAATGTGCTTCCCGGCCCTGGGTGCTTCCCCCCTGGGGGGAGGCATCGTGAGGGTCTGTGGCAGGCTCCTCTGAGCGCTGAGCGGCTGAGGTCCACCTCCACGTATGGATCCAGGGAATGAGAATTCAGCCCCACAGGCTGCCGTGATCGTACACCTCGATCCCGACTTCGCACCCCAGAGCCGTCCCCGCTCCTGCACCTGGCCCCTTCCGCGACCAGAGCTTGCTCCCCAGCCGTCCGAGCCGCCCGAGGTGGAGCCAGGTCTGGGAGAGAAGGTACACACGGAGGGGCGCTCAGAGCCAACCCTGTTGCCCTCCCGGCTCCCAGAGCCGGCAGGGGGCCCCCAGCCCGGGATCCTGGGGGCCGTAACAGGTCCTCGGAAGGGAGGCTCCCGCCGGAATGCCTGGGGCAATCAGTCATATGCAGAGCTCATCAGCCAGGCCATTGAAAGCGCCCCGGAGAAGCGACTGACACTCGCCCAGATCTACGAGTGGATGGTCCGCACTGTGCCCTACTTCAAGGACAAGGGTGACAGCAACAGCTCAGCAGGATGGAAGGTAACTTCGACCCCCTCCCCTCCACCCCAGTACCCTCTGCCCCGGGCCCCCGAGCCTCATTACTGCCATTTGGGGGCCCCTTTTACACCCACCCTCACCCCAGTGATCCACCTTCCATGGTCAATCAGGCAAACATTTACCTAGGACATAGTTAGTATATGCCACGCTCAGTTCTTGATGCTCGACCATCACAGATGAATAAGACACTGTCCTTGCCCTGGAGAAAATTGAATTCCCTGCTCACTGTTCAACACTCCAGGCACAAGTGTTGGCTTGGGCTGCCCCAAACACTTATTCCCACAGAGAAGTCTTTATCCTCTGTGCTGTGTGGATTCTCCAAAGAGTGCAGCCTTCCCTCCTCCCCCACCCTCCCACCCCAACACCTCTTCTCCCGTTCCTGTGGGATGACTTGGACTCCCTGCTTGTCCCCCAATACCTCAAGGTAGAGGTTCTGTCCCAGAACTCCTCTACCCAAGAAGAGGGAGTGGAGTTGGCAAAAGGTAAGAAGAGTGATGATATTCATGGGGTAACATAGCTGATGTTACGCACTAAGAAAAAAGGGTCTGTGAGCTGCTACCTGCCTCAGTTTACCCTATAATGCCAAGCAACTTCCCCAGTAAGGGCTCTCCAGTTTTGGGGGGAGAGCTGTCATTTACTATTAAAGAATATTAATCCTGGGGAAAAAAGGCAGAGGGTTCTGACTTCAGAGCGCAGAGAAGAAAGTGAGCTAAGCAGCTTGCTAGCTGCTATGAAAACTTGTCTTGAAAACTATGGGGCTCTAATCACGAAACTGCGTAGCTTCAATCCCTATTAATGTCTTGTACGACCATAGGTGGTGAGATCAGCGCGCCCTTAAGGAAGTACACGGGGTTGAATGAGCAGTCTCCCCCAGGTATAAGAGGTCGAGGGCTCCGATCTGCTGGGTGGCCGGGAAACAGGACAGCTGACGGAGACCCCTGGCACTATTTCTGGGTAGACTGCCACGCCACAGTCTCAGCTCATAAAGAGCTCCCCTCCTTGGTCCCAGCCTACGCAGCTGTTTTTCTTTTCCTTTAGGTTCATTTTCCAGGGTAGAAGGAATAACCATGAGTTGGTAGTTATGCTGTGGCAGTGTAGTTCCTCCTTATAATTTACACTTATATGGGGCTTTTTAGTTTACAAAGTGGATGTTTATTTTTTTTTATTGTATGAGTCTTCACAGCAATTCTGAGATTCCACATTTTGCATATTAGGAAAGTAAGGTATAGAAAGGTTAGGAAACTTGCCTAATGTCATTAGAATGAGGACTTGAAATCAGGCCTAACTATAAATCATATGCTATTGCTGCTCGTCCATGCTGCAACTTCTCTTCACTGGAGTGATGACAAAGCCAGTAAGACTGAGCCTGGGGCCTCTAAGGCCCCCACCCCACTCCAAGGGGGAACCCTCACGCCTGAGCTGGCTTACCTGATGTACCAAGGTTACTGCCACCCCACCAGGGGGCGTCACCCACTTAGAACAAGAAAGCGTAGTTCAGGTGGCTTGGGGAGCAATTAGCAGTCACCCCCTTGCAACAGGTAAGAATTATGGGCTCCGAGGGAGCTGACCTCTCCAGGTAGGCGACTGTACCATGTACTAGTTCTAAGGCTTAAAGAAGACTGGATGAAGAGTTGGGCCTCATGGCTACTGAGTAGTAGGGAAAGGAATGGGCCTTCTCAGTAGACCTAGAGTTAGAGGATGAAAAGACGGAGATCATGGTGCGGAAGTCACTGTGGTTCTCAGTTACTAAGATCCCAGGCTGAATGGACAAGTGTGGTTCCTTGCAGGAACTAAGAATGTTAACGTAGCCGACGAGCTGAAGTGCCATTACTGCAGGGTCCCCAGGAGGTGGGATTCTGGAGCTAGAGAGCCTTGGAATGAGAATCTACTTAAGCATCTTTCTCCGGGCAAAGGGTGTCCTTATCTAGAGCACCAGTGGGAAGCACGCGAAGTGATTTGTGACTGTCCATAGCCTCAGCCTCCTGGTTGCTCCAAGCCCTTCTGGGCTCCTGAGTTTCTAAACACTAAAGAGTTCCATGTGGGAGGTCAAATGCCCCTAAGGTTGGAGATCCTGTGCACAAATTCCTGAGGCGAAGTGGGGAAAGGAGGTAGAGAAAGAGAAGGGAGGTGTTTTGTTTTTTTTGGCGGGGGGGTGGGGGGTGGGGGGGGACACAAAAGGGTGGCTTAACCAGCCTGGAGCAGTCATTAGAAATAAGTTGCTCTGGGGGCTTAAGAATCTGCCAATCTCCAGTCCCAGGGCCCCTGGGAAAAAAAAAAAACTTATCTCTAGCAAAATATCAGCAGCAAGGGAGGAAGAGAGAACACATAGCTTCTATTACCCAAGGCACTCGAGAGCCAGCAGTCTCCAGGGGAGCCTTGCCACCACCCGGGAGCCACCCACCAATCAGGCAAGCTGGAGCCTGAGTATGTACTGGGAGCTTGGCACTCTGAGGGGGCACTGCTGGGGGGGTGCCTGACTGGACGGCATGATCTGTGTCCTGGGCGTATACACTTGATGCGACCAAATCTGTGAAACTAAACCACACAATGGAGATGGGGGAAAATTGTGCGGAACAGATTAAAAATAGTGCACAAGAAATTTGACTGCAAAAGCCAAGCAGGCACTTTATAAAAGAGAGGAGACTTCAACTCCATCTGGATAAAGCAGTAGAATTTAGAGAGGGGAGCTTCTTCCCAGGACAAGAAGGGAGGGAGGGAAGGAGGGAAGAATGTGCCTTGTGTATCTGAGGGCCTGTGAGAAGCCTTTCCTGAATGTAGTTGAGGGTGTTTCTCCTCGAATTGGGAGAAATCAGAAAACAAGGAATCCTCGAATTCTCTGCAGAACTGGGGCCCAAATGCCCTGTGAGGAGTTGAGTGCCAGCTGTGCCCAGGTCCCAGCCTCTCAGCCTCTTCAGAGAACTGGCTTGGGACAGGGTGGTTCAGTCCTGGCCTGGTATTGCGCCACTGTCCCCGAGCCTGCACTCTGGGAAAGGTGTGGAACTATGGAAGGCTATTTCCCATCTGAACCTCGTTCTTGCTAAACCAGAAGCACATCTCCCTGACACCCCCAGACAGCCCCTCAGACACTTGGGAGGAGTTCAGCACGGTGAGCTCTTCTTCGCAGGTGGGCGCCCTGCCTCCTCCAATGGGTTGTTATCGCCAGTAGTCGCTTCATGCCCTTGTTCAGCAGAGGCAAAGGCCAAGGCGGGGCCATGTGTGGTCCCCCCCCCCCAGTCCACCCCTACCTCTGCCCGGTTTATCTTGCGTTTGACTAGCTTTGACTCTCCAGGAACGCCCCTGCTGTGTCCCAGCTTCCTTTCCTACCAGACTGCGCCATGGAGCCCCTCCCCCACACACACCTAACGTCCCTCTCCTGCTGCCTTTGTCTTCTCCAGAACTCCATCCGCCATAACTTGTCCCTGCACAGCAAGTTCATCAAGGTCCACAACGAGGCCACCGGCAAGAGCTCTTGGTGGATGCTGAACCCCGAAGGAGGCAAGAGTGGCAAGGCGCCCCGCCGCCGCGCAGCCTCCATGGATAACAGCAGCAAGCTGCTCCGGGGCCGCAGCAGGGCTCCCAAGAAGAAGCCAGCTGTGCTGCCAGCTCCGCCTGAAGCTGCCACTTCGAAGAGCCCTGTTGGCCCCTTTGCCAAGTGGTCAGGCAGCCCTGGCTCTCGAAATCGCGAGGAAGCCGATGTGTGGACCACCTTCCGTCCACGAAGCAGTTCAAATGCCAGCACTGTCAGCACCCGGCTCTCCCCCATGAGGCCCGAGTCTGAGGTGCTGGCAGAGGAGGAAATGGCAGCCTCAGTCAGCAGCTATGCAGGGGGTGTCCCTCCCACCGTAAAGGAAGGTCTGGAGCTGTTAGATGGGCTCAACCTCGCATCTCCTCACTCCCTTCTATCTCAGAGCAGTCTCTCTGGCTTCTCTTTGCAGCATCCTGGGCTTCCGGGCCCCTTACACACCTACAGTACCTCCCTCTTCAGCCCAGCAGAGGGGTCCCTGTCAGCAGGCGAAGGGTGCTTCTCCAGCTCCCAATCTCTGGAGGCCCTGCTCACCTCTGATACACCACCACCCCCTGCTGATGTCCTCATGACCCAGGTAGACCCCATTCTGTCCCAGGCTCCCACGCTGCTGCTGCTGGGGGGCATGCCTTCCTCCAGTAAGCTCGCCACAGGAGGCGGCCTATATCCCAAGCCCCCAGAGGCTCCAGGCCCCAGCAGTCTGGTTCCCTCCCTTTCTATGCTAGCACCACCTCCAGCCATGGCAGATGTTCCCCTCGCCAAGAGCCTGGGGGATCCTGTGCTCACACCCCCAACTGATGCGACAAGCCAAGACAAAATGCCTCAGGATCTCGATCTCGACATGTATCTGGAGAACCTGGAGTGTGACATGGATAACATCATCAGTGACCTCATGGATGGGGGTGAGGGACTGGACTTCAACTTCGAGCCAGGTATGGCATCCCTAATGGCAGGAGCATCTCAGAACCTCCCCCCATTCCTGGGTGTCCAGCTAGTTGAGCAAGGGGGAGACTTAGAATAAGGGGTAGTTAGAGGTCCTGGGGACTTGGCGGGGAGGGTGTCCCATTAGAGTGGCAGAGCTTCCAGACGGGCCCTCCAGGGCCCCTCAGCCGGGCCCATCCCTTCGAGATGACACAGGAGAGTTGGGGGGAAGGGCTGTCTCTGTTTTCCTGCGGTGTTGACCATGATGGTGGAAAGTGGGCATGCCCCAGATGAGCCTTTTACCTTGTCCTCCATTTCTTTTTCCCACAGATCCCTGAGCCATGGCTGGAAGCTTTGTCCCCTGCTTCAGAGGTGGAGCCAGGCGTGCCCATATCCACTCTTTACCCTTGACCCCTCCCCGGGAATTTGGTACCCTGCTTTAGAGCTAGGGTGGGGTTTACTCACATGGGTGTTGAGGAAATTATAAAGAGAAAGCTGCCACATATGGGAACTGTGGGGGGAGGGAAAGGGGCTGGGAAAGGGAGGGAGTTTATTCTCACTGTGCCAATTAGGGGGTAAGGCCCCCTCTTGGGAGCCATCCTTGGCTCCCCTCATTCCCACCCCTAAGTTTTATAGCAGGGGCGGGCAGTGCTGTTGGAAATGTGAAGTCACCAGTGGCCTTACCCTGCCTTTGGGGGCAGGATTTTTTGTAGCATCTTATCTGAGCTGGTCCAGGCTAGGTTGAGCCTGGGGGTTTTATGCAGTGGCCCCTAAGGCCAGTGCGGGGGGGGGGGGGGGGGGGGGGCGGGGGGGGGGAGTGGGGACCTGGAAGGGCCAAGGTCTGAGCCCTGGAGTGGCTCACCAGGCCAAATCACCCTTGGAAGGCTGCACATAACAGAAAGGCTTTTTATAAACTTTTAAAGAAATATAAACACAAATATAGAGATTTTTAACCCCGGCAAGGTGCTAGTGATGGGGACGACGCTTTTTTCTTTCTGAAGGCTTTTGTCATATTCACATGATGCAAACACTACAGATATTACTGGGGGAAGCATGGGGGTGCGGGGTACACGGGTGCTGAGCTAGGAAAGGCGCTCCCATGCGCACCGGGTCTAGAACAAGGCCCACGCGCAGGACTAGCTTCATTTCCCTCAGGAAAAAGCTAAGCCAGGCCTCCACATTCTGTCACCTTGTGCCTAAGAGTGTGTAGTGTTGGGGTGCAACCACACTCTCGCATCACTCTTTGTGGGTTGGTGCTATGGTGGGAGAGTGCATTGAACGCCAGGCATTACTTTGTGGCCTGGGAAGGGGGTGGGAGTGGGAAGAGAGGGAGGGAAGGATTTAGGGTGGTAAAGTCAGGCACAGAGACCTCCCTGTTCAAGGCCCCTGACAGCTGTCCCTGCCCTTCTTCCTCTTGCCAGACTCCAGGGGTTGTGTAGAAGTGTGTGTGGTGGCAGGCAGGGGGAGGGGTAGAACAGGGAAGGGGTACTGGGGAGCTTGGCTGATGGTCTGGGAAATGAGCAGGGATGAAGGGGAATGTGGATCAGGTTTACTAGCACCTGCCAGGGAGGCCATCTGGGGCTCCTCCACCCCAGCCCCCAAAGCAGCCCCTCCCTTTCCCCTTGCATTGTCTCCTCCCCGCTCGCCAGCCCCTGCTGTGGGTTCCCATCATTTCCTGTGTCAGCGCCTGGCCTACCCTGATTGTATCATGTGCTAGATTGGAGTAGGGAAGTGTGTCAAATCAATAAATGAATAAATCCAATAAATGCCTATACCCAGCTCTGGTTTCTGCTGCCTTACTGCCCACCTCGGACAGGGGGCGGGAGGGGCAAAGGGAAAGAGTTGGCGGGAGGGACTCCCCAGAGGAAGAGATGTGCGGGGTGGGGGAATTTCTGCTGGGTGAGGTGGCGGGGTGTGGGGGAAAAGGACCATGGGCCACCTAGCCCCAGCAGAATAGGTGGGCTGTCATAGCCCCCCCTCCCAAGGGGTGGTATTCTGGTTGGAAAAGCCCCCACCCCCCCTACTCTGTCCAGCTGACCCTCAAAGGCTTATTGTACTAGATTTCCCAGTCTTCCTTCACCCAACCCATGTGCCGGCCCCAGCCCTCCCCTGCCCACCCTCGAAGCTTCCTCGGTGCCATACTGGGAGAAGGAGGCTTTCTTGAAAAAGGAACCTCACATTAAATTCCAGGAATTTCATACATAGTAGTGCTGCTTTCACTTGGTTACTTTTTATTTAGTCTTTGTCTGTCCCTCTTACCGAGAAAGTCCGCTCTGGTCTTGTAGAACGGACCCTTGCCAGTGGCTCTGTCTTCACCTGATTTGGACTGTAAAAGGAATGGGTCAGTAAGACGAACAGGTCTGTGCAAGGAAGCTTTGTACAAAGTAGGGCCAAAGGCGAGACCAAAGGGGGGAAGGCGAGTCTTGAGCATGGATGTTGGATTTGGAAAGGAAATTCGTCCCTGAGGACCCGAGGGGAGGAGCCTCTGGTTGGCTGGTGGGGCAAGGGGGTGCTGGGGCAGACCAAATTTGGGGAGTCTTACTGGAAGTTTCATGGAGGATTCAGCTGAAGCAACTTTCTGGGCAGTTTCTTGCATTTTGAGCGTTTTCAGTCGACTCCTTTCCAGCATGTCACATTGTGTGCGCAAGGCATCTAGAAAGCAGGAAAAGGCACCCACACCTCTGAGGACTGGAGAACTTACCTACCCAGTGCCATACCTCCCATCACTCAAATGGTTACCTGGAGCAAGCGTGCCTAAAGTTAGGCTGAGGAGTGGTCTGAGGATGCCTAAGCTCCAAGAGAAAAGGGTGAAGGAGAAGACGGACATGGTGGGGTGCTGAGAGGGAGATAGACCTCGAAGATGGCTGAGAAGTGGGGGGAAGGTGAGTGACACGTGCACGCTCCACCTGGTTGGAGCTAAACTCCCTCCTAAAGTGGACCTAGACCCTATTCCCCTTTCCCTAGGACTCTGTAATCCTACTGGTTGTATTACAGCAGTCCCACTCTAAATACTCCATCACCAGCTACGTACAGCAGTGTCCATGTTTTCCATCATGCTGCTTACCAGTCAGCTCGGGTGCTGGAGTCTTGAGGAGTGGCACGAAAGCTAGGTAAGCATTCTGAAGTCGGGTTCCTGTGAACACAGCAGTGTGCTATCCCCAGCCCATCACCCGGTCTCCACCCTTCCAAAGCCCAAGATTTCAGGATCCCAACACTCAACGCTACCTTGAGCTGGTGTACCTTATTTCTTCCCCACCAGGTCCGCCTCTAGGGTCAGGTGGGAGGCATGGTATATGTGAACCTAACCCATTGTCACTGAGGCAGTGCCCCTTCTTATTCTTAGGCTGACTAGACATGGTCAGTTGGATCTGGTTGAGGGTGCCCTGTTTTAAGGACAAAGTCCATAATCCATCCTGAGGGCCTTGCTCTATCTCTGGGGAGTGTTCCCAAGCCTCTACCTGGTGCTCCACGCTTCACCCTACAAACGTAGTAGGTGTTTCGAGGTGTAAGGAATTTGGTGGCATATTCTCCAGGGGGCTTCATCAGGAAAAACAACTTCATTGTCCCCGATTCATCACACAAATCGATGGTGTCTGGAGGGAGGCCACAGGGTAATTAATTGGAACAGGTAAGGAAGGAGAGCAGGAGCGAAAGGGGCCAGTGATCCTATCCAGAATGGGTTGGAGGAAGTTGTCGGGATTCAAGGAGCTCTCTTCTTGCCAGCAGGAGGGTTTGGGGACTAGAGATGACCCTACTACTTCTGACCCTTGGACATTATTCCCCTCCCCAAATTCCTCACCTGTTTTAGCCAACCCCACTTTACTGCGGATGTAAAGCAGCAACCGGAAGGCACAGCAATTGATATTGATCAGAAACTGCTGATTATCTGAGGAGAGATGGGACGAGACGTGTGGTCCTTCTCTAGTTACGCTGTCCCTGTGATCTCCACTGCCCTCAAACTTTCCCAGCTCCGTGATGCCCCTCACCTCCATGTTTGATGTAGGCGAACATGCTCTCCGATGTCACTCTCCAGACATGTTGAGGGGAGGGGGGGAGGGAATGGGTCCAAGGGGTTGGGGGACTGGAGAAGCGGATGGATCACATTGCCTGAGGGGATCCACACTGAGCAGACCGGAGAGAGCGATTGGCAGTAGTGGACAGCCAACGCCCCTAGAGGTGGGGCCTGAGGCTGCAGTTGAGGGATTATGAGGTCAGAGGTGGTATGAGTGACAGAAGGTGGAATAAGGGGAAGGAGAGAAGAACCTGGGTGAGGTCTGTACAGGATTTGCTGAGAATGGAGTCAACGTGGTAAATCTAACTCTGAACTGGACCCCAGAAGGAGTGCAGGACACCTAAAGAAAAGTAAGTTTCTGGAACAGTAAGAACTCTTTCCTAGGTAATTTGTAGTATTACTACTTCCTCAGCAGGAGTCTACTACTCCTTTTGCTAACCTGGGCACCATGCCCCCCACCATTACTGTACCCCATGTTCCCCTTGCTCCCCACCCCAACAACAGACATTCTTGATGATTATGAATCGAAACTTTATTTCTCATTGATTTGTGAACAATTGAAGGATGGACGGAAAGAGGGAGGGAGAAACATGTACAAGTCAAAGGGGCAATTCTCAAGGAGGAGATACTGAATGAGGGGGCAGTTATAGGGGGCACACAATTCAAAACCAGCCACCGGGGGCAAGGCAAGCATTGGACCCAGGCTAGTGGGACGAGGGGGAGTTAGTACAGTTTAGGGTTTAGGGGTACAGGACCCTGGGGTTCTGTCAGGGTATCAGGATTCAGGTCTCAGGTTTCAGGGTATAACATGGGGGAGCCCAGTAGGGGCTACGCTGGCTGCTGGGGGAACCCTCAGGCCCTTCCCCTGGAGCCCCTCCTTTGGGGGGAATCTCACTGACGTGGCAGAACCGTTCGCTGTAGTCTGACTGCAGGCTCTCCGCCAATCCCTTAGACACACCACTCCAGGCCTAAAGACAGATATCTCCAGGTCAGGGGTCAATTAGGGACAGGAAGTAAAAGACCGTGGCTCTGTGCCAAGGGACCTCTCATGACAATATCTGTACCACTGTGATCACAGGAGGAACACAGACTCACGGGCCCCCAATACTCCTGTTTCCATCTGCCTCACCCAATCTATAATCAGTTCTTCTGTGTGTCTCTCTCCGTCTAGCCCATCCCCCAGTTGGTCGGCCACATCCTGACAGTTGGGCAGGTCCCCCTCTCCTCCCCTCCCCTCAGCCGCCATACTCTGTCCATCTTGCTGACAGGCAGTCGGCAGTTGACAGACTGCAGTGTACCTAGGACCGTGTTCTCACCGAAAAGTTCCCGTGGTATTCAGTAACCAGATCTTCTAGGTTCTTCAGGGTAGGAATTCGGGGCATTGTCCTAGGTGGGGGGACAAAGAGGGAGCAGCAGCACATTGGCGACACTCTTTTATGACCCTTCTGCCCGCTCCCCCATATTGAAGAAAGAGGTTCCACGTGCTCTGTGCTTGCAGCTTCCTTCCACCACCACACCCACCTGGGGGACCCCTCATTCCTTACTATCCTGCCCTCTGCTTCTGGAGACCCTGTAATAACTGTCCTCTACTATTCCCAGCCACTCCCACCTCCTTTTCCTAGGCTTCCTGAAGCCTTACCGTTCCAGCCAGCAGTACACACAGATGAGACTAATGACAAGTCCCATGGAACCAAGGGGGATGAAGACGGCCTTCAGTGCAAACAACAGCAGGGTCTCTATGCAGAAGGGGGAAGAAAGACGGCACCAATATTTGCCGCACCCCTATGACATGCCAACATTGGTGGAGCCCCAACTGGGTGCCAGGCACTGTGCTAAACACTTTCCGGATACTTAATCCTCACAACTCCTGAGGGAGGGGGAACCAATTAGTATCTCCATTCGATAGATGAGGAAATACAGTCAAAGAAGTTAGTGATGCGCCCCAGATCAGAGACAGTAGGTGGCAGAGGCAGGTTTAAACCCAAGATCTGGTTGGTTCCAAAGCCATCTGCAGGCTCCCAGGGAATGCTGTAGGGGTAGCTTGTACATTCTGTCTCACCTTTGAGCACTCTTTGGTCTCCTTCTCAATCCAGCCCCCTACTCCAACAACACAGCGACCCACCCCACCCCTACACAGAAGAACCCTGCTTCCTAGGGGTTGGGGTTGACCAATGAGGAGACATGGGCCACCAAGTTTAGGGAACTTAGGGGTAGGAAGGTAGGGCCAAAGACAGTGGTGCTAGAAAGGTTGGGGTGCTGGGCTCATGGGCCCCCTTTACCGTTTGAAGTATGGTTGCCCCATTTGATCGGGCGACTCCATTTACTCCAGAACTGAGAGCTTCCACAGAGTGGATTATAGCGGCTCCGAACACGGAACGTGTAGCATTTCTGCCCATCCACACTAGGCAGGGTGAAGCTCGGTCTGTGGTCTACTAATTGTTCCTTGGGGAGAAAGAGGGTGAGGGAAAGATGGGTGTCCATGAAAGAAGGGAGAATTAAAACTGCTGTCCCCACCCCGACATCTTCTGGTTCTTCCCACTCCCTCCTTCCTCTCTTGACTACTCAAGCCATATTGCTTCCTTCACTAACTAGAGTCCGATGCCTCTCTCCAGATCCCCTGGAAGGCTTCCTTTTGTTGTCTTGCCTGTCTGGTGTGGGGAAACCTTAATGAAAACTCACTGGTGACAACGGGGAAAGGACTTGGAGGACGGCAGAGGGTGGGCAGGTAAACTGGAAGGTAGACAACAGGAGCTTGGGGTCAGGCCCTCCGGTGTGGCTGATTGAATCCTTGATCCCCCCCTTGCTTGGCCTCAGCTGCTGTCCCCAGTCACTCACAGTCCAGCTGTGGTCCCGGTCACTCTGGTACTGCACCAGGTACTCCAAACAGTGGTCCAAGTCTCTGTTGCTCCAGCTCAGCTCCAGCTGGGACTCACTGAGGTTGCGAAGCGTTAGGTTCTCTGGAGCCCGGGGGATCACTGGAGACATGTGTGCATGTGTGCTCATTGCCCTGGAGGAAGTGCTCTGATCCCTCCTCCCTTCTCTACCCTGATCCCTCACCTCCTCCTTTCTGCCCAAGCAGCCTTTGGTAAAAGAACACCGCTCTGTATATACTCCCCTGCCCCATCGTATCCCTGTGCCCTTGAGCCCCTTTCCAAATTACCCAGATCCTGAAGTTTCAGCTTCTTTGTGGCCTGCCTGCTAGGTTGCCATGGGTCCTGGAGCCGGACAACAAATGTTTCATAGAGATGGATCTCCTCTTTTTGCAACCGACAGCCAGAAGTGATGTCTGAAGAGAATAGATAGTGGCCACACTCCTGGACTTTGTCATAGTCGGAGTTCTTGTACCTAGAGAAGGGTCGGAAGGAAGAGGAACGGTGGGGTGAACTTGGGTACTGCACACATCCCCAGCCCAGCCTTGCATCCTCTGAACTGACGAGTTATAACTTACCCCACGAGGAAACAGTGGGGAGCCTGGGATGCTGGCTACCCTCTTTCTGGGTCCCCATGCAGTCTCTTACATCCAGCCCACCTCCTCTTCCTCCCCTGTGCTATCCCTTCTCATACCAATAGTACAGAGTCAGGTTGGTGGGCTGAGGCTCAGAGCCGCTGTTCCAAGTGCAATTCATGTACTCGATATTGAACACAAAACACTGAACTTCTGGGAGAGGCGGGGTGGAAACACTGAGGGTCCCAGGAGGTGTAGAGGTCAGGAAGAAATCTAGGTTGGCAAGAAAATGAAGTGGGGGAGGGGAAGAGAAGAAATAATGGTCAGAAGAAGAAGCAGTGTGAGGCAGGGAGCCCTTCCCCAGCCTCCCCACAGTACCCTTAAACTCTGTCTACATCCTTGTCATATCCAGTGGCAGGTTCCAGATTTCTGGAACGGCCCCTTCCCACAGCCTCCCTTCTCAGCAACCCGTCCAGTCCCAGGTTTCCCACCAGCTGTGGTGTCTTCATTCCCACTGGGTGTGAGGACCGTTGGGGTGAGCCCCACCCCCAGCAGAGGCAGTTGCAGGAATAAGAGGGATCCGAGAGGCAATGGTGGCTTCAACATGGTGCTTGCTCTTCGTTCCCTGGGTGTACTGTCTCAGGAACCCGGGCCCCTCACCCACTGCCCACACATTTCCTTCTGTCATAGCTTCCGGTGGAAAGAACCTTAGAAACCAGGGCTTTACAGTGGGTGTGGCAAATGTGTACTATGACACAGGTCAAGTCCTCTGGGAGATTAGGTGTTAATCTAATCTGAGGGTATAACACCACCCCTCTGCGAAGTGTTGTTAAGTAGGTCGGGTACACAATATTGTCACAGACTCCAGAATCCTTAGGCTACCTATATCCTGGGAAGGATCTGATCACCACCACCACCACCACCACCATCACCACCATTCCCAACCACCTTCTCATCAAAATCATTGTATCTCAGGTAGCGGAGGGTCTGAACCTCCTCCCCATCCTGTGCTATGCTCCTTCCTTGGCTCAGGCATCCTGAAACCTCTGTCAGAGCTCTACTGTCTTGGCTGGATGCGAAATACAGTCTTGACTCCTGTGGGCTCACGTCTTTCCTCTGACCTAATGCACAGCAGAACATCCACTCTTAGCTCCTGCCTCTCCTGGGTCCCCGTTGAGACTGGTGGGTGCGGAGGTGTGACTTAGAAGTAGATTCTAGAAATGGAGGAACAACAATACTAGCTTCAAACTCCTCATCTTCCCCTAGACCTGCTGCCCCCACTGCCTCTCATCACCCTCTCAGTCACCCAGACAGGAAATCTCAAAGTCATCTCCAATTCCTCCCTCTTTCTCACCCTGAGAATCCAATCAGCTCTGCTTCTTCTGTGGTGTTTCCGCCAGCAGCGCCCTCTTTTCCATGACCACAGCCACTGCGCTAAATCAGCCTCTCATTCCCACTAGTCCAGATTCTTACTAGAACCCACTAACTGGCCTCCCTTTGTAAAGGCCCCCTGCTCTCTCATCCATTCTCCATCCTGTTGCCAGGTTTATCTTCTCCAGAACACAGAGCTGATTGGAGACACTATTGACAAAAGTTGTTTATTCAGGAAACATTTGTTGAGCCTTTAACATGTGCCAGGCACTGTGCTTACGTTCATCACTACCGCCCCCCCCCCCCCCCCCCCGCTAATTTTCTGCAGCTTAAAATTCCTCAGGGTTAGCTCAAATGCTAACGCCTCCAAGCAGAATGTGTGCTCTCCTAAATCAGAATTAATTTGTCTCCCCATTGTGATTCAATAGCATTTTGCTATTGTTATTTTTATTCATTATTTGCTAGTTTTATTATTTTTATTTATGGTTATTTGTTACTTTTATTATAGCACTGTGTCTTCTCTCTAAAAGGCAATGCCATCATCCAAAGAATATTGGCTCAAGAGTCAAGAAAAAAATCCTAGTCTCAGCTCTGTTACTCAGTGGCTGTATAACACCGGTGAGTGAACTTTGACTCCGAAAATCAGCCTACTCGTCCCGCAAATGAAGACAATAATCAACTCATGGGGCTGGGTGGGGATTAAAAGAGAGAATGTCGGAAAAGCATCTGACACTTAGTAGGTGTGTCTTTCGGTAGAGGAAAGGTTCTTAGCCTGGAATTCCTGGAAACTGAGGGGATGCATCGATGAGCTTCAGGGGTCCAAGGATCTCCCTGGATCCTTGGAAAGTATCTAACATTTTGTACGTGTCTAGGTGCATTTTTCTGGGAAAAGGGCCACAGCTTCCATGAATATCTCAAAGGGATTGTGAATCAAAAAGGGTTCCAAATCTCAGTGCTAGGCCATAAGGGATTAGATCTGATCTTTCGGGGGTTTCCACGGTGCTTTCTTATGCCTACATAGGTTCGAATCTTCACAACGTTTCTTTGAAGGCAGTATCGGTACACCCACATTTTCGATGAGGAAACGAGGAGACGGAGAGCGGTTTGTAAGAGGCAGAGTTCCTAACCAATACAATTCTACCGAGCATCGATTCCAGGCGAAGGACCGAGCCAGGCGCCAGGAAGCCAGAGCCAGTCAGCGCCCGCCAGTGAGGCTGCCTCCCGCCTGGCAGGTTCGCATCCCCGCCCAGAGCGCGGCTGGGCGACGTCGCAGAGCTGCTGGTCGCGTGAAATCGATCCCCGGCTTCCAGGGAGAAAAGCTCCCGGACGCGGAGCCCCGCCCCACGCCAGCCTGACCCCGCCCCGCCGCGGTTGGTCCTGCCCGACTGTTCCCGGCGTCCCTCGGTCCCCCTCGGTAGTTTCCGGCAGTGATCGGGACTTTCTAACGTGCCCCCTGTTGTCTCTCGGCCGCCGTCCTCGCCACCGCCGCCCCCCCCTTGCGTCTCCCTCTCCCCCTCCCCCCCAGCCGGCCGGGCTGGTGCCTCCGGCGCTACGGGCTGGGCAAGATGGCGGCCTTCGGGATCTTGAGCTACGAACACCGGCCCCTGAAGCGGCCGCGGCTGGGGCCTCCCGATGTGTACCCTCAAGATCCCAAACAGAAGGAGGTGCGTTCACAGACCGGGGCTATGGCGGGGCCGGGGGCCAGCAGTCAGTACCAGAGGAAGCGCCGAGGGGTGGGGGGGCGGGGCGGTCTGGTGAGAGCGAAAGTCCTGAAAGGGGGAAGAGTAAAGTGGGTGCTAGAGAGTGGGACCTGGAGGGCAGGGGGGCGGTTCCTGGGCGTGAATAGGGGACGACGGAGGGGCCCGCTGGAGGCGCCCCCTACACACACACCCCTCAGAAAGTTGTCTGAGGCAGCTTGGTGAGCCGAAGCTGCTGCCAGCCTGCGAAGGAAGAGTGATGAGAGGAGTGAGCCCTGGCTGATGGGGAATCCGAGTGACTGGGCTGGGGGGTGAAGGGGGGGTCCAAATGGACATGGGGGGGGCTAGCTCTAAATAACAACCTATGCTACTCAGTGTCCGCCTGCCTCCTCCCCCCTTGGTCCCCTGTCCTCCTCTTCCACCACCATCCCTCCCAAAGAAAAAAAGAAAAAAAAACAACGCTAAAATGTCGTTTTCCTGCCTTAGGATGAACTGACAGCCTTGAATGTAAAACAAGGTTTCAATAACCAGCCTGCTGTCTCTGGGGATGAACATGGCAGTGCCAAGAACGTCAACTTCAATCCTGCCAAGGTGAGAAAACCATGCCAAGCTGAAGGAAAAGGCTGGAAGAATCTGAGGAGCGAAGGCCCTGGGTTGGGAAGACTTTATGGGCCGACCTAAGTGATTCTCCTTCATAACCTACTGTCGCCACATTGGCATTGGCCGGTCAGAGGCATGGCCACCTCTCTACTCTTTCTTCCCTCAGATCAGTTCCAACTTCAGCAGCATTATTGCAGAGAAGTTACGTTGTAACACCCTCCCTGACACTGGTCGAAGGAAGCCCCAAGTGAACCAGAAGGACAACTTCTGGCTGGTGACTGCACGATCCCAGAGTTCCATTAACACCTGGTTCACTGACCTGGCTGGCACCAAGCCACTCACACAACTAGCCAAGAAGGTGAGATACTGTTTCTGTTTTCAGGCCAAGTGTGTGTGTGTATGGGGAAGGGGAGCGTGGGTACCAAGTACCCTCCTGTTCTCAGGTTAAGCTGCATGAGTGCCAGCTCATGGGGATGAAAGAGGTCTCACAATTTGCGATGCCCATATCCAGGTCCCCATTTTCAGTAAGAAGGAAGAAGTGTTTGGGTACTTAGCCAAATACACAGTACCTGTGATGCGTGCCGCCTGGCTCATTAAGATGACCTGTGCCTACTATGCAGCAATGTCTGAGACGAAGGTTAAGAAGAGACATGTCGTTGACCCCTTCACGGGTGAGTAACTCCTAATACCAGGGTTCCCTCCACTGATCGCCTCGAGGAGTGATACACGCTTGGAATCATTTTCCTTCCTCATCTATATCCCTTGCTTCTGCTTGCATGTTGCATTCTCTCAGTAAGCACCGGTATCTTGAGCATCTACTGTATGCGTGTACTGGGCCGTGATGATGGCTGGTCCCTAATTCATGCCCTTAGGATGCTTAGAGTCTCGTAGGGATGCCCTGGCGTATGTACGAGTCACATTGTGAAACATCAGAAGTAGTAAGTGTCAAAAGAGGAGGCAGAAGCTACTTTGAGACTTCAGTGGACAGAAATATTACTTTCTTTTGGGGACACCTGGGGAGATTTTAGGCAGGTGGCATTTGACTAAAGCCTAAGAGGATGGATAGGATTTAGAAGTATAACAGTCCCCCCTTATCCCAGGAGGACGTGTTCCAAGACCCCCAGTGGATGCCTAAAACTGCGAATACTACCAAATCCTATATATACTATGTTTTTTTCTATACGTATGTACTATGATAAAGTTTAATTTGTAAATTAGACACAGTAAGAGATTGACAATAGTAAGCAATAATAAAATAGAACAATTCTGACAATACACTATAATGAAAGTTTTCTGAATGTGGTATGGCTCTTTCAAAATACTGTACTGTACTCACCCTTCTTGTGATGATGTGACATGATACGTGGCCTCCATGACGACATGGAGTGAGGTGAATGATGTAGGCATGGTGATACATCACAATGGCTACTATGGACCTTCTGGTGATGCGAGAGGGAGGATCGTCTGCTTTGGGTGATCCTGGATCACCCAGAGCTATGACAATGTCGATGACTGGATGTCAGGAACAGACAATATCGATGGTTGGGGAAATTTAATACTCTTGGACCGAAGTTGACCTCGGGTAACCGAAACCACAGAAAGCAAAACCATGGATACAGGAAACCACTGTATGGTGATTGGGAGTGGGATGGGGGACAGAAGGTGCTCTAAGCAGAGGGACAGTATAAAATAGCCCTTTCCCCATCTTTCCCTTAGAATGGACTCAGATCGTCACCAAGTACTTGTGGGAGCAGCTGCAAAAGATGGCTGAGTACTACCGGCCAGGGCCTGTGGGCAGCGGGGGCTGTGGTTCTACTATCGGGCCCTTGCCCCATGATGTAGAGCTGGCAATCCGGCAGTGGGACTACAATGAGAAGCTGGCCATGTTCATGTTCCAGGTAGGAGGTAGGGCCTATCGTGGGGGGTATTGGATTGAGCCTGAGCTCACACTCTGCCGGTAGGGAACGGGGTCAGCCTGCCACCTTGCCCGTTGTGCTTCTCTTCGTCCTGTCATTGACTCTATCTGCCTCGTCGCTAAGTGTCCCTGGACCAAACCAATCCTCTTCCCAACCCCTGGTACCCACAGGATGGGATGCTGGACAGGCACGAGTTCCTGACCTGGGTGCTTGAGTGTTTTGAGAAAATCCGACCTGGAGAGGATGAGTTGCTTAAGCTGCTGCTGCCTCTGCTGCTTCGAGTAAGGCCTAGGACCTGGGGGAGGGTTGGGGGGCTGGGGGAGAGGTTTGAGGCTGGGTAAGATGTGAGAGCAGGGTGCCTGGGGTGGAACTGGGGGCTTGGCTTCTTTTCTTCACAGTACTCCGGGGAATTCGTTCAGTCTGCGTACCTCTCCCGCCGCCTTGCCTACTTCTGTACCCGGAGACTGGCCCTGCAACTGGATGGCATGAGCAGTCACTCATCTCATGTTATGTCTGCTCAGTCGACAAGCACACTGCCCACTACCCCTGCTCCTCAGCCCCCAACTAGCAGCGCACCCCCCACACCCTTTAGTGACCTGCTTATGTGCCCTCAGCACCGGCCCCTGGTGTTTGGCCTCAGCTGTATCCTTCAGGTAGGCACTGGATGGGCCCAAGGGCACATTGACAGGTGTCCCGATGGGAGTTGGGTGCCTGTCCTGGAGAATGGGGGTGATTCATAATTGGAGGGGGAAGTCGGGACCGAGTACTTCCTTGGGAATTGATCACTGCTTCTCAGTCGCGGGGTGTTAGTTCCTTTTCAGTTCCTTAGTTCTCTTTCAGGGCTAAATAGTAGGCCCAAAGGCTTTTAGGAGAGTGGGGGCTCGGAGGGGCTCAGAGACAGTATGACGCCACCCCAGAGACAGCATAAGTTTGGATGGGAACTCTAAGGGTTGGGTGTAATAGTGGATGGAATTCTGGAGAGATTGCACTGGTACCTGAGTCTGACTTCTGTTTCCTGTCTGGAAGACCATCCTCCTGTGTTGTCCTAGTGCCCTGGTTTGGCACTATTCGCTGACTGATAGCCGAATTAAGACTGGCTCACCACTTGACCACCTGCCTATTGCCCCCTCCAACCTGCCCATGCCAGAGGGCAACAGTGCCTTCACTCAGCAGGTAAGTCAGGCTAATCGCATGCCACCCCCAGATTGGCAGGCGAGGCTCCATTAGACATGGTCAGGAATAGTGACTCGGAGTCTGGCAGTGTTCTTTTAGCCTGGGCTCCTGGCCTTTGGCCTGCCTTGGTATACGGACGTCCTTACAACCTTCCTTTCCCATCTCACAGGTCCGTGCAAAGTTGCGGGAGATTGAGCAGCAGATCAAGGACCGAGGACAGGCAGTCGAGGTTCGCTGGTCTTTTGATAAGTGCCAAGAAGCTACCGCAGGTGGGTGCCAGGGGACGGGTAATAAGAAGGACGTTTGCGGGAAGGACGGGTGGTGAGGACCCTGGCCTCCCCGTCGGATGCAGTGGGCTTCTACTTCAGGCCCCTTTGCCACTTTTGCTGCTTAGGCTTCACCATTGGACGTGTGCTCCACACTCTGGAAGTGCTGGACAGCCATAGCTTTGAGCGCTCTGACTTCAGCAACTCTCTTGACTCCCTATGTAACCGAATCTTTGGATTGGGGCCCAGCAAGGATGGGCATGAGGTAAGCAAGGAGGGGATCTGAAGGAGTGGCAAACACTGTGAGAGTGACGATATGTGTGGGGGGCAGGCGGGGAAACCAGGGGCTGTCTCAAGACCATCTTACTGGGGTTGGGTGTTTGAAGACAGGTGCCAGTCTTTAAGAAATGGGAACTCGGTTCTTTGTCTGCAGCCCTTCCTTGCTCACCCCTGTCTTCTTGGGCCTCCAGATCTCGTCAGATGATGACGCTGTGGTGTCACTGCTGTGTGAATGGGCTGTCAGCTGCAAGCGTTCTGGTCGGCACCGTGCTATGGTGGTAGCCAAGCTGCTGGAGAAGAGACAGGCAGAGATCGAGGCTGAGGTTAGGGGCAGAGAGCAACGAAGAGTGCGATTGGCCAGTGGGGCAGTGGCAGCTGGGCATGGAGCCGGACGGAGCCGGTGGTGGGACCAGAGTTGAAGTTGTGAGAATCAAGAAGTGGTAGAGAGCCGACAGGGGAAGTTGAGGACAAAAGGCCTAACAAAAGGACAGAAGTATAACAGAAAGGAGTGGATTGATGTCGGAGCTAGAGTCGCGATGAAGGCTTCAGTGGGGAAGCGGTAAAGAACATGGAGGTCCAAGGGAGGATGCGAGTGGAAAGCTTGGGGTGGTGGTTCCTGCGTTACACGCGGAGAAAGGAGCGAAGAAACAGGTAGAAACCAATCCTGCAGTTTGTACTCTCATCTCACAGCGTTGCGGAGAATCAGAAGCCGCCGATGAGAAAGGCTCCATCGCCTCTGGCTCCCTCTCTGCTCCCAGTGCTCCCATTTTTCAGGACGTCCTCCTGCAGTTTCTGGACACACAGGCTCCCATGCTGAGTATGGACCCCTGCCACCCCCTGCTCACCTCGGCCTAGACTCAGTTACCCGTCACTGTCAGCAGAGAGCATAATTAAGGGCCTTCTGGTATATATTTCCATCTTGGGCTCTCTGCAGAATGACTTTCGTTGATAATTCTAGTCATTGGTCATCTTCTAGTTTAACAGAATAGAGAAATAAAAAGAAGACTAAAACCCAGAACGTGCCATCGAAGCACTGCCACATATGCTTAGGAGCAGAGATGCTGCATTGTTTAATGAGATGGCGTGGGGGTCAGGAGGTGGGGACCAGCCACACTTCGTCCCTCAGCAGTTTTTGGCTTGGTTTCTTTGTTGTTGGTGGCTCCCCTTCCTGCCCCCCTCGGGTACTCTAGGAGGAGCATGGCTTAAGTGGGTCCCTCTCTCTTCTTGCCCATGTCTTTTGTGCTTTCCTAACTCAGCTTTTCTCGTGCCCTCCCCCTCCAGCGGACCCCCGGAGTGAGAGCGAGCGGGTGGAGTTCTTTAACTTGGTACTGCTCTTCTGTGAGCTCATCCGACATGATGTTTTCTCCCACAACATGTACACTTGCACCCTCATCTCCCGAGGGGACCTTGCCTTTGGAGCCCCCGGTCCCCGGCCTCCCTCTCCCTTTGATGACCCTGCCGATGACCCAGAGCGCAAGGAGGCCGAGGGCAGCAGCAGTAGCAAGCTGGAGGTGAGTGAGCTTTTCCTGGCCCTTGATAGTTTTCCACCATGCTGCCATCCTCCTGCTGCCAGTCCCCTCCTAACGAGGGTAGTGTGTGCTCAACGCTTCGTGTTTGCCAGGCACTGGCACGGCATTCCTTTCCATTTGATCCTCAACCGCCCTGTGACCTTCTCTTATCCCCACTTTAAAGCTGAAAGAAACTGAGGCCTGTGGTGGTAAAATGACGGGTCAAGGCTCGGATCCAGGTCCTGTGCTTTTCCCAGCATGGTCTCTCTCCCGTCAGCATTTCTGGATGGTGGGTGGGGAGGAGCTGCCTGGGCTAAAGCAAGTCCACTTGTGTTCCATGCCCTCAGGACCCAGGGCTCTCGGAGTCTATGGACATCGACCCAAGTTCCAGTGTACTCTTCGAGGACATGGAGAAGCCTGACTTCTCAGTAAGTTGGAGCCTGGTGTGGAAGAAGCTGGCTCCGGGGCCCCCACTCCCCCGCGAAGTTTCTCTGCACCCTCATCCTGTCTGCTTCCTCTGAAGGTTCTGCCCTCTCGCCTTCCTTAGCTGTTCTCCCCAACTATGCCCTGTGAGGGGAAGGGCAGTCCGTCCCCCGAGAAAGTAGACGTCGACAAGGAGATGAAGCCACCGCCCAAGGAAAAGCTGGAAGGGACTCTCGGGGTCCTTTACGACCAGCCGCGCCATGTGCAGTATGCCACACACTTTCCCATCCCCCAGGTACTCCCCCCCACCCCCCACCGGGCGACCCTGTGTTTCGAGGCCAGGTTTCTGGTCAAGGACCATGCGGAGGGTCGGAGCTGTTCTAGAGGGTTCGGCGTGCGGGGCAGGGCCGGAGCACTGGGCTGCTGAGGGGCATGGCGCATGCTTTGAAGAGGAGGAAGGAGGTCCTGCTCAGTCTGACGGTGCCGCTGGGGTGCAGGAGGAGTCGTGCAGCCATGAGTGCAACCAGCGCTTGGTCGTACTGTTTGGGGTGGGAAAGCAGCGAGATGATGCCCGTCATGCCATCAAGAAAATCACCAAGGATATCCTGAAGGTTCTCAACCGCAAGGGCACAGCGGAAACTGGTGGGTGTGAGGCTCCTTAAGTAGATTTCCCCCAAAGAGTGCCCTAGTCAGTCTTCCCTTCACCAGCATAGGGCACTCCCAGTCATGTCCCGATAGCCTGTCTCTTGGGGTCCCCTGAGAGCTCTAGTCCTTTTGAAACTTCCCCCCTCGTTCCCCCCCTCTGCAGACCAGCTTGCTCCTATTGTGCCTCTGAATCCTGGAGACCTGACATTCTTAGGTACCTCACAGTAAGCCCCGTGCTGCCCGCCCTCCCTCGCCCTTCCCTCCCTCCCTGTATGTATTCCTCCAAGGTCCACATAGCCTGTGGTCCTCGAAACCTTCGCTTCACTGTCCCCTTCCCTTCATCCCTCGCCCACCCCTTCCTCGGCCCTCCCTTCCCATCTTCCCTTTCCCTTCACTCCCTGCCTCCTGTCCCCTTTCCTTCCCCACCCACCCATAGCCTTCTCTCCATACACCCCTTCCCCACCCCCAGTCAACGAATTCTCTTCCCTGTCCTGACTGGCCCCTTTCAACTGTCCCCTCAGGTGGGGAGGATGGGCAGAAGCGGCGGCGCAACCGGCCTGAAGCCTTCCCCACTGCTGAAGATATCTTTGCTAAGTTCCAGCACCTTTCCCACTATGACCAACACCAGGTCACAGCTCAGGTGTGGCCCACGCCCAGCCCCTTCCCACTCTTGGACCTCCTGTCCTGTTTCCTTTTCCTCACCTTTTCCCTGCCCTAGGGCGCCTGGTCTCATCCCGTTTCACCACCATCCTTTCCTGCTCCCGCCACCTGTCTGCACTCCCGTCTCACTCCCACCGCCCTGACCAGGTCTCCCGGAATGTTCTGGAGCAGATCACGAGCTTTGCCCTCGGAATGTCGTACCACTTGCCTCTCGTGCAGCACGTGCAGTTCATCTTTGACCTCATGGAATATTCGCTCAGCATCAGTGGCCTCATCGACTTTGCCATTCAGGTGGGGAACTTGGGCTGCGCGGGGTGGGGGAGTTTGGCTGCATAACGTCCGAAGGACAGGCCCGAGGCTGAAGCCAGAGGTGCAGGATACTCGTAGGGGGTGGAGGGGGCATCAGCTAAGATGGCAAGAACAGAGGCTCCCATGTCCCCGGGGGAGGCTCAAGAGCTCAGAGCAGGGGCACAGACTGTCCTCCCACTGTGGAGGTCCTAGAATCGGATCCTGCAGACTGACTGAGTGCATTGCTGATGCGGCTGCTGTCCTGGATAGAATGAAGGACAGTGGCCTATGGCAGCAGGGCCGTTCCAAACGGAGGCAGCACCAGCAGGCTGGGGCTGGGCCCGGCCGTGGCAGTTTCTTCGCAGGAAGGGGCTTCTACACCGCGTGTGGGGCTTCTTCTCATTTCTCACCCCTACTCTGCTAGCTCCTGAATGAACTGAGTGTGGTCGAGGCCGAGTTGCTTCTCAAATCCTCGGACCTGGTGGGCAGCTACACTACCAGCCTGTGCCTGTGCATTGTGGCTGTCCTGCGACACTATCATGCCTGCCTCATCCTCAACCAGGACCAGATGGCACAGGTCTTTGAGGGGTAAGCGGAGCTACAAAGTCAGCAAACACACAGGGCTCTGGTGAATGCAGGTGGAAATGGCCTGCAAAGAGCACACAGGGCTCTCGGCGTGGGGAAGTGTGCCATTTGGGAGAGGAGGACAGGGGCGGGTCCGGCCGAGGGACCTGGGTCTGTGTCCAGGGATCTTTGTGCCCCGGCCCCTGCACTCTGCCTCGGACCCTCCTGACCCTGCCTTCCCGATAGGCTGTGTGGCGTGGTGAAGCATGGCATGAACCGATCGGATGGGTCCTCTGCGGAACGCTGTATCCTTGCTTATCTCTATGATCTGTACACCTCCTGTAGCCATTTAAAGAGCAAATTTGGGGAGCTGTTCAGGTAAGAGAGGTGGGAGGTCGGGTAGAGAGTGGAACCTTGTCCTGTCTCTTTTCCCATTGCTGCCCAACTTGGCAGCCTGCCGTGTCTGGGGCCATGGCCTTGGTCCCTGAGAACGGGCCTTCTTCCTCGGCCTTGTGTCCAGCCCATCCTGGGGGGACCTACATTCCCCCTCCCTGCCTCCAGAGGCCCCTGCACCTTCTTCTCCCTGGCTTCCGTTCTTGCCCAGTCCGCTTTGTCCCTTCTCCATTTCCCTTGTCCCAGGGTCCTGCGTTGCTCCCCCTTCCTGAGTATCCCTCTATGTCACCAGCCTGTCTACACTACTATCTCCTGTCCTGCAGCGACTTCTGCTCCAAGGTGAAGAACACCATCTACTGCAACGTGGAGCCGTCAGAATCCAATATGCGCTGGGCGCCTGAGTTCATGATTGACACTCTGGAAAACCCTGCCGCTCACACGTTCACGTACACGGGGCTAGGCAAGAGTCTTAGTGAGAACCCTGCTAACCGCTACAGCTTTGTCTGCAATGCCCTTATGCACGTCTGTGTGGGGCACCATGATCCCGATAGGTATGGGGCGTATTGAGTGAGGAGTGGGCACCGCGCTCCGGCCCATATTGGGAGGGATGAGATGCCCGGGAGGTACTGCAGCCTTGGTCATTAACAAGTTTGTGCTTTTGCGGAACAAGGGTTTTCCTGAGGGCCCTTGTACTTTTCCCCAGGGTGAATGACATCGCAATCCTGTGTGCGGAGCTGACCGGCTACTGCAAGTCCCTGAGCGCAGAATGGCTGGGCGTCCTTAAGGCCTTATGCTGCTCTTCTAACAACGGCACCTGTGGCTTCAACGACCTCCTGTGCAATGTGGATGTGAGACAGGGCGGGCTCCTGCTGGGACGCATGGGCCAGTTCCCAGGGCAGGCTGGGCAGGGGCAGACTTCTGGGGACTGGAGCAGGCGCCCTCTGTCCACACTCAGTCGCCATGTCTGTCTGCTTTTCCTCCAGGTCAGTGACCTGTCTTTTCACGACTCGCTGGCTACTTTTGTTGCCATCCTAATCGCTCGGCAGTGTTTGCTCCTGGAGGATCTGATTCGCTGTGCTGCCATCCCTTCACTCCTTAATGCTGGTGACCTGGCAACCCAGAAGGCCTAGCATTCCCAGACCCCAAATTTCACTGCACATTCGATGGCCGCACTCCCGGTGTTCAGAGTGGGGCTCCCTGCCGTCAGCTTGTGACTACAAGGAGCTGCCCTCGTACAGCCAAGCAGTTGGCGGTTCCACCCCTCCTCTGGCATTATCTTGCCTTTGCTCCTTTTGCCTGAGTTCGGCTCCCCTGTTAGCATCTGCGCCCCAAACCCATATGCAGCCCGCCTTCATCCTTCCTCCTGTCTGATCTGCTCTGTCTTCCGTTTTTCAGCTTGCAGCGAGCAGGACTCTGAGCCAGGAGCCCGGCTTACCTGCCGCATCCTCCTCCACCTTTTCAAGACACCTCAACTCAATCCTTGCCAGTCGGATGGAAGTAAGTGACCCCTTTGGAGCCAGCCAGCGGTAGAAAGAGTGGCTCCCCCCCCACACACCCCAGTTCCCTACCGTGTCCCCTGACTTCAGCTCCCTCCCCAGACAAGCCTACGGTAGGAATCCGCTCCTCCTGTGACCGCCACCTGCTGGCTGCATCCCAGAACCGCATCGTGGATGGAGCCGTGTTTGCTGTTCTCAAGGCTGTGTTTGTACTTGGTATGGGGGTAGGAAGGGAGTGGGGCCAGAAGTGTGTCTAGGGTGGAGCGCCAGCGAATCTACAAAGGACAGTCTCTCTCTCCCGAAGGTGGTCTCCCTGACCTTTGGGGAGGAGAGCGGGGAGGGAAGTATATTTCTGTCCCATAGGGCAGGATTTGGGGAGCTGCTGCCCTGTGGGTCTGGGCTGGGTCTCCCCACAGTGTTCAGATCTCACTCTGCCCTCCCTATCTCCCGCCCGTGGGCCACAGGGGATGCAGAGCTCAAGGGCTCAGGCTTCACTGTGACAGGAGGGTCAGAAGAACTTCCAGAGGAGGAGGGAGGAGGTGGCAGTGGCGGTCGGAGGCAGGGTGGCCGCACCATCTCTGTGGAGACAGCCAGTCTGGATGTGTATGCCAAGTACGTGCTGCGCAGCATCTGCCAACAGGTCAGTGTCACCTTCCCCCACCCCTCCTGAATGCCTCTCTATAATATAGTCCTGTTTCCAGCCATGAGCACGCCACCTCCCTACCATACATCACGTCCCTCGGCAAGCCCTAGCCCATCGCCCTCGTTCCTGACCCGCCCCCGCCCCTGCTGGCCGCCCCAGTGCCCTGACGACTAGCTTCCTCAGGAATGGGTAGGAGAACGTTGCCTTAAATCACTGTGTGAGGACAGCAATGACCTCCAAGACCCCGTGCTGAGTAGTGCCCAGGCCCAGCGCCTCATGCAGCTCATCTGTTACCCACATCGACTGCTGGACAGTGAGGATGGCGACAACCCCCAGCGGCAGCGCATTAAGCGGATTCTCCAGGTGGGCCAAGGTGACGGGGGCCGTGGAGGGGGCCGTGGGGCCTAAGCCTGGGTTGAAACCATGGAACCTTGAGGGAAACAGAGAGGGAGTTAGTAGGAAGCTGAATGAGGATGTGGGCGAGAGGTGGTGAGAGAAACAGCTCCGGCAGTGGTTTGGAAGTCAAGGCCAAGCCGTCTGGACTCCAGGATAAACTGCCAGGTGACAGCACAGCCGTCTGGGTGGGGTAGGACTATTGCTTATCAGTGGGAGACCTCGTTTCTGACATTTGGGTCATGGCTCAGTGATGGGTACTGAGCTGCTGCTGCATATGGAGCGTCTGCTTCGTTCTGGGTACTGTGCTCAGTACTCTTACACGTTCTCGTTTAATCTTTCTGATCCTGTGAAGTAGCTATGAGGATCCCTGTTTGACCAGTGAGGAAACTGAGGCTATGACGTTAGAGAACTTGCCGGGTCACGCCGCTAGGAAATTGAGAGTCAGTATGTGAACCCAGGTGTACCCGTGGCCTTTCTGTTCCACCTCGCTGCTGCAGACAGTTGGGTAAAGGGCGAACAAAGAAAGCCATTGAAGGAGAAGCTAAAGGAATGAGGTCTCTTCAGCCCAGAGGAGATAATGCCAAAGAGAGATTAGCTAACAGTAGCCTTGGGGTCTGCAGAGGACTTTCAGCAGCTGGTGTGAAGTAGGAGATGCAGGCTTAAGCCGAACATCAACAATTTAGCTCAAGTGTTAAACGACACTTCCTCATGCTGAGGCATGTGAGGCCCTGGAACAGTAGGCTGAGGACATGTGAAATCTTTCCTGAACTGCTTTTAAAATAGGATCGATTTGTCAACCGTTTGGGATTATTTAGGTGTAGTCTTTCCTAAAGCTGGGGCCAGAGGGGCCCCTCTCAGTATGGGATTTGAGGCTGTGAGAGATTAGGAACTGGCCTCAGGGTGACACGATGGTGACTAGCTTGGGGATGGGGGTCTCTGTCACAGAACTTGGACCAGTGGACCATGCGCCAGTCTTCCTTGGAGCTGCAGCTCATGATCAAGCAGACTCCCAACAATGTGAGTGGTGCCTGCTCCATGTGTCGGAGGTGGGCCACCATAGAAGAGCCTTGGTCCTACCTGGGCTTCTTGAGATAAGAGAGCATGGGAAGAGGGCAGATGTGTGGAGCCGATGATAAGGGAACTGGGTTGGGAGTGTTGGGGCTCTCAGCTGTGAGGAAGGTTGGCGGCGATAGTGCTGGTGGAGGCTGTTTCTATGGCCATAACCGCAAGGAGGTTTGTGAAGGAGAAGATGGGGGAATTGGAGAAATACGGTGGTGCTGGGGCGCACGACCCCTAACACAGTGGTGTCCTGACCCTCCCATCAACCTCCATGGGTGCCTTCCCATGCCCTCATCTCCCATCTCCCCTACCATCTGTTTTCCGTCACCACCAGCTATCCATTTAGCATCCCTGTGTCTTTCCTCCTTCCCAGGAGATGAATTCCCTCTTAGAGAACATTGCCAAAGCCACAATTGAGGTTTTCCAACAGTCAGCAGAGACAGGGTCCTCTTCTGGAAACACTGCAAGCAACATGGCCAGCAGCAGCAAGACCAAGCCCGTGCTCAGGTTGGGTAGACACGTGTTAGGACCCAGGCCCTTGTGAGTTTCTCTGCTGGCCACCTGGAGATGGGTGTCGGGCATGGCCGTGAGGATCGGGGAGGATGGATTGTCCTAACCGTGCCTGGCTGCTCTGTAACCTGGTGGACTCTGTCTGTCCTCCAGCTCTCTAGAGCGCTCTGGTGTCTGGCTGGTGGCCCCTCTCATTGCTAAACTGCCCACCTCAGTCCAGGGGCACGTGCTGAAGGCTGCTGGGGAAGAATTAGAGAAGGGCCAGCACCTGGGCTCTTCTTCCCGCAAAGAACGTGATCGACAGAAGCAGAAGAGGTAAAGCCCCTGTCGGGGGTGGGATCGAGGGGTGGAAAGGAGAGGAAGCGGGCTGGAACGCTTGAGGCACGGGGAGGATAAAACCCATGGAAAGGTGGAAAGTCGGAGGGTAAAAGTGAGGACGGTTGAGCAAGGGGCTGGATCTTACAGAGCAGAGCCTGGGGCTGGGCAGTGAGTTGGAAGCTTCCCGTTGTTGTGTTTTTCTGTCCCTCCCATGTCCAGCATGTCCCTGTTGAGCCAGCAGCCTTTCTTGTCCCTGGTGCTGACGTGTCTGAAAGGGCAGGATGAGCAGCGTGAGGGACTCCTTATGTCCCTCTACAGCCAGGTGCACCAGGTACAGGCCTCTGGGCTATGGAGCCGGGCAGGAGGGCAGACAGGGTGCAGCCGGGCGGCCACGGGGCACCTTGGGATGGAAACGAGGCCATCCCTGAGCTGCGTGATGCTTGTTTCTGTCTTAGATTGTGAATAATTGGCGAGATGACCAGTACTTGGATGATTGCAAACCTAAGCAGCTCATGCATGAGGCCCTCAAACTGCGGCTCAACCTGGTGAGGAGGGGGAAGGGGTCGGGTGAGGATGGAGGGTCCAGCTTTCCGAGAGGACACGGGGCCTGAAAGTGGTTGAGGACACTGGACCCCGGCAGGGTCTCTGCCCCCGCCCTCCCACATTCTGACTGGGCCCGAGAAGACCTAGAACCCTGTTTTGCTATGCTGAATGGAATGCAACTCCCATGATTTTATAAGTAAGGGACTGAGGCCCAGAGATGTCAGTTGTTCAGTCACTGGCCCAAGACTATGTAGTGAATCCCGGGCACACCTGGCGCATTGACATTGGGCGTCCCAAGTACACCCCAGCCGCGCCTTTCAACGCTGGGCTTTGCCCTGAGCCGTCTGACAGAGCTGTGCTGGCCCGGCAGGTGGGGGGCATGTTTGACACGGTGCAGCGCAGCACACAGCAGACCACGGAGTGGGCGGTGCTTCTCCTGGAGATTATCATCAGCGGCACTGTAGACATGCAGTCCAACAAGTAAAGCATCCCCTCCCTCCGCCTCGGTACCCATGCTGACCCCCTGCCCCCAGCAGGTGCCTGCAGAGGCCCTGGCTTCCCGTCCCGGTCCCAATGCCCTCAGCAGTGCTCTCTGCTTGTGTCCAGCCCAAGGCCTGTGTCCTCACCTCTGCCTTCCCCTGTTTTCTCCCTGGCTTCCTGTCATAGCGAGCTCTTCACTACTGTACTGGACATGCTGAGCGTGCTCATCAATGGGACTCTGGCCGCCGACATGTCCAGCATCTCCCAGGGCAGCATGGAGGAGAATAAACGTGCCTACATGAACCTGGTGAAGAAGCTACGGGTGAGCGGATGAGGCAAGGGCGATGCTGGGGAGATGGACTGTGCTTCGCGCCACATCCCCTGACCTTCCAGTGGCCGGCCCACCTCAGGGCCTGTGCTCTGGCCATAGCCCCAGCCTTGCCTTTGTTTTGCCTTCGTTATTTGCACAGCCAGGTTCCGTGCTGTCCCCAGACTTCCCGTGCCTCTGGTTCTGTAGCTCTGAACTCTTGTCCCCTGTCCTTGTGCCTGCAGAAGGAGTTGGGGGAGCGCCAGTCAGACAGTCTGGAAAAGGTTCACCAGCTGCTGCCGCTACCCAAGCAGACCCGAGATGTCATCACCTGTGAGCCCCAGGGCTCCCTTATTGACACCAAGGGCAACAAAATTGCTGGCTTTGATTCCATCTTCAAGAAGGAGGCACGTTCCATTGTCCTTCCACCCCGGCCCTGCCTCCCACCCTGACCGCCATCCACAGCTGTCCCCCCTTTGGACAAGCGCCTTTCCTCCATCTACCTTGTGGTTAGCATGTTTCCGCCAAAATAAGACCGGATTTTACATTAATTTTTGCTTTAAAAGACGCATTAGGGCTTATGTTCAGGGGATGTCATCCTGAAAAATTATGCTAGGGCTTATTTTCCAGGTAGGTCTTCTTTTTGGGTAAACACGGCATAATAGAAAGGCTCATCAGGCCGGGGCGTCCATTGGGCTGGGCAGTGACAGCTACCTGTGAGGTGCTCAGCTCATCACTTAACTTTCCTTACATTCTTCCCCCGCCCCTATCTTGGGAGTCTAACCCTCTTTCCTTGGTCTGTCCCTTCACCCCTACCGGTCACTCAGCAGTCCTGTCCACCTTTTAACATGCTGCCCACTTCTCAGCACCCCGCCATCCTCTGTCCTCTGCCCCGCCTGCCTCCTGTCCTGCACCCCCCGCTTTCATGACCGCCCTTGTCTCCGCCCCTGCATTTCTCTCCCACACCCCCACCTGTGCACAGCTGTGTCCTCCCCTGTCTGTCGGTGGCATTACTGGTTCAGTAAGCGTGTTGTATGCAGTAGAGAGGGAGAGGAAAAGAGGGTACAGGATTTACAATCCAGAGTCAGCCCATGCACGGTACACTATCCTCATTTTCCTGTGTCTCCGTTTACCTGCCTCTCACTCTACCTCTGTATCTCTCCAGCCATCCATTTGCCTCTTTGTCTGTGTGTCTTTAGCCTCCGTTTCTGTCTGTCGGCTCCCCGCCCATCGCTGTCTCTGCTGTGTGCATGTGTGTGTCCGTGCTCATCTGTCGCCCCTCGCCCTGTCCCCTGAACCTGCCCATGACTTGCCTTGGTCGCCAGCGGGCCACTCCCCTTCCTTCTCATCCTCAAGGTCTGTCTTCTTCTCTCGGAGCAGGGTCTGCAGGTTTCCACCAAACAGAAGATCTCTCCCTGGGATCTCTTTGAGGGCTTGAAGCCATCGGCGCCTCTGTCCTGGGGCTGGTTTGGGACAGTCCGGGTGGACCGGCGAGTAGCCCGGGGCGAGGAGCAGCAGCGCCTGCTGCTTTACCACACGCACCTGAGGCCCCGGCCACGGGCCTATTACCTGGAGCCGCTGCCACTGCCACCGGAAGATGAGGAGCCCCCTGCTCCCACCCTGCTGGAGCCTGAGAAAAAGGCCCCAGAGCCCCCAAAAGCTGACAAAGCTGGGGCCGCCCCAGCCAGCACTGAGGAGCGCAAGAAGAAGTCCACCAAGGGCAAGAAACGCAGCCAGCCCGCTGCCAAGACGGAGGTTTGTGCCGCTGCCGGCTGCTGCTTCCACAGCCTCTGTCTCTCGATGGTTCTGCCCAGGTTCTGGCTTGGGGGCAGGGGGCACGTTGGGCAGGCTACCCTTGGCATTATACACATTCAACATCCAGCCCCTGTGGGGCCTGCTAGCCCGCCTCGTCCCAGCCTCCGCCTGTTCTCCCTCTGCCTTCACACAGGACTATGGAATGGGCCCAGGGCGGAGTGGTCCTTACGGTGTGACGGTACCTCCGGACCTCCTGCACCACGCGAATCCTGGCTCCATCCCACACATTAGCTACAGGCAGGGCTCCATAGGCCTGTACACCCAGAACCAGCCATTACCTGCAGGTGAGTGCCCAGCCAGGAAGGGGGGACTTATCTGCACACCCCTGCCGCCTGGAGGCCCAAGGAGCCAGGAGAGCTCAGCCTGCTCCCCTTTCCAGGTGGCCCTCGCGTGGACCCATACCGCCCCGTGCGCTTACCGATGCAGAAGCTGCCAGCCCGGCCACCATACCCTGGGGTGCTGCCCACAGCCGTGACAGGCGTCATGGGACTGGAACCGTCGCCGTACAAGACGTCCGTGTACCGACAGCAGCAGCCTGCGGTGCCCCAAGGACAGCGCCTTCGCCAGCAGCTTCAGGCAAAGATAGTGAGAGGGGCCGTAGGGAGGGCCCTCCGGGAGAGGGGCATTTGGGGGACACTCGGGATCTTCACAGGATGTGTAGAGAGGGGCATTTGGGGGACACAGGGAACAAGACGGCGGAAAGTGTTGCCTCAGTCTGAGTTGGTCTCCTTTCCCCCTTTAGCAGAATCAGGGGATGTTGGGCCAGCCATCTGTCCACCAGATGACCCCCACCTCTACCTATGGTTTGCAGACCTCCCAGGTAAGGGCCCGACATGGTGAGGATTGGGGAGCTCGGTGTGAGTTGCTTTACACGCCCTTGGCCCTGACACCCTCTCTCGTCCTCCCGTCCAGGGCTATACTCCTTATGTTTCTCATGTGGGATTGCAGCAACACACAGGCCCCGCAGGTACCATGGTGCCCCCCAGCTACTCCAGCCAGCCTTACCAGAGCACCCACCCTTCTACCAATCCTACTCTTGTAGATCCCACTCGCCACCTGCAACAGCGGCCCAGTGGCTATGTTCACCAGCAGGCCCCAAGCTACGGACACGGGCTGAGCTCCACTCAAAGGTACCCTAGGGAGTGGGGGGTCGTGAACACACTGACGTACGAAGGAGCGTGTGACTGGGGAAAGCCTGTTGGGAGGTGATGGGATGAGGCAGACCTTCTGGAGACGTCCAGAACACTCAGCTAGCCATGTCGCCTATTGCCACAAAAGGCCAGAGCCGGAAGAGACCCTGGTGACCAGTAGTCTCACACCTACTTCCCCAGCATTTCTTCGCGGCCTAACGAGGGGGGAGTCATTTGTATGACTATGATAAGGGGAAATCTGGGATGCCTAGATGCACTGCACGATCAGGAGTCATCAAGCCGGCATTAGAGCAGTCCACCAGCGGACTGGGCTCAAGAACACACCCTCCCGCTGTGCTGAGCGGCAGTCAAACCTTCGCTGAGACCTTGTGATTGTGGTTTGAGGCTCCTCAGCTTAGGGTGTAGGACCCTGGGGGGTGGAGCTTTCCTTAGGCAAAGTCCTTTCCTTAGAAGTGTGGCCAGCGTGATGCTGGGGTGGCATGAGGAAAGACACTACCAAAAAAACTCCCAAGTCCCTCAGCACAAAGAATGGTTAGCGGGGGAGATGAGACTCACACAAGAACACAGAGAACGCTCTGAGGACGGAGTGACCAGGTGTGCAGTTGTGTGCTGTGAAGTCAGATGCGGACCCAGAAAAGGTGTGGCTGCTGTCACGGTGGGCCTAGTCAGCAGAGAAAGTGTCCTGAAGGAGGTCAGACTGGTGCTGGCCTTGCAGGGATCGCTCCAGTTTGGGTTTGTGGACAGGAGAAGGAAGGGGCTTACAGGTAGAGGACATAGCATGAACAGACACGTGGGGACCCAAAGGAGCAGCATGGCCGGGAGGACCAGTAGGAGAAGAGCTTGGATGGACGAAAGACCTGTGTGAGGGAGGTAGTGTGGATAGGCCAGTGCTGGGCAGGATGGAGAGGACCGTGGGTGTTCAGTTCACAAGTGACACAGTCCGAGGAAGGGCTCTTTTGATCTGGAAAGTGACACGGGGAGTTGGGCGTGTGGAGGGATTGGTGTGGAATGCATGGAGAGCATGCATAGGGAAGGTGCGAGAGGACTTGAGATGGGGCCGGTGGTGTGCACACTCGGGTAAGGACGGCGGAAGCAGCAGTAGGAATCCAGTGTCTTGAAGCCCCTGAAATGTGATCGGGGTCACCACCACCAACAGAAACCTCAGTGAGTGTTTCCAAAATGCCTGTCTTGTACTGAGATTGGTTTGTGTTTTCATAAGAGAAAAATAACTGTACCAGATTGAATAATTTCTAACCGTGAAGGTTAGGAGACGCCAAGATGAGGTATTGTGTTCACCCCTCATCCGCCCACCTAGAAAGCTGTCAGAACCCCTAAGGGCACTCGCGGTTGGTGACAGGGCATGAGTGAAATGAAGTGCCGAAGTATCCTTCAGGGTAGAATCCTGGACATGCCCGCCTCTCCCGGGGCCTTGTGTCTTTGCAGGTTTTCGCAGCAGAGCCTGCAGCAAACACCCATGATGGGCGCCCTTACCCCGCTGGGGGCCCAGGGCGTGCAGGCTGCTGTGCGCTCGGCCTCCATCGTGCCTGAGCAGCAGCCGCAGCCGCAGCCGCAGCCGCAGTCACAGCAACAGTACCACATCCGGCAGCAGCAGCAGCAGCAGCAGCTCCTGCGGGTAAGGCCTGGGGAGCCCCAGAGCTGCCCCGCTTCCTCCACGCTGTCGTCCAGATTGACCGTGGCACTGGTTGGCACGCACTGGCACGAGCTGAGGCTAGGAAGCCACTCCGCCTGGTTTCTGGGGGTCTTGCTGGGACAGAGTTGGGGCTTCTCTGGGGTCCCGGATGTTGGGTTTCTGGGTATGTGCTTTTCTCCTTGCTGCTGCTTTCCCGCCATCATGCCTCCACCTGGTCACCCCTGCTCTCAGCTGCTTTGCTCTCCTTCGAGTATCTGGTGTGTTCTCGCAGCAGCAGCAACAGCAGCAGCAGCAGCAGCAGCAACAGCAACAGCAGCAGCAACAACAACAACAACAGCAGCAGCAGCAGCAGCAGCAGCAGCAACAGCAGCAACAACAACAACACCAGCAGCAGCAGCAGCAGGCGGCCCCGCCCCAGCCGCAGCCGCAGCCACAGCCCCAGTCCCAGCCCCAGGTACATGCAGGCCAGCGGACAGCGCACATAGGGTGGAGGGGAGGCGAGGTACAGCACGCAGGAAAGGGGTCAGGACATGAGAATGCACCAGGAAGAGGAAGGTTCCAGTTCAGTGTCCCACTTGCCATCTCCACCACAGTTCCAGCGCCAGGGACTTCAGCAGACACAGCAACAGCAACAGACAGCAGCTTTGGTCCGGCAGCTGCAACAACAGCTCTCCAGTAAGCCTGCCTCCCTGCCCAGCACAACCCCATGGGATGAATGGGGGGGGCAGTGGCCGAGGAGATGGCTTCCCGCCCAGGTTGTGGGGGGAAGCCTTGCACTCCATCCCTTCCCCTGGCACCAGAATTGCTCGCCACATGCTTGGCTTCCTACCCCTGATCCTCTCTGGTTTTTCACAGATACCCAGCCACAGCCCAGCACCAACATATTTGGACGCTACTGAGCCACCTGGACAAGCGGCTTGTGCACTGGATTTGGCCCCACCCAATCCTCCGAATCCCCAGTCCCCTGCCCGGGGTAGCACCAGGACTGGTTGGGGCTCTTTCTTCAGGCTCCATTTTGAATGAGTCTTTCGTATTTTTGTTAATGTCAGACATGGAGCTGTTGGGTTTTGTATATTATTTATATAGAGACCCCGGAGCTGTTGCACCCAATACACAGAGCTTCTTTGCAAAGGGCGCCTGTGACTTCTGCATGTGTGGGAAGGGCGGGGCCGGCGGGAGCTGAGAGCCTTCGTCCTGATGCTTCGTCTCCCTACTTTCCTTGCATCCCCTAAACTTCTCAGTTCGATTTGGATTGCTGTCCTCTCTTCCCTTGTCCAAATGGGTACCGTATTACAGTTTGAGCCCTTAGTCTCTCCTCGAGGCAGCTGACCTCGAGCTAGATCACACAGCTTCTGGGCAGCTTCTCTGCATGGCAGATAGACCATTGGGATGGGGGAAGGGCCACCACACCAGAGGAAGAATCCATGAACCTCATTCTCCTCCTCCCACCCATCCCACGTGTGTGCGGGGTTTGGAACAAGCTTCAGGGTGGACGGGGTGACACTGCCTACCCTTTTTGCCATGGTGTGTGGCCCTCGTCATGCACAGAGCCGTATCCTAGGCTGAGACCTTCCCTGAGAGTCACGTTTCTGGGATGAAAACTGCCCTCCATTAGGAAGTGTCATCGTCAAACAGGTGGTGAAAGGCTGGTACGGTTCCAGGAAGAGGAGAAACCAGTAAAAGGAAGCATCCTTTTCTCTCTGCTCTGCTGCTGGAACTGCTTGTTTTCACACGACCCACCTTGGCAGTTACCCAGGGTAACTGTTGCTCACTCCCACTTTACAGTAGAGAGAACTCAAAACTTGCTCCAGAGCCACTGGGAGCTGTGCAGGGCCATTCTGAGCCCCCCTTGCCTTCAGGCTGGGGGCCCGAGACCTGAGGCTCCAGGAGAGCCAGCTAGTTTACTGCAGTGGAGCCGCCTTCCGCTGTGCCAGCTGGAGCTGGAAGAGGGCCAGCCCCAGCCCATGGGTGGGGAGCACAGGTTGACTTTGACAACTTCAGGATAACATCCAGGCCATTGTTACACTATATTACTGGGAAGTGTCAAGTGTGCCGGTCAAACCTGGAGTGGCAATCCATACCCAACTTATCAAAAATTAAAATAAACTCCCTCTTGGAGGTCCACAAAGTGTGGGACTTAGCAAGTGTAAGAGTCATGCGCTCCAGGAACGGAACTCTCTGCCAGGGCAAAGGCAAGCATAACTGCAGCTTTCTCCTGCCCTCTTCTATCCTGACCAACGCTTCGAGGAGTTACAGGGGGAGGGGCATGGCTGCATAGCACACTCAGAGGGGCTTCAGGTGGGGGTGCGGCTACACAAACTGGACGGGTGCACCACGCAGAGAACACGGCACTGACAGCCGGATCTGGAGGTCGGGACAGACGAGTGGGACAACTGGCATGCTGGCAGTCTGACGCTCACACGCCCCGGCAGAAAGGAACTGGCATTGACCTTTGGGACTATCAGGATGAGGGCAGAGTGCCCCCCACTGGTGCTGGTGCTAAGGACAGGTGAGGGGTGCTGAATGAGGTGGAGGCCAGTCTTTGTGAATTATGATGGGGCTCCTGCAGGCCGTGCCTCAGTTTCTCCCTTTGTCTCAAGGTCTCGAGCTCCGCAGGTAAAATTTGGACTAGCTGCCCTGGAAGGTCACCTGTTTGTGACTTGAGGGTGAGTGTGTGTGTGTGTGTGTGTGTGTGTGTGTGTGTGTGACAGCATGGAAGGAATTGGGCCATGCCCTAGGACTTGAGCCATCTCTGGCACAAAAGGAGTTAATGGCAGGGACCGCGCCCCCCGTGTCCGGGCACGCGCAGCGCGCCCCCTCGGTGCGCGGGCACAGCAGCCAGGCTGCCGGAGAGCAGATCTCGGGAATTCGGGTGCGGAGCCCTTGGCCTGGAGGCGATATGGGTGGTCCGCTGCCCGGTTCAGTCGCTCGCAACAGCCCGGGGAACAGGTGAGGCCGCCTGCCCCGGTCTCTCATCCTTTAGCTGCCCGTACCTTGCCCTGAACCGATCCCCTCCCAATCCCGGGCTCCTCGACTCTCCAGCCAGCGCTTGCCATCCTCCTCAACCCCCTGTTCTCCATCGGCACCCCTGACCCCCGGTCCTCCCCTGCTCCCCTTGCCCCCTCCACATCCTCGCTGAAGCCCGCATCCTTATCATGCTCCCGCCCATGGTCCCTCTACTTCCACAGCCCGGCCCGCATGCTCATCAAAATACCCCTAACGAGGGCCCCCCTCCCCCGCAGTGCAGCCCCGTCCCTCTTCCATCACAGCATCTCACAGCCAGGCTCCCTCCCCCACTCTCTGCAGCCCCCCCAACGGAGGCCTTTATCCTATCCTCCCCCATTCCAATGCAGCTCAGTCCCCCAATTCCATTCCGAGCCCACGTAGCCCCTAATACTGCCGTTCACAATACCAGTGCATGCCTGCACAATGCCCCTCGCCCAATACTGCTCCAGCCTAAAAAGTACCCTTAGTTGCCATTCTAATCCCCGGCATTGCCGCCCCCCCCCCCTGTCCTCTCCCAAATTGCAAGCTGGACCAGGATGGAGATCTTGGCCTTGGGGACTCACAGTGGGTCCTAGGGTACAGAGGGCATTTGGGGGTCGGTGGATTTGTCTAGCTCTTCACGGTGGAGAGGCTGCAGGGAATTGACTCAAAAGGGACCAGCATTTGGCGCCGATGGGGTACTGGAGAGGGAGGCATCCAGAAAGGGTTAATGGAATTAGTGGGGAGGGGCAGCACTGAGAGGGTTAATAGTGGGGGGGTTGCTGGCGGGGAAGCCGTGTGAATGAGCGGTCTGTGCCCCAGAGTTGCCATGGAGACGGTGAATGGGGGGATTGTGTGAACTCAGCTGCGGACTATCCCCCCCCCCCATATACACACACCCACTCCCTCCTGCCCCACCTCCCTACTCCTACCCCTTCTTTCCCCTGCCCCTCCTCCCCCTATCCGGGTGCATTCTGGGCAGTGTCTGGGATCTAACCTCCCCATACTTTGCTCCCCATTTCCTCTGAGCCCCCACCTCTTTAGTTGCTTTGCCTGCCCTCCCTCCTCTCCCTTCTGCGCTCGCGCGCACGCAGGCGCGCACGCGTGCTCTATCTCTCTGTTTCTCTGAGTCTCTCTCTGTCTCTGTCTCTGTCTCTGTCTCTCTCTCTCTCTCACACACACATACACACACACACACACACACACACACACATTCTCATTCCCCTCTCGTGGTGGCCGATAGCCGGGCGTTCCCAATCTCCCTCCCCCACCCCTTCAGGCAGTTCTTAAAGGAGCAGTTCTGCAATCTTGGAAGGCGGGAGAAATGGAGGAAACTAAATTGTGTGTGTGTGTGTGTGTGTGTGTGTGTGTGTGTGTGTGTGTCCATGCAAGAGCGTCTGTGTGTGCCTTTGGATATGTGTTGACTGTATAACTGTGTGTCAGAAGGCTTGTGTGTCTTGATTGTTTTTTCCGTTTCTGCCTCTACCTATGTGTCACCATCATGCTGCATGTATCTGGATATTTAGCTATTTGGTGTGCGTGATTATATTTCAGTAAGCCTCTATGTGTGTGTCTGAATGTATGTCTCTGTGAGTCTCTGGCTCTGTGACTCTCTGTCCCAGAATGTGGGACTAGATGAGGGGATCTCTTGGGGTTTCGAACATATGTCTCTGAGTGAATATCACAGTGCTGTAATCGTGACTTGCTCTCTCTCAGTCTTTGAGCCTTTGTGAGTTTATTCCTGTGAGTTTCTAAGTGTGGGCTACTCTGCTGTTTACTTTACACTGGCTGAGCATCAACAATACCTGGGGTGCCAGGCAGAGGGCTTTCTGCCTCAATTCTGGCACTCCGTGTGAATCAGAGCTAGCCGACGAAAAGGACCAAGGCTGAAGCACTTGGGAGCCGTTAGGGCTGAGAAGAGATGTACAGGAGGGCACGGGAGGGTGTGGGGACTCGCAAACAGCAGTCCTGCCCCTGGCCCTCCTGCAGGTGAGAGGGTCTCTCTGGGGGACCCTTTGCCTATCTGCTGCTTTCTCTTCTTAGGCCTTAGAGTCCCCGACTGAGGGTCTCCTGATGTGGTGCTCCCTGTGTGGGGTCTCCCGTCTGGGGCTTCATACAGCATGCCGAGGGATGTGAGCTCAATTTGCAGTCCCCCCCCCCTTGCTACCACACACCACTCTGGCTCCAGCTGGCCCACGTGGGCTCCATTGGCTGAGGAGTTGAAGTTGGGGACTGGAAACTTGCAGTGGCAAGCCCTGTCACTGTGTCATTCCTCTTGGCTTTTCCGACCATGCCCTGGCACACAGAATGGTTCTGACGAACAGCGGAGATCATCTGTGGGTCCCTGGACCCCGGGACGGGCATGTAGGAGAATAGCCCAGTCCCAGCAAGGCCCCAAAGAGCCACTCCATTGCTGTCCCGACCACCTTGGATGACGTCCACTTCTGTCTTTCCACAGGCCTGCCTGGCCCTGAAGCTGTGGAGCTTGGACGACCTGCCCTCTATGTGCTGGGCACCTGGAGGTGTCCCTCGAGAGCTCAGTTGTGAGGTTCAAGTCGGAGTGGCCATGAAGGGGCTGCCTACTGGGCTGATGCTGTGACCCTGGAGTCTGCCTTTCCTGCCAGTCCCCCTGCCCGGAACATGTGGCTGCGGCTTGGCCTGCCCTCGCTGTCCCCGAGCCCCCAGCCCAGAGTTGGCCGGAGCCTGTGCCTCACCCTGTGGTTCCTCGGCTTGGTGCTGAGGGCCAATACTCAGGCCCCAGCACCCACAGTCAATACTCACTTTGGGAAGCTAAGGGGTGCCCGGGTACCATTGCCCAGTGAGATCCTGGGGCCTGTGGACCAATACCTGGGGGTGCCCTACGCAGCTCCTCCGATCGGCGAGAAACGCTTCCTGCCCCCTGAACCACCCCCGTCCTGGTCTGGCATCCGGAACGCCACACACTTCCCCCCAGTGTGCCCCCAAAACATCCACACAGCTGTACCCGAAGTCATGCTGCCTGTCTGGTTCACTGCCAACTTGGATATCGTCGCCACGTACATCCAGGAGCCCAATGAAGACTGCCTCTACCTGAATGTCTATGTGCCCACGGAGGATGGTGAGTGCTGTGGCCAGGCACTGTGCCCTCCCTGCCTCCCACCTGCCCTCTTGTGTTCGTGGCTTGCACGTGCTTGTGTGCCCTGCAGCATGCCTCTGTCTGTCTGTGAAAAAGCTTCTAACCATCACTCTGCTTGGCCTTCGCCGTCCTCCTCCCTGTTCTTCCCTCTCCCAGCATTGTCTGAGCTCCCATGTGTGAGCGACACTGTTACCAGGAAGGGCCTGGCAAGGCCTGAGATCTTTGACAAGTCTAGGGCCAGAGTGCTGGATGGGGGTTCCCTGGGGGAGTATGGGTCACTGCTGGCAGCTGCCCGCGGGAGGATGCTGGCTGCACCAGACACCCCTGTTGCCATGCCACCTGCTTTGAAAGGTGGTCGTTGTGTGTAGCCAAGGGAGCTGGGTGTGGGGGGCGGGTGGGGGGCAAGCCTGGAGGGCCCTGCTTAGGTGCCTTCTCTTTCACTAGCTGATGCCTCCTCCCGCGGGGGTCACACTAAGGTAAGTGACAGAAACAGGGAGATGGTGGGACAGGCTCTCTGCCATGTGCCACCTGCAGAGCAGCTCTTGGGGCCTGGGGGTTGGGGGGTGCATGCCCCTGGGCAGAGGCCTCCTGTTATTTTTTAGTTTTTTATTCATTTTACAGTAAAGCGGATTTCCAAGGAATGCGCCCGAAAGCCCAACAAGAAAATTTGTAGGAAAGGAGGTAGGTAGCGAGCCGGCGGGGAGGGAGAGAGAGAGAGAGGGAGGTCTGCCTGCCCACCTGCCCTTGTCCCTGAGGACCCAGCCTTCCTTCAAGTAGCCCAGGCTCAGGGGGCGGTCGGTGAGCTCCACCTCATCCAAAGGCAGGACTTGGCGGCCTAAGGCAGTTTTAGAGCAGAAGCAGCAAAGCCATTTCCTCCAGTCTTCCCAGCCCCAAATTCCACCCTTCAGCGTGTGCCAAAGACAGAGCGGGCAGCCAAGATGGAGCCAGCGGCTCATTGTTCCATGCTCTTTCCTGGGTTGAAAGTTGTAGACTCAACTGTCCAGCCCTGAAGCTGAGATCAAACTCCTACACAGGCTTAGTAAGCCCGCCAGTGCATAGCTGAGAGAGTCGGGCTAGTCTGCTGGCAGACCTTGGGGGTCTCTGGGGACTCTGGACTAAAGGAGCCACGAAATCCTGCATTTTCAATTCACCCCCTTGCTGGGAGGGATTTGTTCCCTCGGTATAATCATTCTTCCTGTTCGAATAGGACTTGTTGTTCTCTGTAAAGTGCTTTCATTCTTACCTCAGAAAATCCTCCCCACATCTCTGGAAGCTTCTAAGGTGGGCATCGGGCTCCCAATGTTACGGATGAGGAAACGGGCCCAGGGGAGTGACTTGCTGCTGCTGAAGGCCCTGTCGCTGGCCTGTGGCAGAGCTGAGACCAAAACCTGGGTCTCTTGACCCTCAGTGCAGAGCTCTGTCCACTGTAGCTAGCACGTGCGACACCTCCCGTCTGCTCATTCCCACCTCCCCAACTCTGAAAGAAATGCTGAAATGTGGATGAGCGAGACCGGCCTGGAAAGAGTAACAGCCTAAGGAACAGGTGGACAGTCAGAGCCTGACCCCGGCCACCCTTTGGCAAGCTCGAGCTTTGCTTTCCTTTAAAATCCTAGAGCAGGGTTCCCCCAAGTGGGGCCATCAGGATTCCCGGCAGTGGATGCAGAGCCCCGGATCTCCATGTGGGGCATGCGCACTGAGGGTTCCACCACGTCCCGCGCCTACACCCGTAGGCGATCAGTAAACACTTGGGTGCGCGAATGAAGAAGCCAGTCTGGGAGCCACAAAGCCTGACTGACTCCCAGCTCCTCATGGTAACTCGGTGAGGCCTTCGGCAAGCCTCCATCTAAGACCCTGTTTCCGCATCTGCCGGTGGTAGTGGACAGTCTGCCCTTAACCATCCATTAGCCTATCGACGAATTCAGTGAGAAGGTCTCTTAAAGCTGCCCCTAGGGAAGAGGACCTGACCTTAACATTAACCATTTCCTAGGCGGGGTGGTCTCCGCAGGGCACCAGTCAGAGCCTAGGGCAGCGGGGTCCAGTCCCTGGAGTTTGGCTGGAGAGCTGACTGTAAGGTCCACTCTAATACAAACACCAATCATGATTGTTGACTGTGGGCAAGGCAAAGTGCTAGATGCCGTTGGGATGTGGAGGGATATGAATGAGGTAGAGGAAAGAGATAAGTCACTGAAGGCCTGACCGCTGCTCTGAGGAAGCGCCTAACCTAGTGTTTAGTCTCAGCTGGATTAGCGAGGCCCCATGGGCCAAGCTGGGAAGTGGGTTTCAGACAGTGCAGGGGACGTCATTTGGCCATTTAGCTGTGCAAATTAGTTCCCTATCCAAGGACCGCTGGCCGTTTGGGCCTGAGTTACAAGCCCCGTCTCTTGGAGGAAATTCGTCCCCAGAGGTCATGAGGGTTGTGTGCGAAGCGTAGGCAGCATTGGCCTGGCTGGGACCCTGTATCACCAGTGTCGGGATAGGGGATGGTGGTCAAGCTGGCCTGAGTGACAGACATAGCGGCAAGGACATCTGTGTGAGGAGGCTGGGACAATGCACAGCCCAGGGACACTCCTGGGCGGGGGGTGGGGGGCGCTAAACAGATAAATCTTCTAAATCAGGACCCCTGGGAAATGAAGGATTTCCTGGGGAAGACATGTCCACCCCCCACCCTCCATCAAGTTGGAAGGAATTCATGTTTAGAGATGAGTGATTCCTTTCCATCTGTGGGGGGTCAGGGGGTGGAGAGGCTGTCCCATGTGTGGACGATGACACCCCATGTCCCATAGGGTCTCTGAGGGCAGTACTGGCAGGTGTGCAGATGGTTGACACCACTGGAAGTTCGGGAAGCTGTAGGCGTTTTCTGCGCCTTGGGCTGGGCTCTTGCCTTAGTTGAAAAGGCATTTTGAAATATGAGGGCGGTTCCTGTTTTGATTAATAGCTGTAAGGGAATTCATTCATTGGAGCCCAGACCAGCTGAGAAAGAGGGCTGTTTGCTGCCTCCAGGCTGAGAGTATCTGGTGTCCTAGACAGGAGGGTTAAGCCCTGGGGTGCCAGCAGAATAACCTCTGTTTCCACACAGTGCCTGGTATCCAGGCTGTAGGTCTCCTGTCTCGTCTCCTTAGAACAGCTTACCCCCGGGGCCTGAATGTCTCTCTTCTCTCCTCTATTCTCTCCTTCCTTTCCCTCCCTTCCCCTTCATGCTCCACCTCTTTTCTCATTTCTTTTTGCCCTTCCCTCTCCCCCATCCCAGAAAGGTGGCATGGTGCAGTGGAAAGATCATGGGCTTTGGAGTCAAGCAGACCTGGGGTTGAATCTCACCTTTAGCACTTTCCAGCTGTGTGATCTTGGGCAAGTCACTTCACCTCTCTGAACCTGAGTTTCCCCATCAGTGGAACAGGAATAAAGATAGTACCTACCTCACTGGGGAGTAAGGATCAAACAGTAAACAGAAGTAGAGTCTGGCACCTGGTAAATATTCAGTACATAGTACACGGTAGGAGCTATCACCATTATTCCTCTCTCTCCTCTCTCTCTCTCTCTCTCTCTCTCTCTCTCTCTCTCTCTCTCTCTCTCTCCACTCCCCTTTCTCCATTTCCCCTTCCTTTTTTCCCTCCCTCCCTCTCTGGCTCTCTCTAGATCTCAGAACAATGCTTGCTGCTCTCAGGCCTGGTTCCTGTGGGCAGGAACCCCATTTGCCATTAACCAGAGCAAGGAGCCCCAACGAGGAAGACCAGAGGGACAGCTTCATCTCCCATTTTCTCCTGTGGGAATCAGGGTCAGCTGAGGCCCGGGAGCTCAGGGCTCGTCCCCTAATAGCTCACATTCATATGCACATGTGCGGCCAGTGCCACCTGTCACCCTCAGTGCCTGTCCCCGCTCTCCAGCTCAGCCTGCCTGTGTACACACGCCCAGCCCCTTCCATATGGAAGAAATCCTTTCCCTGAGTGGGCGTCTGGCTCTGTGCCGTGGCGCACCTGCCGCTACCTCCTTCCTGCCTGGGAAGGTAGTTGGCTGAGATGGGCTGTTGGGGACAGGGAGGCGGGACAGAGCGACCAGCACAGCCGGGGCCTCAGCCCACCCATTCCCTCAGTTCTTGCCATCCCTCCTGCCTGTCCTGGGCCCAGACCCAGAGCTGGCTTGCTGGGCCACACTGCAGTCATGCTGTTTTTGAATTCTCTCTCTGTTTTGTTCTCTGTTCTGTGCTGTTGTGTCTCCCCGTGTCTGGTCCCCAGGATCCGGCGCTAAGAAACAGGGCGAGGACTTAGCGGATAATGACGGGGATGAAGATGAAGGTATTTGGGGGCTGCAGGGCGCGGCGGCTGGTGCATGGCACAGAGCCCCTCCCCCTCTCGATGGGGAGAAGCCCCGTCTGTCTGTCTGTCCGTCCGTTGGTGTGTTTCTGTTCCTGTACAAGGCCGTTGGGCTGTTCATCCATCTTTGGCCTGGTTGGCCACTGGGAGTTCCAGGGTGATGGACACGGCTGGCGGGAGCAGGGGACCACAAGCAGAGCCACGGGAGGACATCCTCCTGGCCCCGGTGCCCACCCCTATTCTCAGTCCTCCAGTAGCAGCAGCACTGCCTGTCAGGGACAGCTTCCTTCCCCATCTTCTGTGGTTCACGAGCATCTGTCCCTACTCAGCAGCAGGGAGCGTGGAGAGAAAGCAGGACTGAGGGAGGGCGAGGATACTGGCTCCTGAGGAGCGAGACACTGACAGCCAAAGGCGCTGGAGAACAACGCCCCCTACAACCTCCCCAGCCTTCTCCCAGAAACAGAGAGATGGCCTCAGGGCCAGGGGCAGCCGTAGCTTATAGCTTGAGGACTGGGCCACAGGACCGTGGGGCTGAAACATCAGGCTGAGGCCAGGACACCAAAGTCAGTAGATCCGTGGGTCATGGTTGAAGTTGTCTTCCTTCGTCCTTGGGAAAACAGGTTGTGTTTGCTGGGCAGCAGAGAGCATTCCCTTCTATCTCTCCCCCTCCCCCGCCGCCCCTGGAGGGGCCACACAGCTCAGGGGCCCAGTGGTGGCTGCCTGGGCTGGGGAGCAGCCACTTTCAGGTCCCTCGTTGAATGGCCTGTGGGAGGCTCCATCTTCATCTTAATGCTGACTGGGGGCAGGCTCTCTCATTCTTAGTTCTGCCCCTTTCCTCTTTTCCACATCCCTAGTGGCTCCAGTTAAGTCTGCCTGATGCCCGAGGACAATGGGGTAAATGAGGACATGGCTGAGGAACCACGTCATTAAGCCTCCCCCACCCCATCTGTGCCATTCACTCCCCTTTCCCCACATTCTCCCTTGTTCTCTCCCTGTGCTACTCCTTATTCCCGCCCCTCTTGTCTGCGTCTGCACTGGGGGGGCCAGCTGCTGCCAATGGCCGTATTTCTATGTAACTGGTGTAGTCTTGGGGGTTCCAGGGCTCCCCAGCCCCTGCTCTCTAAAGCCATAACAGGTCCCAGGACTCCTGGGCGCCCAGGGCAGGGACTCACTTGATCCAGCTAAGGGACCAGCCCTTCCTGTTGCTCCTGCCCCTGCCCCTGCCCCTGCCCCCAGGGCCCAGCCACGGCCTCCCCAGACCTAGCTGTTTCACGTACACCTGGCTGCTGGGAGGCACCGGAAGCCAGTCTTTAAAGACACCACTGGAGTCTCTGGCTGATGCCCCATGAGTCCTGCCCTCACAGACGGCGGTGGTGTCCTGGCACCTGGAATAGCTTTGCTGCCCGCACCCCCCAGCTGGCGGGGTGGGGGAGGAGGGGCATCCTACCCAGCATGTGTCTCACCCCTTCCTTACAGACATCCGGGACAGTGGCGCTAAGCCCGTCATGGTCTACATCCATGGAGGCTCTTACATGGAAGGGACAGGCAACATGATCGACGGCAGCGTCCTCGCCAGTTATGGCAATGTCATCGTCATCACCCTCAACTATCGGGTTGGGGTGCTAGGTATGGTTCCCTGCTGTGCCCCTACATGGACCCTGCTGCTCAAGGACGGAGCTAAGAAGCTGCGGCCTTTTGGCTGTAGCCGCTGCTAAGGACCATAGTCAAATGCTGTTATCCCATGGCCCCTACCCAAGTGAGGGGAGCTCCCTGAGTCCCCAGGCCATTTCCTGGAATGTTTAGACGCCACTGGAAATTCCATTTAAACTGCACACCTTCTCTGAGGTCTCTACTTCCAGACCTTTGCTTGGCCGAGCCTTGTAGGCTCCTGTCCTCAGCCCTACCCACCCACCCGCACATCCAGAGGTATTTCTTCCAGCCAGTCACACGTGCACACATCCACGCCGCCCACGGCTGCCCCCGTGCGTGCCATTATGTCTCACTCACTGCCCACAAGCACACACACAGCCGCACACACATGTAGGCCACACTGCATACACACACTCCCCCAGTCCTCCATATACACTCCACACAGGTGGCACCCCCCACACACATCCACATGCCCATACGCCTCTCTAGACTTCATATCTCCCCCCATCTACACAGATTTCCCTCCCTCCCCCCACACACTTACTCCTGTATACCTCTCCCTCCATATTGCTATATACACACTGCACCATATATGTGTGTGCTTATTATATACCCCACATATGTGCTCTACACAGACACGCCCTGCACACCCACAAGCACAGACAAACCCCACACGTATACACCTTAAATGTACATCAGTGTTTCTTCTGCGTGTCCCCAGATCGCCCTGCACATCCCCCTTCCTCATCTAACACCCATATACACACGTATGTCCCTCACCTTCCCTGCATAAACACAAGCCAACATTCCCCCGTCACATACACAAATACTACACACACACTGTATCCCTGCTTCCATATCTACATACACACATCCCCTCACTTATACACACACCCACTCCCCCTACACATACAGCCACACGCACACGTACACACACATCCCACGTGTACTCTGCATCCATCTATCCAGCACACGCATATGTCCACGTCCCCCACCCTACCCCACAAATCCATACACACACGTACCCTCATGTGCCCCTCCATGCACATACACCTCTACTCATCCCACTCTCATGCACACCCCACACTTACATATCCATGTACACACACACGTGACTTCTATTCTCTCACGCATGCATCTTCATACACGCACACATACTCTCACACTACACACTCATTTCCCAAACGCCTCCTCATACGCACACATATGCCCTTCCCCAACACACTCCCGTCCACACGCTTGTTTCAGCAACTTAGGCTGCCACTCCACCCTGCACCTACCGTGGTGACTGCGAATGCCTACGAGTGGTGAAGGGCTTGAGTTAAACAAGTGCCTCCAAGACGGTGACTAAGCACCCTCTCAGGTGCTCACCCAGACTTCGGGGCTCACATGCCGTGGCAGGAAGAAACCACTTCTTGCCTGGAGGACTTGTGTCCTCCGAGTTCCAGTGAGGGTTAAGGCAGTTTGTCAGGTCTGTAGGCCTGGGTGCTGAACAAGGAAGTAGGCATGGCTTCCTCCAGGCCAGTCGCCTGAGAGGACCTTTCTCTAATGGGCTTTTAAGTACATTGCTTTGCCAGTTCTAACCCCGAGGCCCTGGTGCTGCGTTTCACTCGTTTCACTCGTGGTGTGGTTATGTATGCAGAAAAGCCAACAAAAGCTCTCGACTCGCCGCTAACACTGTGTGCGACAGCAGCACACTGAGAAATGTGGGGCCTGTGTCCCCTTCAGCGGCATCTGGCTCTCAGCTATGAAGCATATAGGCCATCTCCACGGTCCCTCAAGAGTCTTAGGGGGGCTTTCATGGTTCTCCTGCTGCTCCTCTGTCTTTCTGAGCTGCCCCACACATGACTGCGAGGCTCTCCTAAGCTGCTCTGTCCTGTTGAGAAAGGGGATCTGAGTCTCTGACGGTAAAAATGGTACCATGCAGGTGGCTGTAAACTCATGCAGTAGGGCTGCACAGTCCCTGAAGAGGGAAGAATATACAAATGTAATCACACACCGATATACAGGCGCACGTATATGGTGGTCAAAGGCCAAAAGTCATTTTGCTACTTTATTTTCTTAGTGAAAGTAATAGAAAACATTCAACTCAGCTGCTTTAGAAAATTAGAAACACAAAGCTTCATTTGAGAAGGTGTGTTGGAAAACACAGACAGTACGAGGAGTATGCTTCTATTCCATGTTATTGCACTGGCTAAGGATGAAGGAAAAGAGGATGAGAGGAGCCAGGGAAGGAGGGGGGAATGTAGGGAAGAGAAGAACAGGATAGGGGAGAGAGAAGAGGACAAGAGTGACAGAGAAAGGAGGCAGAAAAGAGATCGAAGGAGACACTCATAGGATTTGCAGTGTCAGATAGGGTTCTGGGCTGCACAGAGCTGTTGCTGGTGAGCATGCCCTCTCACATCCTGATTGGCTAACACTTCACAGCCCGTCAGCTGCTCTAATCCATCAGGAGGTCTTCACCTTTGGGGAGTCTTGGACCCCTTTGAGATTCTGATGAAAGCGATGGACTCTCCTCAGAAAACACACTCTCTCTGTCTCTCTCTCTCTCTCTCTCTCTGTCTCTCTCTCTCTCTCTCTCCCTCCCTCTCTCCCTCTCTCTTAGAAATGATTTCGTGGATCCCACTGAAACTCATCCATGACACTCAGGTCAAGAACCCCCCCCACTTCACAACCTCCTCTCATTTGGATAACCAGAACAGCACCCCTGGGGGCAGAACTGTTATTCTTTGGGCTGAAGCTGTTAATGATCAAATGATATCAGCGAAACCTCAGAAGGTGTCATAAACCGGGGTCTAGGTCAGAAGCTCGCTGCCGCTTCCTGGGAATCCTTCTTGCCGGCCCTGGAACCCACATGTAATCAATAAGCCTTTGATTAGATTCTGGGTACATACAAGATGTTTTCATCTCTTGGCGCCAGATGCAGAACATTGGTGTGTCCCTGACACTTGGGCTTTTCCTCATTGTAGCTGAGGCTTTTGTTATTTTGGACCTCAATTACAGGAAGTCCTCACTTAACATCGTCCAGAGGTTCTGTGACTTTAAGTGAAACACCAACGTTACCATAGGCCATAAACAAAAGTTCCTCTGGCATCTCCTCAACGTTATAAGGAAACAACGTTGTTATGCGAGGACCTGCTGTATATGCATTTATTCACCCTCCATCCCATCAGCTTCTCTGGAGCGCTGAGACCAGACACACAGTTCATTCTAACGTGCTTCTTTAGACATCGTCGGTGATTCATATATTCGGAGAATAGCACAGGCTAATGCATGGATCCTGTCCAAGGCGCAGGGGGAGTTATGACTCGGGAAGTCCCCACTGGGCTCGAGAGCAACAAAAAGAAAGGGATCCAGCAGGAGATAGGGTGCGGTTATCCCTGGGGCTGAGGGAGTAGGGCTTTGCCAGCTTCATTCTGGGTCCCAGATTTTCATCTTATGTCCTTGCTCAGGTACCCTTCAGGCCAACTGAAAATCTGGTAAACGTCGAGCCTTGAGAGACACAGATCTCTGTTTGATTCTAATACAGTGTGCCAGATTCCCACGTCTTCTGTTGACAGGCAACTTACCATGTAGTGCAGTGTAAACTTGGGCCCAGGGAGACTGGCTCAGATCGACTCTGCCAGTCTGTGGAATTTAGTATTTCAGTCCTCATCCTAACGCAGGTTGTGTGGATGGCTGAGTTACGGGGGAGCTAGCAGTGAGTGACTGCTCTCCCAGACTGCCAGGTTCTGTGTGCTTGTAGGGGTCACGTTTGCTGTGTCATCTCCTGGCCCTGTTGTATATAACACTTCAAGCAGGCCTCTTGTAGTAGGGGTGGTTGACATGGCATAACCCACGTGCTTCAGTGCCTCTTAGCCCAGGCTTCGTGGGATCTGAGGGAGCCGAGAGTGATGGTCGAACCCTCCGCAAAACCCCGTCAGGCATTTGTTGCTAACCCAGGAAAGAGGTACATGTTGGAGAAATGTACTTCACTACATCCAAGTGCAGGCTCTTCCTGCTGATTTGGACTGAGAACTTGACACATTTCACTGAACGATACCTTCCTTGGCAGAGGCTAAGGCCAAGTCTGCTATTACCTAAGTAAGAGAAAAGGGAGAGGAGATGAGGAAGGGGCGGGGGGGCCAGGCAGACTAAGAGAAGCACATAGTGACTTTTGCCAGAGGGTCCCAAGGCTTGGACAGCTGGGTTGCAGCTTCAGAGCGTGAATGGACCAGGCCAGGGAGAAGCTGGTCCCCTTGTCTGGAGGAACAAGAGCTCCTCCGTTCCGCCTCATTCAGGCTTTCTCTAGTTCCTTCTCATTTCCTCATCGGGAACCTGGGGCTAAAGAGGGCTTGTGACGAGGTCCTAAGAGGAATATCTAACTATTTTACATACTTAACAAAGGTAAATTAATAACACACTTGAAGCGGGTGAAATGAACTCTCCTGCAGAAGCTAGAGACAGAAGGCCTCGAGAAAGACAGTGAGGTGGTCTTGTGCCTGCCTGAGTCTATTTGAATTCAGCTTTTGCTGTGGACTGCCAGAGAGCTCTCTGTGAGCTGAGGGACCCTTCTCAAACATGGCCTCACACAGAGTTGATGCCAGGTGCTGTGCATGAGCTTTTAACTGGGGGGTGAAAAACTACTGATGCAGGAATGGGTATCCAGTGTGTAGGAACGCCACAACTAGCCACCTGCAAAGAACCCTTCTGAAAGCCTAGGGTGGGAGAAGCTAGAGCCTTCCAAGGAGCCTAAAGATCAGGGAAGACAGATGAAATGAGGCAGAGCAGGATCCATCTAAAATGGAAGCAGGGTGGTGGTGGTGGGGAATATAGGACATCTCTGTGGGATAGCCAGCAGGTGGGCAGGAAGGTAGTCTCCATGGCAACAAGTCTCCACAGCAGCAAATCCCAGCAGGTGGGTGGGAAGGTAGTCTCCATGGTGACATGGCTCCTCCAGCAAATCCCACTGGGTAGGCGGGAAGACCTGTTTCTGTGGTAACTACCGCACTGACTTCCCCATTTCTCCACCAGACGAAAAAGATGGTCTCACCCAGTGGTTTTCCAACATTAGCAGGCATCAGAATCATATGGAGAGCATGTTAAAAACACTGATTGCTGCCCGCTTCCCCCCACCAATCCCACCAGAGTTTCTGATTCAGTAGGTCTTGGAGCAAGGGAAATGAAGACCTGTCCTGAGAATGACGGGCACGGGGCATCCGAGGCCCTGGAGAGAGGTGGAGAAGGGCAAGGAGAGCTTAGGGATTGTTGCCTCTTGGGATCTTCACTTCCTTCAGAGAGAGGAGGAAAGGGAAAGAGAAGTAACCATACATTAACAACGGGCTCAGCGTATTACCTAGAGATGCTTATGTTCCTTTCATCCCTGTTACAACCTGTGGGAGTATTTTTATCCCCATTTTACAGAAGAGGAAACTGTAGCCCAGAGATTTTAAGTAACTTGCCCAAGGCTATGTGGCTAGGAAGTGGCGGAGCCAGAACTCAAACCAGGGACGAAGCAGGGTCTCTGCTCTTTCCACTCTGTCTTGCCAAGTGCTAAGGTCATGACCTGGATCGGACATCCGGGCAGAGGATTCTGGGTCCTGACCATGTGCAGTTCCTGCCAGTTTAGTTTCCCGACTGGAGGCGTCCCCTTTGAATGGTCTGGAGATCCCTCCTTCCCAACTGGACAATGGGTGGGAGGCAGGGAGTCGATCCTTCTGTGTTGATGATGTTGGGCCTTGCTTTATTCTAGCCAGGTAGAAGGAGCTACGCTCTGTCCTCACAGCCCCGACTCCTGTTGCCATCATAACCCAAATTGTCCAGCCCTCCACTTTCACTGTCCTCATGCCCTTTGTTGAATTCAGGTTTCCTGAGCACTGGCGATCAGGCTGCCAAAGGCAACTATGGGCTCCTTGACCAAATTCAGGCCCTCCGCTGGGTGAGTGAGAATATCGCCTTCTTCGGTGGTGATCCCCGCCGTATTACCGTCTTTGGCTCGGGCATCGGCGCGTCCTGTGTCAGCCTCCTCACGTTGTCACATCACTCTGAAGGTGAGTAGCTCTGGGGGCAAAATATGAACAAGCAAAGCACTGGCTTCCCAGCCACACTGTCCAGGGGAGTCAGCCCGCCCTCTCCTACCAGCTCAGTATCCCTTCGGGGAGAAGTGGGAGGGCCATGTTTCTTTAGGGGAGGAGGAATGCCCTCAGTGGGACAGAGGGAAGGAGAGAATGCCATTTACATCTCCTTCTGATGTGACAGTCTTATTTAGGAGAGTAGAAAGAGAAGGACTCTCTCTGAAGGGACAAGAGTGCTTTTGGGGCAGGGGAATCTCTCGGTTTGGGAAGGACTTGTGACTTCGGGGTAGAGCTCCAGGGTGGAGATTCATTTTTAGGTGTAAGAAACACTCTTCCTCTGCCTTTCTCTCTGAAGGACAAGTCTGTACAAGAGAACTGTCCTTGAGCGGGAGATGGTTCCCAAGTGAGGACCACTAACCTGCGGGGCAGGCTCTCTCTCAGGGATGGCCCCCCGATTACCAGCCTCCAAACCTCCTCCGGGATGAACCACCCCCTAAGGGAAACTCTCATTTTTAGCCCAAAGGAAAATCTGTGTGCTTGCCATGGGTCCCTGTGTCAGTGATTCTTCCAATGGGCTGACCAGGCCCTTTTTGGCTCACATGAAATATTCTCGTCACCTCTGGACTATAAAACACATTCCGTCTCTGAGAGGGAAAGGTGCCCTTCTCTGAAGTAAGGAAATCTGTGACAGAGGACATGCTTTTTCATTGAAATCAACCCCATGAGTTAGTGATATTCTCACAGGAAGACTTTCAGTCTCTCTTTGAAGAAGGCCTGTCTCTCTGAGAGAAAAATCACCTCTGACCTAGAAATTCCATCTCTGTCCCGCCTGGGATGACCTTAGTGAGGGAAGACTAAGGTGGGAGCTGCACCCCATCTTGGAATGTGTTTTTAGGTGACAGTAATGGGAGCAGGAATCCTTTTTTCCACAAAGGAGGGTGAAGTGACTGGCTATAAGGGTGCCTCTCTAAAAGGGAGTTCCTCCCCAGATTGGGGACTACTCCCCTGGGAGGAAAAGGCCTTTCTTGGAATGGTGCTATCCTCTGTCATAGGGGGCCTGTGTCCCTGGAGGCGGGGCTGCTTTAAAGATTTGTTCTCTCTGTCTTTCTGTAATTGACTCGTGGAGAATAATCTTTTAAACACTGAGGCTGTCTCTTATGTCATCATCTGTGTTTCTCTCCCTGTCTTTCCACCTTTCTCTTAGAGGAATGGAATTGTGTACTTGAGGACCAGATTACCCCTTGGAAATGTTGGGACCAGGGAAGGAATGTTACCCTTTTTTTCCTAAGGGGAAGAATCATCCACTCTTTGTTTTGGGGGACTGAGTCCTCCTCAGCTAGGGGAAAATCTGGATCTGAGGCGTCAGTAGCTTTAGGAAAAGGGAAGTGTCTGTGGGGACTGCAGACTGGGAGAGCACATTCCCTGGAGACTTTCAGACCCCAAGGCCTTTGCCCTCGGTAACCCTTCCCCAAACTCCCAGAATGTGAGGCTCTCTCCTGCCTGCACTTCTCATCTCTCATGAAAAAGACCCCTTTGTGGGGGAAGTGCCAGCTCCCTGGTGGTGTGCTGGCACAGAGCTGGGCCCAGCTGGGCAGGAAGAAGAGGGGAAGACAAGGAGTGATAAAGAGAGGGAGCATAAGGAAGCTGATGTCTGGGACCCAAAGGGTTAATCCTTCCTGGCATTTCCTTAACCCCCAAGTTACCAACCATTGCCCCTGGACAAGGAAACAAGAAGCAGGCAGGGGACCAGTAGGGAAAGGGGCCCAGCAGCCCCTCTTCGGGTCCTCACCCACCATCCTAGCCAACAGGCTGCTCCTCCTTCCCAGCCCGTTCAACCCATAGCACAGCCTCGGTAACAAAGGAATGAAGAGGTGTTTGCTTTGTCCCTCAGAGACAGGCCAGGGAGGCCTGGGCTGTGGGTGAGAAGGCAGAGCTGACCTGATGTCGCCTGTCTTCTGTAGGGCTTTTTCAGAGGGCCATCATCCAAAGTGGTTCTGCTCTATCCAGCTGGGCTGTGAACTACCAACCAGTGAAGTACACCAGCCTACTGGCTGACAAGGTGGGCTGTAATGTTCTAGACACAGTGGATATGGTGGACTGTCTTCGGCAAAAGAGTGCCAAGGAGCTGGTGGAGCAAGACATTCAGCCAGCCCGCTACCATGTGGCCTTTGGCCCTGTGATTGATGGTGATGTCATTCCTGATGACCCTGAGATCCTCATGGAACAGGGTGAGTTCCTCAACTACGACATCATGCTAGGTGTCAACCAGGGCGAGGGCCTCAAGTTTGTGGAAGGGGTGGTAGACCCCGAGGATGGCGTCTCTGGCACTGACTTTGACTACTCAGTCTCCAACTTTGTGGACAATCTGTATGGATATCCTGAGGGTAAGGATACCCTGCGGGAGACCATCAAGTTCATGTACACAGACTGGGCAGACCGTGACAACCCTGAGACCCGCCGTAAAACACTGGTGGCACTCTTCACTGACCACCAGTGGGTGGAGCCCTCGGTGGTGACAGCTGATCTGCACGCCCGCTATGGCTCACCGACTTACTTTTACGCCTTCTATCATCACTGCCAGAGCCTCATGAAGCCTGCTTGGTCTGATGCAGCTCATGGGGATGAAGTACCCTACGTTTTTGGTGTTCCAATGGTGGGCCCCACTGACCTCTTCCCCTGTAACTTCTCCAAGAATGACGTTATGCTCAGTGCTGTTGTCATGACCTACTGGACCAACTTTGCCAAGACCGGGTAAGGAGAAAGTGGGGGTTTTCCTTTGGGACCCCAGCATGTCCTCCCCTCTGCTCCTCTATCTAAACCTCTTCCGTCATCTCCCCAAATCTTGCTTGGTAACCCTTTCACCCCCCTCCTTACTTCCTCCCTTCATGCTATTTTGACTCTTTCATGCCATTTCCTTCCCTCAAAAATTTTGTTGAGGCTCAGAAGTCAGTTAACATTAGGACTGAGCAGGAGTGAGAGTCACTGGCTGGACTGTAAGATTCAAAGTTAGATAACCAGAGGCCATGGGAAGTGGGAAGTACATTCAGAAAGAGCCTTGAAAGTGCTCTTGGCAAAACAGGGCGGCTGAAAAGATTGATAGATGCTCAGTAGCATGTGAGAAAAAGTGTCTCCAGCATGGTCTTAACAGGATGGGTACAGGGAAGGATGGATGGTTACGTGACACTGCCGGCAATAGGTGCTCAAGACTGGGGAAGAGGAGGAGTATGGACAAAGTGAGGGACCCTGAAAAAGATGGAAACAGTGGGAAGTTTTGGACTGGGGAGGTTTAGGGGTGGGTGTGAGGGAGAATGCTGGGCCATTTCCTCATCAAGGTAGAGTGGTGACCCCGGATTTCCATGTGGTATTTCAGGGATCCCAACAAGCCGGTCCCCCAGGACACCAAGTTCATTCACACCAAGGCCAACCGCTTTGAGGAAGTGGCCTGGTCCAAATACAATCCCCGAGACCAGCTCTACCTTCACATCGGGCTGAAACCGAGGGTCCGTGATCATTACCGGGCCACTAAGGTAGCCTTTTGGAAACACCTGGTGCCCCACCTGTACAACCTGCATGACATGTTCCACTATACGTCCACAACCACCAAAGTGCCGCCCCCGGATACCACCCACAGCTCCCATATCACCCGGAGGCCCAACGGCAAGACCTGGAGCACCAAGCGGCCAGCCATTTCCCCTGCCTATAGCAATGAGAATGCCCAAGGGTCCTGGAACGGGGGCCAAGATGCAGGGCCGCTCTTGGTGGAGAACCCTCGTGACTACTCCACTGAATTAAGTGTCACCATCGCCGTGGGGGCCTCCCTGCTTTTCCTCAACGTTCTGGCCTTCGCTGCCCTCTACTACCGTAAGGACAAGCGACGTCAGGAGCCCTTGCGGCAGCCTAGCCCTCAGAGGGGAGCCGGGGCCCCCGAATTGGGAGCTGCTCCTGAGGAGGAGCTGGCGGCATTGCAGCTGGGCCCCACTCACCATGAGTGTGAGGCTGGTCCCCCCCACGACACGCTGCGCCTCACTGCGCTGCCTGACTACACGCTGACCCTGCGACGCTCCCCTGATGACATCCCACTCATGACTCCCAACACCATCACTATGATCCCCAACTCCCTGGTAGGGCTGCAGACGTTGCACCCCTATAACACCTTTGCCGCGGGGTTCAACAGTACTGGGCTGCCCCACTCACACTCCACTACCAGGGTATAGCTCCAGCCAGAGCACAGCCTGTCTCCTGCTCCCTCCCTCCCAGATACACACACACACACACACACACACGCACACGCACACACACACACACGCAGACATCTATGTATACGCACGCAACCACACAAAACAGACAGCAGACCCACCTGCACAAACATAAATGTGGACACGCACCCGTATGTACAAAAACACAAATAAGGAAGTAAACCTGAACAAACCCTTCAAATGGGGACGCAAAGGAGTCCTTGGGAAACCGAGGACCCATGGAACAGCAGCTGAAGCCAGCTCCCTGAGCCTGACCACAGACACTCCTGGGGGCCCGAAAGCACCAGCTGGACACCCCCTTGGTGCTCGCCCTCTGCCTCCCTTGGAACTGCACCACCGACCAATGCCAGACTTGGGAGCTTTAAAGAGCAGGGCAGCTCTTTCTCCCCCAGACTTGGTCTTTTTTCTGGGTTTTGCTTTTGTTGATTTTTTAAAAAACATTTTTGGAACAAATGCTTCTCCAATCTGTGAGTGCAAAGAGCTCTGGAAGGGAGGGCCCCAGGCCCAGGGCTCTCTGGCTCTGGAACCCCAGTACTCACACAACCCGACCAAGGAACAGGACCCCCAAGAAAGAAACAGATTTGAGCAAGACCGCTGCGTGGAAGGAGGAAGGCGTGACCTCTGGACAGGATTGGAGGGCCATAGGGGAGAACTCTCCAGCCACCTCTGTGTCCCTGTGGGGGGGCTGCAGACACCACACGGTAGATTTGGTGAATGAGGTTCTGTGGAGGCCAAGTCATTAGCGGCCCCCTGGTATAATCTGGGTTCCGCCTCTTCCCTTGGGGTAATAGAAATTTACCCCATTTTCTTTACGGAGTCTCTTTTGTGTCTGTCATCTCTCTTTCAAAAAGGCATTGTTTTTTGTTGTTGTTGGCTTTTTTTTTTTTAAAAAGAAAAGTTCTTAAAACACTAACGGAAACCCATGGAGTTTGTCCTTTGTAAAAATTTTAAACACAGTGTCTTGATATAAAAATAAAAAATCCAGTTAGCACTCCCAACTCGCCTCCCTTGCACAGGCCTTGCCCCAACAGACTTCTCAGCTGGGTGCAGGCTAGGAATCGCAGCCGGCGCCTGCCTCCTATGCCTTCAAGCTGGTACAAGTCTGGGCTGCGCTCTGCGGGACCCGCACTGAGGCCTCTCCAACCTTGTGCTGCCCTCACCCTACCCCCCAAGGCTCTGGGTTCCTGAAGCTGAAGCCTTATCTCAACACCTCTGGCCTCCTAATGAAAGGGCAAAAGTAACACTTCTGTCTCCACTGCATGCCATCACGGCTGTCTGCCATTGCCGCCATCGCCACCACCCTGCCCTCATCCTGGACTAGGGACTGGAAGGAGGTCTGACCTCTGACACGCTGAAATTCTTACTGGCACCTGGATCCAGTGCGCCATCAGATGTGTGCACTCCCTGGCCTTGGGCGACTCACAGAGCAGGGCCCTCTCCCCCCCCCAGGGATGCTTCTGTCCTGTTCTGAGAAGTCACTGGGGTCCCGGGAGCGGTTTCTCTCTAGGATTATGATCCGTGGCTCCCTATGAAACCTGGGGCTCAACGGGTTGGCATTGTGGCATTTCATACTATTCTCAGTGACTTGAAGGACTGAACCAGAAGCCTGCTCACCAAGTATGGCGGTCGGGTGGGGCTGCTGACACCTCAGAAATCAGGAATAGAATTCTTCAGAGTGACCCTGACAAAATGAGGGAGATGGACCAACACAACAGGGTGGCGTGCGGAGGGCACCACGCCTGAGAGCTAAACTGCTGGTGTGGTGCGTGGGGGGTGGCAGAGTGGGTCACAATTGAACGAGTCCATACTGTAGAACTGGTTTCTCCTCGCTCCCTCCCTGCCTGTCTTCTTTCCAAAACTAACGTGACTACTAGCATATAATAACAAACATATAGCATGGGGTTGCTGGGAAGTAATCAGAGTCTGAGTTTTAGAATTAAAAGGAACCTCAAAGTCATCTAGTGCAACCCACTTATTTTACAATTGGGGAAATGGGCCCAGCAAAGTCCAGTGTCACAGGCAGTGTTAGACCTAGAATGCAGTCCAGAAATATATGACCTTCCCCAGGGTCCTCAGCTTTCCCCACCCTACCTAGCATTGGTTAGGCCTTTTAGAGCATAAAGGAGTGCCTTTGGTCAACACATGTTTGGCGTATATGGGAAAGCTGGAGAGAAGCAACAACGTGCCAAAGGACTAGGTGATTTGTTTTAATTTACAAAAGAGGGAGATGATGAGGTAATATTCAATAACCATCAAGCTCCTGCTATGTGACAAGTGTGCTATATCATCTTCAACATTTTAACTCCTAAATAAGGACAGAGCTGAGGGTCTTTTCTCCATTTCTTCTGAGAATAATAGAGGGAAAGATTAAGTTAGACGCAAAAAAACACACAACTTCGCTGTGAATAGTAGTAATCATGGCACTTAGTAAGTCCTCAGTAACAGTGACCAAATTGAATGAATGACTACTGAGGAAAACACTGGTGTTCCTCTACCTGAGAACAGAGGACTGGATTACATGACCTTTGGAGGTCAATTCAGAGTCCTCATCATTTTAATCCTGTGATTACTCCATCTCAGATATTACCAAACTGGGCCTCCTCTTCTGGAGTGTGTGTGTGTGTGTGTGTGTCTGTGTGTGTGTGTGTGTGTGTGTGTGTGTGTACACCTCCAAATTAGGAGGCTCTCTATTTGGGGAGAATTTAGATATTGCCTCTCCTCGAAGAAATCAAGGTGCTATTGCAAAGCCAGCTCCGATCCTAGTTGGGACCCAGCAGTGAGAGATTACAGGTGGTTTTCACAGCCTTGTAAGGTCTGGGTGGAAGAGGTGACCTCCAAGACAGTCAGAACTGGGTCCACGTAGCTTGAGTGTTGTCAGCCCCATTGCTGATGACCAGCCCTGAGCCCAGCTACAAAGCCCAGCTCCTTGTCTGCAGAGGAGCTGAGGATATACTGGGGTTTTATTTCACATTGCAAAAATCATTAGTGTCTAGACTGGGTTCAGCCTGCGTTCCTACACTTATCTGGTTTCTATATTAGTCGTTTGGGGAGCTGGACGCGATGATCTTGGGCTCTGAACTTGTGGTGCGTGTAAAGGGCCAAAGGTTGGTCACTGTGAAAACCTCCACAGGAAGTGAGCATGGTTTACCAGGACTGTAGGCTGGGCCCTGTGCTAATTTATATACTGTGAGGGATAGAAGATACCCGCTTTGGGGTGCATACTATCAGGAAGACAAAAGTGAACTCTGATAAAATGAATGAAATGCATAATCTAGCACATCACTTCAATTGTATGGCCAAGGTGTAAAGGGGCTGGAGAAATTGCAAGAAAAGCTATGAGGGGATTTGGGTGAGTGGCATAGTGGGCATTCCCAATCAGGAAAAAAAGCCTCAGCCAGAGCAGGGAGCTAGGAAAGTCTAAGCATGCCTGAGGAGCAGTGAGGGACTAACTTGACTGAAGTACAGAGTTCAAGTTAAACGGTTGGGCATGAGATTGGAAAGGCAGGTTGTGGAGTTCTTCATAACAGCAGAAGAGTTTGGGTATTATTGGGTGAGTGATAGGACGCTCTGACATCTCCTTTTGCTAATGGTTTTATAAAGAGAAAACAGAACCTCTTCAACTCCTCTTTCGTTCCTTCTCTTCTGCAAGGAGGAGGGTTTCCAGAATAGAAAGGACAGACTGAGCCTCAGAGAGATGCTCCTAAAAGCAGTCTATTCCAAAAGAGCTTTAGCTGCTCGGCGTAATTCCATCTCCCAGTGCAGGGCAGTAACAGCCCAGGGCACGGTGAGCACTTGCAGCTCAAGTTGCAGGACACCTGGAGGTGGCTTTGAAAACCCCACGGAGAGGGACTGGCCTGCACATTGCAGCTCAAAGATGGGCAAACGGGGCTCCACAGTTTTACAAAAGGGAAGAGATGAAATCCAGGAATTATAGATCAATAAATTTAATATTGATTGAGGGCAAGAGTCTAGGACAAATGGTTAAAAGGATGGTTGGTAAGCACTTACAAAAGGAAGTGAAGATGGGTTCAGGAAAAACAAATCATTTCACACTCAGCTGATTTCCTTTGGTGACTGGGTGGGTAGATACAGTGTATCTGGAGTTCAACAAAACATCTTCTCATGATACTTTTGGGACAATATGTAGAAATGCGGGCTGGATAAAGATAAAGGTAGGCAGGTTCTCAGCCGGTTGAATGACTACACACAAAAGGCCTCTGTTTTAATGTCACTAGATCAAATTTGAAAATTATACATAGCTGGGAGAGAAAGCCAAAATGACAGATTTGGAATTCACAGAGATGTCAAGAGGCTGGTGTAATGGACTCAGTATAGCAAAATGAAAGGGACAAATATAAAGTCACTTATTTGGATTTGAAAATGTAATAGTACAAGTGTAGGATGTGAGATATGTGGCTTAGAGGGTTTTAAGAGTAAATGTAAGCTCATCATGAGCCACGAGTCAAAAGAGTGGTTTGGTTGCTACAGAAAATATTGCGACCTTGGGCTATATTAATAAGAGTATAATGTCCAGAATAAAGGAGGTGATCATCTTGTGCTACTCTGCATTGGTCAGACCACACCTGAGGCCGTCTGTTCAGTTGCAGGCATCACGCTTCAAAGGAGATGTCAATAAAAGTATATTCAGAGAAAGAGTGATGAGAATAGTGAAGGGACTGGCAAATCCCAGGAGAAATTTGTCCACTGTCAGCAATTCATTACTGGGCTCATGGGGAAAGAGGAAGCTGTAGATGTCTTCTGTATATATCTCCAAGGGCTCCAAGATCTCATGGGTGGAAGTTATAGAAAAGCAGACTTTGGTTTGACCTAAGGAAAATGCTTTCTTTCTCTCTTTTTTTTTATAATGAAAAAAATGATAATAAACGTTTCAGCTCATGATTCTAGCCTCTTGAAGTCCTTTTAGAATTTATTACCAACAGTTTCAAAAACAGAGAAACAAATTCCTCCTCTCAACATGCCAATGTCCCCATTTTGCTGTGTTTAGGAAGCCCTTTCTAATGATTAGTGTGCTCCCTGAAATTCGAATGGGCTGCCCGGAAAGGTCTCCATCACCACAGGTATTCAAGCAGTGACAACCATCCGTGCAGATGATGCAAAGGCAATGAAAGCATCTAATCAGGAAAATATTTCTGGAGCCTAGGTGCAGGTAGGCTGGAGGAGGAAAGACTGGAAGCAGACGTCTTAACTGGTTAGAGGTACCTACTCTGAGGGCTACAACCTCCAGCGCCCCCTCCATGAATCCCAAAGTTACAGTGTCAAAAGCAACTTTGATGGTGGCCTCATCCCCCTCCCTTGTGATCTGATGCCTGATTTCCCTTTGCAACCTCCTTGCCAAATACTTATCTTGCCTCTGCTTAAATACCTGCAGTAATGGGAAAATCTTGTCCTTTCAAAGCAGACTATTGCATAATATTTGGTCCTCTCAGCCATTATAAAGTTCTTCCCTAGGTTGAGTCAAAATATGTTTTCCACAGCGCCTGCCCTTTGATCTTGATGGTCCCTCTTACGAAGTGAAGCAAGGCGACTCCCTCTTCTGTATCACGAACCTCCCAGCATTTGAAAACTGGATCCCCAACCACCATTATCCCCCGTTGATCTGTTCTCCCAGTTAACCGGCCCCAAGAGTTCATATTCAAGGAGTTTTAAGCCATCTCACACTCCTGGTCTCTCTCTTCTGTCGTGCTCCAGGGTGCTGATATCTCTGTTCATGTGTGATGTTCAAGGCGAAAGACAACCCTCCACTGGGGTCTACTGAGTGGAGAAGAGAGCAGCACCGTCATCTCTCTCTCATTAGCATTTCGAGCAGCTGGCACCAAAAATAACGAGCTTCCAGGCACCCCAAACACCTGAAACCTTTTCACACAGATTGTTAAGTCGTAGCTCTCCTACCTCGCACTTAGGCACTTGGTTTTGACAAACTCAACTATGAAACCTTACATTTCATTTTCCTGGTTCATTATGGCCTCTTGGGATCTTCCCGAAACCAGTTTCACGTCATCTTCAAATTTGATCAGGATGCCGTCAATGTCCTGCTAATTAAATTATTGGAAGGACTGGGGACCTCCCTGCAGGCTGAAAAGATCCATTAGTCACAGGCTGTGAACGCACCTTCCTATCCTGTCTTCACCCCACATTTTCCCTTCTTATCCACAAGGACATCTCACACCGGGACGTCCTTAAACAAAATAAGACTGCATTCTGGAATCCTCTTTGGAAATAACGGGGTGGGCGAGAGAGTAGGGAAGAGAGGAGTTTGACCTTTAGATCTTCTCCTCCCTTTCCCCAGTCCCCACGATAAGTCCCATGGCTTGTTTCCATGAAGGAGTTTCCAGCCAACAGCGCAGGCATAGGAAGTCACAAGAGCTGAATTTAAGGTCAGAAAACCTGCATTCAGACCCATCTCTGCTCTTCCTAGCTGTCTGACCTTGGGCAAGGTGTTTAACTTCTCTGACCCCGGTCCCTGAGCTGTAAACTCTAGATGATAACACCTACCTCACAGGGTTGTTGTGAGGCTTAAATGGGAAAATGGATGTGAACGTGCTTTGTAAACTGTAAGCACCCTAGAAATGTAAGATATTATTTATTGAATGCCCGCTGTGTTCATCAGCATAGAGTATAAAAAGATAAATAAGATATGGTCCTTACCCTCGGGGGTCTCACAGTTTTGTAGGAGAGATATGCTCACAAATGACTGTAATATAAAGCAGAAGAATAGGACAAATGGCACAAGTTGTTACGGTAATTGGGAAGAGTGGGAGGTCCCTTTAAACTGGGAGAAATCAAGTGAGGCTTCCTGGAGTTCTATCTGCGCCTCCACAGGTGGGAGGAATGCGACAGATAGAAATGGCTGAGAGAGCATAGCACTCTGGGTGGAGGAGCCTTCGAACAGGAATTCATGGAGTGCGCTGAGGTGCTAGTGGAAGCAGTCCTATGTGCAGGTAAGAGGCGATGAAGCCAGTAGGCCACATCACAACTTTTATACACATGTTCATCCTCAGCGTGCCATGCTAGGGCATTCAGCCCTTCAGAAGGGAACTTGCATTTGAGCTGAGCTTACTAAGTCTCATGTCCGTTATTTTTCCACTGATCTCCTTGAAGTAAAACAGCTCTTCTGGAGGCTGGTCACCTTTTCCCTTATCTGCAGCTGAGAAGTCAGTCTTCGGGAAGGGCAGAGACTATGGCTGCATTTAAATCCTAGGAATCTTCAGCTGGAAATGGCTCTAGCTTAGGGATTCAAGCGTTTGCATCGAAAGAGGGTTATCCACCATATCTGAAAGGCTTCTTGTTCTTCAGTTCCATGTGAGGAGCGGGGAGGGCGAGGAAAAGAGTTCAAGGGCTCTCAAGGTCCATTTCCTGCCGGTTTCTTTGAGGTTATGGTTGTAATTTGGTGCCACCTGGTGTCAGAGATAGGCTATAACACTGGTGTAGCTGCCTCCTTCTTAAGCTTGGAGCACTGTACCTCCGCACAGCATCTGGGGATGGGCTAGCTTCCTGCCACAGTAGAGCCAGCCCTTCAGAGGCACTCTGGGGTCTGGGTAATGAAAAAGAAGGGGGAGAAAGGAGAAGTGCTGCTCAAGGCCTCATGGCCATCCTTTCCTCGGTCGCCAAAGCTGTTCGAAGAGTACCCTGGGAGTGTGTGTTTTCCCCCAGGTACTACATGATTGGGTTTGCCATGTCCCCTCCCTTCACACCCCTCACCCCCGCAACACTCTCTTACTAAGGCTTGAATATCTGTAGCAAATGATGCAAGATCTCTTTCAGATGTGACCAAGAGAAATTGCTGTGAGCCTCTAGAGTAGCCAAGGGAGTAGCATTAAATGGGTCTGGCTTCCCATGAGCTCAGGTTTAAAGTGATTCCTTCTGGGTGGGCTATACTGTTCTAGAATGAATGAGCCCAAACTCCTCAAGGAACCTGTTCCCTAAGGGTACACTTAGGCTTCCTGTAGCCCTTCTAAAAGATGAGGGGAGGGAGAACCAGGGCCTCACAGAAAAGATGGTGGCCCCTTTCTCTTCAAACCGCATTCCTGAACAGATTCAAAGTGACCAGTAAAACTAAGACTAGAGTGGTCTGATGATGCCTCACAACGAGGTAATGGTGGAGGGTATGTTGAGAGGATGGCTGGAATTGGCATGGCCACTGCTGAGTAAGGACAAGACTGAGCTAGGGAAAAAGTTAATCCCTCTGACACTGCCTCGGTTCTCAGGTCCCCTTGTAGTGCCTCGCCCTCTCAGTTAGAGCTTTTTCAGGCTCTTTGGAGTGCTGGTGAATCCTGGGCCAGCTGTCAGTCTTGAGTACAGAAGGTGGGTGGGAGTGTGAAAATGGCTGTAGGGCAAAAGGAAAGCATCAGCTGGAAGGCTTCCATTCTTGGATCCTGAAGTTCATATGCTCTGGCTCTTCCCAGGGGGTGTGAATGGAGGCCCCCTAAATGGATTGGCCAAGAAGTTAGCATATCCCTTCTTATCCGTAGTTGAGCAATAGCAGGGTTGCACTTTTTTTTTATTAAATTTATTGGGGTGACCACTTTTTAAAAAACTGACATTGGCTAGGAAACTAATGGATAAGAATGAACAAAAGAATATACAAACAAAAGGACTTAACAGGTTAACTCACATTTCTTATACTATCCTGGATGAACTAAAGTCTAACTGTAGGTAAACTTGTCTGGTGCAATGTACAACCAGGGCAACCTTTCAAAACCAGTCAGAGGTTACACCAAGCTGCCTAGACTTTAGCCTGACAACTTGGCAGTCCTGACAGAATCAGCTTACTATGTTCCCTTCTGGCCTGGCACGTGCTGCCCTCTGGTTCTGCAGTCATCCTGGCCCCTGGGCTCCCCCACCCTCTCCTGCTCCCTGGGCCAGAAGAGCCCCAGAGAAACTACTCCTTCACATATTGTTTTGATGATGTTTCTTAGGACAGGTGTTCTGACAAATCCAAGTGTGCTTATGAGTCTAATTGGGGGAAAAAATTGGATTCGAGACTGTTTCTGAAAATCTGGATTCTACAGTGGCCATCTGTATTACTCTCACTAGTATTTCTGTTAGTCCCTGAGAATGGCCACGTGACCTTGATGGCAAACGCCATCTTCCTAAGAAGTCTGCGTTCACTGCCTCAGACTTCTCTGACGCCTGCTCGCGGTTTGCCTTTTCCGATTTCAAAGCCTTTAGACCGCCCACTGAGACCCCTCTTCCGGTCTGCGAGGCCCCGGAGGCTCTCAGGTCATTTGTGGAGCAGATGTGATTGACACAACCTGTGTCTAATGAATGCTTGTCTCCATCCCAGGTCAGATTACTAGTTCCGCTCTTCCCAGCTTCTTTTTGATGACTCACCCCTCAAATTCTTCGCTCAGTCACCTTCCTCATACCCGCCCCTCCCGTCCTTTCTCCCTTGGCTCCTAGTTGTCCCCCACCCTTGGGGGAATGGGTTTCGTGAATCCTGTCGCGTATAGTTTTTACAGTGTACTTTAAACATGCAGAAGCAAAAAACAATTTCCGCACAGGAAAGAGGACGTTCGTTTCCTTATAAGGAGCTTAACCCATCGCTGTTCTTTGAGCTTTCTCTTTCACATGATGGGAGGGGGTGAAGGAGAAACGTCAACAGGGTTTCTGCCTCTGTTTCCAGCTCCACTGCAAATCCCAGGCAGCTCTGAGTTCCTAGCAAAGGTCAAGCCCCTTTCCAACAGCCCGCCTCACCGAGGGCGGAGTCAACGGAGGCGCAATTAGGGCTGAAAGATTCCAAACATTTCTGTGGGTCTCTTGGGCGTCTGCATGAGGTGCAAATGACAATTTTGCTGGGGACTGCAATCCTGAAGAGGCAACAGGCCTTGAGTCATTAATACTGGGGGAGCAAAAACAAGTAGGGAGCTGAGACTGAACTAAGAAGCTGGCAGTGGCCCCAGTCCATTTAAACAGATGAATGAATGGACTTTCACGTGGGTAAGGGTCATAGTCATGCTGTGCTCAGGCACGTCCTCACCGTAGAAGATATATAGTAGGAAGTGGGCAAGTTGGCTAAATTTGTCCCCTTTGGGCGCTGGTAGGCTCCCTTGCTCTTGCATACTCACACAATCAACGCTACTTCTCTGCTATGTCTCTTATGCCACAGCTAAAGCCTGTGATTGAAAGCTTCCAGTTCTGCCTAGGTTTAACACTGCCTTCCTTGTATAGGGCTTGTGCATAGAGGATACAACAGATTCACCGAGCCTGAGTGTCATACCAAAGGCTAGAGACTCAGGAACCACCAGTCTGCGGGTGCTCTCGGACTCAGTCAGGCATGTATTCTGAGGGAGATTTTGCACTTTGGTATTGTGTCTTTGGGAGAAGAGAGTAGTTTGCAGCTTGGGAACAAAGAAGGTGCTGAGCAATGTAGGCACCTTCCTTTGCTATTCCCTCCTAGCCAGCTCCTCTACCTCCCTTTGGAGGCCCCTTGGCCAAGTCCCATCCCCAGCTCATTTGCATTGTCCGGGCTTGCCCCTCTGGCCTCTGAGAGGAATGTAGCCAATGAACAGGAAAGAGGCGGCATGCTTTCTGCCCCTGCTGGGGTGAAGAGTAAGTAAGTGGAGACACAAATCCTCTCCCGTCCCTGCTTTGACTTCCACCTCCTCTCCTTCACCTTCACCACAAAACAATTCGGAAGCATTTCTCTGTCCCAGGCTCTGTCTGTCCTCATTAGTTTACACACAATCCTTGCCCTGACAATCGGAAGCAACAGACTGAGTGAGACCAAAAATGCAGAAAGCCCATACACGTGGGGGTCAGTGGGCTAATGTGTAAAATGTGTAGGCCAGAGATGTTCACATCAGTGACGCATCTGGGGGTCTGCAATTTGGGGTGAAGGGATCAGGAAAAATGCATGTAATTGCTATGAAAAGTGGGGGTGGGCAATTGTGGCAGTTTTAGATCTAGGCCTATTGAGACAAGCAAAGCTATTGGCTCGCAACTGCAAACCATTCCTGAAGGAGGTGGGATTTCAGAAATAGCTGAGTGACAGAACCAAATGGCGGTGAGATATTTGCATCTAAGGTGGGAGTGGAATTAGCAGATGGAGTAGACTTTGATCATGAAAGCTTGAACAAGCAGTGGCTGTTATTCCTTCTCCTCCTCCCCTCTCAAGTACATGTGTTGGGTGACAACTCCGCCCTAGATACTGGCAATGTAAAAATAGTAATAAGAGCAAATAGTTATTGTGTATTTACTATGTGTCAGGTACTATGTTAAGCCCATTATCTTATTTAAATCTCACATTGACCTTATAAATAGGTATCATTATCATACCCATTTTGCAGATGAGCCAAGTCTGGTTCAAAGAGATTAAGTGACTTGCCCTAAGATCACACAACTGGGTATAAGTGGAAGAAGTGAGATTTGAACCTAGTCACTTAGAGTCTAGAGCCCATGAATTTAATCAATGTGCTGTACCTAATCTTCTAGTTGGGCAGTGATAGAAATGGGATGCCTTTGGTGGCAGGGGAAGCTAGAACGGAGAGGGCCAGGGCTTTGAGAGTGGACCAGGGTAAAGCAGGAAATCCCAGAAGCAGCAGCAGAGCCCCCAGCCAGCTATGTAGACAGGCAGGTAGAACAAGCATCTGCTTAACCAGGATGCAGCAGACACTCGGAGGAAGTCCAGACAAGCAGGTGGTTGGCAGCCAGAGTATCTGGCAGCCAGCGACAGAGGCTCTGCCATGGGGCCTGGGCTTCCAGAGCAGAATGCCAAATGTCAAAAGGTCTGGAAGGAGCTAGATGAAGCACTGTTCTTGAGAAGACTGAAGTGCCAGGCAGAGGACCAAGGTAGGGACCGAAGATAGGGGTTTTTATACAATAAACCAGGAAACAGTCCAGCTATTAGAGCTACGAATCCACTCCATTCATTTACCCTCCCATCTATTCTTTCCACAACATTTTTGAGCTCTCACTGTTGCAAGTGCTATGCTAGGCACTGGGGTAAAACGTAGTCTAGCAGGGAGCCAGACCTGTAAAACAGGTAGCTACAATACGGTGTGATTAGTTCAGAGGCACAAACAGACTATGTGTGTGGAGTGGGGAGGAGACTAACTTTTCTTGGGAGAGTTAATAAAGAATATTAACTCTGAGCTGGGTCTTTAAAGAAGAGGAGAAATTTCCCAGGCTTTGAATGGTGCAGAGGATTTCACGCAGAGGGGATAACATGTGCCAAGGCATAAAGTTTCGAAAGAGTAGCCACATTTGAAGAACAATAAGCGATTCCTACTGGACCATGGGGTACATTGTAGGAAGAGGTGGGAACTATGAGTCTGAAGGCCAGATTTCTGAAGGCTTGTGTGGGTGCTGCTACAGACCTTGGACATTCTCCCACAGGGCAAGGAGACAGCTGTTGTCTTTATGTTGGGGAGTGACTGGGTTGCACTGAGGTGTTCTAGAAAGACTACATGGGAAATAGTTCCCAGGTGCTTTGCAGACAGGCAGATTACTCAGGAGGTTATTGCAATTGTGCAGGCAAAAAATGATGGGAACTTGAGCTGAGATAGTGGCAGAGAGGATTACTGCAGGAAAACATTTCTGAGGGGGAGTGGATGAGACTTGGTGATTGATGTGCTGAGTGATGGGGAGAAAGGAGCCATGGAAAACTCCAGAGGTTTCTTTGACAACTGGGTCTATAGTGACATCATTCACATAGACATTGGGAATCTAAGATGAGGAGTGGGTTTTACAGGAGGAGAAAGGGAGTTCACTTTGAGACATTGAGTTGCAGGTGTCCAGTGGTGTGCTGGTAAAGGTGTAACTACCCGCTCTGGGTGGTGGTGGGAGCCTTGATTTACTGATTTCTGTGGTGTAAATACACCCACTGTGGCCATTTTAAAGCTACCAATGTGATGTCAACCCACTCACAAAATTCTTAAAAATTTAACAGTCTCAGAGACACATGGAAAGGACTGTGCCATGTGGTCTGGGGCACAGGCTTCTTCTAATGGTATTGCTCAAATAATTTTGAGAGCACACCACTGGACTGAGTCAGGATTTTCAGAACTCCAGTGGAGAAACTAACGGGTTTATAAAACTGCTAACCTAACATCAAGCAGAGCAAGAATTAACTACATAGGACTGAATGAACACATCAAGGATGATTATGGCTTTTTTTGGAATATGGCTGATGGATTTAAGGAACCCCTTTCTCTTTTCTCTTACATTATCTATACTCATAACAATTAGTAGATTATATTTTTGTAAACAGACATGAAATTCATCTTTACTCCCTAAATGAGCTCTCTGGAATTTGGAAACTTGTTGAGTATTCTGATTTCCATGACAATATAATTATTTGCAAAAGTACGAATCTGTCCTCAGTGTAACAGGACACGGTTGGAATCACTGGTTATGTAACTAAGGTCTTGTCTGGAATGTCATATTTGGGAATGATGCCCATTGAATCCCATATGACCAGACACTTTTAAGGAACTAAGGGTAACTTTATGGAGCCAACGCTTACAAAACCCTCCTGGGAAAACTGGCCTGGCACCTGGCTTACAGGCACCCAGCCTTCCAGGTGAGGAAGGAAGGTCACTTCCTGGCAGGAAGGCTATTTTGGGGCCCTCAAGAAGAGAGGAATTTACCCAAATCTATAAGTATTGCAGTTGAAATCTGGTGGCAAGTTTTGGACTTGGCTTATTAGCCTCCAGAAGGCTTTCAAAAGTCTAATGTGAGATTCATTATGAAAACTTCCAGCAAAGCAAACATTAAAAGTCCTATGTGGCCAATTATCATTCTTTCTGCATTTATGTAAATAATCATGCCAAATCTAATGACACCAGACTTATTTTGTAAACATATATCAAAAAGATGGAGGTGACTGTAGAGAGAAATTTTATATTTCAGTAGAAAACTATAGCACGCCTTTGTGGGTTATTAGATTCTAGTCCTGTTCGTTATCTTCAAGCTGTTTTTCACCTCTTGGTAAACTACATCTTACTTCCTACTTTGCTATCTACCTGTAAATTGGACTGGATTCTGTCATCTTGCACATTTTGTCAGCCCTTACCAGTTTCTAGTTTCCCTCAATATCCAGCTACAACTCTCCAAATTGGCATTTCCAATTTTTCTCCTACCCACCTGACTTGGTGCCACTGAAAACTAAAACCTGATTGCCCAGATCCTGCTTAGGACTCTTGTCTTGTAGCTGACCTTCCACACAAGAGCTAAAGAAGTCTAAGCTAAAACCAGACAACTCGATATAAACTTCAAAGGAGTCATCACCACAGAAGATCACATATGGGCAACCTTTGTGGGCCACTCAGGAAGTTCACTGGAACAGCTACGTCTTCCATGCTCTACTTTAGGAAATAACCATGCAAACTGCAAACCAGGAAATCCATCGGATTGCCACTGCTGTTCTCACTCCACCATCTAAAGATGCTTCAAGCCAAGCATATGGAAACCTTCTTGGCTAGCTGCCCTTGGACTCATAAACTGGTTTATAATCTGCTGCAATCATTAATCTTTGTTTTTCTTTTGTTTTCATAGAAATTCCCCTCAATAAATTCCTCATGGCTCACACCATCCAACAAATATTCTCTACTACCAAGTCTTAACATGTGGTTCAGCTGGTCCTTAATGAACCAAAGGTAATGAACCAAAGGTGAGAAATGGACTGAAATTGTTTAAAGGAAAGAAGAATGTTTCTTCTTTCCTTGAACAAGAGAAGGGACTGGCAAAGATTCTCTCCTTGACCAAACTTTAGTTAGGCTCCAATGAGTCTTCTTTTCAACTAAGGCTCAACCTTGGTCCTTATCCTGTCTTTGGCCTGTCCAGCTTAGCCTGGGCAAAGAATCCTGCTATCATCCTCCCACCCTTGGTATCTGATCACCCAAGTTCTTCATCCACCATCTTTGATGTCTAAGTCCTTGGCCTGCCTTTACCAAGAGTGTTAGGTCAGTTTAGCAAGAATCCTCCATCCTTGACAACCCCTGTCAGTAATTTTACGTCTACTGACCCCCTCACTTTGCTCATTTGCTATAAATCTGTATTTGTCCTTGTTTTATTCAGAAGTGAGCCCAATCTCTCTCCCCTATCTTGAAAAAGACTTTTTTACCATTATATGAGGCAAAATCTGATAAAACTTCAAGAAGGAATAGATCAGGCCAGAACAGCTAAAATATTCAGAGAGATGAAAAACAAGGAATTACAACCAAGTTTACTCTAATGAGCAAGGCTATCATTTAGAATTGAATGATAGATAAAGAGCTTCCCAGACAAGAAAAAACAGAAGGAGTTCATCACAACAAAACCAGCATTATAAGAAACATTAAAGAAACTTCTTTAAGAAGAAGAAATAAAAGTATATAAATAGTAAAATGTCAATAACTATATACCTATCAGTAATTACTTTAAATGTAAGTAGATTACATGCTTTCATCAAAAGACATAGGGTGGTTGAATGGATAATAACGCAAGACCCTAACTTATGCTGCCTACAAGAGACTCATTTCAGATCAAAAGATACACACGGACTTAAAGTAAAGTGATGGAAAAAAGTATTTCATACAATTGTAAATGAAAAAACAAAATCTGGGATAGTAATACTTATACCATACAAAATAGACTTTAAAACAAAGGCTACAACAAGAGACAAAGAAGGAACCAGTAATCCTACTTCTGGGTATTTATTCAAAGAAAATGAAAACACTAATTTATAAAGATATATGCACCCTTATGTTCATTACAACGTTATTTACAATAGCCAAGATATGGAAGCAACCTAGGTGTCAACAGATGAATGGATAAAGAAACTGTGGTATATATATCCAATGGAATATTACTTAGCCATAAATAAGAATGAAATGTTGCCTTTTGCAACAATGTGGATTGACCTACAGTGTATTATGCTAAGTGAAATAAGTCAGACAAAGACAAATACCATATGATTTCACTTATATGTGGAATCTAAAAACCAAAAATGAACAAACAAAGCAGGAGAAACTCATAGATACAGAGAACAAACTATTGGTTGCCATATGGGAGAGATATTGGGGGATATGTTCAAAAGGGGAAGGGATTAAGATGAGCAAATTGCCCATTATAAAAGCAGTCACAGGGATGTAAAGCACAGCATAGGGAATACAGTCAACAATATTGTACAATTATGTATGGTGTCAGGTTGGTACTAGACTTATCAGGGTGATAACTTTGTAAGTTATATAAATGTCAATTACCATGTTGTATAACCTGAAACTAATATAATATTGTATTTAAATTGTAATTGAAAAAATAATTTAAAAAATTAAGAAATAAACGAATCTACTGTTACAGTTGGAGACTTTAACAGCCCTCTATCAGAAACGGACAGATCCAGTAGGCAGAAAATCAGTAAGGACATAGTTGAACTTAATAGCACCATTAATCAGCTGGACAAATTGACATCTACAGACTACAGACTACTTCATCCAAAAGGCAGAATATACATTCTTCTCAAGCTCATATGGAACATTCACATTGACCACATTCTAGGCCCTAAAACACACCTTAACAAATTTAAAATAATAGCTATTATACACTGTCTGCTTTCATGCCACAGTGGAATTAAAATAGAAATCAATAACAGAAAGATAACTAAAAAAATCTCTCAACATTTAAAAATATTTTGAACTAAATGAAAATGAATCCACAATTTATGTAAATGTGTGGGATGAAGGAAAAGCAGTGCTTAGAGGAAATTTTATAGCATTGAATACCTGTATTAGAAAAGAAAAAAGATCGAAAAATCAATAATTTAAGTTTCCACCTTAGAAAACTAGGGGAAAAAAGAGCAAATTAAATCCAAAGTAGGCAGAGGAAAAGAAATAATAAGAATTAGAGCAGAAATCAGTGAAATTGGAAACAGAAAATCAATAAAGAAAATCAATGAAAATAAAGGCAGAGTTTTTGAAAAGATCAATAAAATTGACAAGCCTCTAGATAGCCTAAAAAGAAAGAGAGAGGACACAAATTACTAATATCAGAAATGAAAGAGGGATCATCAATACAGATCCATGAATATTAAAAGGATAATAAAGGAACACCACAAACAACTCTAGGTCCACAAATTTGGTAACCTAGATAAAATGGACCAATTTCTTGAGTGACTCAAGCAGTCAAAACTCACACAATAAGAAACAGACAATCTGAATAGGCCTATATCTACTAATGAAATTGAATCAACAAGCTTCCAAAACAGAAAGCACCAGACCCAGATGTGTTCATTGGTGAATTCTAACAAACATTAAAGAAATAAATTATACCAATTCTCTACAATCCCTTTCAGAAGCTAGAAGCAAAGGCAATACTTCCTAACTCATTCTATGAGGTCAGCATTACTCAAATACCAAAACCAGAAAAGACATTACAAAAAAAGAAAAATGCAGACCAATATGTCTCATGAACATAGATGCAAAAATCTTCAACAAACTATGAGCAATTCACCTCCAACAATGTATAAAAAGAATTTACACCATGCCCACGTGGGGTTTTATCCCAGGTATGCAAGGCTGATACAATATTCGAAAATCAATTGATGTCATCAATCACATCAACAGTCTAAAAGAGAAAAAAAATGACATGATCATATCAATAGGTGCAGAAAAAGCATTTGATAAAATCCTACACCCATTCATGATAAAAACTCTTAGTAAACTGGGAATAGAAGGAAACTTCCTCTACTTGGTAAATAATATCTCCAAAAAACCTACAGTTAACATCACACTTAATGGTGAGAAACTTGAAGCTTTCCCACTAAGATCAGGAACAAGGCAGGGATTGTCCCTTGCCACTCCTTTCCAACGTTGCACTGGAAGTTCTAGCTAATGTGATAAGAAAAGAAAAGAAATCTTTTATAGATTGGGAAGGAAGAAATAAAGCTGTCTTTGTTTGCAAATGACATGATCATCTATGTAGAAAATCCAGAACAATTGATTAAAGGAAAAAAAAAAACCTCTTGGAACTCATAAGCAACTATAGCAAAGTTGCAGGATATAAGGTTAATATACAAGAGTCAATCACTTTCCTAAATACCAGTAATGAACAAGTGGAATCTAAAATAAAATTTAAATTTAAAAAATACCATTTACATTAGCACCCCCCAAAATGAAATACTTAGATGTAAATCTAGCAAGATATGTACAAGATATATATGAAGAAAATGACAAAACTCTGATGAACAAAAGCAAAGAACTAAATAAATGGAGAGATGTACCATGTGCATGGACTTGAAGACTCAATATTGTCAAGATGTCAATTCTTTCCAAATTGATCTATAGATTCAAAGCAACCCCAATCAAAATCTCAGGAAGTTATTTTGTGGATATCGGCAAACTGGTTCTAAACTTTATATGGAGAGGCTCAGAATGACCTACACAATACTAAGAGAGAACAACATTGGAGACTGACATTACCCAACATCAAGACTCTCTATAAAGCTACAGTAATCAAGACAAAGAATAGACAAAGAGATCAATTTGAATAGAATAGAAAGCCCAGCGAGCGTGTGGATCTCTTCCCTTCTGCGGCCATCGCTGAAGCGCCAGCGGCCAAAATGAAGTTCAACCCCTTTGTGACTTCTGACCGGAGCAAGAACCGTAAAAGACATTTCAATGCACCTTCCCACATTCTCAGGAAGATTATGTCTTCTCCTCTTTCCAAAGAGCTGAGACAGAAGTACAATATTCGATCCATGCCCATCTGAAAGGATGATGAAGTTTAGGTTGTCCGAGGACACTACAAAGGGCAGCAAATTGGCAAAGTAGTCCAGGTTTACAGGAAGAAATATGTCATCTACATTGAACGAGTGCAGCGGGAGAAGGCTAATGGCACGACCGTTCATGTGGGCATTCACCCCAGCAAGGTGGTTATCACTAGACTAAAGCCGGACAAAGACCGCAAAAAGATCCTTGAACAGAAAGCCAAATCTCGCCAAGTAGGAAAGGAAAAGGGCAAATATAAGGAAGAAACAATTGAGAAGATGCAGGAATAAAGTAATCTTATATACAGCTTTCATTAAAAACTGTTAAAATGAAAAAAAAAAAAAAAGAATAGAAAGCCCAGAACTAGACCCATATAAATATAGTCAACTGATTTTTGACAAAGAAGCAAAGGTAACACAATGGAGCAAACATAGTATTTTCAACAAATGGTGCTGGAACAACTGGACATCCATATGCAAAAAAAAAAATGAATCTAGAAACAGACCTTACACCCTTCACAAAATATTAACTCAAAACAGATCATAGACCTGCATGTAAAATGCAAAAACTATAAAACTCCTAGGAGATAACATAGGAGAAAACCGAAGTGACCTTGGGTATGACAATTATTTTTGGATACAACACCAAAGGCAAAATCCATGAAAGAAAGAATTGATAAGTTTAAAATTAAAATGAGAAACTTCTGCTCTGTGAAAGACGATGTCAAGAGAATGAGAACACAAGCTACAGAACAGGAGAAAATATTTGCAGAATACAAATCTGATAAAGGACTGTTACCCAAAATATAGAAAGAATTCTTAAATCTAAAAAATAAGGTCATAAAAATGGCGATTGAGGTGAGCCTCTTGAAATCTCCCATGCAATTTACAACAAATTGAACAATTATAACTCCACAAAGAACTTCCTGCGCAGCAGAAAGGCAAGACTAAGAGCACACTACTGAAATAATCTAAAAGTGGACAAATTGCAGGAGCAGCGGAGGAGAGAAGGAAGAAGTGTGGAGATGGAGCCGCAGGGGCGCAGGACACAGACCTAGCTCAGTGCTCCGAGCTCACTGCATCCCGGAACTACCGCAGCTGTGGGAGAGGGAAGAACTCAGACTGCTAGGGCTCCACTTATGGCCCACAGGGCTGAGGGGGCAGCATATAACACGGCTGAACCCAACGCTCACGGCAGCGACCTCGGAGAAAAGACTGAGGGAAGAAGGCTGAAAACGGTGGTTTAAGCCCTCACTGAGAAGCCTTAGGCACTGAGACTAGCCGCCCCCTCCCTACCCTCCCAGAGCTCGCCCCGCCCCCACCTGCTCGGTGCTAGAAGTGGAACAGTAGCAGTGTCAGATCAAAAGGACAGGATATTTGCTGTTCTGAGAACTGTGGTCCGCAGACACGGACGCACAGCCCAACTAGTTCCGGCAAAAGGGAGGGAGCTGTGGAAGTAGGACTGGCTGTGGTGGTCGCTGCCATTGCTCTGGGCCACCTCTCACAACCCACCCCACCTGTGTCCCCACTTATCTGGGTGGATCCCTATAGGAGAAAACAGAGCTGCTGAAACACATGGGCTCTGAATCTGGTGCAGAAAGAGCTTTGGAACTTCAGAAGCTCTCCACATCCCCCCACAGAGGTGGTGCCCTATGACCCAGGTGATCTGTTCACAGAGGAGAAGCCCATCTCCCAGGGCATCCCCCCATTGTGTGAGAAGCCGGAATAATGCAGAGAATATATAACACTGCAGTGTGAGAGAGAATAAAAGGCTGCAGTCAAAGAGGAACTAAAACATTCTACCAACACCTACTGGAAAACAAAAGAAAGACTTCTTTCTATCAACCTGTTGCAGAACCCAGTCCTGTAGATGTCTAGGAAGAGAAATAATAAATCAGTAATTGCCATGAATAACTAAGGTAACAAGACAGCTCAGGAAGCAAATAAAAAGTCTCCAGGAAATGAACTTAAAGACATGGAAATATGTGACTTAAATGACAGAGAATTCAAGATTGCAGTTCTTAAAAAACTCAATGAGATGCAAGGAAACACCAACAGTTTAATGAACTCAGAAACACAATGAAAGAACAAAATGAACATTTTACCAAAGAGATTGAAATTTCAAAAAAGAACTAAATAGAATTTCTGGAGGTTAAGAACTCAATAGAAGAAATTAAGAACGAAATAGCCAGCTTAGGTAGTAGAGTTGACAAGATGGAGAAAAGAATCAGTGACATCGAAGATAGAAATCTGGAAATGACATGGATGGAAGAAGAAAGAGACTTGGGACGTAAAAGAAACGGAAGAACTCTACAAGAACTTTCGGACTCCATCAGAAAGAGCAATATAAGGATAATGGGCATACCAGAAAGAGAAGAAAGAGAGAAGGGAACAGAGAGTATATTCAAACAAATAGTCAAAGAGAACTTCCCAAACTTGTGGAAAGAACTGGATCCTCGAATCCAAGAAGCAAATAGAACATCTAATTACTTCAATCCCAACAGGCCTTCTCCAAGTCACATTGTATTGAAGCTGTCTAAAATTAATGCCAAAGAAAGAATCCTCAAGGCAGCCAGGAAAAAGAAGCTGGTAACCTACAAAGGAAAGTCCATGACATTATCATCAGATTTTTCAGCAGAAACTACAAGCCAGGAGGGAGTAGAATCAAATATTCAAACTATTGAAAGAGAGAAATTATGAGCCAAGAATAATATATCCAGCAAAGATATCCATTAGATATGAAGGAGGAATAAAGACCTTTCCAGACATACAGAAGCTGAGGGAATTTTCTAACATACAACCTGCACTACAAGAAATACTGAAGGAGGCTATTCGACCAGCATAAATAAGGATAATTTGTGACAATCAAAACATAAAAGGGAGGAGAGTAAAGGCCTGAACTGGAATATGGGAATGGAGAAAGTAAGCACGCTGAAGAAAATGGAATGCTCTAAATATGACACTTTCTTTTACATAAACTTAATGGTAACCACTAAAAGAAAAAATCTAGAACTGAAATATATAATGTAATAAAAGAAGAAACAGAGGAAAAAATCATAGACTACCACCATACAGAAATAATAGACAACAACAAAAAGGCAAAGAAACAATGGAGACACAGTGTTACCAGAAAACTAAAGATAGAATGATATGAAATCCTCACATATCAAGAATCACCCTAAATGTAAATGAACTGAACTCACCAATAAAAAGACCCAGAGTAGCACATTGGATCAAAAAAATTAAACCCAACCATATGCTGCCTCCAAGAGATACATCTCAGCTACAAGGACAAACATAGACTCAAAGTGAAAGGGTGGAAATTGACATTCCAAGCAAATGGTATCCAGAGAAAATCAGGTGTAGCCATGCTGATATCAGATGAAACAGACTTCAGGGTGAAAAAGATAACAAGAGACAAAGATGGACATTTCATAATGGTAAAGGGGACTATACAACAAGAAGACATAACAGTCATCAATATTTATGCCCTCAGTCAGGGAGCACCGAAATATACCAAGCAACTACTAACAGAACTAAAGGGAGAAATTGACCAAAACACAATTATACTAGGGGACTTAAATACATCATTGACAGCTATGGATAGATCATCCAAACAGGAAATAAAGAAATAGCAGCCCTAAAGTACATTAGATGAAATGGACATAATTGACATATATAGAGCACTTCATCCTAAAACATCAGACTATACATTCTTTTCTAGTGTACACAGAACATTCTCAAGGATAGACCACATATTGGGACATAAAATCAGCCTCAGCAAATTTAAGAAGATCGAAATCATACCAAGCATATTCTCTGATCACAAGGCTTTGAAATTGGATATCACCAGCAAAAAGAAAGCAGGGAAAACCACAAATACATGGAGATTAAACAACATACTTTTAAAGAACGACTGGATCAAAGAAGAAATTAGAGGAGAGATCAAAAGATACATACATAGAAACAAATGAGAATGAAAATACATCCTACCAAAATTTTAGGGATGCAGCAAAAGCAGTTTTAAGAGGGAAATTTATATCATTACAGGCCTATGTCAAGAAATAAGAAAAATCCCAGATAAATAACCTCATATTACACCTAAAAGGAACTAAAAAAGAATAAATGAAACCAAAGTTCAGCAGATGAAAGCGAATAATAAAAATCAGAGCAGAACTAAATGAAATAGAGAATAAAAACATAACAGAAAAACTTAATGTGACAAAGAGCTGGTTCTTTGAGAAGATTAATAAAATTGACAAACCCTTGGCTAGACTCACTAAGATAAAAAGAGAAAAGGCACTAATAAACAAAAGCAGAAATGAAAGAAGGGAAGTTATCACGGATACCACAGAAACACAAAGGATCATCCAAGGATACTATGAAGGACTATATGCCACCAAATTCAATAACCTAGAAGAAATGGACAAGTTCTTAGAAACATATAGCCTTCCTAGGCTGAATCACAAAGAATTGGAAAATCTGAATAGAATCAGTCATGCGAAACCTTCCCAAAAGCAAAAGTCCGGGAACAGATGGCTTCACTAGTGAATTCTACCAAACCTTCAAAGAGGATCTAATACCAATCCTGCTCAAACTCTTCCAAAAAATTGAAGAAGAGAGAGTACTCCCTAACTCATTTTATGAGGCCAACATTAACCTGATACCAAAACCTGGTAAGGACAACACACAAAAAAGAAAACTACAGACCAATATCTCTGATGAATACTGATGCAAAAATCCTAAACAAAATTCTAGCAAATCGAATACAACAATGCATTAAAAAGATTATTCACCACGACCAAGTGGACTTCATTCCCGGGGTACAAGGATGGTTCAACATCCGCAAATCCATCAATGTGATACATCACATAAACAAAATAAAGGACAAAAATCATATGATTATATCAATTGATTCAGAAAAAGCGTTTGACAAGATACAACATCCATTTATGATTAAGACACTTAATAAAATAGGTATAGAAGGAAAATACCTTAACATAATAAAGGCCATATATGACAAGCCCTCAGCTAATCTCATAATTAATGGTGAAAACTGAAGCCCTTTGCTGTACGTTCAGGAACACGACAGGGCTGTCCCCTATCACCTCTGCTTTTCAACATAGTGTTGGAAGTCCTTGCCAGAGCCATCAGGCAAGAGAAAGAAATAAAAGGCATCCAAATTGGGAATGGAGAATTTAAATTGTCACTCTTTGCAGATGACATGATGCTATATAGAGAAAACCCTAAAGACTCCACCAAAAAGCTATTAGAAACAATCAACGAATACAGTAAAGTTACCGGCTACAAAATCAACATACAAAAGTCCTTTGCATTCCTATATACTAACAATGAAATCTCAGAAAAAGAAATTTAAAAAAAAATTCCTTTTGCAATTGCAACAAAAATAATAAAATACCTAGGAATAAACTTAACCAAGGATGTGAAAGACCTATATGCTGAAAACTTTAAGACATTTTTTTAAGAAATTGAAGAAGACACAAAGAAATGGAAGGACATTCCGTGCTCATGGATTGGAAGAATCAACATAGTTAAAGTGGCCATATTACCCAAAGCAATATACAGATTTAATGCAATCTCCATCAAAATCCCAATGGCATTTTTTAGAGAAACAGAACAAAAAATCATCAGATTTGTATGGAACCACAAAAGATCCCGAATAGCCAAAGCAATCCTAAGAAAAGAGAACAATTCTGGAGGTATCACACTCCCTGACTTTGGCTTGTACTACAGAGCAACAATAATCAAAACAGCATGGTATTGGCAGAAAAACAGACACGCAGACCAATGGAGTAGAATTGAGAACCCAGAAATAAACCCGCATAAATATGGACAGATAATTTTTGACAAAGAAGCAAAAAACATACAGTGGAGAAAAGACAGCCTCTTCAACAAATGGTGCTGGGAGAATTGGAAAGACACGTGCAAAAGATTGAAATTGGACTGCTATCTGTCACCCTGTACCAAAATTAATTCAAAATGGATCAAAGACCTAAGCATAAGACCTGAAAAAATAAACTGCATAGAAGAAAACATAGGTACTAAACTTATGGATCTTGGGTTCAAAGAGCATTTCTTAATTTGACTCCAAAGACAAGGGAAGTAAAAGGTAAAATAAATGAATGGGACTATTTCAAACTTAAAAGCTTCTGCACAGCAAAAGAAGCCATTGACAAAATAAAGAGGCAACCAACTGAATGGGAGAAGATTTTTGCAAACAGCGCCTCCGATGAAGAGCTAATATCAAAAATATACAAGGAACTCATACAACTCAACAACAAAAAAGGAAACAACCCAATTGAAAAATGGGCAGAGGACCTGAAGAGACATTTCTCCAAAGAGGACATACAAATGGCCATTAGACATATGAAAAAATGCTCAACATCACTAATCATCAGAGAAATGCAAATAAAAACCACAATGAGATATCACCTCACCCCAGTCAGAATGGCTATCATCAACAAGACAAATAGTAAAAAGTGTTGGAGAGGCTGTGGAGAATAAGGAACCCTCATACACTGTTGGTGGGAATGCAGACTGGTGCAGCCATTATGGAAGGCAGTGTGGAGGTGCCTCAAAAACTTAAGAATAGAATTACCGTATGACCCAGCAATCCCTCTCCTGGGTATCTACCCAAAAAATCTGAAAACATTTATCCATAAAGACACGTGTGCTCCAATGTTCACTGCAGCTTTGTTTACGGTGGCCAAGACATGAAAACAACCAAAATGTCCTTCGATAGATGAATGGATAAAGAATTTGTGGTATATATACACAATGGAATACTATTTGGCAATAAGAAAAGATGATATAGGAACATTTGTGACAACATGGATGGATCTTGAGATTGTAATGCTAAGCGAAATAAGTCAGACAGAAAAATTTGAGAACCATGTGATTTCACTGATATGTGGTATATAAAACTGAAAACAACAAAAGAACAAGACAAACAAATGAAGGAACAAAAACTCATAGACATAGACAATAGTTTAGGGGTTACCAGACGGTAAGGGGGGAGGGGAGCTCTAGAAGATGGTAAGTGGTGTCTAATATAGGGTGATGGAAAGAGAACTGACTCTGGGTGGTGAACACACAATGGGATTTATAGATGATGTAATACAGAATTGTACAACTGAAATCTATGTAACTTTACTAACAACTGTCACCCCAATAAGCTTAAAAAAACAACAACAACTCAATAATAAGAAAACAACCTGGTTTAAAGATGAGCTAAAGAACTTAACAGACACCTCATGAAAGATCGACAAATGGCAATTAAGCATCTGAAAGGATGCTCCACATCATATGCCATCAGGGAAATGCAAATTAAAACAGCAATGAGTTACCACTGCAAACTTATTAGAATGCCCAATATCCGAACATTGACAACAACAAATGCTAGTGAGGATATGGAGCAACAGGAACTCTCATTCATTGCTGATGGGCATACAAAATTGAAGACACTTTGGAAGACAGTCTGGTTGATTCTTACAAAACTAAACATACTCTTACCATTCGATCCAGAAATGTCACTTCTTGGTATTTACCCAAAGGAGTTGAAAACTTATGTCCACTCAAAAATGTGTACATAAGTATTTATAGCATCTTTATTCATAATTGCCAAAACTTGGAAGCAACCAAGATATCCTTCAGTAGGTGAGTGGATAAAAACAACTGTAGCAAATTCAAACAGCGGAATATTATTCATTGCTAAAAAGAAATGAGCTATTGAACTATAAAAAGACAAGGAGGAACCTTAAATGCATATGACTAAGTGAAAGGAGCCAATCTAAATAGGCTGCATACCGTATGATTCAAACTGTATCACATTCTAGAAAGAGTAAAACTATGTAGACAGTAAAAAGATCAGTGTTTCCAGGGGGTGTGGATTGGGGAAGGGATAAATAGGCAGAGCACAGAATATTTTTAAATTTGAATCAAGGAAATGTTTATTGAAGGATAATACGTAGGTTGTAGAATCACTTGCTTAAATTTTGGTAACTGAGACTTTAAATGAAATATAAAAATCACTAAATATTGTAGACCACCTTGCGGTTAATAAATGCAAATGCCTTCAAGGGCTTCAGTTGCATTTCAAAGGGCAATGTTTCGCTTTTGAAGTCTTCTTACCATTTTTTAGAAATGAATGTATAATTTCTCAGTGGGACTATTTCTTTTAAAAATTTTATTTATTTCATTTTTTAATGAAAAACATTTTCAATGACAGTTGACATACAATATTATATTAGTTTCAGGTGTGCAACGTAGTGATTAGACATTTATATAACTTGTGAAGTGATCACCCCGATAAGTCTAGTGCTCCTAGTACAGAGGATTTTTAGCACAGTATCATACAAAAACTATTTTGTACGATACTCTAATGGTGGACATATGTCATTATACATTTGTCCAAACCCATAGAAGGTACAACATCAAGAGTGAGCCTCATGTAAACCAGGGACTTTGGCTGATAATGACGTGTCAGTGTAGCTTCATTGATTGTAACAAATGTACCCCTCTGTTAGGAGATGGTGATAATGAGGGAAGCTATGCATGTGTGGGGGCAGAGGTATGTGGGAAGAAATCTCCACGGATTTTGCTGTGATCCTAAAGCTGCTCTGAAAAAAAGTATTAAGTCTTTTACAAATATTAACCATCGGCTGCCAGTATGAGCTGACTCCAGCAAACCAACAGAGGTTTCTGAGGGACACCCAGGAGATTCTTAGTAGAAGGCCACTGGAAGCACAGGTCTCAAACTAGCAAATTTGAGCTGCTCTGCTCTTGCCTCAGTCCTTCTCTTGACCCAGCTCTTTCTGCCCTTTCCTAGAGCCCAGCAAGTCAGGATCAAAAACCCACCCTCCACAAACCTGTTGGGTTGTACTTTAATGTTTTCTGTAACTCAGTGCAAGAGTGTCTTGCTATACTCTCCCATGACATAGTTTAGTGCAGTTCTCACATGAGTACTCTGGTAACATTTCCCAAACTTTCATCATTCAAGAATCAGCGTCCCAGTGTTTACAATATCCATGTGACCACCTGTACTATTATTTACTTAACATTTTTCTTTAAATTGCCTTTAAATCAACTCCTCCTCCCTTTTGTACTTTTGCTTCTTCCCAAACAACAAGAGTTAACTTCACCCTAAAAAACAAACAAACAAAAAATATGAGGAAGACTTCGTTCTGGCGACCAACATAAGTTTCTCTCAAGGAATTCAATATAGTCAGCTTGGGACGGGTTGCCATTTCTTGAATTGAGCCCCTGATGAAGTTGTGGACATGCAGTTAGGAGCCCTGTTGTTGAAAAATTCGTAAATTTGAACCTCACTTGGTGTCATGAGATTCCTATCAGGCTGGAGATCAATTAAGAGAAAGCATCGGGGGTGGACAGGTATCTCAGTTGGTTAGAGCATGAGCTCTGGGCAACAGGGTTGCTGGTTCGATTCCCACTTGGGCCAGTGAGCTGCGTCCTCCAGAACTAGATTGAAGACAATGAGCTGCCACTGAGCTCCTGAGCGGCCAAATGGCTCAGTTGGTTAGAGCTTGAGCTCTCAACCACAAGGTTGCTGGTTCGAGAGAAAAAAGAATCTACATTTGCCATGTCACCTCACTAAGGGTACATGTTTATTGCTTGCGAACAGTGGTGTGTGGGGAGGGGGAAGGCAAAATCTGGACTATTTAAATATTTTTCTCTATATATAGGGAAATATAGAGATGAATTCATTACATGTTGAGATGAATTCATTCATTTCAGTTTACTGTGCTTATGATGGACACCACTATATCCACAAATGGTCACTGTCTGATACACTCCTAGGGGTGCCCAGCAACTTTGCCCTTTATTATAGTATATAAATGGATGAAAATATTTTCCCAGATGGGAGGTCAAGACTATTGATATAGTCATCTACTGACCTTGCACAGATTCCAGGAGAGGCGTGGGGCAATCTGCAGATAAATGGATGTTCACACTGGGAATAGCCAGAAGGAGCTGGCAGGGTGGAGGTGGGAAGGAACTATCAAAACCTGAAATAGAACCGTAGGAGTCGTCAACATAGATATGATACTTGAAATCATGAGAGCCAAGTAAATCACTCAACAAGAGTCTTGGAGTTAGAAGACAACTGAGGCTAGAATTCTGGGGAATGTTGTGGAATGAGGAGGAAAATCATGAGCGTGATATCATGGAAACCAAAGGTGGAAAAATTTCTAGAAGTGAGATTTGTTCATGGTATCAAACACTACTGAGAAGTTCTCTCTGGCTTTTCCAATATGGAAGTCACTTATGAACATAATGAAAACATGTTTAGCAGATGGGTGGGGCAGAGGCCAGATTGCAGTGAATTATGATGGGAGATAAGGAAGTGGTGATAGTGACTGAGAACTGTTTTTTTTTCCTGAAAACCAGAATCTGAGCATTTCCTTTAAAAGTAGCAAGACCAGTTACCATATGTTAAATAACAAATGTACAGAAAGTGAGTATTGAAATTTCTTTCAATTCCAGCAAACATTTATTGGGCACCTCGGGTGATAGAAATTATGTCCCCTACTCTGCTCCCAGACCTCTATGTCTGTCTCCTACGACATTGTCAGTATCACAGCTTCTTCTTCATGTCCCTAACACCCAAGGAGCTCAATAAATGTACCTTTATTGACAGAGGAAATGACATTAGAACTGGGATTGGAAAGATGAGTGGAAGTTCTCCCAGTGGAGGGTAGGGAAAGCATTCCAGGTAGAGGAACACATAAGCAAAGGCTTGCAAATTTAAATATCTCTGTCATATTTAGGGATCACTAGTGGTTCCGTGCAGTTGAAGTACAGGGTGAAACTGTGAAGGGGATCTTTTAGCCATGTTAATTAATGTAGGTAATCGGAAGCCTTTGGTGTTTCTGTTTTTCATATTTTGTATTTTTAAATTTATTTATTTATTTTTTTAAGCTACAATGGTTACACATCCAGAATTAGAGGGGCAAGACTGCAAGGCAAGTGGGGAGACCAATTGAGAGACTTCCATCATTGTCCAAGTATGAGGGGATGAGAGCCTGTTCTAAGAGAGAGAGGGGTAAGATGCTGGAAGAGAATGAAACAGAAATAGAGAAGTAAGGCAGTTGAGCTCATTTGGGAAATAAAGATGATGACTTGATTTTAGATTGATTATAGTGAAATTGTTAAGCTCTTGAGCTCTGGAATCAGGAAGAATCCTGGCTGTGCAACCTCCCAGTTGTGGGACCTTAGACACCTTATTTAACAGCTCAGCCTCACCTTCCTCATCAGCAAAATGGGGCTAATAAAATACCTACCCTAGTTAGAGGACAAAACAGAATACGTCCTCAATAAATGTTAGCTATTGTTTTTAATATTATTATTTTTTTTACTGCAAGCTAAATTTCAGTGACTGATGGAAATGTCCAATATGCAGTTGGAAGCATGAATTGAAATGCAAAAGGAAGGTATGAACTAGAGGTTTCCGATTCACCTAGCAGATATCAGTGCATATTGGAGACTGGCTGAACCTCTGCAAAGGGTGGACAATGGAATTTTGCAGAATATTCACACCTACAAGTGATAGGAGAAAGGGTACACAAAATTAGTGGCATGAGAGGAAGGGAGAGGTAGGTCTTTACCTTGGAGAGGATTTTTAAATTGGTAAATGCAGTGGCTTCATCTAAGTCCTCAGTCCCTGACACCTCTGCAGTATTGGATGCAAGTGACCTCATAAAGCCTTCTTTTAGCAATGTTCTTCAGTTTCCATGGCATTCAATTCTCTTCTACCTTCTCTGATTATGCTTAGGGTGTCTCAGCTGAAAGCTTTATAGTTTACTCACTCTAACCCCCTCATTTTACGAATGATGAGACTAAAGAGCCAGAAAGTGGAAGCTTGTTCAAGGTTCACAGTCAGTTGTTCCTTCCTTGTCTTTTTTCCCTCCCTTTCTCGCTTCCCACGGTTCTTTGCTCTTTGCTCTCCTATACACACTTCCTCTTTCTCTAAACGCATCAGTTGCATAGCTTCTGGGCTTGCCTTTAGGTTTTTGATTGCCACGTTGAACTCTCCTACCCATGGCTCTCTGCAGAGCCGCTGTCCCACCCTTCGCACGGTTAGCACTCAGCGTGCGTGAAGCATCGCTCTTCCCCACAAGGCTAGCATCCATCTTTGACTCCACTAGCCTATTAATGGCTCCTCCGTTCTCCTAGTCAGCTCATCCCTTACCAAATCTGGTCGATTCGTCCTCTGTAAATGTCCACATGGTGCAGGAGTTAAGCACACAGCCTCTAGGAACAAGACTGCTGGGGACCAAATCCTGGTTCTGTGATCTTGGGCAAGTGACTTAGTCTGAACCAGGGGCCACTAGAGCTGAAGAGATCTTACAGATACTTATTTCTCCAATTTGACCTTTTTTTAAGAAGAGAAAATTGTCACCTCCTACCTATCTTGCAACCTTTGGTCTCGCTCCTCCCTAGTTCACCCCACCAAGTTAATCTCCCTAAAGCATCATTTCCATTTTGTCATTCTCCTCATTGAAAAGCTTTTAGTGGTTCCTCACTGCCTACTAAATAAAATTCAAATGTCCAAGCTAGGCATTAAAACTCCTCCAAAATCTGGTGGCAGCCCATCTTTCCATGCTTCATTACCCACACTGCCCTTTTATACCCCATGGCCCAGTCATGCCCAATACTCTGCTTTCCTTCAATAGTTCATGCACTTTCATGCCCTGTTGATTTTTTATATATTGTTCTCTCAACTTTGAGAGTCCTTACTTTGGCTTTCCTTCTGTCGGATTCTTACTCATCTGTCAAGGCCCAAGTCATATATATGTCCTAGTGCATGGAGACTTCTCAGATTCCCCTAGTCAGTATTAACCTCTATGATAATATATGCAGCGATAGTTGCTATCATAGATAAGTATTTAATGATGTTCCCACAACTTATTGCTTCTACCTCTGTTTAGCCCTTAATTTCACTGACTTTATGTTAGAGCTGGTTATTTAGGCAACTAGTGAGACTTGTCCTGTTCATCTGCGCATCTTCCATGACCCCTGACAGAGCTTTTGGCGAGCGATAGTACTTACCAAAAATTTATTGAAATGAAATGAAAGCTCTGGAGCCAAGTCTTCAGACATTGCCTTGTTAGTGCTTCAGCAAGACCAAGTCCTGTTGCTGAACATGGAGTAACACATTGAGAGGAGAGAAATCTGGGAAACCTTACTGGCAAATCTTTGGAGCACACTTGGTCATTTTCATCCATGCAATTTGCTTGAGGATGATAAGGTAGGAAAGGCTACACAACTCAGGAACAGTTCTTCTCCACACATTCTGTATAACAAGCTGAAGTCAGTGCAGGCCTGTTGTCCCCAGCTAGTGGGTTGCAAGGAAGCTCTTTGGAGCCATTTGTAAAAGGACGGACCTGTGACCTAGGGATTCTTGGCTGTATCATTTCCCTTGGAAGAGTAGTAACTGTGATGGGTGATGCAGACCAAGGAGGCCAACACGTGTAACACACATTTCTGGTCTCTCAGTAGTAGGGTCTGTTGCAGGCCATTTTGGACAAGCTTTCAGCTAAGGCTGCTCTGCAGATCATTCCAGTCCTGGAAGTGGTGCCTGGGGTGTGGCCAAGTTAAAAGATGACTGCATTCTAATGTTGACAGCTTAAGGAGAGTTTGAAGGGCTCAAGTTCATTTATCTGTTGACCACGTTCATTCATTTATTCAATTGTGATGCATGCAACTTTTTCTCAACAATTACTATGTGCCAGGCACATAGGTGCTCACGTAGAAATGAAGGGGCCCTGCCCTTCAAAAGTATTATTCTAATAGAGGAGCCCCACAAGTAAGCAGATAATATGGTGAGCTATGATGAGTGATGTCACAGACATACACAGTGCAGAAACAAAAGAAGAGAGAAACAGCAAGGACTAAAACCCAAACTCTGAAACTTAGCACAAAGGGTCACTGGCTACCTCTCACCACTCCTTAGCCCTTTAATGTAAAGGATAGACTATCTGATGTGAGTCTCAAAGAATGAAGATGACTTGATAAAGAAATGAGCAAAAGGCGTTATAGGCATATTTAATCCCAAAGGCAGTGAGAAGCCAATGGAAGATTTTAAGCAAGGGAGTGACATGATCAGATATACATTTCATTTTTATTTTCATTTTTTTAATTGTGGAAGGCAAACAGGACTCTATTAGGGAATATCAACATTTAAGGGGCAGAGTGAGAGGAAAGAATGGAGCAGTCAGAGAGATGAAAAATCTGTAGAGAAAAGTGTAACAGAAATTAAATGAGACTAAAAAAATAAAATAAAGGAGACAATGTAGCCATTTAAAACCCTGTTTTAGACAAATATTTAATGACATTTTAAAATGGTCATGATCTGATAGCAAGTGAAAGAGGATATAAAATAAAATGTATTGCAGAGAACAGATTTGTGGTTGCCAGAGATGGTGGGCAAAATGGGTGAAGGGGGTCAAAAGGTACAAACTTCCAGTTATCAAATAAGTCATGAGATGTAATGTACAACATGGTAAGTACTGTACCATGGTAATGATACTGTATTGCATATTTGAATGTTGCTAAGAGAGTAGATGTTAGAAGTTCTCATAGAAAAAAAATTCTGTAACTGTATGGAGACAGGTGTTAACTAGACTTAGTGTGGTGATCATTTCACAATATATACAAATATTGAATCATGTTGTGCAGCTGGAAGTAATATAATGTTCAATAATGTAATAATGTTCATAACGTCATATATGTCAATTGTACCTCAATAAAAATATGTATCATATGATGACAATTTTATTTTAAATGTATATTTACATCTTTTCATTGAAAAACGACTGTAAGTTTTCACACCTGTTAGTAATAATTATCTCTGGGTGGTCGTGTTACAGACTATTTTTATTTTCATCCTTATGATTTTTTTTATATTTTTGCTTTTCCATAAACAATATGCATTACCTGTGTAATCAGCAAGCATAGAAATTAATATTAAAAGGAAAAAATCAAAGGGGAAGAAAATTTCAAGAAGGTAGGAGTGGTCAACTGGATCAAACACTTCAGAGTCAGTAAGACTCATTCTGAGAGGTCCACTGGAATCAGCAATAAAGTGACCTTGGTGAAAATGATTTCAGTGTAGTCGGAAGTAGTGGCAGAAACCAGATTAGAGTGCAACTGAAGAGCGAATGGGAGATGAAAAAATGCAGGCAGCAAGTGTACAAATGTCTTCCAAAACACTTGGTAAGAAGGAAAAGAGGTAGGGCAGAGGCCCAGTGTGAGATATACCATCCATCTTGAGAATCCCGCAGTACTTATGGTGGCTCTGAGCATCCTGATGAGAGGTAGGTTATGAAGGTCTCTGACGTTCAGATTTTCAGTGTAAGGGGTACAGCCTAGGGTGGGATTAGAAGCAGCAGCCAGCTCAGAGAATCAACATCAGAAATTGCTGTTCTCAAATATATGGTGATGAAAGGAGAACTGACTCTGGGTGGTGAACACACAATGGGATTTATAGATGATATAATACAGAATTGTACACCTGAAATCTATGTAAATTTACTAACAATTGTCACCCCAATAAATCTAATTAATTTTTTTAAAAAAAGAAATTGCTGTTCTAGGCTCAGAGACAAACTTATCATCATTAAAACTGAGCAAAGCACTCTAATGCTACATAATACAGAGTGTGGGTTCATCCCCCAAAACTTGTGATGAGGACGAAATAGTTGCAAAAGTTCTTGTGACTCATGTGATAACAACAGTCAGGGTTTCTTATCAAGGTGTGTAGCTCGGTTCCATAGACAATCTTGTTCTCTAGGAATAATGCCAAACCTCAGTGCATTCTCTGGCTTAACCCAACCCCGACTGTGACGTGAAACATCAGCAGCGAGAAAGAGCAGTTCATGTTTATTTTACAGCACGAAGTCAGATTCAGAAATCAATAACTGTTTGACATTCTGAAAAGCGCCCTCATGCTGGCAAATCTTCTGCCACTGAACCCCCATTTCCTAGGAGACAATGAGGTAGCTCCATCTCCTTGTCTTTTATAGGAGGAAAACAACCAAAATGGAGGCCTTTTCAGAGGATCTGAAGCTCTTACTTTATATCTGAAGCAGAGGCCCCATGGATTGCAGAATCCTTATCTTGGATGTGTCTGCTTCTGGGGCGAGCAGATGGAGGAGGCATTTTCGTTTGAGGAGGCCCAGGGCAGCAAAGCCAGACAGGAGAACAGTAATCTTTAAACAAAAGGCAAGGTGAGGATGGAAAGAGACAAAAGGACACAACACGTTTATCTAGGAGGCTTGGCAGCACGATTGTCCAGGTGCAAGGAATACATGAAGGAGAGTAGGTTAGTTAGAATGAAGGCTGCGAAGGATGACGATATATTAGAGCTCCCCTTTTTATATGGTAACAAGAGCCTGTTGCAGGAAGCGATTTGGCAGTTTAAAGAAGGTATACAGGACTAGATCCTATCTTCCCCTACACACACACTGTGGGGACAGAGCCCCAGAAAGCAGTTTCCAGGCTCTCGGCCTCACATGGAAAGGTGCTGGCCAAGGTAGTAAATGGCCATCAACTGTGATTGGATGGCCATCAGCTGTGGCTAGTTGGCCGTCAGCTGTCACCAGTGAGCCACTGGCCACTAATATAACTGCTGTGGCTACGCTAGCAGAAGATGGGGGCTAGCAAGAAGATGATGGCTAAGCTAGCAAGAGCGGATTACAGAGAGGCGGATGCCGCCAGTGAAAATATAATGGTATGATTCCCCTACCTATGTGTCGTGCAGGGTGTCAGGCGGGGTCTCTGGTCCTGCTCCCCACATACGGTGAGGCCAAACAGGAACACCTATGGGGCCATAGATAGGGGAGTCATATCACTATATTCTCACTGGCGGCATCCGCCTCTCTGCAATCCGCTCTTGCTAGCCCTCATTTCTCCTGCTAGCGTAGCCACAGCAGTTATATTAGTGGCCAATGGCTTACGGGTTACAGCTGACGGCCAACTAGCCACAGCTGCTGGCCATCCAATCACAGTTGATGGCCATTTACTTCCTGAGCCAGCACCTTTCTATGTGAGGCCAAGAGCCTGGAAACTGCTTTCTGGGGCTTTGTCCCCACACTGTGGCTCCGTGGGTGTTCCTTTTTGGCCTCACCATGTCCTGCGTTCTTATGTGGGGTGCAGGAGCTGAGACGCCGCAGGCCGCCCCGCACCACACACACACACACACACACACACACACACACACACACACACACACACTGCCGTATTGCCCGGGGCTGGAGCTGAATCGGCTCTGTGGAAGGCACAGGAGTTAGGGTTGCACTCAAGCTCTTATGGGTGCCCCTTTGGCCCATAGTTGTCTCTCTGGACCAGGAGCTGGAGTCTCCATTGGTGTATCTGTCCAGGAATCCACGTAGCACGTACTCTAGCTCCCTGTCTCCGATAGGATGGATAGATGTGTGTGGACAGGGAAGCGGGGGACTTCAGACAGAAGGCAGTGGAGTTGATGATTCCAGGGATCTGAATGGGCCTAGGAGTCTGTCCTCTAATTTGCAGTCAGGTAGCTGGGCAGGTGCAGTGGGAGAAAAACTGCCTGGGTTTCCTACCTGGACAGCCCGCCCTCCGTCCTATGAGCAGTGCTTGTCCGCAGAAGCCTTGGCTTGGCAGCACCCTGGCACTGCCCAAGGTATTGACCTGATGGTGCAAGGTGGTTCCAAGAAGGAGCAGGGGAAGTGCTTCTGATTACTGAGGCACAGGATTCTGCATGAGGCATTCATGGTGTTGTTGCTGGCAAACCTGGCTGACAGAGGGAAGGGAGAGGAGTCCAAAGATGAGACAGAAAGGGTGAGCAGCAAGGCTTCTATTTAGGGCCTGGTTTACATGTTTTATTGGATACTCAGCTTGAGGGGTGGGTGATAGAGCAGTAGATTTCTGTTTGGAGGACCTACAGAAAGATCCTATGAAAAAATTTTCTGCATATACAATATGATTTCAATGATGGGTGTGCATATAAAGAAAGAAAACCGGAAGGAAAGTGCTAAAATATTAGCAGCTTAATGGGTTTGTCAGAAATTCTTCTGTGTCCTTTTCACTTCACCCTTCAGTCTTAACACTTGGCTCCATTTTTCTGGCTGTGACCTGGACTCCTCCGTGATTCCTCACCCCTACCATGCCTCTTCTGGTCTGCTAGGGTAAAAATCCAGGATTGGATTTAACCTGGGAACTCGCTACCTCTGTTCCACTCCTGAGATGCTATAGTGCCCAAGGTGACATTAAAACGGTCGCCCAAATTTCCAATTTCCCTTTTCCTATTTTCCCCTTGGCTACCTGGTGTAGTGAAAGGATGTCGAACTTGCCAGAATCTTTTGCAAGCATACTCTCTACTCTCTGTTGGTGTAGTGATCAGACATCAGTGAAATATAGTACCAGTCCTCAAACCCCAGGAAATCTATAAGCTCCAAGAAACACCACCTTTGGATTTTACTCTTGGTAGGACTACCATCCTGACTATGTGGGGTTGCTTTGGGGATATTTCATACAATTGTGGTTTGGTGGAGAGGGGTACTGAAACAGCTTTGCTTTTGTTCCCCACCCCATACTGTCCTTTCCCTAGCAGCCTTTACTGGGAACAGTTTACACAGCCTGAGCTGGGGTGGGGCCTTTTGAAATATTCTGCGGATTTTCAGGGTTTCCCGTTTCCTTAATCCTAGAGATCCATTTGGGAAGAGTTTTTGCCTGTGTGTCTTAAACAACATTTCTGTTGGAAGCTGTCCCCTTTGATTTCTGAGCCATACAGCAATCCTGTCTCATTGATCAAAGCCATACAAAATGCCACATTTTGTTTGGTAATGAAGCCCAGGGACAGGCTGGATGATGGAGCCCACATGCGACCCAGTGTCGTGAGGTCACGAGCAGAGCTCCCCTAAGCATGCTGATTGATTCTGTTGATGAGGTTCCTGGTGAGCTGCTTCCCACAGCAAGTGTCCTGGTCCTGGCTGGAACAGGAACGGGGGAAGTCCTTGTTGCGGGTGGTGTTTGAGCCATACCAAAGACAGCAGGCTTACGTCTGTGGCCTCTTATCTTGTATGTTTCAAGATCTAATGAAAATCTCCCTAAGTGAATCCAAGGACATAAGCAGGCTGATGTAAAATTTTCAAATATTCACCCAGTACATCTGTTGTAGGAAGAAAGTTTGCTTAGAATTCAAGGCAGAAGCTGATTTTAGAGGCTTACCAAGAGCAAATGGATTTCCAGTCCGAAGTGTAGTGGTTTTCCTTCTCCCCACTCCATTCTCCTCCCGTCTTTCCCCTGCCGTATCCTTCCTTCTCTCTCTTGCCCCTTCCTCTCTCTCTCTCGTGGCAGTACCCCATCCAGAAAATGTGTTCAAGTAGCAGTAAAGTAGTGGACTCTAGCAACTGGTTTTTTTACAGCTACAAACTGCTCACATAAGCTTCCTGTAGCCTAGAACGACAAGCACTCTAAAGAAACCCTGCCAGAACTGCAAGGAACAATGAGTACATACTATACTGACCTGCAGTTTCCCTTCCGAGGAGCTCTGCTATAGGAGCTCTCTCTTCTGGTCAAACAGGTCTGCCCACCATTCCCTAAACACATCTCACAGCTTCCTGTCACTTGGACGGCTTGGCCTTCCATCTCTGCCTGTTCCATTAAACCTACACCCCTCTCCTCCATCTGAATGTTTCCTGGCACCTCATATCTGCAGATGGCATTTAGGATGTACTCCTTGTTGCAGGTACTAAGGCACATGTCTCATTTCTCCCGCTAGCTTAGACCATCTAGAGTCAGAAACAAGTTCTTACTCAGATTCTCAATGGGACCTGTAGAGCTCATCTGCTGTGATGTAGTGAGCCTGGGTTCTTATTAGCTGGCTGACCTCAGTTACGTACCATATCCTCTGTGTGTCTTAATTCCCCTGTAACGTGGGATATTTAAAATGCCTACTGCATAGGGTTACTTTGAGGCTAAAACAAAGTAATACTTGCAGTTACTTTGTATGTTGCCTTTCATGCATTAAGTACTCAAGAAATTCTCCTCCTCTTTAGCCAGTCCAACCTGTACACTCGGCAGGAATCGCCAAATGCCAGGGAATGCCATTCAGCCTTCCCCTATGGTGTCTAGCTCAGGTTTACCTTATACCACATTTACCAGGCACTCACGAAAGGAATTCCTTACCTGACTTTTAATGCCCTTCATACTCTGAGCGTCTTACTGACTGACACTGTCTTCCACACGCACCCAACACAGTCCTGCTTCCTTTCTGTCTCCCACACATGCTCTGCTCACTCCTACCTCTGTGCCTTTGCTCACACTATTCCTCCTCCCTTGGAATGCTGGCCCTACCCTTCCACTTTCCAACCCCTGACATCACTTACTTCTCCATTCAAGCTTCCCTCCTCTAGGAAGCCTTCCCTGATTACTTCAGTTTACTCTCATCTTCCCCTTCTTCAAACTCCCTTCACAGTCAGAGTCATAATGACATAACTAAACATACACTGATATTTTTCATGGTAGCTTCTTGAGTCTTGGTCTTGTCTCCTCAGGAAGTTGATAAATTCTTTAAGAATGGTTGGGATGTTTTCCCCTCTTCTGCCACCTGTCCCCAGCATGTATCCAGCACTGAGTACCCAGCAGGTGTCCAGTAAAGACTTATCAATTGATATATCCATATGGCCGTGTTTGGCCAAGGGAAGCCGAGGCTCTGGTTCTCTGGCAGTGAGCTTGGGCTGGGGTGGAGAGCAGAAGGCAAAGGAGCAGTTTCTGCTGACTTCACTTATTTCTTTGCTGCCAGTCAGGTCACAGAATTAGCAGGGTCTTCAGGTAGGCCTTCCTTCAAACTGGACTGACCTCACGGTTAATGGTTGACATTCTCTGTTTACCTTAATGATTGCCAAGATCTGTTCTTGCACATGATACACTTTGCAGTCCAATGACCTTGGCCCCGAGACTAGAATGCAATTTTTGAAGAGGTTTTAGGGTTCTGGGATGGGATTGGAAATACTTTGGTCCATCTCCAGCCACTCGAGACATGGACAGTAAGCAGAGAGGCAAAGAGCACCCTGGTGTCGCCATGTGGGGGAAGCAGTGTCATCCCTTACTTCAACCTCAAAACACCAGTAAGCACTGCCCATGGCTTTTTCCCTCCCCGGAGTCATATGGTTTTAGAAGCTGGGTGCTCTAAGTGATGGAAGGGAGCACAGGCGCCCACACATTGGCCAGGGGGTAGGGGAAGCCTGAGAGCTGTTGATGAGCCCAGGTCCAGTTCAGTCTCCCAGGTGAGATGGACTAAGCATGGACACATGGGTGACAGTGATGCCCCTCTCCATCTAGAACAGGGCAGTAACTCCAGGCTGTGCGACCTGTCTCTCCAAACCCATTGGGAGCTCAGGGGATCAATCCTCTTTACTAATTGTGTGTGAGAGGAGGTGGGGCTGGTTAATGTTTGTCTGGTTCCTCTTGGGCTGTGGGCCATATCTGGCTCCGGCCCTGGGCTCTTTGTCCCTCCCCTGGGCTGGGCTGACAGTACCTACTGGCATAGTGCAGACATGCTTGCAGACATTCTCCAGGAAAGCACAGCGCCAGTCAGGTGAGGAAGCTGGGGGTTGGGGGAGGTGGACCAGCAGAGTGCTGGTGTGGCACAGGGGGGCAGAAATGGGGGCTGGGGAGAGGCCCAGGTCCTGCTTTCCCTTGGCCTCAGCATTCAGCCACTTAGATTCCTTCTGTGCTTCCCTCTGAGCTGGGGTGAGGCCCATCCTGCCAGGTGCCAGGCTTCCTTAGCCTCTCTTTCTAGCCCCCAACTCTTATCATCTTTCTAGTCTCCAAGTTTCTTCTTCCCTCAGTCATTTTTCCCCAGCCAAGGATTCCCCTTGTCCCCACAGGGCCCGATTCTCAGGAAGACTTGGGGGCCCCCTAGGCACAGGGTGTCCAAGTTTATCCCCTTAGGAAACTTCCTGCCACACAGGGTTAGAGTTCAGTGGGAGTGTGGGGCACCAAAATGGGGGCTGCGGGTGGATGAATACGGTGCCCTGAGTGGGCACGGAGGGCCAGCCAACAGGGCTGAGATTTGGGAGCATGCGTGTTTGTTTTCATGAAGGACCTTGGAGTAAGTGATGATTTGGGGATCTACAGGAGGGTGGACTTCCAGCTGTTTGAAAGTTGTTCCAGCTGTTAGGAATAGCATGGCCAGCGTACATGGACTTACAAAATGACATGAGGGGAGGAGAGGAGAGACAAGAAACAGAGGTTTGAAGAGTATGGATGAGGATGCAGCAGAGCAATGGGGAAGGGACCCAGGCTTTGGTGAGGGCTCCACATGAGCCCCAATCTGAACTCCAGCACTTGCTTACCAGCTGTGTGATGAGTTACTCAGCTTCTTTGAGCCTCTCTTGCTTTATCTGTGAACCAAACACTGTAACCCACAGCTTGAGGGCTGTTGTGAGAATGACAAGTTAATGAACCTAGAGCTGTAGCACACAGGAAACATTCTGTAAGTGGTGGCAACATGAAGTAGCTGATGGAGGAGTAAGAAGGTGTAGGGCGAACAGTAAAGGAACTAACATTAGCGGGAGTTGCAAGGAAAGACCATGGCCAAGCGAGAAAAGGAGAAAATGGGAATGAGCTTCACCAGCCCTGAGTGAAGCCTGGCCACAGAATATATATGGCAGGGTAGAGGGGACAAGTGCGATGACCACGGGAGGGGCTGTGGGGCCACAGGATTGAGGCACGGAAGACAAGCTGGGGAAGAGGAAGAGGACTGGAGGACTTGGGCCTTAGCCATGCCAAACTGATGAAGGCAGCCCAAAGCTCAGAAGGAAATATCAAAGAAAGCCCCTTGTCCTTTCCTGGCCACAGGCTGCTCGTAAGCGGGAGTGTGCAGTCTGAGGCTGAGTGTAACCTCATCCATCCCAGCCAAGCCCCTCATCCCCAAACCAAAAAACAGAAGAATTTCCTGTAGATGGAAGGCAGGACAGTACAGGTGGGGGGGGGGGCGGAAGGAAAGAGATGGATTTGCTGAATATGTATGCATGTGTGTGTGTGAGTGTGTGTGTGTGCGCACGCGTGTATGTGCGCAGGCACCTGCATATGCACACACATGTGGGAAGGAGTGTAAGTTTTGGAGTCCTGGGCCTGGTCTCAGAATGCAAAGTCCTTAAAGGAAGAGAGGCCGCCAAAGGCAGCGCAATGTACAAAAGCTTTGAGGTCAGAGGAAAAGAAGTTTGAAACTTGACTCTGCCATTTATCAGCAGGGCAGCTGCCACTGAGGCAAGTTATTTAACTTCTCTGAGACTCAACTTCCTTGTCTGAAAAATGGGGATAATATTACAGGACAGTTCTAAGGATGAAGGGCCATGTCTTGATTTTGAACTGTGCTTAAGTGTTTGAGCAAATCTGAATCCAAGGACAAGGCCATGGTTAGAGAAATCTTGTCTAATTAAACACGAGGACAAAACATACCTGGAGCCGCACAGAGCATATCAATACCTGGACTTTAATCCAAAGTCACAAAAACGGTTTGGATTTCAAAATCAGGTCACGCCCTGGGATGTTTTTAAAATGAAACCCTTGCCGTATTCATGTTGACATAGGGATCAGCTCTCCTTCCAAACGGGAGAACAAAACTTAGGATCCCAGTGCCCACACAAGGGTCCTTAGGGGCCCCCAAGGGAGCTACTGGCTATGACTCAGAGGGCTACAAGAACCTAGAAACTGAGGGGTGACCAGGCTGTCTGGGGGGCTCCCCTGAGGGGCAGAGAGAAGAGAACAGCTGAAGCTTGCTTGAGTTTGAGGAACCAGTGTAAGAAAGCTAAGGAAGGGAAAACAGAGCCAATCAGGAGGCAGCAGAAAGCCCTAGGAAGAAAGGAGAGGAAAAGAGTTGTCACTTGATAGGAGAGGGGAGAAGGGGCTACAGGAGAATAAAAGCCAGACCAGGTTTGAATTTCCCTATTTCTAAAAACACAGAAAGAGAAATTGTAATTGCAGCCCAGGCAGTAGAGCTTATGGGAAAGAATCTGGGTTGCGGTGTCAACTTGGCCTGGCTCGAATGCCAAGCTCAGTACTAACTGCGTAAACTTTGTAAGCCTTGTGCAAATCCCTTCACCTTCCCTTGCCTTCGTTTCCCAATCTGTGATATGAGGATTAGAAAGAACCCCTACCTCATGAGGTTGTTCGGAGTTTTACGTGACGTAGTGCGTGTACAAGGACCTGGTGTGGAACAGGTGCTCAGTAAATGATTATTCTCAATACTGCTCTGCGAGCACGTGTCTTTGAATCTAACGTCTCACCAGATGAAGCATTTCTTTCCTGCTAAGAGTGGTGTCTCCTGTGGCAGCTCCACCTTCAGGATCCTGGACTTGGGAGAAAGGACATCTGTGTCCCGGTTGAGGCCCACAGCATGAACTCACTAAGGCTTTTTATTTTTTTAAGTTAAACGAAGAAACCTTGTTCAGAGAAGTAAACTATGTCCCATGGACTGTCCCTTCATCCTCTAGTTTCTTTCACCCCATTCCCCAACTTTTCCTGTTGCCAATACGCCAGCCACCTCTTCCCCCGTGCAACAGGGAAGTCCTACCTGTCCAGGACTGTGTGTTCCCCTCACGTCCAGTTCCCTGCTTCTAGCATGATCTGCTTACAACTTCGTGGTAGAAGTGGTAGGTGGTAGGGGGAGGCCTTCTTGCCTGCCTAAGGGATAGAGGGGAATTTCTTCCCTAGAGCACTGGCAAGCTCAGAAACCACGAGGTTACAATGTACACTTGACTTTGGGGGCAGGACAGCAAGGGGACGATCTGTTCTGTCTCAGTGGGACACTATAGGTCAACAAAAGCATTGGGAAATAATGCTAGGGGACGTTGGGTTTGGCAGCCCAGTCAGTCCCCCAAAGCAATATTGTTTTCCTCTTTGCCTCTGATAAGGCTCTTCCCGTGAGTGTCAGCTGTGATGGTGGAGATGGGCTAAGAACTTTTGCATTTGCTTCGTTGAAGCTCACAACCACCCTGGGTCTGCACAGTGGTTGTAGATGAGCAAGCAGGCTCAGAGAAGTGCAATCGTTAGCCCAACAGCGCATTGGCTATAGCTCCGGAATTCAAAGCGAAGCGGTGTCACTCTTACCTATTCCATCTGCTAACTTTCCGTTTCCTTGTTTAACCCTTCCTTTCTCCTTCTGGCTTGTGTTTGCCATGTGCCCACCTGCCCACCCTCTGTACAGGCTCCCTTTCCTGAAGCTCAAGGTCAGGATTTACTCCGTGACACTGGGCTTGCAGCGTAATCTCATGCCAATAGCTTCCATGTTGCTTGCGCTTCCATGGGGAACACAAGCCTTGCCTTTTGTTGGCAGCATCTGCAGAAGCACAAGGAATATACCGTGGAAAGGGCTTTGCCTTCTGCTTCAGATCCTCCTGCGTTTCATCCCACTCCGAGCTGTGTGACCTTGAGTGAGTGAACTTATCTGAGCTGCGGCTTCCTCATCTGCAAAGAGCAGTGTAATAGTCCTTAGAGGCTGGCTAAACGGGTCAAAAGAAAGAATGTCTGAGAAAATGCCTACTGTGGTTCCTGGCTTGATAAATATGAGCTCTCTTTCCTCTCCTCTAGCTCACCCACACCCCGGAGTGGATCTAAGCCTAGGAAAACTTGAGCGGACCATAAGTTTCTAGTAGGGCATGGAGAAGGGCTTCGGCCCAGGCCTTCCTGGTCCCCTCAGGCCCCTTCTTCCATGCACCTGTCTTTGTTCCATTTCCCCCACCCCGCCCGCTGTGGCCATTCTTCTGGTGGGACTGTGGGGCGGGTGCGGCGATGGACCGGGCGGGCACAGAACAGGTGGGTGCAGGCTGGGTGTCCGGCGCTGGGACACAAGTGCTCTGTGTGTAGGGTGGGCGGAAGTCAGGGCGTTTGATCTGAATTCTAAAGGGCGTTGTTCAGAGCCCCACAAAGCTCCCATTGTGCAGACACTGGGTATAAAGCAGCATATGACTCCCCAGCACCGGGCGGCGATGAATTGGGACGCAGGCGCGGACCCAGGGACGACTCCCCCGGCAGACATGAGACCATAGGGGACCTGTCTGGGTGGCCTCAGGGATAGGCGCTCCCCAAGGTAACGGGCTTTGTTGGGTTTGCCCCAGGTCCTGCGTTAAGGAGCTGGGGGATGGGGAGCTGAAGAGGATGGCTGAAGGCAGAACAAGATGGGCCTGGCAAAAAGGGGGTTGGAGAGGAAAGAATGTTGGATGAAAGCAAAGAAGGGAGATGATGGGGCTCCGGGAGGTCAAGTCAAGTGAGGGAGGAGGAAGAGGAGGAGGAGGAGAGGCCGGCAAGGGAGATGGGGTGATGAGGAGAGCCATGAGTGTCCTTCGTCCTTTCTTCTCACTGGCTCTTGGAAGGGCTGATTAGGCCGTCAGCCGGTGTCCCGGGGCCTGGCCTTGTGCCCCAGGTTTGTGGCTCATGTCTTGCAGGTGTGAATGAGGCAGGATGAACTGGACAGGCTTGTACACGTTGCTCAGTGGTGTGAACCGGCATTCTACTGCCATTGGCCGAGTATGGCTGTCGGTCATCTTCATTTTCCGAATCATGGTGCTGGTGGTGGCTGCAGAGAGCGTGTGGGGTGACGAGAAGTCCTCGTTCATCTGCAACACCCTGCAGCCCGGCTGCAACAGCGTGTGCTACGACCACTTTTTCCCCATTTCCCACGTGCGACTGTGGTCTCTGCAGCTCATCTTGGTTTCCACCCCAGCGCTCCTCGTGGCCATGCACGTGGCTCACCAGCAGCACATAGAAAAGAAAATGCTGCGACTTGAGGGCCATGGGGACCCGCTCCACCTGGAGGAGGTGAAGAGGCACAAGGTGCACATCTCAGGGACGCTGTGGTGGACCTACGTCATCAGCGTGGTCTTCCGGCTGCTGTTCGAGGCCGCCTTCATGTACGTCTTTTACCTGCTCTACCCGGGCTATGCCATGGTGCGGCTAGTCAAGTGTGAGGCCTACCCCTGCCCCAACACGGTAGACTGTTTCGTGTCCCGCCCCACCGAGAAAACCGTCTTCACCGTCTTCATGCTGGCCGCCTCGGGTATCTGCATTATCCTCAACGTGGCCGAGGTGGTGTACCTCATCATCCGGGCCTGCGCCCGCCGAGCCCGGCGCCGCTCCAATCCGCCCTCCCGAAAGGGCTCGGGCTTCGGCCACCGCCTCTCGCCTGAGTACAAGCAGAATGAGATCAACAAGCTGCTGAGTGAGCAGGACGGCTCTCTGAAAGACATCCTGCGACGCAGCCCCGGCTCTGGGGCCGGGCTGGCTGAGAAGAGTGACCGCTGCTCGGCCTGCTGATGCCACACACCAGGCCACCTCCCATCCCAGCCCTCACCCACCTGGGCCTGCCAGGGAGTACTCCTGCCAAACCATCCTCCCCTTCCTCCAGGGCCTTCTGTCTGCATGGCTGAGGGAGATGGGAGCTGCCCAAGGTGACTGGGGTGTGGGCAGCTCTTGTTGCCTGTACCCCTTCCTCTTTCCTCTCCCTCTCCCTGGGACCACTGGGAACAAGACATAGGATGCTCTGGCAGCATGTCCAATGATGAAACTAATCTTAACCCTGTGCTGTCAGATCCCCTATTTCTGGAGTCACATCAGTGGGGAGGGATGCGGGCAAGTGGAGTGAAGGGGCGGTGCTGTGGACCTGTGGGTGGGGACGCAGGGGAGCAGGGAAGGAGGTCATGTCTATGGTGGATGAGCTAGGGAGTGACAAAGAAGCAGTGGGGGTTGGTCCGGGCCTCTCTCTGCCTGAAATGTTACACATTAAACAGGATTTTACAGTAAATGAAGAGGTGCCTTGTGTGTTTGTCAAGTTCTTTCTCCTGCAACCTCTGACATCGCCCTGGCTGAGCTGGCCTTGGCTTTTTGCTTATCAAGAAAGGAATGGGTGAAAGCAATAGCCATTGGAGGACCTGAAGCCGCAAATGAGGAACCGCTGCCCTCTGAGCTGTTCTCTCCTGCTTTGCTGTTGTTTTGGGTTTGTCTGGTTGGTTGGTGGTTTTTGAGGGGGGAGGTTTGTTTTTTCATTTTTTAATAACAGCTTTATTGGGATCTAATTCACTTACTCCCTTCCTTTGATTTTATGTATTTTTTAAATCCATTTTAAGTATACAGTGTATTGAGTTTTGGTAATTGTGTGCAGTTTTGTAAACTGGACCACAATAGATTATAAAACATTACCTCCAAAAGTTTCCTTGGGCCCCTTCCTCTTATTTTAAAAAAGATTAAAATGACAACTCCCTCTGGAGAAACAGGAAATGATAGGGAAATTTCTCAAGTCCCAGGGAGTAGCACACATCCCCGCCCTACCTCGGTGACGCCCCTCCCATGCACGGTTCTTCTTCCCTTGAAATCCAGTGTTTGATGCAAACTAATGGTCTACAAGCCACCCATTGGGCTGCACGGTGACTTTCACCCCTTTCCTTCTGGACCTAGCCCTAATTCTCCCTCCTCTCCAGTTTCCTTCCCTCAGGACTCAGTGCTACCCACTCCAGGGATGTATCCACCATGGGACACAAAAAGGTGTATTCCGGTCCTGGTTCTGTCACTTATTAGCAAGGCATTCCCTTCCCCAAGCCTCAGTTTCCTTGTGAGCCACTATCAGGCCTGGCCTCACACATCTCTAAGCTAAGCTTCCTTTACTTTAACACTCTGTGTCTCTGGGATTCTGAAAAGACTTCCCCATCTCAGAGTCACTGCCCTCACCAATGCCTCCCCAGAGTAAAAAGTTTCCCCCACAGCAAATTTCTCTCCTCAGCTTCCCTACCTCCTAAAAAGAAAAAAAAAAAGATTTGCCACTCCCTCTCAGAGTGTGCTGAGTCCATGTGGGAAGTGTATCAGAAAGGAAGATAAAATCAGGCATCATCTTTTCAGAATCGTTCTTCTCTAGAAACAGTCTTTCTCTTCCAGACAGAAGGCATGGAAGGTTCCCTTATTCAGCAGTTGCTGACAGAGAGATTTCCCCTGTCTTAAAAGAGAGACATTCCTTTTTTGCAAGAAATTTCCTTTCTCCTTAGAAACCGACATCATCCCTTCAGAAGAGAGTTCCCCACCCCTCATGGTGGGGGAGATTCCTTTTCTTCTTGAAATCCATCCCCTCCCACCCACAACACAACACACACACAGAGCATCTCCTCTGTTCAAAAGGCCATCAAGAGAAAGATTTTCTTTTGAAAATCCCATCCTGATTCCACAAAGGAACCTCATGCCTGCCCCACACTCAGAAATGCTAAATCCATCATCACCTCAGAAATCTAGTTTCTCTTCAAAAGATTCTACAAATCCCCCTTGGAAGAGGCTCCAACTCCAGATCAAGGCTTTCCTCTCCAGGGGGCAGTGGTGGGACAATAAAGCTACCCGGCTGGGTGTTACAGCCAAAGGGAGGACACTAGCTCATGTGTCCTGAGAACCAGGTGGGAGCAGGCCAAAGGAAGCTGGAGGGGGTGAGGTGGCTGTACGCTGTCACAAGGATGGAGGAGGGTGATTCTGCTCACCCAGGACTGACTTTTTTGTTTGGGGATCTGTCACAAGAGTGTAAGGGAGAAATAGGAGGCAGACGGGGCTTAGTAACTGCCAGCCCGTAGACACTTAGTGTACTAAAGGGATTGGGGTAGTGAGGAGGGCATTGCACTCGGAAGACTGAGGTCTCCATTTGTTAGCTCTGTCCTCTTGGACACATTATACTTACGCTCTCTGAGTGGCAGTTTCCTCCTGTGCATATAGGGTTCATAATGACCTCTCTACCTCTTTCACACAGCTTGTGAGAATCAAACAAGATGTGTGCAAAAGCTGGTTCCAAACTGTAAAGTCAGGTAAGATGGTAGCAGAATCTCTGACACCACAACCTTAAGGCATGCTGGGACCTACAGCAAGCCAGAAAGGACTGAGGCCGCTTGAGCTAGGCTGGAGCCAGTGGGAAGAACTTGGTTCCCCCAGGACAGATGGCAGTGCAAACAACAAAGTCCAAGAGATGTTGCAAACTTCTACGGGTCACTCCTCAAGGGGTCTGATCTGGGGGCAGAAAAGGCCTAATGACAGGAGCTTTTTACATCTGTGTTGCATGGTATTGGTGCTTTCAGGGACGTTTATGGTCGTTCAGCGGCATCTGTCTGCAGAGCTACCAGGAGCTGGGGGCAAAGGGACAGAGTGAACTCCTGCGTGAAGGGACTGGCTAAACTAGGAGAGCAGTCAGGGCCCCAGCTGGTTGAGTTGGGATTTCAAAGCAGGTTGCAGTAGCCATAGAGAATTGGCATGGCAACCACGAACTGAATGAGATGCCCAATCAGATAGGCTTCTGATTCCACAATACTTAGATGCCAGAGTGAAGCTATGGTAGAGAAGGGGCTACAAATACCCACCAAGCTGGGCTCCCTTTGATTCTAGGGCAGGCTGAACCTGTCAGGTGGGGAGGGGGGGAATCATTGTAGTTAAGGAGAGTCACGTAGGCCAAAAACACGCAGCTGCGTGAAAGGGCACATGTTGTCTTCACACTACTATGGAGGATTGAAGGAGGGAAGGTGGGAAACATAAACTAGGACACTTTAGGTTGGGCCTTAGTAGTCACTATCAGGGTAAGAGTGTCCTACAGGTGGTGGCTTTGAGTGGGGGGGACACTTTCACATTTGTGCTTTGGGAGCTGTGTGGACAGTCGATTGGGGCACAATGACCAGTTATGGAGCTGTTCCCATAGCTCTAGTGGGGCCTGTGGGACTAGGACAGTGGCAGAAGGAATAAGAGGAGACAAATGTGAGACACTTTGGATGTAGAGTCTACAGCAGGACTTGATGTCTGAGTGTGGCGACATTTCCTTCCCCTGCCTCGACTTGCAGACACCTAAGCATTCAAGGCTCAGCTCTAAGGTCATTTCCTGTGTGAGGCTTTCAAGTCTCTTCTCGTCGCCACCGCTCTCCCGAATGAGTTCCCCCCTTCTGACTGAATTCCTGCAGTACATGTGGATTACTTCTCCTGTTGGATTCAAGGCAGGAGCGATAGGAGATACGGGCGGCGCTGCAAAGCTGCCACATTTTGGAAGGGTAGAGTGTGATCTGCGTGACTAGAGCAGATGATCCATGGGCTTGGGGGCAGGTTGTAGTAGGAGGTGAGACTGGCAAGGTTTGTTGGGGCCACTTCATGAAGGTGTCGCATCCTGAGCCCAGAAGTTGGTACGGGAGTTCCAACTCTCAGCTCTCACTCGTAGGGACCCTGTAACTTCACAGTCAGGCCCCTACTATACCTGGAGGCAGTTCTGTTCTCATCAGTGCAGCCAGACTGTGGCGGTCTTGAGGAGATTCAGGTCAGGGCAGACCTTTGCACAAACAGATACATTAAGGTTGATGGCGAACTATGGAAGGGAGGAAGGGCAGAGGGACTTGACAGCAGACTTCGGACACAGAGGGCGATGGTGACTGACTGCTCTGCAGACTGAAGCCTCTTTGAAAACTCAGTACAACGTAGTGACTAAGAGCATGCTTTGCTTCCTACCTGTGTGACTAGCCAAGTTACTCGGCCTCTCTGTGCCTCAGTGTCCTCATCTGTCAAAGGGAACGATAGTACCCCTGTCACAGGGCTGTATTGAGGATTCCGTGCATTAATTATATGTAATGCACTGGGAGCAGTTCTATATACTATCTTTGCCATCCTCCAGCTGTCAAATACTCCAGCTCTCAAATACTAAGCTAATCTCTTTGTCGCACCTCCTTAACATGTTCTCCTGACTAATTATCAGTCGCCGTGTGTGCACTTCTGTTTGCACACATATGTCGTCATATACATATGACCACATCTGTGTAGCTATGTCACAGGATGGCTGTGAAGAACGTCTCAATTCTTAATGTAGTTTTGACGGAAAGGATGTGTCTCAAGCATGATATGGTCTGAAACTTTATTAGCAGACTTAGAAATCACTTAGGTGGATGGAAGGAAAGCAGACCGGCTATGGAACATGTGGTATGGACTAGATTTGGTGCTACATTAAGCACTTACATCCATAATCTCAGTAATGGCAAGGTAGTTATTACTGTAGCCATACTTGTAGATGAGGAAATGGAGGCTCAGAGAGGGTAATATGTCCAAAGGTTGCACAGCTTAAAGCTGCAGAGCCAGAATTTAAACATAGACCTACGCTAATCCAAAATCGGTGCTGTCTCCTGTATACCAAAATAAGCAGTGTATGTTGCCTTTGGAAGGGTTTCAAGACATGGGGGTGGTCGGGGAGAGAAGCTCGGTATGACATAATATCCCTAACCACTAACCTGCTGGAAGATGAAGTGTGTGTCCTGAAGGTTAGGAGAGAGAAATGGTGAAAAGATGAGGAAGATGATGTGCTCAGACAGGGAACAGCGGTGCCAGAGATCGCTGCCTGGAGCAAGACCCAGAAATTGTCCGTGCCCACGAAGCTAGGCAATTGGGGAAGCATTGGGAAGATGGGGAAAGACAGTTATTCAGAACCTCTACCCTCCAAACCCCTAAATCACGGTAAGCTTTTGAAATGAGCACTATTTCTCTCCCTTCATCTTAGGGATCTCAAAGGCGTGCTTGCTTTTTCCAGCCATCTCCCCTTGCCTCTTTCCCTTTCTGCTCCACCTTCCCTTCAAGGGACAAAGCCTTTCGTTTCACAATTAGAGATAAAAGTCTTGAAATGCAGATGCCTTGGGGAATTTATGTCTGCCAGGCACAGAACCATTTCTGTATCACTGCCTCCCTGTTCTCCTCCCCCTCCCCACAGACAGGCTAGAATCACCTGAAAACATGAAGCATAGCTTGCCACTTCTTTGTGAAGATCCCTTAATGGCTTCCACTGCTTCAAGGATAAAGCCTGTCTGTTCTGGTTTGCAGGACTGAGGGCTTTCCCAGGACTTTCACTGCTAAAACTGGGAAGGTCCTGGGCAAACCGAGATGGTTGGTTGCCCTAGCAGGGTTTGCTATGGCATTCAATGCCTTTCACAACATGATCCCTATTTTCCCAGCAACACTTCCCAGCTCTGCTCACCCTTTCTCTTCTACCCTCTCCACCTCCTCTGCAGCCTAGACACCATTCCCTGAAGGCACTCCCTTGATTTCCTGGGAAGAAAATCAAGGTCTTGATTTCCTGGGAGAGAATGAGTAACAATTACATCCTGCCCTGGTCATTTTATTGACATGTGAGTGTACCCCCGCCCAGGTCAGGACTAGGGTGAGGCAATCGAGGTACAGTGAGTACCTCCTTGTATCTTGCACCCTAGGTGCCTTCATTGCCCCACCTTAGTCTCAGCCCGCGTTCTCCCTATCAGATTAGGATTTCTCAAGGGCAGACCCCAAGTTCTTACTCATCTTTATATTCCTAATGACTAGCGCAAGGCTGGGCATGGAGTAGCAATCTAGTTGAACAAATATTGTTAGTCCCTTCTCTGTTCCAGCAGGGGAAGGAAAGGAGAGCCAGGTGGCTTTGGGCCCATTGTCGATGGGAGAAGGGGAAGGCAAACTGAATAGACTTCTCTTGGCCTGGGATATGAAGACAGCTTTTCATCAGGGGGTTCTACCTTTGGCATTGGGCTGATTTGGGGCTCCTCCCACTTCTCTGTTCTCCCCCTCTCAGTTCTCCAAGGTACCATTTTTCTGTCCTCTTCTCTTGCCATTCTACTTCCCCGAGTGGTCTTGTCTACTTCCAGAGCTTCAGCTAGGAACTCTTTGCAATGACTTCTAAATCGACACCTCATACATTATTATACATAGTGAAATAAGTCAGACAGAGAAAGACAACTGCTGTGTGATCTCACTTATGTGTGGAATGTAAAGAAACAACTCATAGAAACAGAGTAAAATGGTGGTTGCCAGGAGCTGGAGGTGGTATAGGTTAAATGGGGAGTTATTGGTCAAAGGGTACAAACTTTCAGGTACCGGATGAGTCAGTTCTGAGGACCTAACATACAGTATGGTGACTACAGTTAACAATACTGTATTAAATACTTGAAAATTGCTACAAGAGTAGATCTTAAATGTTCTCACCATACACACAAAGAACATGGTAATTATATGACAGCATGGAGGTGTTAGCTAACATTACGGTGGTGATCATTTTGCAACATGTTTGTATCAAATCATGTTGTACACTTTAAACTTAGGCAATGTTGTATTCCAATTATATCTCAATAAAGCTGGAAAAAAATAAGATTCCCATATTTCCACCTGCCTAGTAGCTATGGTAACATCTAGTGTCAATAGTACTCTTTCATATCCATTTTCTCATCTGACCTTCGCAAAAATTCTGTGAGAAAATCAGGGCAGAATATAAGTGCATTTTTGTAGGTGAGGCTCAGAAAGGTAGGCTTGCCCAAGTTTCAGTGGCAGGGCTATGATTAAAAACTCAAGTTGGAGTGTTCCTTCTGCTATGCCCTGTTGCACAGCTCACCACATGGATGTTTTTCAATGGAGTCTCCAACCAATGTGATCAAAACCTCAACTTGTTGCCAACCTCTTCCTAGCCCCGCCGCTCAACACCCCCCTTTTCCAACTTTGTTAAAGGCATCTCTCCCGATCAACCTGCGATTGATGGATGCTTCATGCCCAATTCTTCCCTCCCCCAGAGCCTGCAGACTTGACCTTCAAAATGTCTGCAACTCATTTGAATCCATTCCCTTTTCCTTCTCTATCCACCCCCATTGAGGCCCACAGACTCTCTTCGCCACCCTCCTTTCACTGATCTCCGGATCTTTAGAGCTGTCCCTGCCCCCTCCTTCATTGTTCTAGGGACCTCCTCCCTAAAGCTACAGATCTGATCCTGTCATTCCCTGGTTGGAAAATCGCAGCCTTTAATTATGCTGATCTCCAACCCCTCCCACTTACTCTGGGAGGCCCAGGTCAAATGCCACCTCCCTCAGAGAACTCGCATATGACCTTCCTGTAAACCTGAAATGAGTCCCTTATTCCTCTGCTCTACATGCTGGGGATATGATCCTGGTCGAATTAATCCTTGTCTTCTCTGAAGTGTCTAATCTAGGTCCTTAAACATAGTAGGTCCTTAAAAAATAGCTATGGAATTAATTTTTTCCTTTAAGTGTTCGGAAACTTGTTTTAAAAAGGACCCTATTCCTAGTGGATTCATTCAGTGAGGTGGCTACAAATGATTCTCAAACTGGGGTGGGACACCTCCCTTCTTCACATCTGTGTCCCTCCCCCCTCCAAACACTGCTCTCCCTCTCCCCCACAGAAGGCAAAAAACAATTTTAACTCTTTATTTGAAACAAACAATTCCAGAGACAGAAGGTTAGTTGTGACAACAGCTTCTCACTACAACACAAGGGCGGGCATGGCTCACTGAAGGGACAGGCCAGGCACCTCAGAACAATATATACAATTTAAACAGTGGCTAAACTGGTGACAGTTATAAAAACACAAAAAGGCTGGGGCACAGCAAAGCCAACAGGGAAAGAACTGGGTACCCCCTTTGCTGGACGCTAATAGTTTTCTGGAACTACAAAGGCAAGATGGGGAAGAGAAAAAATGTAGGCATTAGGGGCAGGACCCATGCCCACGGCTCCTCACCTATCCTGACCACAGAGCCCATCCTGCATGACCCAGAGCCCCCACAGGCTTGGCCTGGCTCTTATGATGAGGGAAGAACAAGAGTGGGGAACCCAGCCCCAACCCAAGTGAGAAGGTAGTTTTTGCCTTGGGAACTGTGTCCATTGAACTAAAGGGAGGCCGTTATAGAAGGGGGCTAAGCATGTTGACACATGGCTCATGCCAAGATGGCAGAGAGAGAGAGACAAACACATAAACCAAGGGGGCAGGACTCTGCTCCCCATACTTCGAGTCATTCTCTGCCTTTGAGGAAATGAAAGCATTTGGAAGCTTTTTAAATTGCAGCACCCAGGGTTGGTGCTTGCAAGGGTAGGAAGGGGGAATGAGGTGGTGAGGGGATTCCAACAACCAGTTATCTTATGGGAGAGGAAGTATGTGTAAGCTCTGTGTTTTAGGTAAATGGTCCCCTCATTACTTTCAGATTCTTTCATACCTTCCATACAAGACCCTTGAGCGTGGTATTGGGAGACAGTAGAGAGGGGAATGGGCACAGGGCAGAGAAGGCAGCTGGGTTCTTCCCTTGGCCAAGCCTAGGAACAAGGGGCTTTGCCTATGTGGGATGGGACCATCAGAGCTAGCAACACTCCACCCAGAGTGCGGCCCCAGGAGAAGGGCTTTACTCTGAAGCACAACAAGAATGGCCTAGATGGTTTCTGCCCATCTCTGGGAGACCAGCCCCCAAGCACAGAGGACTGGGGCCCCATTGTTGTCAAGTGGTATGGAAGTTGATACAAGCCAGGGGTTCCTAGGGAAGGCAGGGAATGGATGAGTAGAAAAGGGCAGCCAGGGCCCTTCAGAAAGAGTAGCATTGGTTCCTGGGCCAGTGACCCTGTGGGGCGTGGCTGCCGGCCACACACTGCTGCGAATGATGGATGCGAAGAGCACACAGGCTCAGTCCAGGTCCTCCTCTCCAGGACGACCCAGCTCCTCATAGATCTCACGTACAGCCAGAATGCGGTTGAGCATACTCTCCAACATGCTCCGGTCCATGGGGATCACAGAGTACCAGAGAGGCGACTCAGCAATGCAAGAGCGCTCGGGTTGCAGGTAGAACACATCGTTGCGAGTCCGGAGGCTTTCGGGACTGCAATGGCAGGGGTGGGACATGTCAGTACTGAGGCAAAGTGGATCCCTTGGGCACCCACGCTAATGCCATTCCTGTCACTTGCCAACTCACCATTTTGACAGATAGAATTCATAGAACTTGACAGGGCAGCGCAGTGGGTTCATGCGGTTCTCACGCTGCTCCAAGATAGGAGCTTCGTCTTCTCTCTTCCGTTTCCCTGGACCCGTGTCTGCAGAGGAGGCAAATGACCCAGACTTGTTAAAGGCATAGTCTCAACGAGCCACCTCCAGGTGCACCATGCAGGGCACAGGGGGGTGGCCTCGGGACACACAGTAGACTCAGATAAAGAAACAAAGGCAGAAGAGTGGCTCAGTGTCCCCCCACAAGCCAACGTCCTGTCAGGGTGTCGCTCTGCAGCCCTCCTGGGTGTACACGGCTAACATCTCACTTTATGATCTCCCCCAGGATGATTTCCTGAAGAGGTGTTCTTAGAAGTTGTATACACAAACTGACAAAAGAGACCCCACTGTGAGCTTGTCCTTGCCTTCTGGGGTAGAGAAACTGTGATGGCCCACCCCCAGGACCCTAGTCCAGGTAGAAGCTCAGGTCCAGAGAACGGACCATGAGGACTGCACTCGGGTGGGTCCGGTTCCTGTTCTGCCCAACAGCAAAGAACCACGGGAAGCCAGTCAATCAGCCTGGCGACTGTCCCCACGGCCGAGACAACCCAGCAGCTTCCCATGTGTCTGCTCTTCCCCAAAGAAAGCAGGCAAGTAAGGAAATTGCCTTGCAATGAGGAAAGGCGGGAGGCCCAGTGACCATACTGGGTACTTGCTTACGCAGCAGCCACTGCCCATCAGGTGCAAGGGCTGGCTGCCTTCACCTTTTGTGCAGCCAGTGGCAAAGGATCGGGCCAAGCTGGCAGTTCAGGGCAGGCAGCGGAGGGGGCAGCGCCGTACCTCGCCCTTTTCTCTGGCGGACCGGGGCATAGTAGCGGATGCTGACCACCTTGGTGGTGCCCCGAGGGGTGGTGCATTTGCGGGACTGCCGCACCACGTTGGTGAAGGAGAGCTGCATGTGCTCCTCGGCCGTCTGCAGCCCAAAAAACTTAGTGTTGAAGAACATGAGGGTGTTGAGAAGGACAAAGGGCGAGTAGACCCCCAGCTGCTTACACTCCCACAGGTGTTCTTCCTCCACTCGGGAGAAGACTGTATCTGCAACGATCAAGGGGAGAGGCCGGTCAGGAGCCAGCACCCACCCAGGCCTGACCACATCTGCTCCCACATGCCCTGCTGACAGGCAGTTCCATTCGGCAAGTGAGCGCTGTCCAGAAAACCCTGGCACCCCGCTACGGGACTCAGGACTGGACGGGGCGCTTGGTGCTTCTCTCACTGGCCTCACATTATCGGCAGGGAGATGTGAACCTCCAGGCCCACAAATTCTTCCTCCTTTGCAATGACGACCGAAACCCAGCCCCCCGTATGTGGTCCCAGATAGTTCTTCCGATCTGAGTCTGGAGCCCTCCTCATGCTCAAGGACACGGGCCCTCAGCCCCGAGCCACCCAGCTCCACGCTCCTGCCGCAGACCCCTCGTGATGAGTGGCAGACCAAAGAGGCTAGGGCTTTTGGGAAGCTGTAGCTGCAGACTGGGAAATGGCACAGGGCTGCTAAGTCCTTGTCCCTTACTGTTGGGGAGGAGTGTGGGCTGCCAGGTACTGAGAGACTTGTTGAGTTCTTGAACGAAAGTCAGGTAGTAAAGGTCCGTGAAAATGTTCACCATTCGGTTATTTTCCAGCAAGTACTGGAGAAAGAAAAAGACACACAGGAAGCTAGACTCGAGTTCCTAGCGGAAAAGACGGTGACGATAAAGGCCCCAGGCATGGCAACTGTGATAATTAGGAAATAGAGGAAAACTGCTGCCTGACTGGGTGACCCAGAGTACTTTTCCCCAGGCATACCTCCAACTGGGGGACCGAGGCCGCACTGGAGGAGGAGTCGGCTTAGAGACATCACAGGTGGTCCTTCATAAGCCCAGACCTCTCCCAGTGGGAACTACACAGTACCCTGGCATCCAAGGGGCCCAGCCCGACCCATCCCCTGAAAGGCACAATGGGGACCCAGGGAGCAATGAAGACTGCAATGCAGCTTAGCTTTAGGAGGGGTATTGATATGTTGTCCTGCTTGGAATAGGACAGAAAGGCTGTCTGCTCAGGGAAGCAGACAGGTGTGGAGAGGGCAGTGGGACCGAATCGTTTCCGGTGGAACGCTGCCTGCCGTGTTGACAGGGACGGCAAGTCAGGCGGTGTGCAAGGGGTACCTGTTGGATGCCGAGACACAGATAGTAGATACTGTCAGGTTCGTATCGTTCACCGTTGGGTCGAGTGATTTCTCTCACAAACTGGGCCAGACCGTAGTTGAGCTCAGCAGCTGAGCAGGCCAGAATATCCTCTTTGATACGCATAGGTTTGGCTGCAGTGATGTGTAGTGGAGGTGGATGGGATTAAGAAAATGTCACATGGAGAATTTCATTTCATCCCACCATTAACCCCTTCATCCCTTAGTCACATCATGCTCCAGAACAGAGCACCAATGAGCACAAAAGCCCTAAGCCTTGAAACGCAGATAGCATCTCCCCATATTCTGTTACTCCTCCCCACCTCACGGGACCCCCGTAAGCACTCACAGCCTTATGACAGCCCTGCCGCTTCTCCCCAAGCCTGTCCCCAGCCCACACTTACGGCCAAAGCGCAGCTCATCACCCTTGCTGGTTTCTCCATTGGCATACTTCGACTGTACCCAGCACTTCCAAGCATTGACACCGTATGAATAGTTCAGCCCAGTACAGCTGGGCTGGCTGCTCATGGAGTCCCGGGAACAGCTCTCTGAAAGCACCAGCCGCTTTTGACCCTACAGGGGAAGAGAGAGGACGGGAGTGGTGGAGGTAAGGCCGAGGGCAGCATGGAAGCTAGTCAGGACAGTGTTTACCGCCAGGGGCCTGGGGGACTGATGGAAGAAGACAGCAAGCTTCCTTAGCACAGAGCCCGAGGACCAGCTCCGATGATCTTGTGAACTGGGGACAGAGCCAAGTTTGGCTGCACCTCAGTACTGCTTGGTGCTGGAGAAAGGAGGTCAGGGAAGGGCAAACTAAAGCCACTGACTTGGCTACAAAAGCACAACCGCCCCCCCCCTCTCTCTCTCTCACACACACACACACACACACACACACACACACACATACACACACACACTCTTCTGTGGATAGAGCAGCCGCAGCCCTCACCTTCCTCATGGTGCGGGGAAGGTCTTGTTCAGTAGACACGTCCTCGGGCCCTACCAGGCCACAATCAAAGAGGAAGTCTACGCTGGGGTTAATGTCCAAAGGATCTGTTGGAGGGGAAAGGAAGGGAATCAATTTGTAACATCTCAGCCGTGTACCTCCCACCCGCTACTTGCCCACCTGAGTGGCGATGAGCCTCCCAGACAGCTCCTACTGCACTCGCAGGAGCCAGCAAAGCTGGGCCAAGAGTGTGCTCAGAGGCACACAGATGCAGACTCATAGGAGGGAGCGCTTGTACCACCACTGACCTGCACACGCCAACGTGCTGAAGATGTAAGTCTCAGCTTATGTGTTTTACCACGATTAACAAAACCAAGACAAGTGGAGAACTGGGCACTTGTCCCAGTATTTCTGCTGTTGCTCCCCGTCGCTGGGTCATGAGCAGCACTGCTAGGGTCATGCTCAGGGTCATAGGGAACCCTCCTTTCCTGACGGCACAAATGCCACTGTACTTAGTGGGCACGCCTCGAAGCCCACTCACTCTTGGGGAAGTCTGCCTCCAAGTCTTGCCCAGGCTCATCCAACACGTTAGCCATCTTGACAGCCATGGCCAGGACATCATCTCGAGCCGGCCCAAACAGGTCACAGTCTTCCAGAAGTCCCTCTGCACTCTGGTTGCTCACAAGATCTGGGAGGCACAGAAGTCGGCTGTCACTGCAACTCCTGCCTAGCGCTCTCACAGGCTTTCGGGGACTCATCTCCACTCTCCCCCCATCCCGCTGGGTACCAAGGTTGCCACTGTCCACCCCCTTAGGCAGACAGACTGGCAGCACCCTGGCTCCCTCATCGCCGCTGTCCCTGGCATACCACAAAGGTCAGATGAGGCCTTGTCTAACTCCTCCGCCTCTGCAATCATTTCTGCCATCGCCAGGATGTCGGCCTCCAAGGGGTTTGAAGGGATCTTCACCTTCAGCTCCTCAATGGTCTCCACGATCTTGTCTGTGCTCTCCAAGGTAGTGGGCAGGAACATGGGCACAGGCACCTGGGGACACGAATCCCAACTGAACGCCAAGGAGCATGCAAGCACGAGAAGGCCAGCTGCTGAGAGAAGGGCTGGCAGCGTGGTCACCATCCTGGAAGGAAGGGATACTCACCGGGATGGGCATGGAGAAAGGCACCGGGACTTTCTGGCAGTACAGATGCATAGGCACTGGTACGAAGATGGGCACCGGGATGGGCAGCACGATCACCTGCGGCTTCCACTCTTCTGTTGCCAGGAAAGGGGTCTTCTCAGAACCCATCAGGTAGGTCACATCCCCCCCAGGGCCTGATCTTGCCTGTCGCCCCAAAAGTGCTAACACTCACTCATCATCGCAAAATGGCCCTTGCCTCAAAGGCTGAGCCGCCACTCTGTGATCCCAGGACGGCCATATCCAGGACACGGGCCCAGGGCTGGAGGCCCAGGACTGCCAAGCACAGCCGGTGGTGTCCAGCTGCCCTGGCTCACCTGTCTGACTCCCTTTGGACTTCATCTCCACCTTGCAGGAGACCCCTCGGTTCTGCATCAGTGGCTTGCACATAGCCGCTTTGTTTTTGCGGGGTGTTGCTGGGGGTGGTGGGGGTGGAGGAGGGGTGCAAGCTGTGGGAGCCGAGCGGGGCTTTGCAGGGATCTGCAGGGAAAAGGGAACGTCGGTGCCACCAACTGCTCGACCCTCCTCTGAGACCATCCTCCCCCCACCCCCGGCTTTTGCACTGACCTTGCCCAGATTCCCAGTTTCCTCTGGGGTCTTCACTGTATTGCTGTTCTCCACTTTGGTTTGCGAGGGTGTCTGGGACTTCGACTCAGAAGCCTGACCTACAGATGAAAAAAAAGGAATGCTCCCTCTGCAGAACTAGCTGTCCGTTTTCCTCGCCCGTTCCCAGCAGCGCTTCGTTAAAGGTACATCAAATGCAAATGGGAAGTCTAGAATTTCTCCTCCCCGTCACTCCAGGTCTAGTCTTCTCTAGGCCCCAGCAACAGTGGCCAAGATTCTTTGCTCCTACCTGGATAGGTACTCATTCCCTAAGAATACATCCTTTCTAGAAAATCAGTGGACTCTAACTCTGGAAACCTTTCAACAAGATGCCCCCTAGTACCTGCACATTCCAGAAGCTACAAGACAGCATGGTACCAGGAGCGCTAACCAGGGCTGACAGGAAAGCAAGAGAGGAAGCAGACAGAGACGGGGCTTGGGTTAGCAGAGTGCGTGCGCCCCCGCCTGACTCACTGTTCAGGAGGCTCTCCGGCCCGCTCTGAGTGTCCAGGTTGGGTTGGTTCTGCTGGCTGTAGAAGCGCAGCAGACACTGTTGATTGCAGAAATGGCGGATCTGCCCACGCCAGTGGATGGTCTCCAGCAGCTTCCCCTGGCGCTTACAAGCATGGCACCGGGCAGCCTGAGGGTGCCGACAGGAAGGTCAGACCTGAGTCCCCAAAGCATGCTGCGCCCCTCGGAGGCCCCGAGATCAGAGATCGGCCCACACCTGGTCACCACACAACAGCCCGTGTTCCGTGCTGCGCTCACTTTCCCCCGTGTGCCCCCTTACCTTGCAGTACCACAGCAGGTACTTGCTTTTACAGTCCTCGCTACAGAAGTCCCAGGTGCTGCCATCCAGTTGCTCGGTGACGCCGCGCTGGCAGGTCTGGGAGCAGTAAGTACAAGTGATACAGCAAAGTCCCAGCTTCTTAGTGAAGTCCTGTTTGTATAGCAGCACGCAGCCTGGAAAGAATGCAGACACACAGAGATGTCCACGCTGTGAGACCTGACCCCGTCAAGGTGCCGCCCCTGCAGCCTCTCCCAAACAGCCTCTCAGGCTGAAGCCCTAGCCCCACTGACTGCCCGCTTCCAAGCCTCCTCCTTTCTGCGCCACTGGCCCGTGCCCCATTCCCTTACCTTCACTGCAGAAGCTCTTCTCCACCCCGCTGAATCGGAGCTTCTCATGCAGGAGTTTCTCCTGCCGGCAATGCTCACACTGGGACACCACGCCCCGAAGTCGCTTGAAGTCCTCACAGCAATCACGGCAGCAGAACTGGAACACCTGGTCCTGGGATGGGGGCACAGGGCAGGGAGAGAGCTGTGCCAGCTGCACCCGGCGAGAGCCAAGCGGAAGGACCCCTTCAGACAGATGTCTGGTCATGTGGCAACATGTGGGCAGGGTGGGGGTCTTACCTGCCAGTCCAAGACCTCAGGCTTGCCACTGAAGAGGCTGTGGCAGTAGTGACAGTTCAGGTGAATGCCCCCCTCAGGGCTTGTGCGCTGGAGGGAAGGAAGACAAGTAAGGGAGGGGCACGGCTGTGTGCTGTTGTGGGGAGAGGAAGTCCGGCTTGTTCCTTGCTCTGCCCAGGCCTCCCGACCCCCTTCTCACACCCTGTTCGGGTGCCACACCCCTGTCCCTGGTCCAGGGCCTGAAGTACCTGGAACTTGGTCCAGCAGCTGAGGCTGCAGAACTGGTAGACTGTACGATCGACCTTGTTGTAGTAACAGGGCTCAGAGAGGCTGCGGCGGCAGAAGCTGCAGGGTCGGGAAGGGCCTGGGGCACAGAAAGAAAGGGGAGAGAGGGAAGGAGGAAGAGCGAGAGAGAGACAGAGCACACAGAGGTGTGAGGCGCTGCAGAGAAGGACAGGAAGTCCGGGAAGATGTGCCTGGCTGGGCAGCAGGGATTACTTCAGAAGAGGGGAGTATGGGGTAGAAGGAAGACCAGCAGGGGTCTCAGAGGAGAGGGCTTGGCACCTACCAGTGAGCCCTGCCTGCTTCACTTTGTAAGAGGTGGTACAGCAGAGGGAACAGAACAAGCTCGTCTTGCCATTACGGTCCACATGTGAGAGCATCTCAAAGTTCTTACACAGGGTCTTGCACCAGACACATGGGTACACACGTGTGTTTTTCTGTGAGGATGGGGAAGGAGAGGCTGAGGCTGGATTTGTCCCTTCACTTTTATTTTTAAAATTTTTAAAACATGAGATATTTCAAGCATACAAAAAAGTATAGATGATGATATAACAAAGACCTGTGTATCCACCAGCCAGCTTCAAAAATAAAACATAACAGATACAATTGAAACCCCCTTTATTTGCTTTATTCCTCCCAGCTCTCGACCTGTCAGGCACCTTTATTTATGGCCCAAGAACCACACCCCCTTCCAAGGCCCTCTAGCACTACTCCCTCGGCCCCACCTTCTTGTACGCCCCCAAGCACGTTGTGTTGCAGAACCGCTTCTGTTGGCCCTCGTGGAAGAGGAGCTCGGGGCCAGGGCTCCCAGTCTTGGTGTAGATGTAAGCGCCACACTGGTCACAGCAGTTGGTTTTCAGTCCCTTGTTGGCCCGGAATTTGGAGAAGCACGAATCGCTGCAGAGCCGGTGTACCACACTGCCGTTGCTGACCTCGTGCAGGACCTGTCACACACACACGCCCTGAGCTGGGGCCTGGCCACCACCACCCACCCACTGCAAGGACAGCCTGCCCCCCTCACCCTAGACCTTCACAGCAGACCGTGCGCCCAGGGACCCCCCAACCTGCACATCAGGCTGCCGATGTGATGCTGAGGTCCCAGGAGGGAAGGAAGTCGAGCTGCACACATCCTGGAGAAGCTCTATCCTTGAATACACTCCCGCCAATGGCTGCCTTTCCTCCCCAACCCCTCCGCCACAGGGCCTGGCCCCTGCAGCCCCAGGATTGCAGGGGCGGGTCAGGGCTGGCCAGGCTCTGTCATCAGCCCCTAGAGCTTCCTCACCTCTCCAGTCTTCTGGCATATGCTGCAGCGAGTGGCATCGGCGGGGTCCCCAGCCTGGGGGATGGGGCGCTGCTGCTGGGCCTCATACAGGGAGAGGCAGACGGACGTGCAGAACTCATGGAAGGAGCCTCCTGAACCTGTCTGTGCCACAACCAAGTCCTTGGTGTTCCAGATCTCCCTGCAGGTGGGGACGGGTGTGAACATTCACTGGGTACCACCACCGCCATCTCATGCCATCAGCTTCCACCCCTGCCTGGGATTCACAGCTAGAGTGTGCTCAGGCCTCCTTCCCAAACTGCCTCCCTCCCAGTCCCACTCTGCTGGTTTCCTGTGCTCCATGCCTCAGGGTAACATGCCCCTGGGGCCCCAGCAGGCCAGGCCAGACCAGAACGTACTTCTTGCAGAAGGTACAGGTCTTTTTGCCCGAGGGCTTCTTTGAGAAGGTGGTGAGACAGGATGAGGAGCAGAAGAGCTGAGGCAGCCCCTTGCGCTGGTAGGCCGTCTGCCCCTTCTGCAGGGGGGTCCGGCAGTGAGCACAGGTCATCTTGGTGCCCACCGAGGAGCGGCCGGCCCTTTGCGCCACGCTGGAGCGCAGGGACATGCGTGGAGAGCGCCGGGGCCGGAATGGCACAAAGTCCTCATCATTCGGATCGTCTACCATGGCATCAGAATCCTCGTCTGACACTGGAACTGACGGGGTGGGGGTGCGGGGCATCAGAAAAGGCTACCAGGCCAGCTCTTCAGCCACCCCCCCCTACACCAACAGGTAGCCGGCTGCTCATGGCATCCCCTGGGTTCTTGCCTTTACCTCCCACCCCAGCACATGGCACTGGCATTGTGGGCCAGTGGTGTCACTGTCCCTTAGTGACTCTGTCATCTCCCAGGGAGGGGGAGGGAGGGCTTCTTCAGGGACAGAGATGGCACAGCTGAAAGAGGAAACTCCATTCTTACTGCTCTTGTTTTCAGTCTCCCCCACTGCCCCTGGTTCCCATGCCAACCCAGAGGAGAGAGAGGCACTTCACACTCCGCATGGAGCCAGGAGGTCCGTGGCGCCACATCCCACTCGGTCACACTTCCTCAAGTCCTACTCACTGCTCTCAGTGGAATCCACAACCTCAGGTTTTGGAGGCTCCGCTCTCCGAACGCGCTCGCTTCTCTTCTGCACCTTGGGAACATGGGAGGGAAGGAAAGCTGACACCAGGCCAGGCTGAAGGGCCAGCGGCACTAGAGCAGGCTTGGTGGGGTGCTGAGATGGGGGGGGAGGGAGAGCAGGGACCCTCGGCCCAGCCCTTCGCAGGAGGGGAGAAAAGGAAGCTGGACTTTCTCCCTAAGAAGCAGGAGATGCAAGAGCTCCCTCCTTCCTCCTAACTGCTCACACAGCCCTCCACAGAACATCTGGGAGGCAAAACGAAGGGTCTGTCCTCCCCAGAGCTAAAGGGGGAACCAGACTCCTTCCAATCCCCTCCCCCTCACCCTCTCAGGCGGCTTCTCACTCGCCTTCCCAGTCAGGCCATCTCCTGCAAAGGAAGCAGAAAGCAGCCTAAATCTTGAGCCTGCCCTCACACCCCTCCTGGCCCAACCTCCGCCTCCATTCCTGGGGAAGAACTTACTCAAAACTGAAAGGGAAAACTCGAGTGCCTGTGGCTTCTTGGGGCCCCTCTCAGGGTTACCTCGAGCTCTGCACTGAGGGGAGGGTGGTGGTGCAGCTATTGTCCGTGAAAACCCCCACCCTTCCCACCAGCTGTTGGTCCCAATCATTGGGACTTGAGAAAACACAGGTAACACACCTTTCATGGAGAATTTACAGTTTACCAACAAAAACCAATTAAGTCCCCGAAAGGTAGATAGGAAGGGGAGAAGGAAGCAGTAAGGTATGGGTAGGTCCCCTGGACTCAGGTGGTTACATAACTGCTGGGACCCTGGTCACAGCCTGGAAGGGAACAGCGCTAGGCAGATCAGGGAGAAACCAGAGCGTCTCCAAGTCTAGGCTGCCCCTCCCCTCCCAGGCACTGACTGGTAAGCTCTGCGTTTATTTCTATCATCCCCTGAACTCATGACCCTATTTATCATTCATCAAACCCAGAAACCCCACTCTCATCTAGAACAAAACAGCTGGAAAGATCGGAGAACCAACAAGCCTGGGGTCCTCCCCAAATCCTGAGGGAAGGACCCTGGCACCAAAAACCCACTGGGGGAAGAAAATGGGCATCTTTCCCACCAAATGCACTCCTCCAACCCAGCCCCTGAAACCTCAGCCCTATGCCTCCCCCACAGCAGCTGAGCTTCTCCCACCCTTAGCTTCCTTACTCTTCCTCACCGCCACCTCCATCCCTCCCTTCCAAACCCCAACTCCTTCTCCTCCTCTCGCTCCACCCTCTTCCTTCTCCCCTTACTTTCTACCTTAACACACAGCTGCCCCTCCTTCCCCCCACCCCTCTCCCCAGCCTCAATTCTCCATCTGAGTAGGCAACCTACCTGGCAAGGAGGGGTGTGCAGGGGGGCTAGGGCCCCCAGGTTTGCTTTGAGAACTGTTGATTCCATCCCCCAGAGTCTCTCCCACGGAAGGGCTGGGGGGGCCATTTGGGCTCTGTGGCCGCCCTTGGGGAAGCTCCTCCTCCTGCCCAGGGGAGCCCCTTCTCCCTGTAGCTATGGAGGTGGTCTCCTCTTCAATATGTGGGGACTGCAGGGTTATTGGAGAATCTGGAGCCAAAGGTTCTAGCAGCCCCTCGGGTGAAGAGGGGTTTGCCCCAGCCTCTGGGTCAGGTGGCACCACCTCAGGGGTCTGACCCCCTGGTCCAGGCTCTAGGGTCTGATCTCCTGCATCCCATGAAAGGGTCCCCTCAGGACCATGGTCCACCTCTGGGGGGGAGGGGGCTTTATAGAGCAGCCCCCCCAGCCCCAGAAGCTCAGTGGCTCCATCCAGGACTCCGGGGTCTTTTTCCAGGCCAGCAGGGGTATCAAGCAGGTCCAGGGCTCCTGAGGATGGAGAAGGGCCAGGGGGAGCCCATCCTCGAGTTGGGGCAGTCTGGGATTCCAGTAGGTCCTCTCCAAATTCCATGTCTACTGGAAGGTCTCCAGCCAGGGGCTTCTCTGGCAGGGTCAATGGGTCAAACGGACTGGGAAAATCCCTGGGGTCCATGAGGATGACTGGATATGGGCTGTAGATCAGGGGTAGAAGAGGGGGCAGAAGAGGTGGTCTTCACCACAATTCCTTCTTATATAGGCTCTGGGACACACCCCATCATCCACTTGGACTTCTCCTGGACAGCCCCCACCGCAAAGGAGAAGCATTTCCACAGGCTCTAGTCCAGTGACCACTCCCCCCACCACATACAGCGCCCCCTGTGGGGAGAGGCGTTCCCCGCCCTGGCCCTGTGCCCACACTCGCCGGGCAGTCCGTGGTTCCACCCGTCCTCCTGCCCCCTCCACCCCACTGCAATTCCCAGTTCCCCTCCCCCCTTACCTTTCGCCCCCCCCCCACTCGGGCTGAACGCCCCCTTAGAGTCTCCTAGGGCCGTTGCCACCAGGAGCCTTTCCCGCCCCCGCGATCTCAGTTTCTATACCCCCCCCTCCTAGAGCCCCCCAGCTACCCAGTCGTTACCCACCCTGTCTGGCCCCACCCCCCCGCCCCGCGCTGCACAGTCCTCCCTCAGCCCTTCCCTCGCCCCCACAAACTGCCCTTCCTAACCCCTCCCCCCCAGTTATCTTTCAGGGTCGCCCACTTCCTCGGCCCCGTCCCCCTTTCCTATTGCTCCCCCAGTCCTCCTTCTCCTGTTGCCCACCCCCCACCTCAGGCATTTACAGGAAGACATTTTGGAGCTACGATCTCTCCTTAGACCCCCCTCCCAGCTACTGCGAAATCCCGCCAGCAGGTTCGGTTCGGCTTGATCAGGCCCGACCCCTACCTGCGGCAGGGTTAGTGTAACGGCTACAAGCCTAGAACTGCAGACAGCGACGGCCCCGCGCTCCTTCTCCACCTCCCTCCCTAGCAGCCGGGACAGGGGTCGCGGCCCCTTTAAATGGCAGCGCCGCTCACGGAGCCCAGCGCTCTGCACCAGGCGGGCGGGCGGCTCCAGTAACCAACCCCATTGGCTGGCTCCGGGAGGGGGCTCGCGAGACAGCGCCGGCCCCCGGCGCGAGACTCCCAGCCCAGTGGCCACCTGGAAATTGCGGAGTGGAGCTTAGTCGGTGGAGATGGAGCTTGAGCCCCCGCCCGGGGCCCCGTTAGTTGAGGAGGAAAAGATAGGCTCTGGAGCTTTGTAGCCCGACCCCGGGAAAGGCGGCACCCCCTTTCCACCTAAGGGCCGAGTACACTAACCCACAAAAAACAGATCTACGCACCTGCTTCCCTCACCTGGCTCAAGAGTCTGCCCCCGCCCCGCCGTCACACCCGTGCCCGCCCTACCTCCTGGAGCCCACTCTACCCGTGATCCCCTCCTCTCATTCAAATGGTTCCCGGTCCCCTCCCCCTCCCCGTGTCTCTCTTCGCTTCCCACTCGTGTTTAACCACCCCCCTCAACAGTCCCTACCTACGCCATGCAGCAAGCGCCTGCCAAGATTACCCTCCCCCAACCCCACCTCTCTGGGGCCCGCCCCCTGGGTGACTGTTAGGGTAGTGAGTGACAGCGGAGGGTGGGGGGAGTCCGGGACTCAGCCCTCACGTGCCCCTCCTCCCCTTGTCTGAAGCCTCGGGCCCCTCTAACCATTCTGAGAGTCATAGTTGTAGGGTGTCTTAAGCTTGGTCTCTAACTGCCCAGGGCGGGTTAAATGGCTCTAGCTCAGTGACAACGCCTATGCAGTAACCGTTACTACCTGATGACCCCAAAACCAGGTCCTGCAAAGACACCCCCCACTCCCTCAACGGTCTTGGGGTAAGTTCTGGGATCTTCTCCCCAGGTCTTCCTGCAGGAGCTCCCTGCGTTATCTCTTTAAGTACTTTTCCTCACCAAGGCCGGTAGCTCTCCTTCTCTCTCTCCCCCCGCCTCCCCTCCCCGTCTGTCTGTCTGTCTCCCACTCCCTCCCTCCTTCTTTCTCTCCTTGCCCATCTCTTTCCTCCCCCTCCCTCTCTTTCCCTCTCCCTGGCGCGCACTCTCTCTCCCCCGGTCTCTTTTTGTCTAGGTCTCTGTCTCTACCTCTCCAATGCAAGAGCACGCACGCGCGCGCGCGCGCACACGGCCCCCCTCCTGGATGGTCCTTAGCTTGTGGGTGTGGCTGAGGTTTGGGCTAGAGAAGTAGGGTAGGGGGAAGGGGCACTAGCATTAGGCCTACTGGCTTTAAAAAATGTGTGCCAGAACCTATTCCTAGTCCCCGTTATAGTTAGAGCATTGCACAATCCCCGCTCCCCACTTTCCCCCTCCAACTCCTAAGGGCTGGAGAGCATTTAGTATGTGAGATACTAGAGGAGGCCCAGGATAGAAAGGAGTCCTGCCACTGACTTAGGAACACACAGGTTTGGTGTACAGTGCCTGCTCTAGCCTGCCTCTTTGCTCTGGGCCTTTCTTCCTTCCCAAACGAAGCCTCTCCTAGCCTTACAGTCCTCTGCAGTTTTATGCTCATTATGCTTGTCTCATTCACTTTCCCAGAAACCTTATCTTTCCTGACTCCCCACATGGCCTTGAGGTTATCTTTGCTCTCTCCTATACACAGAGATAAAACCAAGAGTTTTTCCCTTTGGGTTTCCCAGACCCAGCTTTCTCTTTATCTGAACCAGTATTTTGTGCACCCCCATCTCCCACCTTCTCCTTATTTCTATGTACCTCCCTCCCTCTGCATTTTCAGTTTGTTTCATCTCAATTGGGACACCTGGTTCTTTTGCACTGTCTCTGCTTCTCAACACATGCTTGGTTCCTTGGTCACTCTGATTGTGGAGAATGCCTTATTTCAAGTTGCGAGGAGACAATCTAATGGGGGGTTAATGGTGTATAATTAACTCAGAGGTAGTGCTGTGGCACACAGGTGGGTGGGTTCTGGAGGCAGATAAACCAGGATTGGAATCTCAACTCTGCCCACTTTTTAGCCAGTTGACTTTGGGCAAGTCACTTGTCAAGTCACTGGATCCTAGTTTTCTCATCTTTAAAACAGAGATAAGAAAACAATCTAAATGTCCAATAATAGGGAATTGGTTAAATCAATTCTGCTTATACTCACACAATGGATGTAGTCATTAACAACCACTTAAAAATACAAGCAAACGAATGATGCAGAGCACAGAAGATTTTTAGGGCGGTGAAAATATTCTGTATGCTATTATAATGGAGGCTACATTAACATTTATCAAAACTCATACAACGTACAACACCAAAGTGAACTCTTATGTAATCAATGGGCTTTGAACAATGTAGTAGTGTAGGTTCCTCAATTATAACTGTATCACTCTGTCAAGGACGTTGATAGTCAAGGATATTGATAATCAAGGCTATGCACCCAGGGGGGATGGGCAACATGTGAGAACTGTACTTTCAGCTCATTTTTGCTATAAACATAAAACTGCTTTTAATATAAAGTTTATTAAAAAAAGTTAATGACACACAAAAATGCTCCGGACATAATGTTACATTTTTAGAAAGGAGTTAAAATATATTAATTTTGTAGAGGAATCCTATATGCGTGTACACATAGAAAAAGACTGGGCAGAAATAATGGAGATAACACCTGACAGTGATGCTATTAAGATTGTGATGTACACCTGTCTGACATATAACAGATGTTTAATACCATGAGGGTGCCAAAAGAATGTAAACAAGTGGACACTGGTCAACGTTGCTCAAGCAGTAGTTTGCCATAATCAGAAGGATCTGAATGCTGATGGTAACCACGTTGAGCACCTCTTGTCATTGCAGACGTCAAACATGACTTGTATTCATCTTTTGTTATCAGTATATATTGAGTATTGTACTTTTAACAGTTTTTTCCTTTCTTAAAATGTGTATACATTTTTTGGCACCCTCTGTAGATACTGATCACTATTATTATAAGAGAAATATATATGACTTCATGCAGGGTCTGGGACTACACACCCTGGAGCCTTCATATTTTTTTTTTAAAGGGATAGCTCCACATTATTTTATTTATTTATTTATTTATTTATTTTATTTATTTATTTATTTAATTTTTAAGGAGGGCGCAGCTCACAGTGGCCCATGCAGGGATTGGACCGACAACCTTGGTGTTATTAGCACTGTGCTCTAACCAACTGAACTAACCGGCCACCCCGATATTCTTAAAATAAATAGTATTTTTGGCTTTGACTGAGCCAAGAGTGCCTACAGTTAATAGGTTCGAGTATGTATCGGCCACAGATGAAAGGCTCTAACGTAGAATGGGCTGATGGGGATGGTGGTGTGGGGTAAGAGTGTGGCCTGCGATTTAACACTGTCGTTTTCAGCCTTGATTGTTGTAAGTTACCGCACAGTACTCAGTTCTGTTGCTTGCTAGTTACCGCATAGTACCGATTCTTACTTGTTATTCACCATTTATAAAGCACTCCTTTAAGTGCTGTAAGCACTATATAACAGGTAAAAACTCAGTCCCTGTCCTCATGAGAGCCCTTTCATTTTAGTTATACATATATATTTTTTCTGATTACAAAAATGTAAATGTTCACTGTAAAAATTCTGGAAAGCACAGGAAGTCTGAAGAAGAAAGCAGTAATCACTTATATCCTACCTACTGTACTTGGAGATAACCACTGCTCTTTTTGATGTATATATTTCCAGTCCTTTTTTTCTCTTTGTTTTGCATACATACTTTTTACAAAATTGGAATCATCTTGTACAATATGTTCTACAACATAACTGTACTGGTTATATATCATTCCATCATTTGGATGTACCATGCTTTAACTAATTACTGCCGGAAGGCAAACCTTTATTTTTTCACAACAGGCAAGGCTATATATAACTTGGTCAAACAAATGGAGGTACTATTTGGCAGTTATTGATTAGATGGACGTTCACTCTTTAAAACTAACTCTGGAAACATGTGGATTCTTATTTAACATTTTATACCATTCTAAAGTACCCTGGAAGGAAGAAAAGGAACTCTGCATTTAGGGGGACACTGGGAAAATGCTAGCCTGTGAGCTCAACAGGAGGGACCAGTTCTACTCATCTCTATCTCCAGCATCTAGCACAGTCCGTGATAGATACTTGATAAATGTTTATTGCATGAAATGATGGATGAATGAATAAAGGAGAAACATGCCAAAATGTTAATTTAACAGTTATTTCTGCATAGTGGGGTTTTGTGTATTTTCAAATTTTCCCCTCAATTAGTATATATTACTTTTATAATCAGAAAAGACAACATAAGTTACCTTTGAAAAACCCTTCAGTGTCTCTCTGTCACCTACCATGTACAAACTTCTAAGCATGGCACAGGCCCTTAATTATTGGGCCTATGCCTATCTCTCTAGCCTAATTTCCTATCACTCAGCCTTCCCACTTCTCTTCAACCATGACAGATTACCTAAATAAAACACAGGTCATTCTGTCTCAGACCATTTGCACACTGGTCTCTGACTTCAACCTCTTGGTTAAGACCCAATTCAAAGGTGCTCTTTCCTGTGAAGCCATTCCTGATCCACTCAACCAGAGCCCTGCTTCCTTTGAGTTTACACTTTACCTCAAATATGCTACTGTTATTTTGTCTCCAGTACTGCAACCACTTATTTACATTAACATTTCTCTGCTTACCAAGCAGGTTATGATTGCCTTGAGGAGATACACAAATGTACACTTTCTCTTTTAATTTGCTCCTTTAGTTTTCTATGTAGACAACTGTTATGATTAACAAAGTATAAATTCATTAAAATGTTACTGAATCCATAGTAGCCTTTTTGTAATTTTTCCCCTCAACAGATACTAAGAACCATCATGTGGGAGTCTATAAAATACTTGATATTAAAAAGTCCTTATAGGTATTTATCCATTTATATAGAAAGACAGCTCAAGTATCTTTTAAGTAGAAAGGTCATGACTCAGGAAAGTGTATATAACTTAATCCTTCATGTGTCAAAAAGTATAAACATTTGTTTGACCAGGACAGTACATAGAAAATAGAAATGCAAGAAAGTGGTCACAATTGCAACCATTGGAATGAGTAGAGGGAGAGACTTTTCTCCTTATACTGTTGAGTATTGTTTGTTTTCATGAGCAGGAAAAAAAAAAACACCTTTTTTGGAATAGAGGTAAAATTTCTTTTTTTCACAATAGGGGTGTTATTTATTCTCAAAAACGCTTGGGAACCACTGGTTTAGATGTCCAACATGGTAGTCACTAGCTACATGTGGCTATTTAAATTGTTGCTAATTAAGATGAAATAGAATTAATTCAGTTCCTCAGTCACACTAGTCATACTTCAATCCCTCAATGATCACATCTGGCCAGTAGCTACTGTATTGAACATACCAGATGCAGAACATTCCTATCACCGCAGAAGGCGCTACTGGGTAGTGCAGGTCTAGTTCCCTGTGTCCCCACATAAGGTGGAGCCAGTTGGGACACCCTGAAAACCCAAATTTGAATCAATTAGTGGGAATTAACTACAAAGACCTATCAGTTGAGCCTTGTAGCCCTTGATTAACCACAGGACTAGTTAGTTAGGCACTATCGAAAAATGAAGGTGATTACCCGATTGGTGTCCTACAGAATATAGAAAATCAGTCTGATTTGGAGGCCTACAATGTACCCACAGCAATGATGACACCTGTTGAATCTCTGTAAATCATAGGAACAATAGTGGTGTTTGCACTGCTGGGTTCCCTGGTTACTATGGAAATGAGGGTGCTGGCTACAATTCTTTCTGTAATCATAACCACAGCCATAACCATAAGCACAGTGGTGATGATTTCAATTGGGCTTCATGAGCAGAGCTGGCAGCAGGAGAAGCAACTAGAAATCTGATTAAGCATGGAGTGTCAGAGTGCAAGCCCTAATGAGGAAGTGTGAAAAAAGAAACATGGCGGGGCATTTTTTCAGTAGGAAAAGGCTAGATCTACTTCACTGAATACAATGACATTGTTGCTCTTGCTTCTTGCACAGGCGCAGTGCACGAATCCTCAGAGCACGCCTACGTGCACATTCTCTCTCTCTCTCTCTCTCTCCCTCCCCGTTTCTCCCTCTCTTTTTCTCTTTTCCTCTCTTTTCCTTTTCCCTCTCCTTTCCCCCTCCCATCACTTGAGCTTTCAGTCTTCCCGTTAGTCCGTTCGCGTCTCTCCCTCTGAGCCTCCATCCCCTCTCCCCCTCCCCTATCGGTCTAGAGCCGACAGCTAGTAGCGCGTGCGCATTAGGTACAAAGCCTCGCTCTTTGTCCCCATCTGTCTTTCACACGAACTCAGGCTTTCGCACTCGGTAGCCAATAGGGTCGTACAAATGGCGGAAAACAGACTCCGCCTTTGGAGAGAACCTTGATTAGCAGGTCAGGTAACCAATCGAGAATGGCACTTTGTACCCCTGGGGAGGCACCGAGCTCCGTCGTCTCGTTTCCGGCGATCGCGCGCTCTTTTCTTGGGACGGTAGAGGCCGTGTGGCGTCGCCGTTACTCCGAGGAGAGAGAACAGTCGGTAGAGGGTGAGTTTGGGGACGACTTTGGTTGTCGTCTGAGAGGGGAGTAGGCTTTCTGGAGACCATCAGCGAGGAAGAGGCTAGAGCGAGGCTAGCTTTGGAGGGAGGCTGGTCGTTCGTCCCGAGGCCTCCCGAGGCCTTGTCCCCGCTGCCCCCGGCCTCAGCCCACCCGCGGGGGCCCAGCGCTCTCGGCTGGCCTCCCACGGGAACCGGCCTCCCGCTTCCTCTCCTGCCGTGTCTCTTTGTGCGACCTGGCCTTGCATCTTAGTCTTGTCTGGAAGCGTCCGGCCCCGGAGCCGCGCTGGGCCTGAGGGTGTGGGGTCCATCGTCCCGGAGCCCTGGAGCTGCTTTGTCGGGCCTCCTGCCCTCGGCCTGACGAGGCCGCGAATTCCGAATGAGAAACGGCGACATTTCTTTGTCAGAACTCTTAGCTGGGAAGTTCATGTGCTCCTCCAGACCCCGCCGCTTCCCTCGTCAGCTTCCTGTGTGCCCCTTTTTTAGTCTTTTTGCCTAGTTCCTCGCCCCATGTGTAGCATCACTTCTAAAAATGAAACTTCATTGGATGGATTTTCTACCAAGTGTTTTCAAACACTCGGAGAATCGATTGTCGTAAGGTGACACCTTTCTTTGTGTTCTTAACAGAAGTCAGGGTAGAGAAGGCTGGAAGGCACTTGGTATCTTCGATCAGGGTGTAGGTGTAGGGGGTAGGGTAGCCAGATCAAATCCAGGACGCCCCATGAAATTTGAATTTCACATAGCGATTTTTTAAAAAAGTATACGTTGCATGGCATTTACACTAAAAAAAGATTTTTTTTTTGGTTCGGAAACTTAATTTTACTATGTTGGGCATTTGCTAAATCTGGCAACTCCAGTGGGGGGGGGACACTGGCTAGATTTATACTTTATTTTGGTCCAATTTCCTTGTTATTAAATAAAAGGTCCTAAGAAAGTCTTAGAAAACAGAAAAGGACCTTACCGTGTCAGTGCGTTCTACAGCTTTCAGGGTTGTTCATATTCAGGCGGCCATCTCAGTCCGGGAGATTCTTACCAGATTTTCCCCACAGTTTCCACTTAAAAATTTGATCCTTATCCTGAAAAATAAAGGGACATTTGTTTATATTTCAGATATGGGTGACATACTACTCTGTCCTGTACGTAAACATTTGTGCAGGTATCTCATGCCCAATAGCCCAGTCTTTCTAAAACAGCAATACATCTTTTCTCTCGAGCAAGCCCATCATCAGAGTTAGTCTTTAGGACAGAAATTCTTCTGCTGATCTTTGTGCTTTGTTCTCAGAGGCCCCATGGTTATGGGGCAGTGAATTTATTACTCAGATTTCTGCACATATTTCCAAATTATACTGGTGGTTATCAGAAGTAGGTGATGGGGACAGGACTTGCTGAGTACATACTGAGTACTCTGTGGGCACTTTTTGTGTGGTTTATACAAGATTACTCAGTCTTCACCATTGAACACCTGCTTGGGAAAGAACAAAGTGAAGGGAAAGATGATAAAGATAAGCATTTATCTTTATCATAGAGACATTTATTTAAAAACACAAAGGTAGGGAATTCGGTTATAAAAAATGGTTTTTGCTAGAATCCAGAAGAATGGAGAAGAATGTAACTGATGACATTCGTCTAACTACAGCACCCACCACATGCAGAAACAAGGGTAGTGGCTGCCAGCAGGAACAAGTGTCTGCTATGGACATGGTCTTCTTTAGTCCTTAAAATAACCAGCCCTGTGAGGTACATATTGTTATCCCCATCTTAAGTGAGTAAACTGAGGCTCAGCAGTTAGGTGACGTAGCTAGTAAGTTTGTTGGATTCTATAAACTCTGAAACTGAGCTGAGTTTAATTACAAAGCTTGTTAGTATAGTGATAAGTATGAGAGTCTCTACTCCATGCTCCATCCCACTTGTGACCTTGGATGGGCATTGTTTTTCTATCCAGAAGAATGAGTACTAAATGAGATAGTGCAGACTGAGCACAGTGCCTGGCATATAATGGCCCATAAACCTCTTGAATTATCACCTTAACTACCAGGCTACACTTTTGTGAAATCAAAAATAACCTCCCTTGGAGTAATCTTAAATTGTTTAGAATATCCCAGGGCTTATTCTCAAGGAGGTAGGTCATTTCTGGCTTTTTTGAAATGGGATGGTGAGGTGTGGTTAAGATGTAAAATAAATACAGAGTTTTTAATATTTCAGTTTGAATGGAACTCTGTAAAGATTTCTATTAACATGTAAATATAAACTGTGGATTCCTGAATGGGAAGCAGGGTACTGAGGCTGGGGCAAAAAAGGTTCCTTGAATTCTAGCCAGAGGTAAGAAGACCTAGTTGAAGAAATGGCTGTGAAGACCATTCAAGTTTCTGGTGTAGGGCCTCTTTGGGGTCAGGGTCAGGGAGGTGTTTAATCCCTGGGACTCAAACAGGAAACGATCTGATTCTAATGCCCACCTTACCCCACCCCCAACTGTTGCTGGGGTAGACTTGAAATTTTGTATGTTTTCATTTCCTACTTTTATGTATCTTATTTTAAAATCATGATTTCCTTTTTTTAAGTATCCCATTTGCTTTGATACTGCTAGCTCTATTCATAGCATTTAAAGTTGTTACAACTTTTTGAGAAAACAATGCTGCACCATGTGGCAAGAGTCACAAAGATAGAGTCAGTCATTCTATTTTTATACTAAGGAAATAAGCAGAAAGCTATAAGCAAGAAGATATTTACTGCAGCATTGTAATAGGAAAACATTGAATGTCTCAAAGTAGGGAGTAGTTCAGTAAATTAGTATGATCCAGATGGACTTTATGTAGCTGTTAAAAATTATAATTATGTTGACACCATAGAAATGAGGAAAAGCTGAATTATACAATGGTACATTATGATTACAGTCACTGAACTGGTAATGTATCTTTTGGAAGGTAAAGCAGCAAAAATGGAAATTGTGGGAGGAATGTTTACTCAGGGCTGTGCCCCAAGATTTAGCTATGATCATTATTTATAATGGTGACAAATGAGAAACCCAGGTGTCCAATACAACAGGGGCTTGGTTGACAGCTGAATACTGTGTCCATTAACAATTAATGTAGAAGATTTAATGACATGAAAGCTGTTCGTCATGTATCATAAAGTAGAAAAGGCAGGTTACAAAACGGTTTTTATAATATTCCATTTAGAGTACCTACAAATACATGAATCAGTGATTAGAAGAGTATACGAAAATGTTAACAGTAACTAGTTTTAAGTGGTGGGTTTTTGGATGTTTATTTTTGTTTTCATTTCTAGGAATTTCATAATAAAGATGTATTTTGTAATAGGTGCCTTATTAATGAGAAACAATTGATGAAGTGACATAAATGAGAAAATTTAAGAGTGGGTTTAAATGTCACCTTTTCCTGTGAGGCTTGGCTCTGCTCTATTTAAAATTGCTATCTTCCCACCTTCCACTCCCTATCCCCTTTCCCCCCTCTTTTTTTTGTTTTCTTGTAACACTCAACCTCTTAAGTCTCTGTAACTGTTATGTATATTGTTTTATCTCACTAGGTGGTAAGTTCCCCTAAAGGCAACAATGCTGCTTTGTTCATTGATGCATCCCAAGCACCTAGAATAGCACCTAGCAAATAGGAATAGTAGGCATTCAGTGAGTATTTGTTGAATGAATCAGAAAAAAACAAAACAAAAAAATTGTCAGTAACCTACAGGCAGGACAGTCTTCATTTTTCCTACCTCTGGTTCCTTGTCTACGTTCATGCATTTAAAAACCCTTTCCCTCTTAGCACCTTTCATGTTTTTAGTCTTCATAATTTTTATTAGTTTCAGATGTACAAAGAAACATAGTAGTTAGACATTTACACCCCTCAATAACCCCCTTCCCCCAACCTAGTCTTCATAAATTCATATGAATTTATGAATATAAATTCATAAATTCATAACCCTCTAGTCTTCGTAAATTTTAACACTATATAGATGCACCATGATTTAAAAATCGTGCCCCTCGAACTGGGTGCGTAAGTCATTTTTATTGTTATCGTAAAGGCCAGTGCAGTGAATATTTCATGGATGTGATTCTTAAATGTTTCAGTTAAATTCTTAGGCTAAATTTCTAGGAATGGGATTCCTGAGTTAAAGAATATGAACATCTTGATAGCTTGTTACCTGTTGTCTTATGAAACAACGTTTGGGTATATTTCATAATTGCGTAGGCGTTTCCAGTTGTGGTGGGATATGATATAAAATATATTAGTTAAGTTTTTATACACATAAAAGTATTCTCATCTGCGCATCATCCCAAATAAGTTACACCAAGCTTTTGTCAGATCGGCTTCATCTAAGGAATGTAACTCGCTCTATCTTAAAGGATCCATAGACTGTTAAAGAATACAGTATTCATGAAAAGGTTCTTTTGACTAGAGGGGTTTGTGTTTAGGGGAATGGATTTGGAATTGACTCTGCCCTTTTATTTCATTTACTGAAGAACTGTTCTTGGATGAGGAAGGCTGTCCTCAGTTTGTTAATCTGATCAGTTAGAAAATTTGCAGGTTAAAACGATCAACTTGAGTTTAGTCTGGATTGTACCAGGAATTTTCATTTTGTTTTAATCTTATGTTGATTTTTAAATGAGAGAATTTAACATTTTAATGTTTGTATATTCATCTTTTTGTATTTGCTACTGGTGCCACTTTGGTAGTCATTTATCTTTCCATTGTGATCAGTAGCAGTATTCACTGAGTGCTTACTATATATATGCCAGTACTGAACTAGCGTTTTCACATATTTATTAATCCTCATAGCCACCTTGAGAGGTAGGTATTTTTTATTATCCCCTTTACAAAAGCTTGAGAAACTTATGCAGAAGTAATTTACTGAGTGGTACATAACTAGTAAGAATTAGGACCATGTACATACAAACCTAAGTATGAATAACTCCACAGCCCCTACTTTTTCTGTTCATCCCACTGTGTCTACTGTAGGCCGGGACTGTGCAGGCTGCCAGAGAAGAACGAGGTTTAGTAGTCCAAAATGTGCCTTCTTATGATAGGGTCAAGTTTTAGGGGGTAGCTTCTTTTGGGAAAGTAACTTCATATTAATGTTTAAAATTATTGAACTGGAGGATTCCTCAAGTCATCCGAGTGCAGGCTCTTCTCGTTTGGTACTTGTCTAGTTTCTATGTGCAACATGACCGCTAATGCCGGGTCGTTCTGAGATTTTTGAATTGTACTCCTTTGCCGTACTTGTTCAAAATAACCAATTGTTTGGATCTGGCAAAAGACAGGATACCACAGGTGATTCATGGCATAGAAGTCATCAGGAAGGTGACTGACAGCCCGCGTTTTCTTTGTAGGGTGCAGAAATGCAGAGTAACAAAACTTTTAACTTGGAGAAGCAAAACCATGCTCCAAGGAAGCACCATCCGCATCACCACCAGCAGCACCAGCAGCAGCCACCGCCGCCACCAATACCTGCAAATGGGCAGCAAGCCAGCAGCCAAAGTGAGTGTGCGCTTGGTGAAGGGGGAGAGCGAGGTTTCCCTCTTGGGAATGGTTTCCTGGTTTTCAGATTAGTCTTGTGGGACTACAAAGGAATAGGTCTTTGTTTTTCTTTTCCCTGGTACCTCTTACTACTTAGGATAGAAAAAGGCCTATTCTCTGAAACCAAGCGGACATGTTGTGGGATAGCAGTTGACTACAGACAGGTTGTTTTGCTATGTTGGCACATTCTACTGCTAAACAGATGTCTGCATGTTTTATCTCTGAGCTTGGTTTCTTGGAGGTAATCATCAGGTGACTGGTAGTCAGGAAAAATAAAGAACAAGTCTTTAAGACTTAATGGAGTAGTAGTTTGGTACTGATTATTGTCATTTTAGCCTGGGACCTGTGCCAGCCCATTTTTAAGCAGAGTGAAAAGTCTTTAAAGGCAGGTTCCCATTCATTCAACAAACTTTGAATACCTATTGTATACCTCTTAAGACTAGAACCTACCTCAACCCTCTTTATTTCCAGAGATTTCTACAAAGAATACTCTTTCCTAAGGCATTTCTTTTCATTCCATTACCCCAAGCCTGGAAGAATGGGAACTGTTAAGGTAATGAAGATTGGTGAGATTGGGAAAATGGCACAATTATGTTTCACATTTAAAAAAAAAAATCCGATCCCTTCTCACAGCGTTCCTTGACTTGCTTAATTTTTTTCTTTGGCCAATAGTTCCTGTATTGTCCTTCTGTCTCTGACTCAGTCCAGGTTGGCTTGTGGCCCATGTAGAGTCGTTGAGAAGTGCCCCCAGATCTCGGCATACTGCTTTCACATTCTAGGGTGCAATTTAACAATAAGTGGTTAGTGGATAGAGTACACCGGGATGTGCATGGTTGGTGTGTGACTTCCCTACAATTAGGCTTCCTAATCTAGCAGTGGTTGTAGCTCTTTGAGAATGACGGTGAATCTCTTTCCCCAATCTATTGAATGACTCTGTGTCTTCTCACAGATGAAGGCTTGACTATTGACCTGAAGAATTTTAGGAAACCAGGAGAGAAGACCTTCACCCAACGGAGCAGGCTTTTTGTGGGCAATCTTCCCCCTGACATCACTGAGGAGGAAATGAGGAAACTGTTTGAGAAATATGGGAAGGCAGGCGAAGTCTTCATTCATAAGGATAAGGGCTTTGGCTTTATCCGGCTGGTAAGCAGCTGTAGGCGGGGAAGCTGGGGAATGATGGGTAGGGAAAATTAGGCGGTAAATAATTCTGATGGTCCGTTTGTTAAAAGTTTGTAGTTGTAGTTGGTGGAATAGGACAAAAAAAATGCAAGTTTTATTTAGATTTCTCCTCATAGGTTTTTGTTTTGTTTCAAGGACAACAGAGTGGGTTTTTTTTTTTTTTTTGCCTAAGATATTAGGGCTAAAGTATGCCCTTTGGAACTGTGTTGTTTTAATTGGGAAATTTCAAACGTAGCAGCAGACAGAATAGTATAACGAACCTGCACATACTGCCCATCTTCAGTGATTATCAACTCATAGTTAATCCTGTTTTATCAATACTCTTCCTCTATTTACTAGCATCCATAGATATTTTAGTATGTTAGATTTTTGTCAGAAAAAAATGAAAAAGGTTTTATTTTAGTAATGGTCAAGGTTTATAATATAATTTATTTCCAGAGCCCTTCCTTCCACATGTATTGTCTCACTTAAGACTCTAACACCATGAGGGGACAGTTTTATTTGTAACTGTTTTTTAACTTAATTGTGCTAAAATGCACGTGACATAACATTTATCATCTTAACCATTTTTAAATGTAATGTTTTTTAAAAATCTGATTTGATTTAGGAAACCTATTCTAGTGTATGGAGGAAACCTTTCTAGGCATTGTCTATCTCCATAAATGAGGAACAAGATGTGGTCAGAAGTAGTTTCCATTCCAGATCTACCACTCACTCGAGACTGTATAGGCAAGTCACTTTCTCTGGGGCTCAGATTCCTGTCTAGTAATATGAATGGAGTCCCATCAAGGTCTGTGGTTCTAAAGAGACCTCTTAGACGGCATAAGTGACTGGTTAAACATGTATGTAGCTAGCCGAAATTAAAATATTCTGCCTACTGTATTGTAAGGGTAGCTTTTAGGCCGGTCATTGTTGTCCAGATGATCTGTCAACCACTTGGGATAACGATCTATGATACTGATGACCATGGGAGTCGTATTAACTTTGAGGATTTCCAGCTGGTTAATTGCAAGGTCACTAGAGCAACTGGGCTAACCAGAGAGTTATCTGAAATACATAATTCCATTCTTCCAGTTCTATCCATGTTTCTTTGTATGCTTCTTGGCAAGGTTTTGTTTCGTTTTGTTTGCTGAAACAGTTTGCATTAAGCTATGCTACTTTAGACTCGATGGCTGTGCAAGTTGGTCTGTCAAACTGAGCTAATTCTGACTTTCCTCTGCTTCTAGGAAACACGAACTCTAGCAGAGATTGCCAAAGTGGAGCTGGACAACATGCCACTCCGTGGAAAGCAGCTGCGTGTGCGCTTTGCCTGCCATAGCGCATCCCTTACGGTCCGAAACCTTCCTCAATATGTGTCCAATGAGCTGCTGGAGGAAGCCTTTTCTGTGTTCGGCCAGGTGGAGAGGGCTGTGGTCATTGTGGACGACCGAGGAAGGCCCTCAGGAAAAGGCATTGTTGAGTTCTCAGGGAAGCCAGCTGCTCGGAAAGCTCTGGACAGATGCAGTGAAGGCTCTTTCCTGCTAACCACGTGAGTGAAGGGTCGTTTTCAGAAATAGACCTTAGATTGCTCCTTCCTGTTGTGGAAGCCTTTCGGAACCACGTTCCTATGTTTATTTAAGGACTATCGCTACTAATTCAGCTTCCTAGTAGGGTTTTCTGTGTAATCTTCAATTGATGCAAATGGTATAAGGATTAAGAAATCAACCCTTTTCAGTCCTTCAGTAGGTCGTCATTTAATCAGTGTTAAATTGCCCCTTTGAAGTTTCGTAAGTCTGAAAAGATGTTTTGTACATGTAGCATCTTAGCATTTACCTCAAGTTGATGTCTGGAGTCCTGTAGATGCCAGATACTGAGGCTGCATTTAAGTACTATATCTACTAGTTTTGAACTTTTTTTAAAAAAGTATATTGGGGAACAGTGTGTTTTCTCCAGGACCCATCAGCTCCAAGTCAAGTCGTCCTTCAGTCTAGTTGTGGAGGGCGCAGCTCAGCTCCAAGTCCAGTCACCGTTTTCAATCTTAGTTGCAGGGGGCACAGCCCACATGGGAATTAGACCAGCAACCTTGTTGTTGAGAGCTCACACTCTAACCAACTGAGCCATCCGGTTGCCCCTCCTGAAGCTCAGAGGCAGCTCATTGTCTTCAGTCTAGTTCTGGAGGGCGCAGCTCACTGGCCCATGTGGGAATCGAACCGGCAACTCTGTGTTCAGAACTCGCGCCTTAACCAACTGAGCCATCCGGCTGCCCTCGTTTTGAACATTTTTGAAAGGCTGCATTCAGACATCTGAAGCCTGGGCTTGATCCCGTGAGCCCTACATAATGCCATTAAAAGCAGTTGGTTACTTGGGACTGGGCATCAAAACCCCTTCGGAAGGTTGTTTCTTTGTCCAGTCCTAACCCCTACCCAGTCCACTGTGTCGGTGGCATGTGTAGAGAGGAAGCCTGGTGTAGTGTGTAAGCAGTAACACTGAGCTTTCTTTCCCAGATTTCCTCGCCCTGTGACTGTGGAGCCCATGGACCAGTTAGATGACGAAGAGGGACTTCCAGAGAAGCTGGTTATAAAGAACCAGCAATTTCACAAGTATGTATGCGTTCCTGAAAGGCTCCCTGTTAGGGGTTTGCCTATTGTTAGGAGAGCGGTGTGGCGAAGAGGCAGGTCTGCTCTGTGCGTTCACTGGTAGCCATCGTCTTGGCCCTCGGGAGGAGTGCAGTGCTCATTTGGGGGACTCTTGGACAGGTTTAGTAAGCCAGGACCTTGTCTTTAGGGAGCGCGAGCAGCCACCTAGATTCGCACAGCCTGGCTCCTTTGAGTACGAGTATGCCATGCGCTGGAAGGCGCTCATTGAGATGGAGAAGCAGCAGCAGGACCAGGTGGACCGCAACATCAAGGAGGCCCGTGAGAAACTGGAGATGGAGATGGAGGCCGCCCGCCATGAGCACCAGGTCATGTTAATGAGGCAGGGTGAGTAGAGGCCTGTGAGCGCAAAACGACAAGGACACAGTCAGTGTTTCCAGGACAGTCTTTGTATCGATCAGTAGAGAAAGGCCTAAACCTCTCCTTTTATTCTCTGAAATATTTTGTTGATCTTGGTAGGCAAATGAGCTTGGAGATGTGGCAGAGAATACTGGATTCTGTGGAGAAGGAAATAATAGGTTTGGCTTCATTTTTGGAATCTGGATACCTCGGATGGCCACTCAGGGATTATATATCCCCTTTGTGTTCTGGATCTTTAATTACGGAAAATTATTGGGCCCGTATGAGGAGAATGAAGAGGACTCTCAATTGGTTGGTTCTTTTTCTAGATCTGATGCGGCGTCAAGAAGAACTGCGGAGAATGGAAGAGCTGCACAACCAAGAAGTGCAAAAACGAAAGCAGCTGGAGCTCAGGTACTCTTCCTCGAACCTTCTCTCTCCAACAGCTCTAAGATGTGCTCTCACTGCTGCTTCCTACCTCATGCTCCCTGGTTGCTCCTCAAGTCCCCCTTTGGATGGGAGATGTTTGAGCTGTGCGCAGTTCTACGCATCACCCAGGGCCACACTAAAGAGAAAGCCGCTGGGTGCCGGTCTTATGAGGCCCCTTTGGGGAAGGAGAACCTTTTCCCTGAAGGACACATCTAGGTTGCTTTGGAGCCCACTTCCCAGTGACTTCCGTGGAGTACTGTGAGAGATCTCTGTGGCTGAGTCCAGTATGAAGATAATTTGTTCAAGTTCTGGAATGCCTCTGCTTAAATACCTTGGTCACTCTCTGTAGGCAGGAGGAGGAGCGCCGGCGCCGTGAGGAAGAGATGCGGCGACAACAGGAAGAAATGATGCGACGACAGCAGGAAGGATTCAAGGGAGCCTTCCCCGATGCGGTATATCTCCTTTGTGCCCACGACATAGCAGGCCAGGCATGATAGGACAAACACACCACGAATTGTCCACTAGGACTGTGAAACACAGCAGGGTAGGATCAGTTTCTCCATTCTAAGAAACTCCTTTAAGAATTCATAGGAAGGAAAGGTAAGGTTTGATAGGGAGCTCTTGTTGCCCCACAGGCAGTGTAGGATGAAGAGCTGGGGCCAATATATGCTGCTTAGACTCTGACTACAGGATGACATAGACCCGGTCCTGTAGCAGCCTTGACTGGTCCTCTGCTGTCCTCCCACTTGTACAGGTTGGAGCCCTAGAAGACATCAACTACCTTCCCCCTTTCCTTTCATCTCCTGTTCCTAATAGGAGACTCTGACTTGTGTCCTAGTGGCTCCGACCTTGAACTCACTGCACAGCTAGCAAGGAGCTGCTGGTGGTCCTCAGCTGTGGCTCAGTGCACTTGGGACGTGCCATCACTCTACCTACAGCCCCTAGTGTGTAGTTCTCAGTGGATTGTAGTAGAATGCAGTGCTGTCTTGGACTGTCTTGAGTGTTTTCTGTTTTTCAGAGAGAGCAGGAGATTCGGATGGGCCAGATGGCTATGGGAGGTAAGGACTCGGGAGGTTAATGGCTCTGATTTCCCTTTTGTCTCATGTCTGGTGAACTGTGGAGCTTGTCTTACCTAGTACAGATTAAAGGACTGAGTTCTAGGAGCGTCAGGGTTTTTCAGTGTGTGTGGGGGAACATAGCTTAGCCCAGAAGTCTTGTTGAATTGTTTCCTTTGGAACAGAAAGAGACTGACAGTCTCTGTTTCCTATACTGATCACATCTGTCTGCTTTAGGTGCTATGGGCATAAACAACAGAGGCGCCATGCCCCCTGCTCCTGTGCCAACTGGTACCCCAGCTCCTCCAGGACCTGCCACTATGATGCCAGATGGAACCTTGGGACTGGTAATACAGTGCAGGGCCTTACCGTAGCTCTAAATGCTGACAGGAGGAGAAAGGACTCTGCCTTCACAGTCTCCTGGGCCAGCCACAATTTTGCTACAGACACCAGTCTTTAGGACCACTGTTACCCATGAAATGTAACCTCACAATCTTTAGTTTTGAATCTTGAGCAAACACATTCTCAAAGTATATGGGGAGTTAAGCAGATGCCTCTGATGGGCCAGTCTGATTGATTGTTTAGTTGCTACCCTTGGTGAACAGGCTCTTTTTTGGAGGGAAGGCAATGAAGGCTGGACATTATCACATAAAATAGGTATGAATCCAAAAGGCTATAAGGGCTCATACAGTACTGGGGGGGGGGGTTCTGGTGTCACAATGTTCCAACTGGATCGGCTTCAGGTTGTTTGAAGAGTGATGGTCTGCCCTTGTCCATTCCATGTACCTAGTTCAGGAAGGACGACGTGGCTAGAGAGCTTAGCCATCCTAGGAATTGAGTATGTACTATTGCTTAGCTAGTAAGAGGAAGGATGAAGAGTTAAGGGTAGGATGAGTGGGTGGGATATCTGCTCGAGTTCTCAAGAGGCTTAGACCCCCTAACATCAGGAGTCTTGACTAACTGGGTGGGAATGGCCTCTGAGGGAGGCCATGGGTGGGCAGCTTAGGACTTAGTTTCTACTGTAATGTTGCTCTCTTTCTCTTTAAGACCCCACCAACAACTGAACGCTTTGGCCAAGCTGCTGCAATGGAAGGAATTGGAGCAATTGGTGGAACCCCTCCTGCATTCAACCGTGCAGCTCCTGGAGCTGAATTCGCTCCAAACAAACGTCGCCGATACTAATAAAGTTGCAGTGTCTAGTTTCCCAACACCTTTAAAAGAAGGACCCTTTTTGGACTAGCCAGAATTCTACCTTGGAAAAGTGTTAGGGATTCCTCCAATAGTTAGGTCTTCCCTGCCTGTACTACTCTAGGGAGTATGCTGAAGGCAGGGGGCAAGGGAGGGGCCGTATTTAACAAGTCAATTATGTGGTATGTCGATTAACTAATCTAAACTGTGGTGCATTCCTGAAGTCTCGTGATTATTGGGGGGTGGGGGGACCGTGGCAAAATGGATCCAGTTACAGCCCCCATTAATCTTGATCATTCCATTCTTCGTCCATCCTGTTTCTCCATGGGTTCTCATTCTTTATAATCCCCCAACCTCAGAGACACTGCCACATATACCACAAAAATGCAACATCCCCCAATGACCTTAGTCTCATTCTCCATTCACTCCCAGGGGGGAATTCAGGCAAATGTCCGCAGAGGTCGCAGATAACACATGTACGGTTCTGTTATACCCCATATATTACCCCTCCATGTCCTAAGGAAGACATTTTCTCTTAGAGATTTTCATTTTAGTATATCTTTAAAAAATCTTGTGTTAACTTGCCTCCATCTTTTTCTTGGGTGAGGACAACCCAGGAGTGGCCCTTTTGTGTCTGCTGTTGCTGTTCATAGCTTTTCTTGATAGGCCTAGTACAATCTTGGAACAGGGTTGCTGTATGCAGAAGGTCTGACAGTAGCTCTTAGCCTTGCCTATCTTAGTAGTTATGCTGTGCATTTTTTATCGGTGTACCATGTTTGATTTGTCCCTGATGCCGTTTGGAATTTTTCTGAGAAATGAAGCGGTCATGCAGCATCAACTTATTAAAATACATTTTAAGCCTTTTAATTTTCTGTGCTATTTTTGAAGGGGAAGGGGGAGGGGAGTTCTAGTTCTCTAAGGACAACCTTTATAGCCTTTTGTTTAAAGAATCACCAGGAGGCTGAATGCTTACTGTGGCTGAAGTGGTTGACAATGGGTGCTATTGGCCTTGCACAGGAGGAAAGCTGCTGCTTTGAAAGAAAAGGGCTGGAGGGATTGGCGTACCCTCATTAAGCTGGGAGGGGTCTCAAAACTGGTATTTGTGAGCAGCTGCTGGTCTGTCAGGCTTGGAAAGGACACCGTAAACCTAAAACTGTCTCAGCAGTGCTTCGCTGACCTCACCCAAGTTCCAAGCCCTACTCTGCCTCACGCTTTTTTCTTGAGCCTCAGAGCTAAAGAACTCCTGAGTTCTTTCCTATTGGCTGGGAAGGCCAACTGAAGTTCCCTTGCCCATGTTAGGAGGTGTACGCCTCCTGAACTAAAGATAGACACAGCTGGCCCTTCCAGGCAGCTAAAAGCCTTCAGACAGAGGTGTTCCACCACTCGGCAGCCAGACTCCTTGAAATACCCTTTCAGTAATTCTACTAACACCTCCATGTCTCTCCTCTGCCGTAACAAAGGCTGTGGGCAGCACTTTGACCCTAACACCAACCTTCCTGGTGAGTAATCCTGACCTTGCCAGGGGGCTCTGTGGGTGCTAGGGAGGGCTCAGTTGTGGGCAGTCTTACAGGAGGAGAGAATGAAATTTAGTCTGCTTGCCCTCATTTAACTCGTCTGGGTGATCTACTGATTTTTGTTTGCATTACATGGAAAAACCGTAAGCATCTAAACGTGGGGAAGAGGTAAGAAGTGATACTTGGTATAGTTACTTTTCCTTCCTTGATCCTTCTACCGGTATCCACAGATTCCTGTTGCTACCACCCTGGGGTCCCAATCTTCCATGATGCACTTAAGGTGAGGTATAGGTGAGGGGGGACAGCAAGAGCATTTTCCAAGGAAATAACACCCAGGACTCTAAGCTGGGCTGGGTCTCTTGTTACCAGGGTTGGTCCTGCTGCCGGAAGCGAACTGTAGATTTCTCTGAGTTCTTAAACATCAAGGTAAATTCTTGACTTCCTTAGATTCTGCGCCTAAAGGGATTCTATGTCTAATGCTTCTCTCCTTATCTGTACCAGGGCTGTTCCTTGGGACCACACTGTGCTGAGAAGCTCCCTGAGGTCCCTCAACCTGAGGGCCCCGCCACAAGCACGTCGCTGCAGGAGCAGAAAGCTCTGACAACCATTCCGAAGTCAGCAGAGACTTTGCATCGGGAGAGGCCCAAGTAAAGAGCAGGAGGTCCCTGGGTTTTCCTACATTCATGGAGCTTCGTAGGGGCGACGCAAGGGTCACAGGGGCGGGAGCTAGGGAGTAGAGATGTGAGGAGGGCCAGGTGTCAGGGCCTGGCGTAGTTTGTGCCATAGGAGAGTGGTGTCCGGAGAGAATGTTCCTCGCTATACGGTGCTAGGGGGTGATGGCATCGCCATTTTGAGGTAACAGAGCAGATGGCCCCTCATGAGGGGGATTGTTGGGAATGATTTATATATATATATATATATATATTTTTTTTTTTTTTTTGGAAAAGAGCTTTAAAATAAGTATGACATCAAGAGAACGATGTACATAGTCTTGACAGCCAGGAGGATGCAGAGGGGAGAAATTTTGTGGAAATAGTGGGAGCAACAGAAGAAAGTCCTATTAGGTTCACAATTAGAGGAAGAGGTCGCGATGCAGTTCTGCAGAAAAATACAGTTAGGTTTAGAGCGGCTGAGTAGATGGGCAAGAGAAGCCCTGGGGATTTACCCAGGCCCAGGGACTTGGATGTCCACAGAGAAGAAAACTGGCAATGGGGTTGCTACCCAACCTCTGCAATCCCGCCCGACCTTCATCAGACTTCTTCGACTCCATTTAGAACTGGTAGGACTACTGGTTAAGGAGTCAGAACTAAATCACCCCACCCACACCCCAGGTCAGAGCTGCCTCCAAAGCTGCTTCCGCTAAATATATCCCAAGCCCTGGAAATGGCACTGGAACAGAAGGAATTACACCAGGAACCGGGCGCAGGTAAGTACGTCCCTAGTAGGAGAAGCTTCGCAGACTGGAATTCAGTCCAAGTGGCAATCGGGTGGAAGCAATAAATCGGTTCCTGACTCTGTTTCCTTCGCCCAGGACTTGACAGTAGTCTGATCCGGACTGGTTCCAGCTGCCAGAACCCCGGATGTGACGCTGTGAGTTTGTGGCGGCTCAAGCCTGTGGCTGAGGCATGACTGAGTAGACATGAGGCTGCATGGGGGACACTTGAGAATGACCTGACTCTCCCTATCTCCTTGATCTGTTTTAGGTTTACCAAGGCCCCGAGAGCGATGCTACTCCCTGTACTTATCACCCAGGAGCACCTCGATTCCATGAGGGGTGAGGGAGGGGCCTGGGTGGGCTGTGCAACAGTGCTGATCGCAAGATGGGAAGGGAAAGGCGTTCCCTGAATTACTCTCCTACTACAGGATGAAGTCTTGGAGCTGTTGCGGCATCCAGACCCTGGATTTTGGGGCATTCCTGGCACAGCCAGGATGCAGAGTTGGAAGACATGACTGGGGGAAGCAGGTAAGCCCCAACTTCCCTGAACTCGTGATTAGAACCCCATTCCAGAAGTCATTTCTCCTCCCTGCACCTCATGGCCAGGCTCTCTATTGGGTCCCTTTCGTGCTCCTTATCCCTCAACAGCCCAGAAGCTTTGCAATATGAGGTAGTGTTCATCTTTTTGAGCCTGTCTGTCTGTCTGTTCTCCACACACTGTGAGGCCTCATCCTGTGTTATGAGTTCCTTTTTACCACCCACATTTCACATCTTCTCTAGCTAACAGCGCCCTGCCGTCACGACTGGCACCAGACTGATTCCTTAGTAGTGGTGACTGTGTATGGCCAGATTCCACTTCCTGCGTTCAACTGGGTGAAGGCCAGCCAGACTGAGGTGAGGGGTGTCTGATGCGGGACGGGAGGCTAGCGAATTGGGTGACGTTACAATGTCACATCTAACAGGCGGAGCTGCTGTATGCACCTAACATGTAGGCCCCGTAGTCCCGAGGAAGGCAGGCAGAGCTTTCAGGTCACGGTTCTGTGTCGGGCTGACCTGCGGATGCAGGGGCACACCTGTGGCCCAGTTCTGGGCCATGACTCGTCCTTACTGCTGGGACTCTTACTACCCCTGCAATTCTTTTCTCTCAGCTTCATGTCCACCTTGTCTTTGACGGTAACCGTGTGTTCCAAGCACAGATGAAGCTCTGGGGGGTAAGTGAAGACAAGGGGGCATGGGAGGGGGAGGTAGGTGAGGTGAAAAGGGCCCGATTGGAATGAGGAGAGGGTGTCAAGGGAAGGAGTTGTAGTGGGAAGACGTGGAGATTTTCTCTTCATTTGCTTTGATAGTCTCTCTCTCTTCCTCTCCCTCCCTCTTTTCTTCCCTCTCTCCTTACTGTACTGTCTTTTCCTCCATCTTTTCCCCCACATTGCATTTTTATTTTCCTCCATCATTCATTGCCTCCCCACGCTGACCCCAATCCCTTCGACTTCCTCATTTTCTCTTTCTTCTGTGTTCCTCTGTCTTTCCCCCTTCCTCAGGTCATAAACGTGGAGCAGAGCTCTGTCTCCCTGATGCCATGTCGGGTTGAAATCTCCCTGGTGAAGGCTGACCCAGGATCCTGGGCCCAGCTGGAGCACCCCAGTGCGCTAGCTGAGAAGGCTAAGGCAGGGGCTGGGTTAGAGATGGATGAGGAAGAGTCTGATGATTCAGATGATGATCTGAGCTGGACAGAAGAGGAGGAAGAGGAGGAGGAAACTATGGGGGAATAGTGACGCCAGACAGGCGTGTCTAGACAGGACCCCACTGACTCTTAGGACCTCAGAGCCCAGGATACGGTTGAGCAGCAGGAAGCTGAAGGAGGGGAGAACAAGTGTCCAAACCCTGCTGTTTTTCCCCTAATAAATCTTATATTATGCAGTTTCACATAGTGTCGTTCTCTCACCTCATGAAGACTGTATTCACTCCCCCATCTTGTGTGTGTGTGTGTGTGTGTGTGTGAGTGTGTGTGAGAGCGAGAGCGAGAGCGAGAGCGAGAGCGAGAGAGAGAGAGAGAGAGAGAGAGAGAGAGAGAGAGAGAGAGAGAGACATGGTGTGAAAACAAGCATAGTTAATCTATCCTTCATAACCAGCAGGTACTTACTGAGGCCTCACTGTATGCCCAGTTATGTGTTAGGCGCTTTAGAGAACCCTTCCAGTCTGCTGACAAGTCAAGGTTAATCCACAGGAAATAATCATAAACATTATCATGTAGTTTAACTGAGGACTACATTGAGAAGTCCAGTTTTTAAGGGCTGCAGGAGTTGAATGGAGAAATCAGTGTGGACTAAAGTAGAAAGGGAAGCTCCAGAGGAAGTACATTTTTGTACAGCTTTATTGAGATGCAATTTAGCCATTTAAAGTGTAAAATTCTGTTTTTTTTTTTTTTTTTTTTTTTTTTTTTTTTTTTTTTTTTTTTTTTTTTTTAGTATACTCAGGGTTGGGAAACCACAATCCATTTTAGAACATTTTCATCTCTCCAGAAAGAAAGCTTGGACCCATTAGCAGGCACCCCCCATTTCCCTCCAAACTCATAGCCCTTGGCAACCACTAATCTACTTTCTACCTCTGCATTTACCTACTCTGCACATATCCTGTGTGGTCTTTCGTGACAGGCTTCTTTCACTTAGCACGATGCTCTCAAAGTTCACGCATGTTCTAACATGTATCAGTACTTCACTCCACTTTGTGAGGGGGTGCATTGTGTTGTTCCATTCATCAGCTGAGGGACATTTGGTTTGTTTCTACTTTTTGGCTATTATGAATGAACATTCATTTACAAGTTTTTATGTGAACATATGTTTTCATTTATCTTGGATATATACGTACCGTGTTTCCCCAGAAAATAAGACCTAGCCAGACAGTCAGCTCTAATGGCGTCTTTTGGAGCAAAAATTAACATAAGACCTAGTCTTATTTTTCTGTAAGACCCGGTCTTATATAATGTAATGTAAGACCGGGTCTTCTAGTAATTTTTGCTCCAAAAGACACATTAGAGCTGATTGTCCGGCTAGGTCTTATTGTCGGGGAAACCAGGTAGGAGTGGAATGGCTGGTTCAGGTACTAACTTTAACCTTCTGAGGAACTGCCAGACTGTTTCCCAAAGAGGCCGCACCAAGTTCCATACCCACGAGCTGTTCCAGTGTCTCTACAGCCACAGTAATGTGTGTCCTTTTCGCTGTACCCTCCTAGGGTGTAAAGTGGAATCTCGCTAGGCTTTGATCTGTGTTTCCCTCAGGGCTAAGGACACTGGGCATATCTGCATGTGCTTATTGGCCATTTGTGTCTATTATTTGGAAAAATGTCTATTCATCGCCTTTGCCCATTTGTTCATTAGGTTATTTGTCTTTTTATTGAGTTGTGACTTTTTAAAACATTTTGGAGACAAGTCTCTTGTCGGATACGTGATTTGCAAATATTTCTTCCCATTGTGTGTGTTGTCGATCCATTTCCTTGATGGTGTCTTTTGGTACACAAAAGTTTTTCATTTTTATACAGTTCAGTTTGTCTATTTTTCCTTCAGTTTCTGGTGCTTTTGAGGTTGTATCCAAGAAACCATTGCCTCGTGCAAGGTTATGAAGATTTGCTCCTATGTATTCTTCCAAGAGTTTTATTTAGGTTGGTGCAAAAGTAATTGCAGTTTTTGCAATTATTTTTAACCTTGTAAGCCGCAATTTCTTTTGCACCAACCTAATAGTTTTAGCTCTTACATTTAGGACTTTGATCCATCTTGAATTAATTTTTGTATGTGACATGAGGTGGCTGGGGGTGTGTGTCCAACTTTACGTTTATGTATATGAATATCCAGTTTTCTCAGCACCGTTTTTTGAAAAGACTCTTCTGTCCCCATTGAATGGTCTTGGCACCCTGGTTGAAAATCAATTGATCATAAATGTGAAGGGTAAGAAATACATTTTGAATGGAAATTTGAAGAATGAGAAATTTGGATGGGTATGGAAGACAGGGAGAACCATGGGTTGTTTCACTTTACTTTTTGTGTTTGAATTCTAAAAATAATACATTGTCACTGTAGAAGACTCAGTGCAGAAGTATTGAGAGTGAAAATTAAGTGTTCCTCTTTAGATGCTCTCCAAGTTTAGTTTAGTCCCTCTGCTGTTTGTGACCACTACTAATATATAGGAGGGTATGTTCAAGGGAGGCGACAAAAAAAGCGCAGTGCAGATAGATTGGAAGTAGCCCGAAATTCTAGATCAAGGATTTTGAACATGATTTAAAAGAGAGTTAAAAGGGCACTATAGGTCTTTTTCTTTTTTAAATGTAGATTCTTAATCAGAGGAGTCTGTTTTTTGAGTTTCCCTAGAGTCAAATACTCAACAGCATGGCCCAGAATCTGGGAAATTCAAACTCCAAGAAACATGGAACCAGGAAGTTCACCAAACGTCAGATGATCTCAAGTTATTTTCTAGCACCTGTTCCTCTTAGTTCAGACTCAAGGAACACAAAGTTGCATTGGGAGGTAGGGGAAGATGGGGGTGGGAGAAGGGGCAGCGAAGGTGAGGATCACAGCATAGTGTGGCTGAGAATCTGGAGGCAGAGGTAAGATTAGGGGGTCCTAGGGGATGAGTCCAGGGATCCTTCCCAGATCAGAGGTAAAGGGACCTCCTGGACCTCCAACAGAGTGAACAATTCTCACTCAGATCTCTGCTCTCATTCTATGGATTTGAAGTACAAACAAACTTTCACCCCTGAATGGAACCCTTCAGATGCTTTTGAACTCTGGCAGCAGTTCACTTTCAATGTCATTTTTCTGTGGGTGAGTTGACATCCGTAGGGGCTCTGGTGGACATTGAAAGTTATGGGGACGCATAAAATGCATATAGATAAGTGCATCTAGTGCACTAATCTTAAATGTACAACTTTTTTTGTCTTCTTATCAAAATTGGCGGACCAGCAACTACCCAGAAATCCTGGAGAGGATGGAGGTGAGGAATTAAAAAGTTCAAGTAACCCTTGTTGTATATGAACTTGATCTATACAATTTCAAATGTACAGCATTAATAGTAGTATACCAGCTCATTTTACATAGCCCAAAGCCTAAAATGTAAGAAAGTTTCAAGCAGGGGTATAACAATAACAATAACCATAGCTACCATTTCTGATCAAACTAACCTGCCAGGCACTATGCTAAATGATTTGCGCAAATTATATAATTTATCCCAATTTCCCACCATGAAATCTACGTATCTGTTCACATGAGCACAAATCCTCTCCCTTTCCACTTCTCATTTCTTCCCACCGGGCTTTGTATCCTATCCCCTCACACCTTCCCAGAAACCTTACACTATTAATTATCCTTCCTCTTTCCTATTTATTCAATCTTTCCCTCTCGGATTTTTTTCATTGGCATTTAAATATACTCAAGTCTCTTTTTCCAAAAACAATTTCCCTTGAGTTCACATCCCTCTCTAGCTACCACTTAATTTAACTCCCTTCTCTCCTTTATAACTAAACTTCTTGAAATAACTACTCCTTTCCATTTCCTTCTTCCTCATCCCTTGACAACACACTTCAATCTGACTTCCAACCCCTCACTCTGTGGTGATAAGGTCATCACTGGCCACCGAGTCACTGGATACTTTTAGTCCTCATCTTGCTTGATCTCTTAAGCCACAGTGGACACCCACGATGCTTTCTTCCTTGAACTACATTTCATACTTTGGCTTCTATGATCCATCACTCCTCTTGGTTGTCCTCTGACATCTCTGGTCATTCCTTTCAGTCTCCTTTCCAGGCTCCTCCTTTTCTCCCCAGCCATTCAATGATGAAATTCCTCAGGACTCAGTCCTAGGCTTGCTCTCTTTGGACATGTGACTCTCTTCTAGACACTGTCATTTATGCCCATGAATTCCAATACCACCCACATGCAGATGAAACTTAAAAACAATCTCAGAAATTTTACCACTCACACAATTTTGTCTCTAGGCCCTCTCTTTCCTTTGAGGTCCTGATCTGTGCACTAGAGTAGTGACAGGTAACGTGTATTTGGAACAGTGTCTGGCATATAGTAAGTGCTGCATAAGTGTTTGCTGTTGGCAGTACTCCTATACCTCTTCACCAAAAGCTTTCACCTCAGCCTATTAGGAAAGTTTTGTTTTTCTTTCTTAGGAGGGACACATCTCCAATATCCAATTCTATAATGTTTGAGTAAGAAATGAGGATTTTTCTTGACAGTCAGGTTGTGCTCGTCTATAAAGTGAGCACATATTTACCCTAACGTTGCATCAGCTTCAGGGATATTCACCTGCTGAGGGCAAACAGTACCATGTACCACTGGGCTAGGTGCTTTCACCCACATTATGTCACTTCATCTGCACACCTGCTCTGTGAAGTTGGTAGTTCTCCATTTTTATAGATGAGGAAACCAAGGTTCAAAGGAGGAAATAGCTTGCTCAAGGTCACATGGTTGATTAAAACCTCGGTCACTGCCAAGAGCCGTCCTAGAGCCATTTGAGAACTTCCCAAACCTAAGGACCCCACTGGGATCTGAGAAGAGGAACTTGACACCACACCCCTCTAGCTTCCCCGAGTCCCGGTGACAAGCCTGTCTGGAAACCAGCGAGGCCCTTGGCTGACCAATAATACCTCGCAGTGACAGAACGCTTTGCAAACAACGTGTGTCTGATCACGTCCTCTCTAACCTCAGTGAGCCTCCTGGTTACTGTACCTTTCTCTTCATCCGGATCAGTAGTTCTCCCAGACACCAGATTCAGTGTTCCTGTCTCTGGGACCCCTGCCTCCACATGCTCTTTCTTCCTGTCTGCTCCCAGAGTCCCAGAACACTGCCAGAAGGAGAACCCAGCAGACCAGTATGAATTCATGCTGTCCAATTTCAACTTGGCCCTCGCAGCTGCTCAGCAACCCTTCCACTTGTCTCGTGCATTCCCTGGCACTGGCCCCACAGAGGCTGTTCCACACCTTCCTTTTTCTCCTCCAACTACAAATTCCAATCTCCCTGCTTCTATTTCCACAGACATCGGATTAGGTACTTTCATCAGATTAACTGTCCCTCCTGCAACAAATCAATACTATCTTTCTCCCTTCCAGCTCTGTCCTCTGGCCGTCCAGTTCCGTTCCCTTCCTGGGAAAGCAATCAATGATCTCTTATTTATCCTTTCAGAAAAATTTGATGACTCTACAAGCAAAAATGTGGAACAGAAAGAACTTGCACTGGTTGTGAACGATAAGTAGGACTTGGATAGGGGGAGCGAAAGGAGATGACATTCCAAGAGGAGGAAATACCCTGGGCCAAAGCACAGAGGTGGGAATGAACGAGATATATTTAGAAAAGAGGGTACAGCAAGTAGAGTAATCCCCTGGGAAATAATCCCAGATGCTGCTCAAGTGCCACCTCTCCTTGTCTAGTTCTGACTTCGGCCCGACCGCTCCTCCCCCGCCCATCCCGCTCCACACCAGCACAGGGGAAATCTGACACTGCGTGGCCCCTCACCCGTCCTATCTCTCCTGGCCTTCTGTTACTATTTATTGAGCTTTGACCCCAACCATCTGTTTCAGTCCTGATAAAGAGGTCCTAGTTCCCTCCTGACTCACTCTCCAAGCCAGAATCCTTCCACTTCTTTGGTCCCATGGACAATTTCCTCACACCACTGAAAACAGGACAATGAAATCAAAGATGCATTGTACAGATATTATTGATTTTACCAATATATACAACAAACAGAGGTCAAGGAGACATGTAAACTATACAACGGAGATGTAATCAGCAAAACCCAGACTCTGTGAAACTCTACTGAAAAACAATCCAATTTCCTCAACAAAAAATTGTAAGGAAAGGAAGAGATGAAGGGGAACCTTTAGTTTTAAAGTGACATATAATACATATCCACCAATCACAATGTGTGGACTTTGGAGGCTGATGCAAACCAAAAAGCTATAAAAAAATTTGGACATTTATGAAACTATGGGAAATTTAAACACTCAGACTTGGTATTTGATGATATTAAGGGATTATTGCTTGTTTATTTTATATGTGCTAATGGTATTACAACGGGCATTTTTAAAATAAAAAGATCCTTTTAAAGATACATACTGAAATATTAGTATGTATATTAAACCACAATACGGATGTATATTAAAGCAATATATTAAACCACAATTACTTTTGCACCAACCTAATATTTAGATATGGAATGATATCACATCTGGGATTTGCTCCAAAACAATATGGAAGGGAGGAAACAGAGGAGACAAGAGTATCCAAGAGTTGATGCCAGTTGAAGCTGAGTGGTAAATGGGGATCCATTATACTATCCTGTTTACTTTTGTACATTTTAGTTCCTCATAAAACAGTTTTAAAACAGTGTTACTCAGTTGCCACGCATCTGATGAAAGTATGTGTATTGGTCTGAAGGAGTGGAACAGGAGCTGGAATCTGAGAAGAGGAAGGTGTGGAACAGCCTCTGTGGGGCCAGTGCCAGGGAATGCACGAGACAAGTGGAAGGGTTGCTGAGCAGCTGCGAGGGCCAAGTTGAAATTGGACAGCATGAATTCATACTGGTCTGCTGGGTTCTCCTTCTGGCAGTGTTCTGGGACTCTGGGAGCAGACAGGAAGAAAGAGCATGTGGAGGCAGGGGTCCCAGAGACAGGAACACTGAATCTGGTGTCTGGGAGAACTACTGATCCGGATGAAGAGAAAGGTACAGTAACCAGGAGGCTCACTGAGGTTAGAGAGGACGTGATCAGACACACGTTGTTTGCAAAGCGTTCTGTCACTGCGAGGTATTATTGGTCAGCCAAGGGCCTCGCTGGTTTCCAGACAGGCTTGTCACCGGGACTCGGGGAGGCTAGAGGGGTGTGGTGTCAAGTTCCTCTTCTCAGATCCCAGTGGGGTCCTTAGGTTTGGGAAGTTCTCAAATGGCTCTAGGACGGCTCTTGGCAGTGACCGAGGTTTTAGGCAGGTGGAATTCACCACTGAACCTGGGGCTTCTGCAAGAGGCACGGTGTAAGGAGTCAACATAACTACTCTTTATTGAGCCTTTACTATCATCCAAGCACTGTTATACATATATATATATATATATATATATATATATATTTTTTTTTTTTTTTTCTCTCTGTTCTTTCAGTCTCTATTATATATATATACTGGGGGTGCCAAAAAATGTATACAAGTGGACACTTTGGTCAGCGTTGCTCAAGCTGTAGTTTGCTATAATCAGAAGTGTCTGGACACTGATGGGAACCACTTTGAGCACCTCTTGTCATTGCAGAAGTCACATGTGACTTGTATTCATCTTTTGTTACTGGTATATATTATTACAATCTTAATACAGTTTTCCTTTCTTAAAATGTGTATACATTTTTTGGCGCTCTACACACACACACACACACACACACACAGACACACACACACACACGATGCCAAAAAAAGTATACACATTTTAAAAAAGAAAAAAACTATTAATTATAATAATATATACTGATAAGAAAAGATGAATACAAGTTATGTTTGACTTCTGCAATTACAAGAGGTGCTCAAAGTGGTTCCTATCAGCATAATTTTAATACAGTTTTTTCCTTTCTTAAAATGTTTTTAGATTGTTTTTTGGCACCTTCTATATATCTCAAATGAGAATACATATCCTCATTTAATTTTCACAACAGTGTATTAAAAGCATTATCATTTTTTTTAATAGATGAGGAAACTGAAGTTCAGGGAGGTTACGTAATTTTCTGTAGGTCACATAGCTATCAAGTGGCAGAGCTGGGACTCAAAATCAGGGTTGACTACAAAGCTTGTGCTCTTTGATGTTCAGCAAACACTCCCTTCCATTAAATAAATCTTATTTTGCCAATGACATCTGTTATAAAATTATAGATGCATTTCCACCAGAAAGAATTATCCACTGAATTGTAAGCTTTTGGTGAGTAAGGAGTTCACTGACCCGGGTAGAAGTGCTGTTTGGAGGCAGTGAGAGCAGCTGGACAACTGCAGTGGTTCAGGGGAGAAGATGAGACCCCAGACTAATTTGGGGTGGTAGTAAGAATGGAGGAGACAGTAATAGGCTTCAGAGATATGTCTTAGTTCAGTCTGCTAGAACAAAGTACCATGGACTGGGTGGTTTATACACAACAGAAATTGACTTCTTACAGTTTTTGGAAGTTAAAACTCCAAGAGCAAGGCACCAGCATGGTTGAGATCTGGCGCGGGCCCTCTGCCAGGTGGAGAGCAGAAGCAGCACACTGTCATGACTTATAAGGGCACTAATCCCCTTCGTGACCTCATCTAGTCTTAATGGCCCCCCAAAGGCTACACCTCCTAATACCATCATGTTGGGGGATAGGGTTTCAACATATGCATTTTATGGGGCTACATTCAGTCTCTAACAAGACAGTTCCACAGGCAGGAGTGAAAGTAACATGGCTGTGCTGGTCTTCCGTGTTCCCTGAACTAAATGCAGCTTGCTCCTTCCTCAGTGACTCTCTATTTGTTGTTTTTATTTATTTATTTTTAAGAAGGGCACAGCTCATAGTGGCCCATGCGAGGATCGAACCGGCAACCTTGATGTTATTAGCACCACACTCTAACCAACTGAGCTAAGTGGCCGCCTCTAGTGCCTCTGTATCGATCCCCGCCTGAAATAGTCTTCCTGCAGGTCTCTGAATACCTGGCTCCTTCTTGTCATTCATGTCTCAGCTTAAATATCACCTCTCATGATAGGGAACCAAATTATTACCTTGAAAATTCAGCAAAAAGGGGAGAGAACCAAGCAAATTCCTGCCTTTCCTAGATGAATGGGGAAATAGAAGAGTAGCATGAGGGGACATGACTTTTTACAAAACTATTCCAATGAATAAAAAGAAATAATAAAGTTAGAACATCACCACTTTGCAACCCTTGGTAAATAGATACAGACTAAAGCATCAATAGCTTCTAAGATTATATATAGAGAGAGACATGAAACGTTTTGTCCATCCTATGGTCATACCAAAGGGATGGAGCGTGAGTTTGATTTAGTCTTTGGATCCAGCTGCCAGTTTGCAGGAAATAATGGAGAAACCAACTGCATGATGTCTGTGCAATTAGCAAAACCCAGGGTGAGAAAATGCTTGAGTTCTTCCGCAAAAAAAAAAAAAAAAAAAAAAAAAAAATCACCTCTCAGAGAGGCTTTTCTTGAGCATCCTCTAAATTAGTGCCTACTGCCCACGTTACTATCACAGCACCCTGTTTGGTTCTCCCAGAGCCCTTACCCTTATGTGAGGCTCTTACAGAAGAAGCAACGTAGCGTGACAGTTAAGAGGACAAACTATAACATCGGCTGCCCAGGTTCAAATCTGGACTCCTCCACTTACTAGCTGTATATATGACCTTACACCACTCAAGGGCTATGAGCCTCAGTTTCCCCAACTATAAAATGGGATTAAAGACAGTGCCTATATCCTAGGGTCATTAGTGTTAAGTGAGTTCACGTATCTGAAGGGCTTAGTACGCACCTGGTACAGGATAAGCATTATGAAAGTGTTACCAATATTACTGCATAATGATTTTGACCTGTACATTATTTTTCCCTTTCACTACAACGTAAGTCTGTCTTTCTGCCCTGTTCCCAGCACCTAACACTGCCCACCCAGCACATTCATAATATGTGCTCAAAAAATACTTCTTGAGTGAAGGGTCTGAATTAGGGTGGCAAAGAATAGACAGGAAACAGCCGTGTATGATATTACCTAACAAGAAGGGAAAAACCCTTGGGCTTGCTGATTTTTCCCCCTGATAGGGGAGGGAAGGGTGTAAGACGACTACTCCAAGGCTTCAAGCTTAAGGGACTACCTGAATATTCTGATAATGACTTTTATTTTAGATATAAGCTTAAAATGATGGCAAAACATATGGAAATGCTAGCGGGGAGTTAACTGTAAATGCAGAATCGAAGTTCAGGAGAAAAGTGAGCACTGAAGATAGATTTGAGTATCATCTGCATCAACGTGACACTTAGATATTCAACTCTGATTGAGCATCCGTCCTCTTTAAAAACCAGATACTTGCAGAAGTGAATACAACGGAAAACAAAATATTTGAACCCTTACATTTATTCTTCAGAGGAAGTCACTGTTAGCAGTTTGGTGTGTATCCTACACATTTTCTATGCATTTGCCAACATATTGGCATATGACATGTAGAGATATAGTAAAAGTCTGAGCGGATACCTACATACGCTCGTACACATGGAAAAGTCTGTGTTTTCTTTTTGGCCAATCGGAATCATTGTGTAATATTTTTTTTTCTGTAACTTAATCGTTAAGCATATCACCTTATCGTCCTTGAAGACATTTCCATGTTAATATGTATAGATCTCAAAAAAAAATACAGCTCTGACATTCTGTGCTGTACAGTACTTTATCATATGGATATGCCATAATTGATTTAACTGTTCCCCTATTGATGAACAGTTAGGTTTCCAATTTTTATTACAAATTATGCAGAAATAAAAATCGCTGTATCTTTGAATATTTGTACTAATATTTCTTGATAGATTCATAGAAGGGGGGTTGCTGGAAAGAAAGGATGCACATTCTTACCTATCTAAAATGTTAACAGATATTGCTCAATTTTCCTCCACAAAGGCCACTGCAATTTACATGGCAACCCAACAGTGTATGAGGTACCAGTTTACCCAATACCCTCATCTTTATAAATTTAAAAACTTTTTTTACCACCTACATGTGCAAATAATGGTATCTCATTTTTATTTTGCATTTCCTGATTACAGGAAAGGGTAAGAATTTTTTTACCGAATAGTCACGCACAGACTTTCAATTAAAACTCTTCTTTTCAGTCTCGTATGTCATGCCAATTCTCTGCTGTACCTGGTATCTTGGGTCCTGGAGCTTTCTAGTTTTAGTGGTACAATGGCCCCTTCTCATTTGTATCCTTCTCTGCATTAGAGCAACGTTTCTCCCCAGCTACTATTTCAGCTACCATTTTCTAAGCAGCTTTCCTGCCTCTGGAGAACCCCTGCAACTTTTTGTCCTTTGGGATTTGTACATAATTTATGTATTATTTTCAGTGTATTTTTCATGATGTCTCAGAAGAGATTTGAAATGCTGTATTTAAATTCCCATATGTAACTGCCTCTCTAGTCAATTCTATTGATCTATTTGTGTATTCTTGAACCATATCACAGCTTTATAGAATAATTTGATATCTGGTAGGCAGATCTTCCCTCATGTCTATCTTTTAGAAGTTTTTTGGCTCTTTCTGTATATTCTTCCAGATGAAATTCAGAACCAGCTTGTCGAGTACTCCCACCTAGCCCCCAAATCCCAATGAAATTGTTACAGGAATTTATAGTTACTTGAAATTCTTTTCAATTATGAAACTTCTCATTCAGGAATATTATACATCTATCCATTTCTCCTATCTTCATACTTGTAGCCTTTGGTAATATTTTGTATTTTAATGTAAATGCTTGTTAGGTTTATTCTAAATTGTTAGGTTTATTCCCATCTTTTTTTTTTCTCACTACTGTGAATGGGATCTTTCTTCTCCATTTGGAATAATTGGATCTTGTTTTTCTACAGAGAGTTATTGATTTAAAACCTAAACTCTTCTGTTTAATTTTCATACTCTTAGATTATCTATGTATCACATACAAACAAGGCCATTTTATGCCTCTTCCCTTACAACATTTATAACTTTTATCTTCTTTTGTCTTAATGTTTTGACTAGAACCTGCGGAGCACTGCTGAGTAAGTGCTTAAGTGTCTTAAGTGTCCAGTAGTTGTAAAAACAGGTGACCATTTTTTACTTCTGACTTTAAGCTGAATGCCACTAGTAGTTCACTATTTGATGATCACAGCTGTTTTCTATATACTCTCTAGCAAGTTATAAAATTCTCCTATTCCTAGCCTACTGAGAAAATATTTTTAAGATACTACAAACACAAGGTAAAAAATTCAAATAGTATAAAAGGGTATGTGAAGAGTGGCCCATCTCTATTCCCCAGTTTCCTGGTTCCCTTACTGAGAGGCAATTCCTATCAACAATTTTTATGTGAACTACCACATAAGCAATGCAAATATAAGCATATATGTGAATATGTTATTTTTTTATACAAATAGTATAAAATAGTATGAAGCCTATAACCAGGCTTCAGTGATTATTAACTGATGGCCATTCTCATGTCATTTACTATACCCCTAAGCCCTGCTCCGCCACCCACACACCAAGGTTATTCTGAAGCAAACATCAAATATCACAGTATTTCAGTTCATTCATAAATATTTTGATATATATCTAAAATATAAGGACTTTTTCTAAATATTACAAAACCACCACCTCTAGAAAATTACCCATTCTTTAATATCATCAAATGTACCAGTCACTTTTCAAATTTTCCTGATTGTCTCCTGTCTGTGTTTGTTTTAGTTTGCTTGAATCAGGACCCAAATAAGGACTATACACTGCGGTTGGCTGGTGTGTTTCTTAAATCTCTTACTCTAGATGCCCCTTCCTTCCTTCCTTCGTATTGAAGAAACCTGGTTGTTTGTCCTGTAGTGCTTTCCACAGAGTAGATTTTATTTAGTGCTTGCAGTACTGTGGTGTTCCGGTACCTTGTGTTTCCCCCCGAAGATTGATTAGATAGATCCAGAGCTTTCGGTCCAGGTTCTAATTTTTTCCTCTTATGGGGGGCAAGGATACATCATAGGTAGTATCTATAGCAAAATATTTATGAATGAAATGAAATGCCGTGATGTTCGATGTTTGCTTCAGAATATCCTTGGTGTGGGTGAGGGGGTACAGTACTGTTACTTCTATAAATAGACAGTCTCTTATTCCTTTTAAGATCTTCTGTTTGATGTTCTCAAGTTTCACTACAGTGTGTCTGGATGGAGATTTCTTTTTCTTTTTCCTGCTTGGGATTCCTGAATCTTGAAGACTGGCCTCTTTCATCAACTCTCAGCTGTTTTCTCTTCCCGTACCACTGCCCCACTGTTTTCTCTATTCTTCCCCTGAACTCCAGTGAGACATCACCTGTAAGCATGAGGCCTGTACAACCGAGGCTGCAGGCCTCCAGGGATCAGATGCTGTCAGAGCACAAGTCGGCTCCAGCACTTGCCCAGTAGACTTACGGCTCTTTACTATTTCTCTACTTTTCTGCCAGTGCATCGTGTGTGTGCGCGCATGCACGCATGGATGGCGATAGGTAGATCTCCACACACACTTAAACATGTATCTTGCAATTCATTACATATCACTATGTAATCAACCTTACGCCTTTTCGTTTTTTTTATTTATTGAGGAACAACTTACATTTATTAGGTTGGTGCAAAAGTAACCGCGGTTTAAAAGGTTAAAAATAATTGCAAAACCTGCAATTACTATTGCACCAACCTAATAGTAAAAGGAAGGACTCTTAAGTGTCCATTTTTACGTATGTATACATCTGTGACTTTCCCCCAGGTCAAAATACAGAACATTTCCAGCACCACAAAAGGCTCCTCGTGCCCCCCCCACCCCCAAAGATTTACTACATTCTGACTTCTAACATCATAGGTTTGTTTTGCCTGTATTTGAACTTCATATAAATGGAATTATACAGAGTATGTACTCTTCTGCCTCTGACTTCTTTCATTCAACACTGTCTGTGAGCTTCACCTGTGTTGTTGAAAATATCAATAGCTCTTTTACATTGCTGTATAGAATTCTAGCTTCTTAAATTTAACTTGTTTTATGTATACATTATAATGTAGTTAACTAATCTGCTGTTGATGGATATTTAAATGGTTTTCAATCTTTCGTTACTACAAACACTACTGCAGTGCATGTGTTTACTTTTTGTTTTAAATTACAATTGACATTCAAAATTATATTAGTTTCAGGAGTATGGCATAGTAGTTAGACATTTATATAATTTATACATCGATCCCAGGGCATGTTTGTTTATGCACCTTTGCCAATACATGTAAGCGTACCAGTAGGATAAAAATCCTAGCTGTGTTAAGTGCTACGTGCAAGATTAGATACTGCCAAATTGCCTCCCAAAGAGGGTGTATTAATTTATACACCACATACAATATATACGAGGGGCTGTTTCCCAACATTCTTGCTGACTATTAACAAATAGTTTTATGTTTGGCAATCTGATGTGTTAAAAATAGAAACCTATAATTAATAAATACTTTTGTTAACTAAAAATATATACACAGTAAAAAAAATTCAGGCAATATAAAAAGATATAGAATGAAAGTTATATGCTACCCCTACTCCTTCCTATACCCTAGTTCCCTGGCTCCCTTTCCAGAGACCACCACTATTGTGAGTATCTTCCAGATCTATTCTATACAAATCATGGATATGCAAGTATATATGGGTGTATATGTGTGTGTGCACATGTGTTTGGTATCTCCATCTAGTCTGGTTTACTGATGAAAATGGAAGTTTACTTTCCTTTTTTTCATTGAAATATATTTATATCTATATATCTATCTTTTCTCCCTTTTTGTCACACACGGTAGCAGGTTGTTCACTCTGCTTTTTTCACTTACTGTATCTTTGCAACTGTGTCATGTCAATACATTTAGGAGCTGCCTTACTCTTTTTTTATGGCTACATCACAATTTATTGAACAGTCCCAGTCATTTCAGTTGTTTCCAATATCCTGTTATTACAGTCTCCTTGAACATACGTGGTTGTGTACACATGCCAGTATATTTGTAGGATAAAGTACTAAAAGTACAGTTCTAGGTCAAAGTATATCGTGGCTGACGGGATTCCCTGCCACACGTGCAGTCCTGCCTTCCCCACTTGTAGCAGTCATAAAGTTTGAAGGGGTTGAATTGATCTCCCCCTCGGCTTTTGGCAGGATGCAGCACCCGCGTAACTCAATGGGGTACCCCATCCCCCATGCCTCAGTGACTGGTTTAGGCAGCCCAGGCCTCAGCCAATAATGCACACCATTGTCCTGTCAAGGGGATTGTTCAGGAATGGGCCAGTGCCCAAATTCAAGTTAATGAAATGTTAGAGGATGTGTGTTGAAGTATTTGGGGGAAGAGGGTTTTTTTTGTTTGTTTGTTTTTGTTCTTTGCTCTTTTGAGAGAGATAACAGAAGCCAGCTTTGTCTCTTCTTTTGGCCAGTGTGGTGTGGCTGATGTAAAGCCCTCAAATGCTGCAGCCCTTTTGCTACCAAGAAGGGAGTCAAATTTACGATGAAGCTCCTACTGGAAGGCTGAATAGACAGATGGGAGGAAATTAGGCCTTTGGTGATATTGTTGATCCATGGAATCAAACCAACTGCAAAGCCTGCTCATCCCCTGGGATTTGCAGCTGTATGAACCAATAAATCCTCTTTATTGTTTAAGCCTATTGGAGCTGGGTTTTCAGTTACTAATAAGAAAGGCATATGTACTTTTAAAATTTTTTGATAAGTTGCCTTCCAAAAGTTATACTAATTTACAATCCAACAGAAAAACATGAGCGTGCCTATTTCTCCACACCCTGGCCAAAACAATGTATTGTCAAAGTTTCTGATATTGCCATTTTTATAGGAAAAGAGTGGTATCTCATTATATTTTTTTATTTTTTATTTATTTATTTTTTTGTTGAGAGCCCACTGGCCCATGTGGGAATCGAACCGGCAGCCTTCGGAGCCAGGAGCATGGAGCTCCAACCGCCCGAGCCACCGGGCCAGCCCCTCATTATATTTTAACACAATCTTTTTATCATGTGTAAAGTTAAGCTTCTCTCTAATATGCTAAGTTACATGTATTTCCTTGGTGTATGTGTGTGTGTACGTGTCCTTCGCCTAGTTTTCTATTTCTATCTTTTTCTTATAACTTTGTAAAAGCTATTTTTTAAAAAGAATATATACGTTTTATTTTATTTATTTATTTAATTTATTTATTTTGAAGGAGGGCACAGCCCACAGTGGCCCATGTGGGGATCGAACGGGCAACCTTGGTGCTATCAGCACCAAGCTCTAACCAACTGAGCCAACCGGCCACCCCCTGTAAAAGCTTTCTGTATACTAAGAAAATCAGGCCCGTATCCTATGGGTTGAGATATATTTTCTGAGTTTCTCCTTTAGCTTTTAAGATTTTCTTTTTGTATTTTTAAAGGCAAAATACATATAACATAAAATTTACCATTTTTAAGTGTAGAATTCAGTGGCATGAAATACATTCACAATGTATAACCATCACCACTATTTATTTCCAGAACTTTTTCATCATTCCAAAGAGAAACTTTGTACCCATTAAAAATAATTCTCCATTATCCCTTCCCAACAGCCCCTGGTGACCTCTATTCTACATTCTGTCTCTGAATTTGAGTGTTCTAGATACCTTAAATGAGTAGAATTACACAACATTTGAACTGCTGTGGCTGGTTTATTTTACCTAACATAGTGTTTTTGAGGTTCATATTTACTGTAGCATGGATCAGAATTTCCTTCCTTTTTAAGGCTGAATAATACACCATATTTTATTTATCTATTCATCTGTTGATAGACACGAGTCATTTCTACCTTTTTGCTATTGTGAATACTGCTGCTGTGAACATGGGTGTACAAGTATCTGTTTGAGTCCCTGCTTTCAGTTTCTTTGGATATATACCTAGGAGTGGAACTGTTGGGTCTTAGGGTAATTCTATGTTTAGCTTTCTGAGAAACGACGAAACTGTTTTCCACAGTAGCTGCAAACATTTTATATCTCTGTCAGCAATGCATAAGGGTTCTAATTACTTCACATCCTTACCAATACTTGTTATTTTCCACTTTAAAAAACATTTTTTTAATTGGGGAATATTGGGGAACAGTGTGTTTTTTCCAGGACCCACCAGCTCCAAGTCATTGTCCTTCAATCTAGTTGTGGAGGGCGCAGCTCAGCTCCAAGTCCAGTTGCCGTTTTCAATCTTTAGTTGCAGGGGGCGCAGCCCACCATCCCATGCAGGAATTGAACCAGCAACCTTGTTGTTCAGAGCTTGTGCTCTAACCAACTGAGCCATCTGGCCGCCCCCTCCACTTTTTTTTTTTTTATCATAGCTATCCTATCCTAATGAGTATGAAGTTGTATCTCATTGTGATTTTGATTTGCATTTCCCTGATGGCTAATGACGTGGAACATGTTTTTATGTGCTTCTTGGCTGTTTGTGTAGATATTTGAAGAAATACAAATTCTAGAATGGATTTTTCTATTTCTGAAAAAAAAAGAGCAATCCATTGGGACCTTGATTGGGATTGCACTGAATCTGTAGGTTACTTTGAGTATTTTCCTCATAACAATATTAAATCTTTCAATCCATGAACATGGATGTCTTTCCATTTTTTTAATGTCTTTTTTAGTTCAGCAATGTTCTGTGGTTTTCATTGCTGGTGCATAGAAATGCTACTGATTTTTTTGATGTTGATTTTGTATCTTACAACTTTGTTGAATTTGTTTATTAGCAAAGCAGTTCTGTGGAATTTTTAAGGTTTTCTGCATGTAAGGTCATGTCATCTGTGAACAGATACTTTTACTTCTTCCTTTCCAGCCTGGTAACCTTTTATTATTTTCTTGTCTAATTTGCTGGCTAGAACTTCCACTATGGTGTCAAATAGAAGTGGCAAAGGTAGATATTTCTTTTTTCTTAAAATTTCTTTAATTGGGGAATACTGGGGACCAGTGTGTTTTTCCAGGACCCATCAGCTCCAAGTCAAGTCATTGTCTTCAATCTAGTTGTGGAGGGCGCAGCTCACTGGCCCATGTGGGAATCGAACTGGCGACCTTGGTGTTAGGAGCACTGCGCTCTAACCAACTGAGCCAAACAGCTGCCCTATAAAAGCAGATATTTCTGATCTTAGGGGAAAAGGTTTAAGTCTTTCCCATTGTGTATAATGTTAGCTGTGGATTTTTCATACATAACCTTTATCATGTTGAGGAAATGCCCTTCTATTCCTAGTTTTTTGAGTGTTTTTATCATAGACGAGTTTTGGATTATATCAAATGCTTTTTGTGTGCATTTTATCCTTTATAATGTTAATGTGGTGCATCACACTGATTTGCATATGTTGAGCCATCCTTGCATCCCAGAGATAAATCCCACTTGCTCATGGTATATGATCCTTTTAATGTGCTGTTGAAATAAGTTTGCTAGTATGTTGTTGAGGATTTTTGCATCCATGTTCATCAGGGATATTAGCATGTAGTTTTCTTGTGTTGTCTGGCTTTCGTATTAGGGTGATGCTGGCCTCCTAGAATGAGTTAGGATTTCCTCCTCTTTAAATTTTTTGGAAGAGTCTGAGAAGGATTGGTGTTAATTCTTTAAATTTTGGTAAAATTCACTAGTGAGGCCATCTGGTCCTGAGCTTTTCTTTACTGGGAAGTCTTTACTGATTCAATCTTGTTACTAGTTATAGATCTTCTCAGATTTTCTATTTCTTCAAGGGTTGGTTTTGGTAGATTGTGTATGAAAAGGATATACATGTTTCCTCTGCCTATAGAAGAACATTTCTGTATTTCCCACACCAAGCAATTCTCTAGGTCTTGGGCCACACCAACTGGGTATTCTACAATTTAACTCAATTCTGACACTATCTACTTGGAGATAACATCAGATTCCACAAGTTAAGGGCTTAGTCCCACAAGTCTGTCCCCACTTCAGACAGCAATTGCAAGTCCAGGTTGTTATTTGTGCTTCTGACTGATCAGCTACATACTGGGGGTTCCCACAACCCACTCCTTGGGTTTGATAATTGGCTAGAATGGCTCACAGACCTCAGAAAATGGTTTGCTTACTAGTTTATTATAAAAGGATAAAACTCAAGACTAGCCAGGTGGAAGAGACGCATGAAGGTATGGGGGCAGGAGTGCAGGGCTTCCATGCTTTCTCCAGATGTGCTACCCTCAGCACCTCTGTGTGTTCACTAACCTGGAAGCTCTCCAAACCCCTTCAATTAGCATTTTTATGGAGGCTTCATTACATAGGCAGGATTGATTAAATCTCTGGCCAGTGGTGATTAAGTCCACCTCCAGCCCCTCTTTCTTCCCCAGAGGCCAAGGGATGGGGCTGAAGATTCCAGTCCTTTAATCACAAGATTAGTTCCTCTGGCTACCACCCCTTCCTAAGGCTATTCAGAAGCCCCGAGCTTCCAGGTCAGTGAACACACGGAGGTGCTGAGGGTGGCACATCTGGAGAAAGCATGGAAGCCCCACACTCCTGCCCCCATACCTTCATGCGCCTCTTCCATCTGGCTATTCCTGTGTTTTATCCTTTTATAATAAACTACTGATTTAGTAAGCAAAACGTTTTTCTGAGCAAACAGTAAGCAAACAGTCACCTGGTTTATTGTCTTGTTCAGGTTTTCTGTTTCTGCAGTCATTGATAATACATAGCGACTGAAGGCTCCAACTTCCCGCAGAACTGTCTATTTCGCCCCTCGATTCGGTCAGCTTTTGCTTCCTATATTATAGGGCTCTGTTGTTAGGTGAATATGTTTAAAGTTATTATATGTTTTTGCTGGATCAAACCTTTTATTAATATGTAACGTCCTCTTTTTGTTTCATGTAACCTTTTTTGATTTAAAGCCTATTTTGTCTATTTTGGTTACTATTTGCATGGAATACCTTTTTCAACCCTTTTACTTTCAATCTCTTTCTGTCCTTATATTTAAAGTGAGTTTCTTAAAGACAGCATTTTTATTTTCCTATAGACAGCATTTTAAAACTTTTTATTGTGTAAAATGTCAAACATATACAAAAGAGAGAGAACAGTATACTGAACCCCCATGTCCCCATCACTCGGTTCAATAATAAATAACACCGTGTTACTATTGTTTTATCTTGCCCTCTCACTTATTAATATTTTGCTGGAGTATTTTAAAACATATTCTAGGCATCATGCCATTTCACTTTTAAATATTTTGGCTCTTATCTTTAAAAGATAAACACTAAAAAAATACAACCACAATACCATTAGGACACCCGATCAAATGTGTAATTCCTTAATGTCATCTAATACCTAGCTAGTCTGTGTTTAGTTTTTTCTTAGTATCTCAACAAAGATTTATTTTGCAGTTGCCAACTTATGGATCTTTCTATTGACAATTTCTAAAATTTTGCTGCTCCCACTCCTTGTTTCCCTTAAGCTCTTTTTCCTTTATGATGTTGCTGGCTATTCCCTCTAAATTTTGAAGCTATTCTAGATGTTCTTCTGTTCTAAACCCTTTTCTATTTCTTTCTTGGCTCCTCTCCTTCCTCCTACTTGCATCTTTGACGGCCAGTGTTGAACTCATTTTCTTTTTCTCTAACTTTCCTCCTTTCGGGTAACAAATACACATTATTGTTTCAACTATCGCCTTTGCTGATGACTCTAAAATCTTCACTTCCAGCCCAGGCCTCTCACCCAAATTCAAGTTCTCTATTTCTAACTGCCTACAGGACATTGCTTCATGAAAACCCCATCATAAACTCAAACTGAAAATATCTAAGACTGAACTTATTATTATCTCCTCCCCCCAAATAATTCTTCATTTCATCCTCTGATAATGGCAGCTTCATTCTCCCCATTCTTAAACTTAACATCCTAGTTATTTCTAAACTGTAATTCTTTTTCATCCTCCTTATTCAGTTAGTTACCAAGTTCTACTGATTCTTCCTTTGTAGTGTTTCGAGCTTCTCTCCAGTCTGTTATTCTCTGAAACCTAATCACAAACCTTCACAGGTAACTTAGCTACCATTTAGCATTAGGCTGGAAGTCTTAATCAACACAGTGAAATGAGAAATACTGGCAAGGTAAATATGGAACGGTCTTATTCCTAGTTGATAGGAAAATCTGAGAATGAAGTTACAAGTTACTAAACACAAAAGAAAACATAAAATATACCAGAATTAGTAACTTCCCTAAATATAAACAATAGCTAAGTAGAAAATGTTATAAAAAGAAATTCCATTCACAACACTAACAAAAGCTATAAAATACATAGGAATATTGGCAATGACCTCGTACACAGGAAAGGACCGAAATAAGCACTAAGCATAGAAGAAAAATTTGATTGGACATCATCAAAATTAAATTTGCAATTTCATTTAAGAAAATTAAAGGCAAGTCACAGAGTGGGAGAAAACATTCACAATACAAAAGTCTAATAAAGGATTTGTATCCCTAGCCTATAAAGAACTTTCACAACTCAAAATAAGAAAACAAAAAACTGGGCTAAAGATTTGAACAGGTACTTCTCAAAGAAAGGCATATGAATAGCCATTAAGTAAATGAACAGCTGCTCAAATCACTAAGCCTCAGGAAAATGCAAATAAAAACCACCATGAAATACCAGTATGTACTCACTCGAGTTACTACAATTAAAAAGATTGACAATACTAAATGGTGGTGAAGATGTAGAGCCACTGGGACTCTCACGCATTAGAGTGTAAAATGGTACAACCACTTTGGTGTACTATTTGGTATTTTCTTATGATGTTAAATATACAAAATTAAACATACACCTACCCAAAGACACCTACACACTCCCAGGTATTCCTCAAGAGACATGAAAATGTACGTCTGCAAAAAGACTTATGTACAAATATTCACAGCACCTGTATCCATTATGGCCCCAGACTGGAAACAAACTGCTGTATATCCTTGCAACTGAATACTACTAAGCAATGAAAACGAACGAACTACTGTCATGCCCAATAACATGACTAAATCTCAGAAACGTTATACTGAGCAAAAGGAGTGGACACAACAGAGTACATGATGTGTGATTCTATTTGTATGAAATTCTAGAAAGACATAATTAATCTTTAGCAACACAAAGAAGTGCAGTGACCCTCTGGAGCTAGGGGTGGTGGGGACTGACTGCAAAGGGGTACAAGGGAACTATTTAGGGTGATGGAAATGTTATGTCTTGATTGTGGCAGTAGTTACATGAGTTCATACATTTGTCAAAAGTCATCAAACTATACACTTAAGGTGAGTTTTTTTAATGTCATAAATTATACCTCTATAAATTTGGTCTAAAGAGAAAAAAATACAATTCTGCAATAAAAAGGGACGAAATACTGATCCATGCTACAATGTGGACGAAACTCAAAAACATTACGCTAAGTGAAAGAAGCCAGATATATCGTGGGATACCATTTATGTGAAATGGTCAGGAAAGACAGCTTTATACAGACAATAAGTAATAAGTGGTCGCCTGGGGGTTAGGAACAGGGAGTGACTGCAGCTGGGCATGAGGGATCTTTTGGAGGTGATGCAAATTGTTCTGTTCTAACACTGGATTGTGGTGATAGTAGCACAACCTTGTAAATTTACTAAATATCATTTCATTGTATAGCTAAAATGAGTGAATTTATGGTATGTAAATTATATCTCAAGAAAACCTGTTTGAAAAAGATAATTGGCCATATGGTCCAAAGGTCATGCTCCAGGATATCTACCCAAATGAGCTAAAAACTCATGTCCACACAAAAGCCTATACTTGGATGTTTATGGCACTTGATTCATAATTGCCCAAACCTGTAAACAAGCAAGATGTCCTTCAGCAGGTGATGGATAAATAAACTGTGGTCCACGCAGACCATGGAATATTAGCACTAAAAAGAAACACGCTGTCAAGCCATGAAAAGACATGGAGGAACCTCAAATGCATATGACTAAGTGAAAGAAGCCATCTGAAAAGGCCACACACTGTATGGTGCCAACTATGGGACATTCTGGAAAAGGCAAAACTGTGGAGACAGTAAAAAGATCAGTGGTTGCCAGGGGTCAGAGGGGCGGGGGAAGAATCGGTAGAGCACAGAGGATTTTTAGGGCAGTGAAACTACTCTAGGATACTCTAATGATGGATACATGTCACGATGTATTTGTCCAAACCCACAGAAGGTACAACACCAAAAGTGAGCCTCATGTAAACTGTAGGCTTTGGACAGTAATGATGCGTTGCTGTAGGTTCATCACTTGTAACATGTGCCACTCTGGTGGTGGGGACATTGCGATAGAGGGGAGGCTGTGCCTCTGTGGGGGCAGGGAGTTTACGGGAAGTCTCTGTATTTCCTGCTCAATTTTGATGGGGAACCTAAAACTGCTTTAAAAAATAAGGTCTAGTTAAAAATGAATTGTTTAAACATAAACGGTAAGAAGATAGTGTGGGGTAAAAGTAAAATGCGTAGCAGTAGCACAGAGTCCAGAAAGAGAAAAATGGACATATATTAACATAAGGTTCTTACACTCTCTGTGACGTGGTCATTGGAAACATTTGTGCACCTACATAATATAAGAGCTTCAAAATCCATGAATCAAAAACTAACTGCAAGGAGAAATAGACAAAGCCGCAATTCTAGTCAATTTCAGTACCCTTCTTTGAGTACCCGCCAGAAGAACTAGGCATCCAGTCAGCCAAGATATAGTAGACATGAACAGCACTATCGACCCAATTGGCCCGGCTTACATTTATAGAACGTTCCACCCAGTAACAGTAAAATACACATTCTTTTCAAGTACACACGGGGTATTTACCGGGACAGACCACATTCTAGGCCACAACAAAGTCTCAATGAATTCAAAGGATTCAAATCATACAACATATATCCTCTGAAAACAATGGAATGAAATTACATTATCAATAACAGAAAGATCTCTGGAAAATCCTCAAATACTGGAAAACTGAATAATCCACTTCTAGATAACCCATGGGTCAAAGAAGAAATCAAAAGGGTAATTAGAAAATATTTTGAACTGAGTAAAAATAAAAGCATAACATATAATGTATGGCATTCTGCTAAAGCAGTACTTAGGGGGCAATTTTAAAGCACTAAACACCTATATTAGAACAGAAGAAAGGTCTCAAAACAATGACTTCAGCTTTCACTTCAGTAAAAAGAAGAGCAAATAAAACTTACAGTACAAAGAAATACAATGCAGATCAAAGTGGAAATTAGTAAACTAGAAAACAAAAACAATAGGGAAAATCAATAAAACCAGATTCTTGTACCCAAATGGTTACTGCGTTATTCACACTAGTCAAAAGTTGGAAACAAGCCAAATGTCCAACACTCAAATGGTAGCTAGAAAAATCAACTTCATGGAAGAAGAAAGCAGATTAAAGATTCGTTTCCAGGGGCTGTGGGAAGGAGGCAATGAGGGGTTACTGCTTAATGGGTACAGAATTTCTGTTTGGGGTGACGACAAGGTTTTAGAAATAGACAGTGCTGATGGTTGCACAGCACTGTGGATGTCCTTAATGCCACTGGATTGTACACGTAAAAACGGTTAAAATGGCAAATTTTGTTACATGTACATTTACCACAAAAAATAGTTAACATACCCAAACCCATGAATTGTATGGATTAAGTGGGTGAAATTCTATGGTATGTGAATTTATGTCAATAAGGCTGTTTTAGAAAGTGCATACTGAATGATTCAATTTATATAAAACTCGAGAAAATGCAAACTAGTATTTGCTGAAAGAGAGCAACCCCAATTTGCTCCTTACCTCATTTTCTTTGATCGCCTCCATTTTTCCTAACACTTTATGGGGGCTGGGAGGAGGGGTGCCTAACCTGCAGTGCAAAGGTGAGGCTCGGTATTCCCCGCCCACAGAACCAGTACTGGCGTCAGGCCCTAAGCAATCCTGTTAACGGAGGTGGGAGGTGTCGTTTAGGAGCCTGTGATATGCCGCTGGCGAGGCGGGGACCCAGAACTCCACTTCCCAGGATGTCTTGGGCGCAGAGCGGAGACTGAGACTGCGTCGACCATGGGGTGGGACTTGGTGGCTGCCGGATGTGGCACTCAGCCCGCCAACCCTGCCTAGCCCAGTGAGACGGCGGGAGGCTGTGCCAGCAGCGGCTGAACGGCGCTGGAGCACGATCGCTTTACCAGGTAATCTATTGAGAACCCCCCGGCGGTACCCACCTCTGCCCTCTTCCCTGGGAAGGGCCGAGGCGTGTGTAATGGGAGGGAGAGCCAGCTCTTCCTATTGGGGCACCTCTGTGTCCCAGAATCACTTACCTTGGCTGGAGGAGGATGAGGGATGTGCCCAGCAGGCTCGTGCTGGCTACTGATGTGCCTCTCGAGTTGCCTCTGCTTAAGTTGCTGGGCACAGGGGAGCCCCAGTAGTTCCGAGCTGCGCCTGTCCACTCGGCTGCCTTTGGCCCCAGAAGGCCAAAGTCTTCTTTGTACCTGAACCAAAGAAATCAAGTTTCAATGTGGAAATGTCCCTGAATTGGTGGACAACTCAGTTGCAGAAAGTACTAAGTAAAAATGGGGACTTCTGCTGAATTGTTTTGCTTTCAGAAAGTTAGATTTCAAGTGGATTAGACTGAGAGCTGCGGAAAGGGGGAGACTTGGAGAATGTGCTAGTACTCTGAGCTGCATTCTTGTCTTGACTGTTACTGGGTTTTTCATATTGTGTGTCCAACCTAGGCCAAAAGGGACTGCTGTGCAGACTGGCCATGTGAAGAAGGATGCTTTGTCAGATGAGATTGGAAGATTTACAAGAAACTGTAATTCCAAGGTTAACAGTGAATGACTGATGTGGAAGGGAGCCTTCTAGGGAGCTGGTCTATGGGCTGCAGGCCTGTCCCAATTTCCAATCCTAGAGGCCTAAAGATCTCTGAGAGGCCCTGATGCCACCTGACGGCTATTGTGAGGTTTAAATAACAAGATGGGTGGAAGTGCTTCACAGCCTGTGACAAGGCTCACAATTTTTACTTTCCCTTTGCTTCCCCACAGCAACTTTTCCCCTCTGAGCCACGCATTACTGTGTATTAATTTGCCTTTTCATCTAAGTCCTGCTTTTACCACAAGGTTGGAAGCTTCTAGCATTCTTTTTCTGTTTGTTTCTTTGAAGCCTATCTTGAGTCCCTCCTAGCAGTGCACTGCGCACAGTCGTACGCGGGAGATTGCTAGATCTCGGAGCTGTGGCGAACACAGTGTTTGCCTGTCTCCTCTAACCCCCAGCCTTCTCTCAGAGCTCCCAACCCTTTAAAAAAGTATGATTGTTATTTGTAGTATTGTTAACCATTTTAAGTATACAGTATAGCAGTGTTAACTATATCCACTTTGCAATGAAGAGCTAGAATTTTTTTCAAAAACGTTGCAAAACTGAAACTCTATACCCATTAGAGAGCTCCCCATTCTCCCCACCCCCAGCCCCTGGCAACCACCATTCTACTTTGTTTTTGAGTTTGACTGGTCTAGATACTTTGAATAAAGGGAATCATACAGTATTTGACTTTTTGTGACTGGCTTATTTCACTTAGCATAATGTCCTCAAGGTTCATCCATGGTGTAGCATACGAAAACATTTCCTTCTTTTTAAGACTGAAATATCTGTATCTATACATCTCACATTTTCTTTATCCATTCACCTATCGATGGACATTTAGGTTGCTTCCACCTCTGGGCTATTATGAATAGTGCTGCAGTGAACATGGGGATGCAGAGATCTCTTCGAGACCGTTTTCAGTTGTTTTGGACATATTTTTTAGTATTATTTTAAAACTTTTTAACTCTGGTGAATTTCAAACATACACACAAGTAGAGAAGATAGTACAATGAACGTGTGGTCTGAATAAAAGAGTCAGTTGTGCAAAGCAGCCCCGCCCCCCGCAAATACCTGGGACTTTTGCTGACCCCTCCCTTTTGAAGAGCTGACTGCGGGTGAGTATGTTTTGAGTTTTCAGATCTGAGATGTGCCAGCTGCACTCCGTCATCTGGACCCTCAGCCCTCAGTGTGACGAGTACCCGTCTGCAGACCAGGAGTGCTGGCAGACAGATAGAAACAAGTATTGAGCGTTGATGCCTTCTCCTAGTTATGGACACGAGGGGCTGAGTTTGGGGTGCAAAGTGGTCTTTGTGCCTATGAGTTTTGCTCTGGGTCAGCAGCCCTCACATGTACTGTTGGTGTGTCTGAAAGCAGTCACTTTGAGCAGAGATACTGCACACTGCATGATACCTAAAGAAGGCTGGGAAGGTGAGCTGTACAGTGATGCAGTAGGAATTCAGACAAACTAATCCTGACTGAGAAAGTCAAGGAAGGAAGGCTATTCTCAGGAATGTGGTCGTGACTTTGCCCTGTTTCCACTGACCTTGTGCGTTTGATCCTTATGCCTGTTCCCGGATGGGAAAAAAAAGCAAAGCTGATGGTCCGTGAATAGGCTGGGATGATTGACTGCTAGTCCTGAATTAAGCTCTGGACTTTGGCTGTGGGGCGTGTACTAATGTGTGCTAACGAAGGCTTCTGGGGGAATGCCTCATAGGTCAGAACTGGCTGTGTGGGCGGAGAGCTACCCCTAGTGGGCCTGTGTGAAGCATGCTTGGACAGCCACCTTTTCTTTACCCTGACCCAAAATGAGTTGTATTGTTTTTGTCTATATGTGATATGGGCCTAATGTAGACCTATGCTAATAAGACAACAGGATGGAGGATGAGACTATTCACCCAAATTCCCGAGGTGAGAAACTTAATTCAGTCTGAATTTTTTTTCTGTAATCAAATCCACATGACAGTTTACCCCCTTTCCTCCTCGTTCTGACACCTGAAGAAGTTAATGCTATAAGGATCGGCTCTGAAATGAGGGCAGTAGTTAAGAAGCTAAAGAAATTGGGAGTGCGATGGGGCACTGCCAGGGCATTCATAGGGGCAGAAACATGGGAGCTCATAGTAAACATGCTGGCGGGGATCATGTGCTGCGCCTCTCACTCCCAAACACTTGATTCATGAAGAAATGGACAGGAGTGTGGTGCTCTTTGATCCGTAGTTTTACTCAGATAATGTGGGAAGGGATGAGACCCCTGGTCTAAAGTCACATCATGAACTTTTGCCTTCCCCAGCAGAATAGAAGTTATGAAGTCACAGTAGCTTCTGACACTTAAGCACTTCGTATATGGCAGGCACTACTAATTACTGAACATGCGACTCTTCACCTAAGCCTCAGGTTAAAAATCTGCCCAAGTTCACAAAGCTTAGGAATAGAGGGGACTGGTTTTGACTCCAGGCCGTCTGACTTTGGAGCCTAGACTCTTAACCAGCTCTCTCTCTGGCTCAGTCCAACTGGCCTGCCTTTCTCTCCAATATTACGGTATCGCTGTTTTTCAGGAGCAGACGTTCCTTTGCTGAGTCTATAGCCACAGACCCAAAGTGAGAGCCTCTTTCTTTTGTTTCTGCTTTGGGAACCTTCTTTCTATACCAATTTTTAAAATTAGTGACCCATTTATTGAGCACCTCCTATATTTTAACACCTTTGATGCCCATCTCCAGACCTCGACAACAATAGAACATAAATACCTGTCTACATATGGTGTTTAATCTTTCTGGGCTCACAGCCCTTTTTGAGAATCTGATAATAGCTTTGGATCTTCTTTCCAGAAAAATTCACTTACGCACATACATATACGATTGTACACAACTTCAGAGGTGGCTTTTGGGACCTACTGAAGCCTGTCCTCTAGCAGTCCACGGTAAGAACTCACCCTGTACCGCCCTTCCCAGCTGATTCTTCTGTGGTGTTAAGGGGCTGGGCAGTGGGGGGGGGGTGTCTCACCTCCTCTTTCTCCTTCAAGAGAAATGTTTATAAAGCGTAGGCTGCCTACATGAACAGAGCCTCTGTGAACATTCGTTATTTCTCTCTTGTGCACAGGACTCTGAGGGAAGAATGCAGACGATCAAATGTGTGGTCGTAGGAGATGGGGCTGTAGGTAAAACCTGTCTCCTCATCAGTTACACAACTAATGCCTTCCCTGAAGAGTACATCCCCACTGTCTTTGACAACTATAGCGCCCAGACAGCTGTGGACGGGCAGCTCGTCAGCCTGAACCTGTGGGACACAGCTGGCCAAGAGGAGTATGACCGACTGCGAACACTCTCCTACCCGCTGACCAATATCTTTGTCATTTGTTTTTCCATTGGCAACCCATCCTCTTATGCCAATGTGAGGCATAAGTGGCACCCAGAGGTCTCCCATCATTGCCCCAATGTACCTGTCCTACTGGTAGGCACCAAGAGGGATTTGCGGAGTGACCTGGAGACTGTGAAGAAGCTGAAAGAACAGAGCCTAGTGCCTACAACTCCTCAGCAAGGCACTTCCTTGGCTAAGCAAGTGGGGGCTGTGAAGTATCTAGAATGTTCTGCCCTGACGCAGGATGGGGTACACGAGGTATTTTTGGAAGCTGTCCGGGCTGTCCTTTACCCTGCCACAAAGAAGAACACCAAGAAGTGTGTCCTCTTGTAGCTTTCAGGGTGCTACTTGGGGACTGAACCTGAGGAGAATAAGGGGGGATTCCTTTGGCAGCATTCGGCAATGCCAGCATGAGCCATTTGTCTCTTCTCCTGGAAACCCTAGGCTCCAGGGTACTTGGCTTTTGGAGGAACAAAGACAGGCTGGTGTGTACATGGCTGCTTTGAAGTTTGGTCTAAACCTTTTGGAGGAAGTTCGAGTGTGTGTGTGTGAGTGTGGGTGTGTGTGTGGTCAGAGTGCTTAGAGGAGACACCGCGAGCGCTGTTCTTTCCTGTCCTGACTGGGCAACAACTAAGCAGAGCAGCCTCGTACTGTTCTTTGTAGGCATCTGTCTGCTTTAAAACCGACTCTCAGCTGCCCTGGCTGAAGTTATCACTGAGCAAGTGCCTCGCAGGAGGACAGGGTTCTTCACTTTGCAAATCATTGCATTCAACTTTCTGATATACTGATGTGTGAAAACCAGCGTGTGTGTGATTCCTGGGTGTTACCAATGTTCACATGTTCTTGTCTCATTCTTGAGGCAGTTCTCCTAAATTGGCCAAGCAGCATTTCCCAAAGTTCTGTGAGATGGTAACAGGTGTTCCTTAAAAGGGCTCTGTGGTCTAATAAGTTAGGAAGCAGCCATTTAAATAGAACCGAACAGGTTCCTCCACTGCAGGAATTTGTAACTTTTAGTAAGTATGCAACATTTCCCAAACTTATTTCACTGAATTTTTGGGGTCCTATGCAACACCTATTAATGCCTTTGGGAACAGTGTCAGAGATGCTGGTGAACAGGGACTATAATTCCCGTGGAGGTGGCTATGGTGAAGAGTGCAATGTGGCCCTATTCTTTCTGATGTTTCCCTCTGTGTGCCTTTGAAAGGAATGTTGGCCCGCCATGGACTTGTTACTGTTCCTCTTCCATCAAAGGAGGTGGATGTGGGATGTAGTGGTCAGATCCGCTATGTCTCTGAGGCTTCCCTGTGGCCCTTTTTGCCCCGTCACCTCCCGTTTTAGGGAAATACCACTGAGGGTTTAACCCCCTAAATAAAACCAAGCAAAATGTCCTGCCAGTCACTGTCAGGGAGTTCTGTGATTCCCTGAGACGTCTCTTCTGCCGTCATTCCTGAGTCACTCTAATGGCTACCTTGCTCTCTTCCTGTTCTTCCATCCTGTGTGTGTGCGCGTGTTCAGCCCCGGGTGCCTTCTGAGGTCTTTTAGCTGCTCCAAGAGAGTGGAGTCTGTTGGGTCTCTAGACCCCGGTGGGGAGTTTGCTGGAGCTGCTCAGCCTGCCTGGGCCCGTGGGAGTCAGGTTCCATATCCCAGTGGGCCTGCTTCTCCGCCACCCTCTTATTTCTGACCTTCGTTTGATATGGAAGAAAAACTTACTTGCCCACCTGGCAAATAGCGGGTAACTACTCCACCGTGCACATACACTCGTCCTGCCAAAATAGCACTGGATTTTTGAGAGTGTGGGAAACAGACCTGAAGGATCACATACTTCCCCTGTGGTTTGTGAAGTGTGTGTATTTTGCTCTGTGACAATTGTGCTGTGGTTCCTTGACAAGATGTGATCAGAGTGGCCTCCCTCAGACTAACTGAACCTCCCAGATAGGGTTGTCACATAAACCAGAAATATACATGACAGAGGAGACTAGACTTGGTGGGGAGCACACAATGGGATAGACAGTATGAAATATGCAATTTGGGGGACATACTTACACTTACAAATCATTGGCAAAAGTACACATTATTTGCTATTTATCTGAAATTCTAATTTAGTGAGGCAGCCTGCCTGTATTTTTCATTTGCTAAGTCTGGCAGCCCTACTCTTGGAGAATCTGGAACCTGGAGGTCAAGCAGAAATCAAGTAGTGACAGAAGAGAAAAGGTTATGTCAACTCTCCACTCTTCCTGCTCTGCTTCTCGTTTCCTTTTCCCTCACAAGGGACTCAAGTGTTTTGTTTTGCCTTCAGCACTGCACCCCCCCACTTCATACAGTCCTTTGTTGGTGTTTCTACGCCAGTTGCGTGTCTAAAGCCGTGGAGGAGCCAGGATGGACAGCATTGCCTGGCATGTGCCTTCTGTCTCACTTGCAATGTACTGTATCTATTTTCCTGTGTGACCCAGGGCCTCCTATGGTGGGTGGCAGGGATTCTGCAGGAGCACTGTTACCTGGGAGAGGGAGTGAGGGTAGCCCTCCTCAGCTCAGGCCCAGGAGCACTCTGGAAAGTAGGGCTGCTGCTGTCGTGGTGTGGTGACTAGGAGTCGGCTGTCCTTGTGGAGAGTCCCTGCATTTCCCCATAGACAGCCAGTGTCTTCCAGTCTCAGAATATTCTGTGGATGCTGCTGGGGTGCTCACAGGACTTCATGGTTCAATGGGGCTACAAACATGGCTGTCCCGTGTCTCTGGGAACTCTGTTTAGCTACTGAAAACTTTTTAAGGTGGCTTCAAATAGTGCCTCCTGCTCCCCTTTACCTGGCCAATCCCCAAATGTAAGCCTAGGTTTGGTGTGGGCAAACTCGGGTCCTCTAGGAAATGGAGGTGTGATCCACAAGTCTGAGAGGTTTTGTACAGGACTTCTTTGATGGTCCCAAACATACACTGACATCTTGATGTTTATACTTGAAAGGAATTTGTATGAAGACTAACACACTAGTGTCCCTTTTAAATTATTCATGACAATTGTAATAAACTTTCGTGATTTTACTGGATCTGCTGCTTTCTAAAAATCAAAGCAATTCCTCACCCCCCGCCCTTTGCTTTGAGTGGTTTCTAAGTGCTTCTCAACTTGCAAAGGCTAGAATTACTGTAATTGTCATACTGAACACTGCACCTACCTGTAACTACACATTTTTCTAATCAGACAATCAGCGTAGGGAACCATGTGCCCTGCTAACAGGGATCCTCTAGCCACCCTGGCCACCCCCCCCCATTCATTTCTAGGATTTAGCTTCATTTCCTGGTTTTCACTAATGACCGACTACTTAGTTCCCTGTCGGGGATTTTCCTCATATATTACACTGCATTCAGCAAAAAATTACCAAGCTCCTACTGTGTCATAGGCATTACTGTATAGGGGCTGGGGTTGTAAAAATGAGACATTTAATGTCCTCTGCCTCCCCAGTTATCTCAGGAAAATTCCCTTCCTGTTTGCTATAAAAATGAATTAAACCAATGGCTGGTAAGTATGCAGAGCTGCACTAATAAGTGCACTAGCAAGGAAGAGCAAAACCACAATGTGTGTTTGCGCGTGTAAATAGCTTTATTGAGGTATCATTTACATACCATACAATCCACCGATTTAAGGATTTGTACTAAATTTACAGAGTCAGTCAACCATCACCCCAGGAGGATCTTGGGTTAGTCAATTCCTGTCCCCAGCCCTAGGCAACCACTTATCTACTATGTCTTTCCTGAACTTTACATATAAAGGGAATCAAACAATAGGTGGTCTTTTGGAATGTGCTTCCTTCATTTAGCATAATGTGTTGTTAAGCTTTATCCATTTTAAAGCACACATGGGTACTTTAACTCCTTTTGTTGCTGAATAGTACTCCATTGTATGGGTAGACAATACTTTATCTACTCAGAGATGAGGGGCATTGGTTTGTTTCTACTTTCTAGCTCTTAAGAATGGTGCTGCTGTGAACCTTTGTGTACAAGGTTTTGTATGGACCATTTCAATTCTCTTGGGTGGACACCTAGGAGTGGAGTTGCTGGGTCATATGGGAAATCTATGCACTTTGAGGCAAGAATGACATCTTTAATATTTGTAGTATCTGAAGTCCCTTTCCACATTCTACAAGCCTCCATCTACCTCTCATTGCATCTGCTTTTCTTCAAGCAGAAGCACCCAAGAGGCAGGGTAAGGTACATTAAAACACATACTCTATCTTACGTTTTTGCCTTAAGTACAGCAATAGTATTCTAACTTTTATTACCTGAGTGCAGCATTTCAGCTATTATGCAGGTTTTGGCAGTCTCTTATCATCTGGTCTAGAAATACAGCTGTTAAAATAGTCTGTTAAACATCCATGTAATGAAGTACTAAGCAGCCATTAAAAAGAATGAGGGAGAGTCCTGTGAAGTGATACAGTGTGATTTCCAGGCTATATTGTTAAGTGAAAACAAGCAAAGTGAAATGAAAAGAGTATATATAGTATGCTACCTTTTGTGTAATGAAAAAGGGAAAATAAGTATAGACTCCTTTACTTAATTTTGCAAAACTAAATACAGGAAGTACTAGTGAATCATGTTGTACACCTGAAACTAATGTTATATATGTCAATTATGCTTCAATAAAAAATAATAAACACAGGAAAGATAAACCAGAAATTAATGCAAATGGTTACTTACAGGGAGTGGGTGGGAATGGGGTAGAGGGTACAGGCATGGAGAAGACTTCTCTGGGAATAGCTTTTTATATAGGTTTTACCGTGTAAAGGTTTGCATGTTTTAAAAATAAAATCATATAAAATAGGACAATAAAAACAAATCCTAAAGCTGAATACAAACACAAACACCTCCACGGAGGGAAAAAAATGATTCAAGTAATTTTTAGTATGTCCTCAGTAGGATATATTCTAAGGATGAAAAACTGCAAAGAACTTCTGAGCTTTGGTTTATCATTAGTAGTGGCATTGGTCTTGTCATTTTGGAAAGGGTAAATATATTATTGCTGTTGGGAACCAGGGTTCTCGTTGTAAGAGAAGCAAGATACAAATACGAAACGGGGGGGGGGGGGAAGTGAGGGAGAACCCTGTGGAATTGGATCTGAATTGGAGATACCTGTATAAACTCATTACAGGTATTTATTTATTTTTTACCTCTCTCCACTGAAAGGGCATATAAACAATAATGCCCTAGTTTCTAAACACCATCCCACTAAAAGGAACCAGGGCTCCTGGAGAAATGGCTTATATCAGTCAGGTCCTGGACAGTGGATGTACGCAGTAAGCCTGGGACATCTTTCGCCAAAAAGCAAGGAAGTGCTCACAGACTAATGGATTGTGTCCAGAGGACACAGGAGCCAAAGTGAAGTGGTTCCCACTGGAAAAATCTGAGACAGTTTGAGCATCAAAAAGGATGATGATGATGCTGGATTATAACACATTAACAATGCGAGGAGGGAGGTGAGAAAAGGGGAAGTTCTTTTTTACTGAATAAGTCCAGTTAATAAATGTATAAAGAATTTAAGAATTAGAAAAATCACCCTTTTGCACTCCGCCAGTATAAATGACTGAGGCAAAGATCATCTATGGATGCTAAACACATTGTGGGGAAAGGCTATGGGAAACAGAATATTCACATGATCTCTAAGCATCACCCCATAGATTATTTACTGGTTACAAAAGGAAAAACGTGCCTTTGCGATGGACAGATGTGGTTGTCACTTTTTGAAGTGATCAAATTTAGCATCACGATATTGTGAGAACCTGACATTGTGCCTTCTGGCGGCCAGTAAAATATCTAACCTGAATCAATTTGAAGAAACAATCCTACGAATTCAGACTATAGAATATTTAAAGAACACTTGCCTGGATTCTTCTGAAAACGCAGTGCCGTGCAATACAAAGAAAAAGGCCAATAGATTCTGGATTAAGAGACTAAAGGGAGATAACCAAATGCAACGCATGAACCTTGAGTGGGTCCTGGATTGAAATGTAAAATGTTCCAATTAGGACAACTGGGGAAATTTAAACAGGGACTGTGTACGTGATAATTGAATTGATGTTAATTTTTAAATACGTGATAATGATATTGTGGTTATGGAGAAAATTGTGTTATTTTTAGGGGTGAAGAATCACGGTATCTGTAACACACTTTCAAATTATTCAGGAAAAAACCCTGGCAAAATGTTTACAATCGTGAATCTAGGTGAACGATCGGCTATTCATGTTAACTTATGTTTTACTTTCACATTTCCCGACATAAAACGGAGGGGACAATCTGTTTGGGGGAAATGTCAATTCTAAACAACCAAGTTACAAAGGTACCTCTGGCACAGGGCAATTAACGGCTGGTTTCTCTTTGGGACGCACCGGCGAATCGACGGACAGCACGGACGAGAAGGACGGGTTCGCGGCCGTCCGTGTACTGTAGCGTAGTTACCCACACTTCGCACTCGTGGGCCACGTGATCCAGGTCCCTCCTCCTGATTGGTGGAAGATCCGGTGCAATGAGATACCTCGCGTGCAGATAACCGGAAGGGTGAGGGACCGAACGTTTTGTTTGACCAATCGCTTTCCAGACTTCCAGCGTCCTTGTTGCGTATGGTCGAATCAAATTCCGTTAGTAAAGTAGTAATATCAATTCTACTTTCCCGCAGGACGGGCGGTCCTTCCGGTTGTTTTTCTTATTCCGTTTCCGGTAGAGGCTGGTAAGGTCAAGGAGCACTGTGAGTCACTTCTGAGCAACTAATGGTTTTATTTCCGGCCCATGGGACCCGGCCAGGATTTTATGCTACCCGCATCCGCTGTCAGTACCGCCGCCGCCATCATGTCAGACACCGACAGCGACGAAGATTCCGCTGGAGGCGGCCCATTTTCTTTAACCGGTTTTCTTTTCGGCAACATCAATGGAGCTGGGCAGCTGGAGGGGGAAAGCGTCTTGGATGATGTGAGGGGGTGGGCATGGGGATAGGGCTGAGGGTGGCGTGACTAGGAGCAGATGGAGTGAGGAGCGGAGAGTGTGCTTGGGAACCCAGAGTAGAGGGCGACGTCTCCCGCCCTTTGTGAGGGCGCCGTGAGTCTAAGAGGGAGCGACAAACGGATGCCATCCTCGGAGACCTCACAGCTCAGTTCTGGACGAAGGAGGGGAACAGAGAGGAGGCGAGCCCCCGTAGGTCTGGGGCGCTGGTGCGGGTGGCTTTGGAAATAGCCGCCTCTTGTCAGGCTGTAGGAGAAAAGTAGCAACTTATCCTAGTGAGGTTGCTTTCAAACCGTTGCTATGAGAACCTTCTTGGGGATTCTTGAAACTGCATTTCTGACATCGCTGCCCGGAGATGGCTCTAGAGCGGGAGGACTGGACAGAACCTGCAACAAAGTCATGTGGTTCAGGCCCAGTTCTTAGAACAGTGAATGATCCAACCATCTGGGGCAGACCCTTCTGGTCCCAGTGCACTTCTTAGGCAGTGCACTAAGGGTTCCCAGGGTTCACTGACAGTCATGAAATCGTGCCCTGTGCCTGACTGAAACCCACCTGCTTTCATTAAAGCTCATTTTCTGGAGAAAATATTGGCCAATATCCCTTCTTCCTGGCAACAAACAACACACACAAGGGAGCAAAGAAGTTCTTGCCTTTTAAATCCAACGTGACCTGTTGTCATAGCCTTTATTCAGAGAACTACCGTTTCATGCATTTACTCTTGCTGATGGTTTTTTGAATAATCTTCTTACGTTGCTTTCAAAGTATGGTGATAAAACTGACCATGATATGTCAGTAAAGACCTGATCAACTGGGAGTATAGTGGAAGATTGACAGTCTTGAATGTGATGCTCCTTTTAGCATGCTGCGGAGTCATTTTTCATATGTCCAGCTTTGTGGACCAGGGAAGTAAGCCTTGGGGTGTGGGAAGCTTAGGTTTAGTTGTTATCTGCATCTGTGGTGCTGTCCCCCTTTTTCCAGGAGTGTAAGAAACATTTGGCAGGCTTGGGGGCTTTGGGTCTGGGCAGCCTGATCACTGAACTGACGGCAAATGAAGAACTGACTGGGACTGATGGTGCTCTGGTAAATGATGAAGGTGAAGTCTGGGTCATGGGGAGCAGGGTGAGGGAGGAGGCCAGCCACTTACTGTACGTGTACTTCTCAATGGGAATTACTTGTTGTTCATTGAGATCTGTTCTCCCCTTTGATTTGTAGGATGGATTCGGAGTACAGAAGATGCTGTGGACTATTCAGACATCAATGAGGTAGCAGAAGATGAAAGTCGAAGATACCAGCAGACAATGGGGACTTTGCAGCCCCTTTGCCACTCAGGTGACTTTTTGGTGTCATTGACAGAACATTCTAGTGCATTTTCTTGCCATGTGGTCCAGTTTGTTTCTGTGCATGCTTTCTGCCCTTGTTCCTGCTCTCTCCCTTTGTCAGCTTAGTTCTAAGAGCTGCTGTCCTCTTGTGTTCTGGGGAAGTGTCACCATGCACAGGCTTTTGTTCCTCATACTCGTTAGTCCCAAATTGGTGCATGCCAAGTAAGGATGATAATGTTTTCCTCCTTGTCATCTGGTCAACTCAGTTAATTAGGCATTGATTGAGTACCCGTTATGTGCCCTAAACTGAGACAGGATGGTACAAAGATAATAAAGTCTATTTGCCAATGTTGAGGAGCTCAGTTTCGTGGTCTAGAACCTGGAGTTCATTCCTTCCATTGCCCTACACTATCTCTAGTGGCTTGAAACTTTTACATGAAGTTCATTGTTTATTCGTTGTCCACTGCTTTGAACTAGATTTCAGGCTGCTGAGAAGTGTACATAGAACCTCGGTAAATATTTAAACTTGGTTTCTTCAGGGCCAGTTAATGGATCTGAGTGCTGCTTATGTAGAGAATGAACTGCACCTACATACACAAGAAGTAACCCCCAAAAATGGAAGATGTAGGCCTCACCCTCAGGGATATTAGCATTTGGGGGAGACGGGTAAACAAATGCAAAGTATGATGATTTATCAGAAGAGGACAAACCAGCTACAAGCTCATGTTTCTACAAGCTCATGTTTCTGTGTAGAGTGTTGTATTTAGTTTTGAGGCGCTTGCAGAATAGCTAAGTCAAATAGCATCACTGATTTTTGAGCACCCTGGCTTAGGGTAAGGGGAAGGCAGTAACAGCTCCAAGCTTTCTGGGATGTTGTAATTTTCAGGTTTGCGTTTACTGTCTTGGCTGGGGATGGTAAGAAGAGGATAGGTGGGGGTTTCCCAGTTGGGTTTTATGAGCTGACCTGAAAGAGGAGGATGCTGCATTTGATAGAGTCTCAGGATTCTGGGATGTTCTTTCCTGAGTTCCTTATCCTCTGTGCCCTTCGCCTCCTTCCCTGGCAATAGCCCCTTCACAGAGCTTGATTTCCAAGGGTGCTTCTTTGGAGTAATTGGAAGTGGGTGGAGGTCATCAGAAAAGGCTTCGTGGAGGTGAATTTTGAGTAAAATTTTGTAAGACGAGGTTTGATGAAGAAGGAACAGGGCATTTTGGTTTGGAAACATGGCTTGTCTAAAGGTTTGAAGGTAGAAATAAGGGGGGAATTGATCAGCAGGTTTTCTTGAAAGGAGTGGAAAACGTATTGTCAAATAGCAAGAACCTAGGCTAGAGCGATTTGCCAGCACTTTTATGTATGTATTAGTTGGGGGTTAATGTCACAAAGGATTATAAACCAATACAAGGTTGTGAAGTAAGAGACAGGGTGGTATAATGAAAAGAAAATGGACTTCGGAGTCAGAATGCCATAGGTTCAACTCCACATTTAGTTTGACCCTGGGAAAGTTGCTGAATCTGAGGTTTGGATTTCTCATTTGTAACAATTCCACAGTTTTCTTGTCTGCAATAAAGGTGATAATACCTACCTCATTCATAGGGCTTTTGTGGGGATTTAAGGTTTATTCTCAGGTGGTGTGAAAGGACCTTCATAATGCAGTGTCATGGTAGATCTCTTGTCAATGTTAATTGCCTTTCCTTCCCACATGAAATCAAAAGGAACACTTGTTGCTTTGGGATTTTGATTAGCAAAAGGGTAAGAGGGCAGAGTTACTTGGAGACTGTTCTTGCAGTCTAGATGTAAAATTACCAAGAGCTAGAGTAGGGTGACAATAGTGGAAAATGATAGGCGGTGTCAAACTTGAAGAGTTGCTGATAAAACATCAGTAGGATTTGGTGAGTGAGGAAGTGTGTTCGAAAGAGTACAGGCTTTGTTGTTAAACCAGGCTTGAATTCTAACTTTGTCGCTTAAAACTGTATGACCCTGGGTAAGTTGCTTCACTTCTATATCTCAGAATAATTCCTACGTTGCAGCATTATTGGGAGGATTATAGGTAAAATAGCTACAAATACCTGGCACGTAATGGGAGCTCCATAAGTGGAAGTTGCTATTATGACTACTATCAGTGACTGATTGGAAAAGGTGTGTTGAAGGGGAAGAGATTGATGGAGACAGGAGATTAAAGTCATAAGCTGGGAAAATGAGGATGGCGGTGGTATTGGTAGTAACAAGGGCATTGAAGAGGGGAAGGGCATTTCAGTGTACGGGGAGGGGGCTGTTGAATGTTTGAGTGGGAAGGCTCTTCAGGCAGCAGAATGTGTTGCAGCTGTAGAGGGGGTAAGTCCGAGCAGGACATACAGATTTGGGTTAAATCTGAAGAAAGGTGATTCTTGAGAAAAGGCAATGGAGAGTGTAGAGAGGAATCAAAGCAGAGTGTTCAGGACCAAGTACTGAGTGAGTGGTTAAAGGGCTGTGAAAACAAGCTGCAGAAGGTAGAAAAAAATGTGACAGGGACTTGGGAGGTGAGAAGAGAGAAAGCCCAGTCTTAAAGGAATCTGACAGAGAAAGAAGAATGTTAAATTTAATTATGAGATTGAGCAGGGTGAAAATAAAAAGTAAAACAGGATTTGATGGGGAGAGAGAGCAAAGCTTTTAAACCTTGGGAGCTCCCGAAATTCCTGCATGAGGTATGCATAGCGTTACAGCATTTGGCGATATCATGAAACCCTCTCTTTCTGAAGACAAGCTGCATCTCCTGTGTGTTCTGAAGGGGTCTGCATAGTGCTTCATGTGCCGCTTTAAATTCTCAAGTGACAAGGGAGCTCCAGGCTGTTGTGTGACATTGTGGACATTGAGGAGATGCCCTGCTTGGTTTTGTCAGATTACGATGATGACGACTACGATGCTGATTGTGAAGACATCGACTGCAAGTTGATGCCTCCTCCACCGCCTCCCCCAGGACCATTAAAGAAGGATAAGGACCAGGATGCCATTACCGGTGGTAAGCAGAGACTGCTTACTTTTGTCTAAGGAGCAGGTTCCGTTCCCAGCCCAGCCCAGGCCTTTGGCATCCACACAGGGGGCTTTGAAAATGAAGCTACTGGCAAAGGATACAACTTTGGGAAGTGATTCATACGATTTTCAAATTTCCGTATTAAAGGGAGGTTTTACTTTTAGAATGTTTGGCATCAGTATTTTAGCATGTGCTCAAGCAAAAATTGACGTCAGTGATTCTCAAATCTGGCTGCCCCTCAGAATACCACAAGTCTTTGAAAACATACAGATTTCTGCCTCTCACCCCCAGAAGGTCTGATTCAGAAGATCTGGGGTAGACCCCAGGGATTTCAAAGCGTTCCCCAAGGAATTTCTGAAGCAGCTGATCTGCATACTGGTATTTGGAAGCTCCCTGTTTAGATGACGCTCTGGAAAAGAAGTGATTCAATAGTGAGGGCACTCTAGAATGTGTATGGATCCTACTGAGCCAACTGCCAGGTTCAGAGATTTCAAAGGCAGGGTCGTCAGTGATCGTCTCATGCGTTCCTGTGTCTGCAACAGCAGCCAGCCTGTACTAGGCTAGAAGATGGGGGGAGAGCAGTGTCTTTGATCCTCTTGTGTTACCCTCAGTTCCTCCTGTTAGAGTCATTTCCTTTTTAGTCTGCAGGCTAAATAGCATCAGTTAACTTTATGTCATAGAGCGTATTCATGCCAATAATTTCATTGTTTTCTTGTGGTCTTAAAAAAATTCTCCAGCTTATGGGTCCCTGAACCGGACATGATAGGCCTGACTGGTATAAAAGGGTTATAGAATTTTGCTATTGGTCACATTCCTTTCACTTGACATACCTATGGAAATCAGTAAAATGCAGTAAGTAATAGTGTCTGTTTTCTCTCATTATAACCCTAGGGTACCCATTGCAAGGTGAGTTGGGGATGGTGGGAGATACTGAGTTTGAGTGAGTTTTCTGGGTTGTATATTACTGGTGATCTGGGTGCTTGGAATTGTATCCCCTGCCATTGTACCCTGCATATCGCCTAGAGTGGGTGTTGGCTGAATTTGTGGAAATATGCTCACAGTTACATGCCAAAGGGGTTTCTCTTCCTTGTTGCAGTGTCTGAGGATGGAGAAGGCATCATCTTGCCCTCCATCATTGCCCCTTCCTCTTTGGCCTCAGAGAAAGTGGACTTCAGTAGTTCCTCTGACTCAGAATCTGAGATGGGACCTCAGGAAGCAACACAGGCAGAATCTGAGGATGGAAAGCTGACCCTACCATTGGCTGGGATTATGCAGCACGATGCCACCAAGCTGTTGCCGAGTGTCACAGAACTTTTCCCAGAATTTCGGCCTGGGAAGGTACTTTCTATGGAGAATACCCACATTGCAAAGCACTGACCTCTTCTAAATACTGAGTTCTGTTCAGAAGCTGAATGTAGAATGGATAAGATCGAGCTTTCCTTATTCAATGACATCGTATCAGGTCTTTTTTAAAAGTTGTATGTACGTTGCAGCACGTGATTTATACAGTTCTCATTAAAAATTATTTGTTGTCTTAAAAAAGAACCACTCTAAATTACTAAGGGACACTTCTTGACTTTTGGGGTAGATGTCATGAATGTGAGTTCAGCACTCCCTGATCCCTCCTTGTCAGTTGAGTAGACCCCTCCCTCGAGGGAGTTTCCAGACCCAGTTGCTGCTGTTTTCCTATCTGACACTGAGTCTCTGACACAGTAATGTGTTCCGTGTTCTAGGTGTTACGCTTCCTACGTCTTTTTGGACCAGGGAAGAATGTCCCATCCGTTTGGCGAAGTGCTCGGAGAAAGAGGAAAAAAAAACACCGTGAGCTACTACAGGAGGAGCAGATCCAGGAGGCGGAGTGCTCTGTAGAATCAGAAGTCACCCAGAAGTCTTTGTGGAACTACGACTATGCACCCCCACCGCCTCCAGAGCAGTGTCTCTCTGATGACGAAGTAGGCAAAATTGCAACCTGGGGTTAAGACCGACGAGGGGAGCAAATGAGTTCTGCCTAGCTTACGTCCAAATTGGAAATCACACCTTAGCAGGGCGAGTCCTGTGCTGATTATCACTGAGTAGTCATGAGTTCAACCCCAGTGGTGGCCCTTCCCTGTGGTAAGAGAAAAATTGGGGGCAGGCAGACGGTAATACACACACTGGTGAATAGGGCAGTTTGAATGATAGGCTCAGTGTGCCATGAGGTACCTCATTATTTATATGCGACCTCCAGTCCAGGCCGGTTCAGGTATCATCTGTATAGTTCCTCTGAGTTCCCCGCCTGCCTGTCGACTCCCTACAGCCTTAGGACATGAGGGGTCAGGAACTCCTTCTCCCCTTCTTTGTTCTGTTACAGATCACGATGATGGCTCCAGTGGAGTCCAAGTTTGCTCAATCAACTGGAGATACAGATAAAGTGACAGATACTAAACCGAGAGTGGCTGAGTGGCGTTATGGGCCTGCTCGACTGTGGTATGATATGCTAGGTGTTCCTGAAGATGGCAGTGGGTTTGACTATGGCTTCAAACTGAAAAAGATGGAACATGAACCTGTGATAAAATGTAGAATGATGGAGGTGAGCAACACGTCTGTCAGGACGGCATTGGTGTGCCCGGGCCCTTTCGCTGCTACTTTACTCTTCGCAGTTGGGAAGGTAGTGAGCGGGGTTTCTCTGGTGGGAGACAGGCAGCTCGGCCTTTTGCTGGCTGTGGCATATCACCCTGGCAACTTGGCCCGTTGCTGTAGGACTCTGTGAACCGAGTGCTGTGCTAGACTAGGAAGAGGAGGAGGCAGATATTCCTCCATTATCAGGTTCTTCTGTCAAGTCAAGGAGCGCATTTGATGTGTCTGATGTGGGATTTGGGGTGCAAACTTTGACTGGTGACCCTTCGGAATTGTTGTCCCTTCCCTACATCTACAGGATTGTAAGAAAGTCGAGGAAAGCAGCAGCACTGATCTTCTGGCTGATGAAAACTTCCTGATGGTGACACAGCTGCATTGGGAGGATGACATCATCTGGGATGGAGAGGATGTCAAACACAAAGGGACAAAACCTCAGCGTGCCAGCCTGGCAGGCTGGCTGCCTTCCAGCATGACTAGGAATGCCATGGCTTACAACGTTCAGCAAGGTGTGCCCTGTGTCCGGCGTGCCGTCCCCCACCTAGGGCACCCCGAGTGGGCGTAGCTGGGGTCTTGGCTGCTGCTGTGGGCCAGTGATGTGGTGTGGGTATGAGCCCTGATTCTAGTCCGTAATGACTTTTTTACACTGTTAACAAGCTGGGATGGGACTCTGATTTCCCATTAGGAAAATGGGAAAACCGCTTTGAAGTTAAGGATCTTTCTGAACTATAACAGTGCTTAGATCTGTATAGTCCACTTTTGTTTCCACAGCCCCTTTGTCTTTATCATTCTAGAATTTCTTTTGTGTCTCCTTAAATATGGAAAAAAAGGTATGCCAAGTAGAAAACTTTGAAAATGCAACATAGTGTCAAAAATCACTGGCAATCCTATCCAGAGGTTATCACCTATTAACTTTTTGGTGTATTTTGTTTTTGATTTTTCTGTCTTCTGTATGTGTGTATGTAGGTGAGCTCATTTTTGTAGGTACAGTTTTGTTTGTATCCTGTGCTTTTCTCTTAATGTAAATGTTGTGTGTCATTCACAGTTCTTCATAAATAATGTTTAATGACATGGGAAACTCATTTTAAATGGAAAAAAAGATACTAAGTGGCATATTTAATATCCTGCTTGTATAAATGAAAACACACTATACAAACATAGAAAGCTGGCCAAAAAGAAATATACTACAGGGGTCACGGTGGTTATTTCTGGTTTGTAAGATCACAAACTAGTTTAGTTTTCTTCTTTATTCCTTACTGTGTTTTCCAATTGTTTCTCTTAACCTGGATGACTTTTATAATTTGGAGGAAAAACACAAATGTCATATTTTTTAAATCTAAGAAACAGTTTTTTTCTTTTCTCCCAGTCTGTCTAAACACTTTATTGGTTGCATAGTATTCTTATATGGATGTTCCCATAATTTACCAATGATTAGTGTATTACTAATATACATTTTACTAGCATGGTTAAGCATATTTTACCATGTTATTGATTACCATAATTTATTTAACCAGCCCCTAATTAAACAGTTGGTCATCCATATTTTGACTATTGCAAAACATACTGCCATGAGTGCAACATTTTATTAAAGTGAGAAATACACTATCTGTTAGGTTACTTTTCAGTAACATGAGTAACTCTAATAATTTGCTCCTTGTCCCTTTGCTAGAATTATGATTGGAAAGAGTGTAAGTGTTTTGTCTGTTACCGAGTGTTTCTTCCTTGTGTTTTGACTAGGCTTTGCAGCCACCCTGGATGATGACAAGCCTTGGTACTCCATTTTTCCCATTGACAATGAGGAGCTGGTATATGGACGCTGGGAGGACAATATCATTTGGGATGCTCAGGCGATGCCCCGACTCTTGGAGCCTCCTGTTCTGACCCTTGATCCCAATGATGAGAACCTCATTTTGGGTATGGTACTGGCAGGGGCCAGTGTTCCTCCTCCATAATTGACAGTTAGCTTGCTGCTGATGTCAAGGGGCAGGAAGAAATCAGAAGGATTGGAAAGGTCAAGACTGGAAGCTTCTAGGTAGCAGTCTGAGAGTACATAGTTGTGGTGGTCCATTTCTAGAATTTGTGGTGTTTAGGAAAAACTCACCATGTGGGAATGTTGGATAGTAGTACCTTTGAGATGTCAGGAGTGTAGTTTGTTGGTTCAAGTGAATCAGAGTAGAAGTGGTCTGGCATGGATGACAGATCTGGTTTGAACCTGCAAAGGTATCAGCAGGAAAGGTGGCTCTTCAGGGATAGCAACTCCCTGAAGAGGGACTTTTGTTTCCTCTTCAGAAATTCCTGATGAGAAGGAAGAGGCCACCTCTAACTCCCCCTCCAAGGAGAGTAAAAAGGAATCATCTCTGAAGAAGAGTCGAATTCTCTTAGGGAAAACAGGAGTCATCAAGGAGGAACCACAACAGGTCTGTGAAGGGAAAGGGGACTTGGTGTTTAGAACAAAGAAAGGTACTGGAGGAGGGGAGTCTGACTAAAGCTTATTTGATGACCTGTCATTAGAACATGTCTCAGCCAGAAGTGAAAGACCCATGGAATCTCTCCAATGATGAATATTACTACCCCAAGCAGCAGGGTCTTCGAGGTACCTTTGGAGGCAATATCATCCAGGTAAAAGGAGCCTTTGTTTCCTGATGGGAACCACCGCATTGTTCTGATGGACGATGTGGGTGAGTCTTGCCGAGGCTGGAGGTGGTATTTAATTTGAACCCTTGTATTTCCTGTCTTAGCACTCAATTCCTGCTGTGGAATTACGGCAGCCCTTCTTTCCCACTCACATGGGGCCCATCAAACTGCGGCAGTTCCACCGCCCACCTCTGAAGAAGTACTCCTTTGGGGCACTGTCCCAGCCGGGTCCGCACTCAGTCCAGCCCTTGCTAAAGCACATCAAAAAGAAGGCTAAGGTATGATGGAATCCCAGTTAGGAAAAAAAAATCTATGAAAGACATTAAAGTATAAATTGGGAAATGAACCAGATATTAGATGATACTAGGAATTATTACTTTCTCAGCTGTGATAGAATGTTGTGGTTATTTAGGAGAATGTCCTTATTCTTAGATGCATGTGACAACACCTAAGGGCAAAGTGTCATGATGAGTGCAACTTTAAAAAACAGTTCAGCAAAATCTAGAGAGAGAGTTATAGATAAAACAAATATGGCAAAAATATAAACAGTTAAATCTAGGCTATGGGATGATAAATATTCATGTATTTGAAAATTTTTGCAATGACATTGAAAAAGACAAGGCAACGTAAAACTGTTTTTGGTGTCATTGTCTCAGAGTGAGCAACATCAGTGCGTACAGTTATTGTCCTGTCAGGAGCTGGACTGTATTCTCTTTGTTGTGAGCAGATGAGAGAACAAGAGAGACAAGCTTCAGGTGGTGGAGAGATGTTTTTTATGCGCACACCTCAGGACCTCACTGGCAAAGACGGAGATCTAATTCTAGCAGAATATAGTGAGGAAAATGGACCATTAATGATGCAGGTTGGCATGGCAACCAAGATTAAAAACTACTACAAGCGGGTGAGTCTCTGCTCCGAAAAATTTTTATTCATATAGCTGTAGTTAGATCTCCAGTGATTATCTGTCACTATGTATTTTGTGTCTTTTATATGAATTTCTTGGGAGAAAGGAGTGGTATCTTTTTTTGTAGTTAGTAATATTAGTAAAATGCCATGCTCATGGAATAGCTTGTGTAGGCTTATTGATTATATTCTGTGATAGTAACTAGTTCTACTGTTTTCCTTGTAGAAACCTGGGAAAGATCCTGGAGCCCCAGATTGTAAATATGGGGAAACTGTTTACTGCCATACATCTCCTTTCCTGGGCTCTCTCCATCCTGGCCAATTACTGCAGGTGAGGAATTCTTCCCTAAGGAAATTGACAGATGAGGTGCAAGTCAGCCCAGCAAGAGCCAATTCTACTTGATTGAGATACTATTCATACATCAGTTATGAGGAAGATCAATATAGTCCCCAGTTTGTTTTGGTCTTTTTTATTCAAAGTGGCTCCTAATTATTCAAAAGCTAAATTGAAAATTATTTTTTCAAAGTACACATTGACAAGAAGTCCAGAAATATGTGAGTGACATAGGGAAGTCAACCTGGATTGATAATTTACTTCATTTTGATTTGTGTGTGTAAAATTGGTATGTTTGGGTATATCAGTTGTTGTTTTGAGTATTGAACCACACCTGAACTGAGCAATCCCCAGCCATAGTTAAATGGTTTGTTTTCCCCTCTTTGTTCTGATGGGTGGAGAGAGGCCCTCTGGTAACCTAGCTTTTACATATTTCGTTAAGGACAACTATGGAGGTCCACAGATGATGTGAGGCAATCTCCCTAGCACTTTCCTCCCTTTGGGCCTCCATTTTATTTTTCTTAGCAATCTTAACCACTTTCCTGCTTTAATACCATTATTACTATTGTGCATTCTCCAAAAGCGTCTGCAAAGTCTTTTTTTTCCCTTATCCTTTCCGTCTATAGTCCTTTCCCACCACATCCTGAGTATTGTTTTTATACTATTCTTGGCATTCTTACCCTGTAAGTTTTTTTCTACATTTCACATTTAGAATTTTCTTTTCACATCCCTATGTTGAAGTTCCTTCTTCTTTCCACTTTTCTGATTTTCTGAGAAGTCTTTCCTTAGAATCACAGGCTCCTTGTGCAAGTTGATCCCTGTCTAGCTGCTACTTAAAACAAGCTGAAATGTCTCTGTCGTGTGTGTTTAATCTGTCTTCTCTGGCATGCTTTGTACTTCATTCGTTGTTTTTTATGAATTTGTTTAACAAATGTTTTGATCTCACCTGCATTATGTCAGGGTCTATGCTGATGTCTAGGGTAGCTAGTGTAGTAGTTGTTAATTTTTAAAGTGATTTTCTTGTGTAATCTTCATAGCAATCCTGTGAGGTGTAGGCATTTTAAGTATGTAGATGAGGAAAATTAATCTCAGAGATACTATCTGATGTCATACCATGAATAGCAGAGCAGCCAGTGTCAATTTGCATCCAAATCTTTTAGCTTCCCCACTGCTGACTCTTAAAGATAGCCAGTGGATAAAGAACGATCTGGGGCGGCCAGATGACTCAGTTGGTTAGAGCCGGAGCTCTGAACAAGGTTGCCGCTTCAATTCCCGCATGGGATGGTGGGCTGTGCCCCCCGCAACTAAAGATTGAAAACGGCAACTGGACTTGGAGCTGAGCTGCGCCCTCCACAACTGACTGAAGGACAATGACTTGGAGCTGATGGGCCCTGGAGAGACACACTGTTCCTCAATATTCCCCAATAAAACTTATATAAAAAAGATCTAATCCCATTTGCTATTCCATATTGGAATTTGTTTATATTGCTGGGTAGATCTTAGATGGCTTAATGGGCATGAAGAGCACATAAGCTCGATTTTCCTTTGTCGTTAGTCAACTGACTTTCCTAGGGCTTCTCTGTATATAAATTCTGTGTTTTCACTTTCGCTAGGCATTTGAGAACAATCTTTTTCGTGCCCCAATTTACCTTCATAAGATGCCAGAAACTGATTTCCTCATCATTCGGACAAGACAAGGATACTATATTCGGGAATTAGTGGATATCTTTGTGGTTGGCCAGCAGTGCCCCTTGTTTGAAGTTCCTGGGCCCAACTCCAAAAGGGCCAATACGCATATTCGAGACTTTCTCCAGGTAAGAATGAGAGGATAGGGAGGGAATCAGGAAGCACCTGAAAGGCTATGTGTATTTGGGGTTACATCAGGAAAGAGCAAAACACATAAGGGCTTAGCAGGGGAAGGCGCCCTGGTGAGGGCTTGCATCCTTTACTTACCACATGAAAGCACTTGGTTTGTCGGGCAGGTTTTTATTTACCGCCTCTTCTGGAAGAGTGCAGATCGGCCTCGGAGGATCCGAATGGAAGATATAAAAAAGGCCTTTCCTTCCCATTCAGAAAGCAGCATCCGGAAGAGGCTAAAGCTCTGCGCTGACTTCAAACGCACAGGTCAGCAGCACTTGGCGGCTGATTACTCGTCCTCTCTGCCTCTTTCCAAGGAAGGAATTGGGGCTTTCTTTCAGTCAAAGGATAAGAATGCAGTTAATAAACTAGAAATAGCAATTGACAGTCGTCGAAAGGAGGAGGTAGCAGATCATCTGTTGGGAGCTCGGATTGCTTTTTGATTTTGTCTGCCAGGAAATTCAGCATGATTGCCGGATGTCTTACGTGAGACGTGGGAAACCTAGTGGCTGGGCTTTTCTTGGCCAGGCAAGCTAACTGTGGCTAGGCCTGGTACCTTCTAGGACATTGCCTGGTTCAGCCTTGGTTTGCTGTCCCTGTTGTTGTCAATAAAGGGCCTTTGGAATTCAGTGCGAGTAATTCTCTGTTTTCTAGGGATGGACTCCAATTGGTGGGTGCTGAAGTCTGATTTTCGTTTACCAACTGAGGAGGAGATCAGAGCCATGGTGTCTCCGGAGCAGTGCTGTGCGTACTACAGCATGATAGCTGCGGAGCAGCGACTGAAGGTGAGCGGCTGCCTCCTAGGCATTGCCTGTACCTCTGAGTTTTTCCAGAGAGACCAGATGAACACTGTTCTCACTGGTTGAGAAATGATGGTTACTAGATTAGTACCAGTGATTTGCAAACTCCATTCTGTGTGCACCGGTTCTGGGGGAACTACAGTGTAGCTAAATACCAGTGGAAAACTTCATGAGGGTTTCGGGGCATATTGTTTTGCCTTGAACATGGTTGTTATCCATTTGGGTGGCAACTTTAATCTTTGCTTTATAAGACAGGTGTGGAAGCAGGGAAAGTACTTCTCAGTGGTTCTCCACAGCTTGCCAGGTGGGCAGAGATGATGGCAGTGCTGCATATGCTGTTTAGAGAAGCACAGCTCCTTCTCAGGATACAATAGGCAAGGTCTGGTTATGGTGGGATAGTGCACCTCTGCCCCACTGGGTTCACGAGCATCTCTGTTGAGCTTTCTAGGGGACTTAACCGCCCATGTATCAGCTGGTAAAGTCCTTGAAATGTGGTGATGCGTCTTCTGATACCTAAGGAGATAGAATGGTGAGAGATACATGGAGGACTTTACAGAATCCATTCTGTATGCAACTGTGCTTTGATATTCTCTACTTGCTGTTCAGTTAAACTTGTGCTTTGTGTTTTCCAATTCATTGATTGACGAATGGATGGATTTGTCCTCCTCCAGGATGCTGGCTATGGTGAGAAGTCCTTTTTTGCCCCAGAAGAAGAAAATGAGGAAGATTTCCAGATGAAGATTGACGATGAGGTAAGGTTTTTTTTTTTACTAACTTGTATTAGTGCATCCCATTTTTCCTTTCAAAAACAGCTTATATCGAGATGTGACTGACATAGAATAAACAACACATATTTAAAAGTGTACTTTTTGGCATGTTTCATGTATGTTTATACCTATAAAATTCTCATGATAAGATAATGAGTGTATCTCTTTTATCTGTCACTCCCAAGAGTTTCTTAGTGCCCCTTTGAAATCCCTTTCTTCTCTCCACTATCCCTGTTCTTTGACAACCACTGGTCTGATTTCTGTCACCATAGATTAGGTTGCATGCATTTTATAGAATTTTACATAAACGGAATCATATGGTATGTACTAGTTTCTTTTTCTCAATTGTGGCAAAATATGCATAATATAAAATTTACCATCTTAATCTTTAAGTTTACAGTTCAGTAGTGTTGAGTTCATTCACATTATTGTACAACCAATCTCCAAAACGCATCACCTTATAAAATGGAAGCTTCAGTAGCCATTAAACGATAATCCCTAGTCCTTCTTTGCCCAGCCCCTGGCAGCTGCCATTCTATTTTCTGTCTCAATGAATTTTACTACTCTAGGTACCTTACCTAAGTGGAATCAGACAGTATTTGTTTTTATGTGACTGGTTTATTTCCTGTAGCATAATATTCTCAAGACTCATCCATGTTGTAACACGTCAGAATTTCCTTTTTAAGGCTGAATAATATTCTATTGTATGGATAGACCACATTTTGCTTATTTATTCATCCATTGCTGGCCATCTGAGTTGCTTCCATCTTTTAGCTATTGTGAATAGTGCTGCTGTGAACATGAGTGTGCAAATACCTGTTCAAGACCCTGCTTTCAATTCTTTTATATAACTACCCAAAAGTGGGATTACTGGATCATATGGTAGTTCTAATTTTAGGTGTTTGAGGGACATCCTTACTGCTTTCCAAAGCAGCTGCACCATTTTACACTCCTGTTCATGGTATATGAGAGTTTAAGTGATTCCACACTCTTGCAAACCCTTGTTATTTATTGGTTTTTTGATAGTGGCCATCTTAATGGGTGTGAGGCGGTATCTCACTGGGGTTTTGATTTGCATTTCCCTGCTGATCAGTGTCATGGAGCATCGTTTCGTGACCTCGTTGGCCATTTGCATGTCTTTGAAGAAATGTCTATTCAAGTCCTTTGCCCATTTTTGAATTGGGTTATTTGTTTTTCGTGTTGAGTTGCAGTTTTTTAATATATTCTGGATATTAACCTCTTATTAGATGTCTGATATAGAAATATTTTCTCCCATTCCATAGGTTGCCTTTTCACTCAGTTGTGTCCTTTAAGGCAGAGACGTTTTTAATTTTGATGTACTCCAATTTATCTAATTTTACTTTCATTGCTTGTGCTTTTGGTTCTGTATCCAAGTAATCATTGCCAAATCCAGTGTCACGAAGCTTTCCCCTTATGTTTTCTTTTAAGAGTTTTATGTTTTCAGTTCTTATGTTTAAGTCTTTGATCAATTTTGTTAATTTTTATATATGGTGTATGACGAAGGTTCAACTTCGTTCTTTTAGGATATTCTGTTTTCCCAGTACCATCTGTTGAAAGTATGCATTCTTTCTTGTCTTTTCTCTTTAAATTTAGAATTATGTTGAAACTCATCTAGGTTGTGTGTGTTAATAGTTTGTTATTTTTTATTGCTGCATAGTGTCTCACAGTATGGATGTACCACAGTTTGTCTAACTAATAACCCATCAAAGGACATTTTGTTTGTTCTCGGTTTGGGGCTATTATGAATAAATCTGCTGTGAATATTCATGTGTAAATCTTTTTATGGACATCTGTTTTCTTTTTCTTGTGTAAATCCCTAAAAGTGGAATTGCTGTGTCATATTCTAATCCTGTGTTTAACTTTTGGAGGAACTGCCAGTGTTTTCTGCAGCTGCCGCACCACTTTCATTCCCACCAGCAGGAGATGAGGGCTGTAGTTCCTCCACATCCTTGTCAATGCTTGTTACTTTCCAGGTGTGAAGTGGTCTCACTGTGGCTTTCATTTGCATTTCCCTAATAGCTAAAGATGTTTAGCTTCTTTTCATGTGCTTATTGGTCATCCAGATACCTTCTTTGGTCAAGTGTTTGTTCATCTTTCGCCCATTTTTATTTTTAATTAGTTGCTGTTTTCTTATTATTGAGTTTTGAGAGTTCTGTATGTATTCTAGGTCTGAGTCCTTTATCAGGTGATTTGCAAAGATTTTTCTCCCAGTCAGTGGCTTGTCTTTTAATTTTCTTAACAATGGCTTTTGAAGAGCAAAACTGCAATTTATCAATCTTCTGTTGCTTGTGATTTTGGTGTTGTAAGAAATGTTTATCTAACTCAAGGTCACAAAGATTTTCTCATGTTTTCTTCTAAAAGGTTTATTGTTTCAGATCTTATGTTTAGATCTATTTTGACTTAATTTTTTATAGAGTGCACGCTATAGATTAAGGTTCTTTTTTTTGGCATATGAACGAATGTCTGGTTAGTCTAGCACCGTTTGTTAAAAAGTTGAATGATCTTTTAAAACAAAAAGTTGACCATATGAGTCTCTTGCCCAAAGACATCCTTTGGGTCCTTATTTCTTTTAGAAAGAGGTACTTAACATGATTTACAAGGATCTGTATGATTTGGGTCTTATATATAACTAACCTCTTCTCATCTCCTTTCATTGCCCATCTTGTACTCTAAGCTCCAAACACTAAAGTTCATTCGGTTCCTTAAATTTCTTTCTGTTGCCTTCCAGGATTTTGTAACTGCTATTCCCTCTGCCTAGAACATTTTCTCTGTATTTTTTTCTGACCTTCATCTGCAAGTTATATTCTCTTGGAAGCTTTCCCTGACTCTTGCCCTCACTTCCGCCCTTCATTCAGATAGGACCACCATCCTTCTCTTCTTTATGGACATGTAGCACTTATTACTTTCCTATCATGACAATGATCATGCAGTATTGAATTTGGTTGGTTGGTTGTCTCTTCCTCATAACAGGAGGTCTGTGAGAAAGTAATGCTGATCTGTGGTAGATACTCAATGAATGAGTGAATGAATGATTTGGTTGGTTGGTTGTCTCTTCCTCATAACAGGAGGTCTGTGAGAAAGTAATGCTGATCTGTGGTAGATACTCAATGAATGAATGAATGAGTGGAGTGAGTGAATGATTGTAAATGCGTTCAGGCAGAGCAAGTAAAGAAGCATCGTTGTACTATTCTTTTGAGGTCAGAGTAATAAATGAGTGAATGTCTAAGAATTCTAGAAGTTAAGTGTTCTGTTGAATGACCTTCAAGACTGAATCTTGAATAGAGAATTGGCCACTTTCTAGCTCATCGTGAATACTCTTGACTGATCCATGTGGACAAGCACATTCCCCTTGTCTTAATTCCGGATTGTTTTGTGGGGTCAGTGAACACTGTTTAGGGTCCCTGGAGAAGACAGGCCCTTCGGATCAAAAGAGTGGCAGAGGTAAATGGTATTTGGTTTAGTGCTGTTGGGGTTGGGGCCAGTGCTTTGTAAAACATGCTTCCTGTCTACTCAGTAGATTATATAAGTCATTCTAAAGAACCCATTTGAGAAATTGGACAATCAAATGCAGTCATCAGTGTAACTCACCTCTTTGAGCATCGTGAGGGTGGGGGCCACACTGCCTTTGACCACTCTCAGTTAAGCCCAAGGGATGGGGCGGGCTGAAGGGTGCCACTATGCACATATTTTTTCTTACACTGTCTGGGATCTTGACCTCTATTTAACGACATGATTTAAGTACCATAGGAAAGAAGAATAGCAAGCTAAGTACTGGGCGGCTCTATGTAACTGTTGATCATTGTAGACAGTTTAAGAAAGCATCAAATTGTACAGTATTGTAATTATTCCAACCTTCTGAGTATGCCTAGACATACGGCAAAGTTTCCCACAGCCCTTAGGATCTTTCTCTGTACCTCAGGTCCGCACCGCTCCTTGGAACACTACAAGGGCCTTCATTGCTGCCATGAAGGGCAAGTGTCTCCTGGAGGTGACTGGGGTGGCAGATCCCACTGGGTGTGGTGAAGGATTCTCTTATGTGAAGATTCCAAACAAACCAACACAGCAGAAGGTAAGACTGTCTGAATTTCTAGAAGGTGAAAATCAATTCTAGAGGAAATGGAGGTTAAGGAATGGAGATGAATGGGGCGGAGGGTCTGGAAAGCAGTGACGTTGACAGGAAGAACTTAGATACATACTCTAAGGAGTTGAACCTCATGGGATTCTTACCTGTTTTCTTTTGTTTCTGAGGTAGGATGATAAGGAGCCTCAGCCAGTGAAGAAGACAGTGACAGGAACAGATGCAGACCTCCGTCGCCTGTCTCTGAAAAACGCCAAGCAGCTTCTCCGTAAATTTGGCGTGCCTGAGGAAGAGGTCGGTGTGGAAGAGGAAAACTTAGGGGCTCCTCAGGGCTTTGTCTAAAGCGGGAAAAGCGGGGCAGCAGATGGAAGGAACTCTGAAGAATTTTGTGGTGTAGGTTTTACTGGACTAGACCTTGGGTACTTTTGCAGCAGTTAACTTTCCCAAAGCTTTCTGTGTAACCTGCTTTGGGTGATTTTTTTTCTTGTCTACCTCTGTAACCGTGTACCTTGGTTTGTTCTTTGAGTTCCTTGAATGGTTTGTGTGTATGTGTTTGTCTCTCTTGTAGATTAAAAAGTTGTCGCGCTGGGAAGTGATCGATGTGGTCCGTACGATGTCAACAGAACAAGCCCGCTCCGGAGAGGGGCCCATGAGTAAATTTGCCCGTGGATCCAGGTTTTCTGTAGCTGAGCATCAAGAGCGTTACAAAGAGGAATGTCAGCGCATCTTTGATCTACAGAACAAGTATGTTTTAGTGCTACAGGAAATCCAAGCTGGAAAAGCCGGGGGGAGGGCGTGTGCCAGACACTATTATAATGACTAGGAGATCACCTACTAATGAGGAGGTAGTCAGGTATCTGAGATTCCAGGGTGGTATCTGTTCATAAGATTGCTAGACTACCTGCTGGACTACCTTCAAAGCAACTTGTCAAAGGTTTTGAATGTCAAGAGGTGCTAAGATTGAGCTTTGGTTCTCTGACAACTTTTGTAGTCTTTTTTGGGCCTGGCAACCCAAAGAGAGTGGAGGTAGGAGATGGGTAGTGTTTTTTCTGAAGGCTTGCTGGTGAGAGGATGGTAATTGCCCTATTAAAAATGAGGACTGTGCTGATTTGTTTCTCAGGCTTTCTCGAGGAATCCTGACTATGAAATGCTGTACTAATTACATATTTCAAACTTGCTTTGTTGACTGAATATCTAGGAGCACTTTTTACAGCTTTTCTGTTGAGGGCCGCATGTCTTAGTGGATTTTGAGTATTCCTTTTTGAGGTTGATTTCCCAATTTCCTCCTCTTGCCTAAAACCGTATTTCTTAAGCTCTTTCTGCACTTTAATATTTTCCCTCATCTTAATCTAACATTGCTTTCTTTTTAGGGTTTTGTCATCAACTGAAGTCTTATCCACTGACACAGATAGCAGCTCAGCTGAAGACAGTGACTTTGAAGAAATGGGCAAGAATATCGAGAACATGTTGCAGAATAAGAAAACCAGCTCTCAGCTGTCACGTGAACGGGAGGAGCAGGAGCGGAAGGAACTACAGCGGATGCTACTGGGTGAGGGCAGTGGCTTCACAGACAGCCAGAGAAAAAAGAGAAGGACCAAAAAAGTGGAAATAACTTCAGACGAATAACTGAGGCAAAGCTGGAGGCAGACAAATAGGGGATGAGTGTAGAAAAGCCTGGAGATGAGGTAGAGATGAGATTACTGAAAATGGGGCTCTGGGTTTGTCTGTGAGCACAAATTGAAGGGATGCTGCCAATCTCCTGCTGCCTCTGTCTGTGCCAGGCCTGGCCAAACCAGGGCTTATCAGTGCTGTACGTCAAGTGAACTTGCATCCTAGACGGAAGCATTTTTAATACAGAATCTGTGGGTGAATTTGAGGGGTTGTGGTTTTTCTCCAACTCTCTGAAATCACATGTAGAATTCTGTGCAAATGTTCCTTTTCTGAGGAGAAGATCCATGCTTTCAGAAGATTCTCTGAGCAGTCTTAGGCCCTCCGAAGAGTTTCAAATAACCAACCAGAAATTGTAGAAGTTGCGGGTGGGGGTGATAAAGACCTGTGCTAGTTTGGGCTGTGAACATTGGGGATGAAGAGAGGAGAAAACCCAGGTGGACTTAGTATTTATTTTACTCTAGGCTTGCTAGAAACATGGTGGTGCCATTGATGAAAGTAGAAACGTCAAACAAAGAAACGGGTTTAAGAAGGGAAGGTGTAATGTGTGGGGTTTGAGGTCCCCATGACCCTTCCCAGAATGGATGTCAAACAGGCCATGGAAAACTTAGACACTGAGAGAGAGGATAAAGGCTGAAGACGAAGGTTTAAATGACCGTTCTCACTTGTAATAGTCTTCCCTTTGTTTCCTTCTCTCTGAAAAACTTCGTCTAGTTTTTTTGTCCTGACTACTGTGTGGTCCGGGACCAGCGGTATTTACACCACACGGGCATTTGTTATAATAGACATGCAGGGTCTCACCCTCACCCCACACCTACCGAAGGAGAAGCTGTAGTTTCATGAGATCCTCAGGTGATGGCTATTTATTCAAATTAAAGTTTGAGACACATACTCTAGGCCTGAGGATTCTGGACTTGTTTCTGTGGTGCCATTTTCCCCTTGGCTGCTTGGGTGCTTTTCTTTAATGTGCTCACCACTGCTCCCCGCTTGGATTTTCCTCTTGCACTGTTGCTCAGAGGAGTCCGTACAGGTTCTGCTCTTCTGTCCCTTGTAGCAAATACGCAGTTTTCTGAGATCCTTTCAGAACTTTTTGGACTTCTAAGAATGGGAATGTTGGCAGTGGTGAAATGAAAGCAGGAAAGGACAACTCGGTATATTTGGGGGGCTGGGGGAACTTGAATGCTTTCTGTAGAACCATAGTTTTGTGGCATGTTGAGCTTCAAGGTCTTCACTCAACCCCAAGGAAATGGCCATTGGGGTGGTAGGGCGAATGTATGGAAATTTTTTTCTGCCTTGCAGCCGCAGGCTCAGCAGCATCAGTAAACAATCACAGAGATGATGACACAGCTTCTGTGACTAGCCTTAACTCCTCTGCCACTGGCCGTTGTCTCAAGATTTATCGCACGTTTCGAGATGAAGAGGGGAAAGAGTATGTTCGCTGTGAGACGGTCCGAAAGCCAGCTGTCATAGACGCCTATGTGCGCATACGGACCACAAAAGATGAGGAGTTCATGTGAGTTGGGCTCCCCCCGTCTGTGATAAGGATGATAAGAATGGTGGGGAGTGGAGTGAGGGTGGCTACTTGAGTTACAGCGACAGGATTCCGCACAGGTGTCGCTGGAAGTCTGTTAATTGGGAACTGTCTTGCCTTTTAGATCTTTGGGTTAGAACAGCACCAAATTACGTACAAGGAGAATTCCAAATCTGATGCCAAACAAAGGCGGATTTTCAGTTCCACCTGAGTCCTCTGCATTTTGGCTGTTTGGTTGGCAGCACTCTTCGGGATCACTGTCATTCTGAGAGTGGTGCCACTCTGCAAATGAAAGGCTCACGAGTGGGGGAGATGGGAGTGGCCGGTAGCATTTCATTTCAGTATGGGTGGATTACTTGAGTTGAGAGGTGTTTAGCTCTTTGGACAGTGCTCTTGGTTTAGGTTTGCTTATGATCCTGTGATGTGTTTTTCCCCCTTGTTATCCAGTCGAAAATTTGCCCTTTTTGATGAACAGCATCGAGAAGAGATGCGAAAAGAACGGCGGAGGATTCAAGAGCAACTGAGGCGGCTTAAGCGGAACCAGGAAAAGGAGAAGCTTAAGGGTCCTCCTGAGAAAAAACCGAAAAAAATGAAGGAGCGCCCTGACCTAAAAGTAAGTGTAGTGTGGCGTGATGGTAACTACCAAAGCGAAGGTCCTCTTATCTTGTGGCATCCCCCCCCTTACTTGAAGTGAGCACGTTATCATGGAAAGCTAGTTCGAATTGATGGGACAGCTTGGGTGTCTTCAGCACTAGAATGACTGGTACCAACAGCACCAGACCTAACCTGGTGTTGCTGGGTGTCATTTCATACTTCATCCATTGGAAGTATTTTCTAGGAGTTGAGGTAGGGTTAGTGGCTCTTTTTTACATGTATGTTTATGTACCTATGTACATGTGTGTACATGCATACATACACATAAACGTCTTGTGTTAAAATTACGTGTATTAAAAGAAGCAGCAGAAGCAAACATGAAATACGGGTTGCTTTGCATAACTCAGGTAGGCTTTCAGAGGTTACTGTGCAGCGTAGCTGTAACGTGCACCATGAAAGGAAGTACCTGTGATGCAGTGGGAAGAGCCATGGGCTTGCAGACAGAAGATTGGGCTTCAGGACTGGTTTGCCGTTTAATAGCTCTGTGACCTTAACTTCTCCAAACCTGTTTCTAGAAAAACATACCTGTCTTAATGTTGTATAGTGCATAGGGAGCATTTTGTAAACTATGAAAGTCCCAGCAGATACAAACTGTTGTTGACATGTACTGTGGTCATTACAGTATTTTAATGTCCCTTCTTGTATATGACCTTACCTTATATGTAAACATGTACAGTACTGACCCCATTATGCAGGTGGAACTGGGGTCAGTTGTAAACTGAGATGGAGACTTGGTATGAGCCTTTTCCTTGGGGCTGGGAATATGTCCGTGTTGCCGAATGCAGCCATGGGCTTCCAACGTCCTTTCTGCTGCATATTTAATATTTTCATAGTTTACTACTAAAACTGGTCATGGAAATCCTCTCCCTTTTCTTTCTTACTTGATTTTTTAAAAAAAATATTCAGTGTCTGGATTTTCTTGAATGTGTCATTTTCACTTTTGTCCAGTGGCTTCTGGTTGAAAGGTGTATAACAGTTCTTTGAGAACAGAAGTTCCGAGCCTGCCTTTGTTTCTCTCCTGCCTTGTATGTATTTCTTCACGCTACCATCGTGCAGCCTGCTTACTGCTGACATATTGATACTTTTCCTTTTGCAGCTCAAATGTGGGGCTTGTGGTGCCATTGGACACATGAGGACAAACAAATTCTGTCCCCTGTATTATCAGACAAATGCTCCACCTTCCAATCCTGTTGCCATGACAGAGGAACAGGAGGAGGAGTTGGAAAAGACAGTCATTCATAATGATAATGAAGAACTTATCAAGGTTGAAGGGACCAAGATTGTGTTGGGCAAACAGCTCATTGAGAGGTAAGGGGTAGCAGGCAGGAAGTGCTGTGGGAGCTCTGGTGGAGGTTGGTGATACTGATGGCTGGCACTGTTGGATGTGATGTGTTCTCTGACGTGGAACTGAGGGCAGAGGAACTTGGATGGATTGTCCTCGGTAATTGTTGCCAATAATGAAAATTACAGGCTTGCCCTTGGGCATGCTACCTGGCTTTTCTAAATAAGTTTCCTTATTTGCCATATAAAACTGCCCTTACCAGGTGGTTCTGAAGGTAAAACTGAGAGACTACATAAAGCACAGTACCTGGCGTATAGTAGACGTTCTTCCTGTTCTATGTCAGGCACTTGTAAGATTTCGAAGGTCCCTAATCTTAGAATGTTCTAGTAATGGACCATCCAGAAGGAGTAAGAGACATAAACTATGCCTCTGCCTACCTGTCTCTTGCCCTCAGATAATATAATAGGTGATCAAATGGAGAGGTTTTTAAATTAAACAAAAAATTTCCCTAACTTTTTAGTTGGAAAATTGCAAGCCTACAGAAGTCATAAGCCTACAGAAAAGTCAAAAGAATACTATTTCTCTCCGTTTATCAGCTGTTAACATTTGTCACATTTGTTTCATCCTTACTATCTAAAACTTTTCCTTTGCTGAACTGTTTGGAAGTAAGTTGCAGGCATCATGACATTTCACTTATAAATGCTTTAGCATAAGGACATAAAAACATGATACTATTATTACACCTAAGAAAAGAAGCATTAATTCAGTAGTATCTAATATTCAGTCCTTATTCATGTATCCTTAGTTGTCTCAGTGTCCTTCGTTGCCTCTCCCCAAATTTAGGCTCTAATCCCAGTTCAAACAGTAAGTGTTTTTGAGTCTCTCTTAAGCTAGACTGTCCTCCCCGCCTTTTTTTGTTTTCCATAACATTGAATTTTTTGAAGAGTCCAGGCCAATTGTCTCATAAAATACCCCACGTTCTGCATTTGTCTGGTTGTTTTCTCGTTGATTGTATTCAGCTTACATGTCTTTGGCAAGATCACTACATAGGTGATACTATGTACTTAATATGCCACATCAGCAAGCGCATAATGTCAGGTTTGGTTACTATTTTAATCATCTTGTTAAAGTGATGATCCCCAGATGCCTCTTTAATAAGGGTATGTTTTTCCCTTTGGAATTAATGTGTGGGTGAACGTCTTGTTCCCTAACAGTCATTCTCTCAATAGTTTTAGCATCCCTTGATGATCATTGCCTAACTCAGTTATACACTGGGGGTTACGAACAATGTTTTTGTGTTCCCCCTAATTCTAGCGTCCTTTCTACGTTAACTGGCATTCTGTAAAGAAGAGCTTCCTTCCCTTTCTGAGTACCAGTATGGATTCTGCAATCTTTCCTTTGTAAACTTAGTGTAATTCATTAACCTCATTATTAATCTTGACACCCATATTGTCCCAGATTTGACCGCTTCAGGCCAGATCTTGTATCCTTTTGCAGTAACTCTATAAATCTTTGAGAATCGCTTTGCTTTCTGGTACAAGATGTTCTGGGCTCTTCTTAAAATTTTCCTGTCCCAGACCTAGAATCAGCCATTTCTCCAAAGGAGCCCTGGTTCCATTTACTGGGGCGTGGTATTTAGAAACCAAGATCTAGACGTTAGGCGTGCTCGTTGCCACTGGTCATTGCTTTTAGGCTGTTAGTGCACAAAACTGGGAAATATACATGTATTGTAAATCACAACTTCATAGCGATACCTCCAATTCAAATTGTATCTACAGCTTCTTCCATATCTACCCCCATTTTATATTAGCATATGTTCTCTGGTTCCCAGCATCAGTATATTGATTCATTTGTTCTGTTCTATGATACATACAAAAAAAGTTTGAGAATTACAATACCAATACCACCACCAACAACAAACCTATAGAGTCCGTGTGTTCGCTAGCTTGTTCTTGGATCATATGCCACTGAAGTTGTATGTTCAGGGTATTATATTCAAAATACACTTGAATTCTTTTTTGTGTATAATTTTTAATTTGATCCATACACAGTTCTATTCATTTGTTTCTGTTTCTTTTAAGTTCTTGGTTCTTTTTCTGTCCTTGTTGATTTAATTTATCAATATCTGTGATAGTCATGTTTTGAAGCACATTAGAAAAGGAACATGTAATATCTCGATCCCATACAATGGGAGGGAAGAAGGTGGATGGGCTTTTAATGATTGAGGGAAACTCAAACTAGTTTTTCTTTTCAAACCAGTTTGATTTCTTCCTTGTTTCCATTCTGAAGAAGTTGTTTCCTAGCCCTTTAGCCTTAAGAGAATGTTGGAGCTAGAAGGATACTTGAAATTCCTTTAGCCTAGTTCCTTTATCTTCCAAATAGGAAACTGAGGTGAAGTTTTGGCTTGTCTAGCTTTTTATTAATTTGGAGATCCTATGAGGCCTTGCCTGATTTGAGCCTTAAAAGGTGGATGTCTGGCCTTCGGTTTGGCTTTTTCTTCCCCAGGCTCATGCTCAGGTTCTTTGGACTTTTTCACTGTAGTTGCTTTTTTTCTGGGGACTAGAAATAGGAACTGCACACTATGAAACTGTTATTGTTGCAGTGCAGATGAGGTTCGCAGAAAATCTCTGGTTCTCAAGTTCCCGAAACAGCAACTTCCTCCCAAGAAGAAACGGCGAGTTGGCACCACTGTTCACTGTGACTATTTGAATGTGAGTATTTGCGTTGCTCCTTTCTAACCAGATGGGCTTTTCATTGATTCCCTCAGCCCTCTAAGCCCCGGATGCCTCTGACACAGTCCTAGATTCTCCCTTTGGCCTGTCCCCAAAAAGTATGTGTACTGTTCATTACAAGATTTCCAAATCAAATATATGGTGATGGAAGGAGAACTGACTCTGGGTGGTGAACACACAATGGGATTTATAGACGATGTAATACAGAATTGTACACCTGAAATCTATGTAAATTTACTAACAATTGTCACCCCAATAAAATTAATTAAAAAAAAAAAAAGATTTCCAAAATAGGTTTGTCTAGCTTGAAAATACTGGGTGTTTTTTGTTTGTTTGTTTGTTTGTTTGTTTGTTTTGTGTGTGTGTGTGTGTGTGGTTTGAATCTATAAAGAATTCTGGTTTCCTTGTTTCTCCTTAAGAGACCTCATAAGTCCATCCACCGGCGCCGGACAGACCCCATGGTGACATTGTCATCCATCTTGGAGTCTATCATCAATGACATGAGAGACCTTCCAAATGTGAGTTCATCACATTAATATCTACAGTAGGGGATAGGAAGGCTCTTTGTTCTGTCTGTGATTTCAGATAGAGGGCAGTATAGTCCTAGGTACCTGGAACCCCTACTTTCTTTGGGATGTAGTTTTTTGGTTGTTTTGTTTTGTTTTTGTTTCTGTTTTTGTTTAGCAGTTTAGTAGAGGAAACAGACCTGCTCCATCTAGAAAGATTCCTTTGAGAGTTGATGGGCAGGTAGACCGGTAAGATGTGAGAGTCTTCAGGACCTGGCTCTGACAAGTGTTCTTTGCTCATGCGTGGTGCTGACTCTTGTTTGCACAGACATACCCATTCCACACTCCAGTCAATGCAAAGGTCGTAAAGGACTACTACAAAATCATCACTCGACCAATGGACTTACAAACTCTCCGTGAAAATGTGCGTAAACGCCTGTACCCATCTCGGGAAGAGTTCAGAGAGCATTTGGAGCTCATTGTGAAGAACAGTGCAACCTACAACGGTGAGAATTATCTGTTCTTTGACTGCAGAGGGCACTTTGCACATCCTTATGTATCCCTTACTAGTCATAAACTCAGACTAGACTGGACTGAATGAAAGGACCCACAATGGATTAGTGTATTTTGGGGTTATGAAAATCAGGTGTAGTGTACGTTTTAGTAATTTAATACACACTTAACCCTTGAACTGCGGGGGTCCGTTTATGTGCAGAGTTGTCAGTTGACCCTCACAGTTCAAACCCATGTTGTTCAAGGTCAACTGGTGGTTGGGAATCCAAGGGTGCAGAGGGCTGCGGTAAGTTATACTCAGATCTTCACCTCCAGGGGTAGTCAGCGCCCCTGAACTTGGCATTGTTCAAGGATCAACTGTGTATTGCTTCTTTTTATTTCCACTTTTAATGTATCCTCTGGAAAATTGGGAGTCTGTTGAAATGAAACAGTTGTATGCAGAGTAGTGGGAGGAAGAAGTAGGCCTAGGAAAACAGACGGGAGAGACGTTCAGTGTGAACGTATGTGCCAGTGACTGTATTTGCTGTGTGCGAATCTGATTTGGTCTATAAACCTGTTATAGAGGATGTCATATTTTGCTTAGAAAGCTGGAAAGGCAAAGAGGAAGAAATCTTTGTTAAGTCTTTAAAGGGGGAAAACAGTGCAGTTTCTGCATGTAGGGGTCACATTTTTCTGTTTTCCACCTGTGTCCTTGAGCACACATTCATATGTAAGTGTAGGGATTCAGAGTACAGACAGGGTATGAGTCATGGCTCTGCCATTTATTAATTGAGTTACCTTAGACAAGTTATTTAAGCTCTCATAGCTTCCTCATCTGTAAACATGGGACAACAGTAATACCTGGATTTGAAGACCTTTCACAAGCAGGTCCGACCCAGTGGATCTCCAGTGACTGGCTCCCATACTCACGATACACTCCTGCCATACTCAACAGTATATCTCACTAAATGTGCTATGCCATTTCTTCATTCCTTTGCACAGTCTTTGTCCTTTGTCTGGAATGCCCTTTCTTCCCTTTCAGTGGTGAATTTCCATTCATATTTCCAGACCAATTCATATCATCTCTTCATGAAGACTTATTCAGATTGCCCAAAATATCAATTATTTTATCTTCTGTGCCCTCCTAGCTCAATCAAATCAAATTTTATAGCTCTTACTGTGTCATATATAATTATTTATATGTCTGATTCTCCCACCACTTTGTGACCTCCCAGAGACTATCTTACTCATGTTTGTATTCCCATGGCCTAGCAGAGTGCCACATACATACAAGGGAAGAATAAATTTGTTAGGCCCAACTGTCATTCAAGTTGCAAGGATCAAGACTTAAAACAAAAATCAGATTGGAAGGGGAATGGGAAGGTAAGAGTTGACTTTGAAAATACAAACTTTGAGATACCTATGGTTCATTTAGGTGGAGAGGTTAGTAAAAAAATAGAAATTTGAAAGTTCTAACTTTCTCACAACCTTACATATATGGGAGATACCAAAAAAAATACACATTTTAAGCGATGTTAACACTGTGGTCAACGTTGCTCAAGCAGTTCGCCATCATCAGAAGTGTCTGGACGCTGATGGTACCCACTTTGAGCACCTCTTGTCATTGCAGAAGTCAAACGTGACTTGTATTCACCTTTTGTTAATGGTATATATTAATACAGTTTTTTCCTTTCTTAAAATCTGTATACATTTTTTTGGCATCCTCTGTATATCGTGCATTAGTGTTAACTACAGTCATGTTGTACATTACATCCCTAATACTTAGTTAAAACTGGAAGTTTGTAACTTGTGACCACTTTCCTCCATTTCCCCTTCTCCCCACTCCCAACTCTGGTAACCACAAATCTGATTTTCTATGAGTTTGGGGTGTTTTCTTTTTGTTTCGGGGGATTTTTAGTTTCCATATGTAAATGAGATCCTACAGTATTTATCTTTGTTGTTGAACGTCTTTGCACGTGCTTAGAAATATCTTTCTTGAACTTTGGTGTATTTGGCACTATTGACCACTTTTTCCTTTGATACTCTCTTCTCTCTTTTTCAGGAATACTTTATTTAATCTCTTTTTAGCTTTTTCACTCTGGTGACTTAAGCTACCATAGATCCACTGATATTACTATCTCCAGCCAGTATCTCTGTACTCATGTGGCCCCTTACCTGCCACACATAACCCATTCTTCCGTGCCCTACCGGAAACTCTTATCTGATTGCCTTATTCACATTGATGATATTCCCATCCCTGTAGTTGTGCAGCCTAGAAACGGTGGTCATCTTTGATGCCACCCACTCTCCCCCACACTCATAGATCAGTAAGTCCCATGATTGTACCTCAGTCTGCTGGAACGCAGCCCTCCCATTCAGTCTCCATTGCTACTGGCTTGTCATCTCTTGTTTGACCTCTTGCAGTAGCTTCTAAACTTTTCCTCTGCTTCTTGCCTTAATTCTTCACACACTGTTGACTGAGTATTTTCTTCTAAAACACAGACTTAAAAAATTATTCTCCAGCTTAAATCTTCAATGGCTTTCTGTCACCTATGAGACCTTTGTAATGTGGCCCCTCCTCCCTTCCCAAGTTCCATTTCCTCCTTCTCCTCTACACATACCTATTTTCCAGTTGTATGAAACCACTTGCAGTTCCTCTTCTGAAAAGTGATGCTTCATGAATTTTCTTACCTCTGTGTCTTTGCACTTTTTCTTTCCTCTGGAATATCTTTCTGCTGTATCGTCTACCTGATGAACTTCTACTCTTTGTTAATGAAACTGCTCAAATGTCAGTCACAACAAGCATTTCCTGTTCCTCCCCAGTATGCAGATGTAATTGTTGTAAAACAACTTACAACGTATTTCATACACAACCCCTCCATATTTTATAGCAAGTAGTGTATTCCTTTACTCACACTGATACTCAGTTTTTTTAAACTTTCTTAAGGAAGTTGTCAGGCATATTCAGTAGTGGGGAGGGGAGTAAATAATCCTCAGTGTGTTTATTCGTCCAGTTCAACAATTGCTGATGTTGATTATTGTTTAGTCTGTTATTTCCAGGTATCGTATCATTTCATCCACAGATACTTCAAGCACTTATACTCGGTCTTACAGTGATTTAGTTTCATGTCATTCTCTTGACTAAACCAAGCACTAAGGTGGGAACTGTGTCTTATTTTTCCGTTAGTGTCATCATTGAACACATGACAGTCAGTCATTGAAGACTGAATGACTAAACACATGAATGCTAAATGAGAATAGAGCTGAGGTTTAAGCTCTGGGGAATACTTACACGAAAGAATCTAAAGAAGAAGATAATCAACTAATATTAAAAGGAAGTAGTCTGAATTACTGTCTAGATGAAAAAGTTGTAACTATCCCGATGAGCTTAAATTAGAGCAGCCATAAGCAGGGAGTGTAGGAAGTAGTTCGAGGATTTTCTGAAGCTCTTGTTACTGATTTAAGGCAAACTCAAGTAATAGTCTGAGATAAGATAGAGATTGTTTTATGAGAAAGGCTTTGGATTAGCCATGTATTGGGAGGACATCACAAATCATACAAACAAAAGTTGCAGTCATAAATTCTATATCCTGAGTATGGAAAGATTATAAGTAATGCATTGCTCTCCTTAAACAAATTGTCATTCCTCATCCATACTATCATTTGCAGGGTATAAAGGCAGAGTGTTAACAGCAGTACTGTGTGTGGATATACACAAATAAGGGAGAGTTAAAATTATTCATCCGTATTGTGTGTCTGCTATGTCTTAGGCACCAAAAGATGGAGATAAGACTGATATACCTGTCCAACCCAGCAGCTGGGCTGGAGCCTGGCACATGTTCAGTGCTTAAGTAAATGTGTTAGAAGTCTAGAGAAGTGTTGGCAGCCTTGCTTCCCATTTGTAACAGTCCCATCTCTTATTCTCTAATTTAGGGCCAAAGCACTCACTGACCCAGATCTCTCAATCCATGCTGGATCTCTGTGATGAGAAACTCAAAGAGGTAAGACATTGAAAACGAGACAACAGCAGGGGAATTTGAAGGTGGAGGTAGCAGGATGGAGAAAGTAGGGATCATAACAGAAGGAAGAGTAGAGAAATGTGGGAGTAGCAGATCTTTAGTATGTTAGAGTCTGGAAGGGACCTTAGAAATCATATAGTCCAATTCCTTCCTTCTGTAAACGGAAAAACTGAGGTCCATAGAAGAAAATGACTTGTCTTGGGCATCATGATTGTTAAATAGTAGAGCTGGGATTAAAGTCTAGAATCCACACAACTCTTTAGAAAAAAGGGCAAAGGAAACTGACTTTCCAGGGAGTCACCTGGAGCTCAGAGACTGTGTTTTGACAGGGCGTAATTTTAATTTTTAAAAGATAATCTGTATTCCATCTTTTTACTGAAGAAAATATGGTACCTTACAAGCTTACACAAATGCAAGTGCAATAACAATGTTAATGTTGAAGTGGACACTTCATAAAAGAGGATAGTCAAATGGCCAGAAAACATGGAAAGGTTCTCAACCTGATTGATCATTAGGGAAATGCAAATTGAAACCACAATTAGATACCACTACATACCCACCAAAAGGCTAACATTTAAAAAGACAAGAAAAAGATTGCCAATACTAAGTGAGTGTTGGTGAGGATATGGAGCAATTAGAATACAAGCCTTTTCCTAGTATGGTCTGAAATGAATTTATTGGGTAAGATTTCCTTTCACAAAAGTCATTAATCAGCAGTGATATGTTCAGTGTTTCCAACAATAGTTTTACAACAAAAACAGTGTGATATTAAAACTAAACTTGGTGAAAGTGTTTTTGTTATGGAAGCTAAGGTTTGGCTGCCCAGGGATGTATATTTTTGGTGATCTACAAGAATAAAATGTAGAATACCTACAGGAATGATTGGATAAAGAAGATTTGGTGGGGGGGTGGGGGGGTGGAAGATGAGGGTAAGGGGGATCAAATATATGGTGATGGAAGGAGAACTGATTCTGGGTGGTGAACACACAATGGGATTTATGGATGATGTGGTACAGAATTGTACACATGAAATCTATATAATTTTACTAACAAATGTCACCCCAATAAATTATACAACAACAACAAACAAACAAAAGATTTGGTATATATACACAATGGAATACTATTCTGCCATAAGAAAAGATGAAATCCTGCCATTTGCAACAACATGGATGGAACTTGAGATTATTATGCTAAGCGAAATAAGTCAGAAAAAGTCAAGAACCACATGACTTCACTGCTATGTGGGATATAAAACTGCAAGCAACAACGGAACAAGACAAACAAATGAAGAATCAAAAACTCATAGACACAGACAATAGTTTAGTAGTTACCAAAGGGTAATGGGGGAGGAGGGAGAGAAGAAGAAAAAGGAGGTCACATAAATGGTGATGGAAGGAGAACTGACTAGGTGGTAAACACACAATGTGATATAAATGAATGTATTACAGAATTGTACGCTTGAGACCTATGTAATTTTACTAACCATTGTCACCCCAATCAATTTGAATTGAAAAACAAAAAAGGAATACTTATAGGAGTGGTTGGTATATCCCTTTTACCGGAATGTCATTTATCTGGACATTTTGCTTCGAACAAACTGAACAGTCGACAGTTAGACCTTTTGAGGCCAGGGCAGTAGACAGCTGAACCTTAAATTATCCTTCATTTTCTATGGTGATCGCACCTCAGGGAAACCGCTGCCTTTCTTTTGTTTTGTTTCACATCAGAAAGAAGACAAACTGGCTCGTTTAGAGAAAGCTATCAACCCCTTGCTGGATGATGATGACCAAGTGGCATTTTCTTTCATTCTGGACAATATTGTCACCCAGAAAATGATGGCAGTTCCAGATGTAAGTGATCTCTGTGCTACATATTGTGAAACTCGTATAGGGAAAAAAGGAAAGGACCATAGGGTGTGCATTTGTGTGTATGTCAGGGAGTCTGGAGGGTGGTGGTTGTCGATTCAAACTGATACATAATTTTGAAAACTGACTTTTTTAAAATTAAAGTTGATAAAAACCAACTTTTTTGCTGTATGAGTGCATTATCATTGAAATCAAAGAGGCTGGAATCTGTGGACATAGAGAGGTTCTTTCTTCTTGTTGTTTACATTCAGTGTTTGAACACTCCTGAACGACTCTGAAGAGAAATTAGTATGCCAGCTAATGGGGAGCTTTTGGTCTAGCGGTGCTTCTTGGCAAATGACACTTTGATAATTACTCAGTGTTTGTTGTCTTTTGTTTCATTTTTTTGTCTTTGGTAACTGTATGACAGGACTACCATGTTGATTCTATGTATGATTTTGTTGTACTTATCCTGCCTAGGAATTCTGAACTAAGTTTCCTGTTGTGTTGTAGGTATATGTTATATATGTGTAATTTTATAAAACTTCTGGGTGGGACTAGGGAATAACACATTTTAATTGTGAGTGTGGAGCAGGGGTTCTTTATCTGCATAGGAACCCTTAAAGGAGTCCATGAACTTCTTAAATTATATGTACTGAAGTTTTGTGTGATTATGTGTCTTTCTGGCAAAAGGGTCTATCTATAGCTTTCGTCAGAGTCTCTTAGTATTTGTGACCCATTGAAGATTGAGCATCTCCAGTAGAAAAAATGGTTTCCATTTAATTTCTTATGCTTTCTTTCTACTAGTCTTGGCCATTTCATCACCCAGTTAATAAGAAGTTTGTTCCAGATTATTACAAAGTGATTGTCAATCCAATGGATTTAGAGACTATACGTAAGGTGAGTGATTTGATCTCAGGTGTGTTTTTGGAATCCAGTTACCGTACTTTGTACGTGTATCTGAGTCCCTGATTCTTTTAACCACAGAATATCTCCAAGCACAAGTATCAGAGCCGAGAGAGCTTTCTAGATGATGTCAACCTTATTCTGGCCAACAGTGTTAAGTACAATGGTGGGTATGCTTCCTTGTTTTCCTCTCCTTCCATTAACCCATCCATCCAACACTGGTGACCATTATTAAAATTTCAGTGCATAACGCAGCCTTGAACAGTGATAGCAGAACCAGTCAGACATCTTACGCTGCCTTTTTTCAAGCAGGCACATATATTAGTGTCTATGTTCTGTAAAGTTTGTTAATAACTTTTAATAAAGAAAAAGCAATGTACATTTATTTTTTAAGCTTTGGAAAGTATAGAAAAATGAGATGAGAATAAAAGTCAAATGGATACTACTTTGGGCTCTGAGCCATCACTGCTTTCCATGAGATGTGAAAACTCACCTATGCCCAGGCTCTTAGATGGAGGTTAGGGAGCTGTGTAACTCGAGGCCACGGTGAGCTTCCTCAGAGGGTGGAGTTTTTGCTCGGTAAATGAGCTAATTGAATAATACATGCCAGATTCTCTGCTAGCTACTTAATCTACTGGTAGGAAGGACATAGTCACTGTCCTCGTGTAATTCACAATCCAGTTAATGGAGAACAGCAGTTAAAATGCCGCTTGACACAGGCTGTGTATTATTACAAGGATGTGCGGAGTGCACAGGCGAGGGGCTGGGTAAGGCTTCGTAAATGAGCTAATAGACTTCACTTTTAAATGACTGACTTGTTAAGTAAACATTGGTTGAACACCTACTATGTGCTGACACTGATAGAGGCTACAAATATAAAATGAAATTAGATATGGTCCCTGCCTCCAAATTGGTTGTAGTTTAGTTGGGGAAACAGAAAAAAAATTACGGAGCTTAAATATTACGCTAGATGAATGCCAGAGGAACACAGGAACAGGATATCTAAATCAGAGTGGGATTAAAGAAGCTCTCCGAAAAAGAGTTTTCTTAAGTTGAGTTCTAAAGGATCCGTGGAGTTTGCCAGGCAAAGAATATGGAGGAGAAAATGTTCTAGGCAGAGAGAATAGTAATATGTAATGGCATAGAGGCCTGCAATTGCATTATAGGCTGAAGAAGCAAGTTGTTGGAATGGCAGTTTCAGTGCCCCTGTTGCTGAGTGCTGGTTATATATAGACAGATAGATAGGAATCACTTCTTAGAGGGCTTGTGTGCCATATGCCATACTTAATTACGTGGGGAATCGACTCTACATGGACTCGGTTACTATTAATTAAAAACAGGCAGGTTCGTATCTGGCCAAACCAATAAAGTTTGAAGCAAAAGTGTTACTTTGTGTATAGTACCTGATAGTAGGACAGGTCTCACGTGCACCATCAATGCCACAGCGGATGTTCTTTTAGTACAAAAGATGTCATGTTTCATATCATATGACACTTAGCACCTAGCACTTGGGTGTCGGGTCGTTAGGTAGCAAGTGGAAGATAGGGAGCACTCCATATAAAACTGCACCTGGAAGTACGCAGTACACACCAGAGGACCAGTCTTGCACTTCCGAGGTGATGATGGACTGCACACTGTAAGTGTTCAAGCCTTTATGTCTTCCAGCTACAACATAGGTGCTGAAGCGATCTCAGAGCCTTGTTTACATGCAAATAACATTTGAAAAGAACGTTCCTCGTCAGGGAACCCCCAAATTTGGGATTGGAACTATTTGTAATAGTATCAAAAGGCACACAACATTCGATGTCAGTGAAAGAAGAGATACAGATGAAGAAATCCCTTCCGCAAAACAGCCCAAACTTTTGCCAGCCTTAACAAAGCCATACAGTCCTAAGTAGTTGGCAGAGGCCTTGTACTTAAATGCTTGATTAAGTTGGCAGTAAACTGAATAGTCTGTACCAGTCGGTGATGCCGAGCTAGTCACGGTCAGATCCCTTTTCCCAAAGAAGTTCCTAGCACGTTCCTCCTCTGGCGCTCTTCACACCGAAACCAGCTGATACGAAGCTGTCTGCAGGGCGGATCTGGGACAAGTAGACCATGTGTCATAAGACCTGAGAGCCTAAGGCTTATTGGGTGCTTATTGGGACCCTACAATCTCAATTCCATGTGAAATACACGTACCCCCAAAATGTCCTGGGAAGGATTTTTCTACTTTTGATTCAGTAACTCCCAACTCTGTGAGCTCTGATCGTTGTTCTGTTTATAGGACCCTTTGTAGAGTCTGGTCCTATACACATGGAACTCAGTATTCAGCCAGAGACTCAAGGGAGCCTCTGCAGGTCTTGAGTTATTTTCCTGTGGAACTCCCTCCTTTCCAGTTCTGCCCTGCAACTTCCAGCTGTCTGAGCCACCCCAGACTCCAGACAGGCTCTGTAGCTGCCTTGCGTGGGTTCGGTAGAAACCCATGAGCAGCTGGAGGGCTCACTGCCTTTATTTCCCTTCTCTGAGGGATCATAGTCCTGCACTTCTGTTGGTCAGTTGTTTCATGTTTTTGTTTTCAGTTTTCTGGTTACGGTGGGAAGACTAGTCCAATAGCCATTACTCCATCGTGCCCAGAGGTCTTTTCATTTTGTTTATAGTGTTTTCTGACATAGAGAAACTTCATTTTTATGTAGTTATATTTATCAGTCTTTTCCTTTATGGTTTCTATCTTTGGTTTAGTTGTTTAAAAGACCTTCCCTACCCACAGGCTATCCAACCATATTTTCTACTCATACATACATACATACATACATATTTTAAATATTAGAATGCTTATCAGTTTTTTAAAAATGGAATCTAATGTGTAAGGTAAATATCTAACTTATTTCTCTTCGAAATGATTAACCGAAATGTCCAAGTTCTATTTATGGAACAGTCTATCCTTTTGTACTTAGCGAAATGCTACCTTTATCATATATGAAATTCTTACATATCCTTGAACCTATTTGGGGTCTTTCCTTTCTATTTTACTTACCGGTTTGTTTAATTTGTACTATTATCACCAGATGGTGTTACTGTGATCATCAGTCAGACTTTATATTTTAAATCTCTTGGCTGTCTTCATCCAATTATTCTAAATAAACTCTAGGATCATTTTTGTTAGATTCTCACTTGCAAATAAATAGTATTGAAATCTATTTAACTCGTGAATTAATTTGGAAAGAACGTCTATCTTTATAATACTGCATTTCTTCATCTAGGAACTTATGTTTCCTCATTTATTCATATTTTCTCTTATGTCCCCAGTACAGGCTTGTAGTTTTCTTCGCATAATTTCTAGGCATCTTTTGTTTAATTTATTCCTATATATTTTATACTGTTTGTTGCTGTTGAGCATCTACTTTTTTGTTGCTGAGTTTATTCCTAGGTAATTTAAAAGTGTTGCTGCTATTACACATGTGCTTTTTTCCCTATGTGGTTATTAAATCTAAAGGTTTCAGTCAGTTTAAAGAATATGAATAGATGCTTCAGTAGTGTTCATAGGTTAATATAATATTGACAGTATTTCCATATACAGTCATGCACCGCTTAACAACAGCGATCCGTTCTGAGAAGGGCATCATTAGGTGATCTCGTCGTTGTGTGAACATCACATAGTACACGTATACAAACGTAGATGATGTCGCCCATTAACCTAAATGTATGTACTGTACTCTTATGGGATGGGCAACACAGTAGGTTTGTTTACACCAGCATCACCACAAACACGTGAGCAATGCATTGCACTATGACGTCACTAGGCGATAGGAAGTTTTCAGCTCCATTATAATTTTCATGGGACCACCGTCATGTATTTGGTCCATCACTGACCAGAATGTTGTTGATGCAGCACCTGAATGTACTAGTTTCTAAGTCTGTCTTATGAGACTATAAGTTTGGCTGTTAATAAATAATAAGATTCTTTTTTGCCATCAGTGACTCTTGAGATTGGGGCCAAGACATAAATATTCTTACATAAAGGTTAAGTGTCTCATATCATTGAAGAGAATAAAATATTCCTCAATCGTGCTGCAGCCTCTTGGCTGTCATCCTTTCTCTTCACAGCCAGACTTTTTTGTTTTTATTGTGACGAAATATACACAACATAAAAGTGTGCTCTTTTAACCATTTTTACTTGTACAGTTCAGTGGCATTAAGTACATTCACGTTGTGCAATCATCACCACTGTCCATTTTAAAAACTTTTTCATCATCACTGACAAAAACTCTGTACCCATTAAACAATTTAAAAAGAAAAAAAAAAAAACATTCTCCCAGCCCTTGGAAACCTCTGTTCTGCTTTGTCTATGAATTTGCCTCTTGTAGGTACCTCATAACTAGAATCATACGTTACATAGAATATTTGTCCTTTTGTTTCTGGCTTATTTTACTTAAGACGTTTTCAAGATTCTTTCTCTTATGAGTATGTAGCATCTCTTCCCCGCATCTTCACCTGCCATTCATGTCTCACTTAGCTTTAATCTGGTTTCTACCTTGCCCACCATACCACATGAACAGGATCACATAATTGCCAGATTTAGTGGACATTTTTCAGTCCTTATGTGGACCTCACCCCAGTGTTTGACATCACTGCCTATTCTTCCTTGAAACTGTAGTGTGATTGGCTTCATAACAACTTCCAGCTGTCATTTTCCCCCTACCTCTTAGGCCATTCCTTTTCAGTCTCCTTTGCGGAATGAAGTTTTGCCTGTTCCTATAACTGGAAGCACCACCCCTTTCCTGATGACTCTCAGCTCTGTCCTGGGCAAAGACCTACGTCCCAGTCACCTGCTGAACATTTCCTTTTGGGTGTCCCAGTTGAACTGCAAACGTGCCTTAAACTCACATCGTTCTTTCCTTCTCTATTCCAGTTTTCTCCCTCTGTCCTTTACTCCTTTACTGTTTCCAATCTTAGCATTACCCAGTAGCTACATCTAGAAACCACACTTATTTTTTTTTTAAGATTTTATTGGGGAAGGGGAACAGGACTTTATTGGGGAACAGTGTGTACTTCCAGGCCTTTTTTCCAAGTCAAGTTGTTGTCCTTTCAGTCTTAGTTGTGGAGGGTGCTGTTCAGCTTCAAGTTTTTGTCCTTTCAGTCTTAGTCGTGTAGGGTGCGGCTCAGCTCCAGGTCCAGTTGCTGATTCTAGTTGCAGGGGGCGCTGCCCACCATCCCTTGTGGGAGTTGAACCAGCAACCTTGTGGTTGAGAGGACACACTCCAACCAACTGAGCCATCTGGGAGCTCAGGGGCAGCTCAGCTCAAGGTGCCATGTTCAATCTTAGTTGCAGGGGGCGGAGCCCACAATCCCTTGCGGGACTCGAGGAATCGAACTGGCAACCTTGTGGTTGAGAGCCCACTGGCCCATGTGGGAATCGAGCCGGCAGCCTTCGGAGTTAGGAGCATGGAGCTCTAAGCACCTGAGCCACCAGGCTGGCCCACTTCACTTGTTTTTGATTCTTTCCCTTGAATGAATCCCCAACTCCCAAGACATCACTAACGCCCTCATTGTGTTTTGCCCAGATTATAATAGTCACCTGGCCAATGTCTCAGCCTTCAGACTTACCTCTTTCTAACTTATCATTCACATTCCTGTCAGACCTATTTTTAAGAAAATAAAAAAATTCATATTTCATGGATGGATCTTGAGATTATTTGTTAATCAAGTCAGACAGAAAAAGTAGAGAACCATATGATTTCACTGATATGTGGTATATAACACTGAAAACAAGACAAATGAACAAAAACTTATAGACAATAGTTTAGGGGTTAGAGAGTAAGGGGGGAAAGGGTCCTAAAAGAGGGTAGATGGGGTCAAATATATGGTGATGGAAGAAGAACTATGGGTTGTGAACACACAATGTGAAATATAGATGATGTAATACAGAATTGTACACCTGAAATCTATGTAACTTTACTAACAATTGTCACCCAATAAACTTTAATAATAATAAAACAAAACAAAAAAAATTCATATTTCTTATAAGAAGGTCAAGTAATATACAAATATGTAAAATTAAAAATTAAAGCTTCTGCCTGCCTTCCCACAGCTTCATTCCCCAGAGGGAACAGTTAGTGTATAGCCTTCCATACGTTTCTCTGCACTGATATAAAACATGTTTAAGAATGTTTGTTTAAATTTATTTTTTATAAATATTGCCATTTTTATTCTATAATTTATTCTTTACTCATGAATATATCTTGATCTGCTTTTTTAAACTTGTATTTTAAAATAATTATAAAAGAAAATAATTATAATCAAAAATTATAAAAATAATACAAAGATTATTATCTTTTACCTACCTTCCTCCAGTGATGACACCTTGCGTAGCTGTAGTTCAAAATCAAAACCAGGGAATCAATATTGGTACATTACCATTAACTAGATTATAGACCTTATTCAGTTTGCACCTTTTAAAAAATCTGTATTGGTTTGTGTGTGTGTGTGGTTTTATGCAGGTTACTCCATCGTATAACCACCACCACAGTCAAGATTTAGAACGGTTTTATCACCATGAAAGAACTCCTGATGCTACTACGTCTTTGTATCTGCAGCCTTCACATGCACCACCACTGTGTCTGTTCCCTGGCAACTGCTTATCTGATTTCCATCTCTAGATTTTTGTTACTTAAACATGTTAAAGAATAATACAATGTTTTTGAGATTGACTTTTTTCACTAAGCATAATTCTCTTGAGAGCCATCCAAATTGTTAAAATGTATCAGTAGTTCATTTTTTAAAATTGTTGAGTACTGTTTCATTGTACCAGAGTTTGTTCAACTCACTGAAGGACATTCAGGTTTCCAGTAGTTTGCTATGAACAATAAAGCTGTGAACATTTATATACAGGGTTTTGTGTGAATGTAAATTTTCATTTCTCTGGAATGTATGCCCAAGAGTATGATGGTGAATGTATGTTTAGTTTTATAAGAAACTGCCGTACTTCTCTCCAGAGTGCTTGTACCATTGTACATTCCCACCAGTGATGTATGCATGATCCGGTTTCTCTGTAGTAGGTACATCACCTCTATTTTTAAAAACTGTACCTCTTCTCTCTCACTGTGGTTTTACTTTGCATCTCCCTAATGGCTGTTGATGTTAAACATCTTTTCCTGTCTTCATTTGCCATCTGTGTCTTCTTTGGTAAAGTGTCTGTTCATTTCTTGGCCCCAGTCTTAATTGTGTAGTTCTCTCGTTAATAATGAGTTTTGAGGGTTCTTTTGTATATTTTAGATACATGTCCTTTATTAGATAAATGATTTACAAGGGTTTTTCTCTTGGTCTGTGTCTTGTCATTTTAGTTTCTTGACAGTGTCTTTGGAATAGCAGAAATGTTTAATTTTGGTGAAGTCCAATTTATCAATTTTGTTTTATGGATTGTGCTTCTGGTGTATCTCTAAGAAGTCTTTGCTTAGGCCAAGGTCACAAAGGTTTTCATATTTTCTTTTAAGACTTTATAGTTTTAGTGTTTTACATTTAATTCCATGATCCATCTTGAATTTTTGTATACAGTATGAGGTTTAGGTTGAGGTTCTTTTTCTTTTTCTTTTTTTTTTGCCTATGGATATCTAGTTGTTCCATTATCATTTTTGGAGAAGAATATTCTTACTCTATTGAATTGTTTTGAGCACCTTTGTCAAAAATCATTTGAGTGTGTGGGTCTATTTCTGGGTTTATTTTGTTCCATTGATCCTACGTACCATATCTACCCCTCTGCACACTGCCGTGATTACAATAGCTGTATAGTAAATCTTATTGTCAGGTAGAGTGAGTCCTCTCATTTTAGCCTTTTTCTAAATTGTTTTCTTATTCTTTTGCCTTTCTACATAAATTTTAGAAGAATCTTGTCTATCTCAAAAAAGTCTTGGGATGGTTGGTTAGCTCAGTTGGTTAGAGCGTGGTGCTAATAACACCAAGGTTGCCGGTTCGATCCCTGCATGGGTCACTGTGAGCTGCGCCTTCCTTAAAAATAAACATATGTACATACATACATACATACATAAATGCAATACTTAAAAAAAAATTAGACTTGGGGCGGCCAGTTAGCTCAGTTGGTTAGAGCTCTGTGCTCTTAACACCAAGGTTGCCAGTTCGATCCCCACATGGGCCACTGTGAGCTGCACCCTCCAAAACTAGATTGAAACAATTACTTGACTTGGAAATGATGGGTCCTGGAAAAAAACACTTAAATAAATAAAAGTTTTAAAAAAATAAATAAAATTAAGTCTTTGGCAGAATTTTGATAGGAATTAAGCCTATAGATCAATTTGGGGAGAACTGACATCTTTACTGATTCTGTCTCATGTTAGTACATAGAGACACCTATCATTCTGTTTAATGTATTCCATGACATAGATGTGTGTATCATATTTAACCATTCCTCTTTTGGCCACTTAACGTGTTGGAATGGCAGTTAAATTTTGATAAATGTTCTCAAAGGTTTCTAAAAGGTTGTACCTGTTTATAGTAAAAATAACAATTTCAGAATTGTACACCTGAAATCTATGTAATTTCACTAAGAATTGTCACAATAAATTTAAAAAAAAGAAAAAGCATACAGTACATATAGAAAAAGGTCCAAAGTACTTCACATCAAACCTGAAATTGGCTACTCTGGAGAAAGGGATGGAAAGAAGGAAAGGGCAGGGAGATTTTTCCTTTTCACTTTGTATAATTCTGTAAGGTTTGATTTTTTTTAATGAGCAATTTTTTATGATGAGCAATTTTAAATTATTTTTTTATGATGGAAAATTTTGGTTTAAGTTATACACTTGAATTTTACAGAAAGAATTTGATTGGTAAAGATTTTTAAACACTGGTAATTCCAAATGTTTGGAGAGGTTCTAGGAAAATAGACCTTCTCCACTGTTATTTTTACTGTAAACAGGTACAACCTTTTAGAAACCTTTGAGAACATTTATCAAAATTTCCTATAGAAATATTCCTACAAGCATGCAGTGATATAAATGAAACAGAAAACTAGTGAAAAGCTGCTTACAAACCAGCATTAACTAGGGTGACATTTGTTAGTAAAATTACACAGATTTCAAGTACACAATTCTGTATTACATCATCTATAAATCCCATTGTGTGTTCACCACCCAGAGTCAGTTCTCCTTCCATCACCATATATTTGATCCGCTTTTTCTTTTTTAACAAAAGAAATCCTATATTTACATTCTGTTCTACATTTTATTTTCACTTGACAGTATGTTATGGGCAATTTTTCATCTGTGTAAGTATGTGGTTTTAAGTAATACCTGTTTATATGTGACTCAAAAAAGCAAAGGAGTTGAATATCATTATGAATATTTCTGAAAAAATATCTAAATTTTTGTATACAGTATGAGGTTTAGGTTGAGGTTCTTGGATTTCTACTTTGTTTTTTAAAAAATGCTGTGGCTGAAGTAGATTTCCCAAGGATATTGTCATTTGACATTTCATTTCTATGAGAATACTACTTTGTTGTTCAAGAATTCAGTTTCTGCTTAAATTTGATAGGGAATAGACATCTACTGGCTCTAACTTCCCAGCCCTCTTCTCTTACGTTCTGTATTGAGCTGGTAGATAGTGACATAGCAATCAGGTGTAAGGCAGCAGCAGCTCAGTGGAAGTCCTGTACTTGTGCTGAGTGAGATAGTAGAATACGCCAGTAAACAAATACACTCCAGAAAAGACTAAGGCTACGGCAAAGCCTGATCACTGCACTGTACACCTGAAGCTGAACAATAATGAATGCCAACTATAATTTTACATATACATATATGTGTATATATACGTATGTATATACTTACAAGAAGCGGAGTACAGCATTAGGAATAGAGACAGTGGAAATGTAATGGCTGTGTGCGATGTCAGAGGGATAGTGGATGGGGGAGGGGGATTCACACAATGTAAGGGATATAAATGATAAACGTCTAAGTATTTCTTTGTCTTGTGCACCTGAATCTAATAAAAAACTATAAAAAATTAAAAAAAAATAAAATAAAATTAGATTATTAGTTATTAAAAGAGAAAGGAGACACAGAAAAAGTCTTGCTTTCAGCCCTGGAGTTTCTGTATTTTCAAGGCAACTGTGTGGTGCCAGGAAAAACAAAATAAAACGTTACCATGAGGGATATATATCAATGTTAACTTCCCCTGTGCTTACTCCATATAACCTATTGTAATTGGTATCATGTAGAGCTGGGCGAAGAGTACAGAAAGAAAAATGGGCACAGCTAGACTTAGTGGCCTAAATCGAGTGATTGCTGTCAGCCCACAAAGGCAGGAAGTGTTTCTGTCTTATTTCCCTAGTGCTTAGCATAATGCTTGCCACATAGTAGACACTCAGTAAGTATCTGTTGAATGAACTAATGACCAAAGATGGAGGTACCAGGAAAGAGGAGAGAGTGGTCTATAGGAGCCACGGGATTAGGGAGTTTCAAGGAAGAAGAAGTGAATGGCAGTTGTAAATATAACACAGGGCTTCTAAGATTGAGTCTGAAGTGTTTACTGGAGTCAGCAGTTAGCTTATCATTGGGGACCTGATGAGAACAGTTTCCATGAACTGCTCTTCAACACTAGCTCATTCTCTGACACAGCTGTTGCTTTCTGTGCAGTCCCATAGGACTTTGTGCGTTACTGAAATTAGGAGCCTGTATACATATTTCTTCCATGGGACCATGAAAGGGCATCGAGGACAGGGACCTGTCTCTTGGTTTTTCATTTGTTGGCTCTGTTTTGTTTTTTATTTTTGTATCACCAGAGCCTGGCACTAGACCTGGCTTATAGTAAGTGCTTAAAAATGAAGAGTCAGGCCCTATTATAAATTTTAGTCTACAGGAAAAGGTGCTTTGCAGTGTCTACATTGTTACTTTTCTGATTGTTGTAGAGATGTGAGATGAGTGTGTTTAGCCAAGGCGCTCTATCTACAAGGTGTGATCAAAAGATACAGTGAATACTGCTGCGGGGTGCCATCCAATGGAAAGGCAGGGATCTTCAGTACGGGAAGCGGTGCGTCACACCTTAGTAAGTGTGTGACAAGTTTCAACTTGGTGCAGTCACTCGGGTATGAGCTACGGTTGAGAGAAGGTGTGTTTTAAAGTGCCATAAATCGTCCTCCATCAAGACGACACTGTGTCACACATCGCATCTGGAACGGCAATGTCTTCTGTCAAATAAAAACGTTATGGTGTGTCCTCATGCACCTTAATCACCAGACCTGACACGATGCAACTTCTGGCTCTTCCCCAAAGTCAAAATGTTTCAGGATATCTAGGCAGCCACAACAGTGCAACTACAGACATTCATGAAAAATGACTTCCAGAACTGCTAGAAAGTGGCAAGAACTAGGAGATAAGTGTGTTTGAAGTGAGGGGGAATATTCTGAGGGGGATTAGTGCCAATGTGTCTTTTACTGTAATAGATTTTTTTTTCAACGTAAGCATTCACCGTACTTTTTGATCACACCGCATAGTTTTCTTTCTGGTTTGTTGCTGTTTGGCACAGTCAGCTTATGTGAGGATGCAGCTTTATTTTTCATCTTTTGAAGAATAGATAGCCTATACTTGAGAGGTTTGAACTGAAAGAAACTTCTTTGTTCATGTAACAACTTGTAACAATCAGTAGGCATGGCATGAAAGTGTCACGTGCACATGTGGTATGTATTTTTTTAAACAGTGGGTTTAACTCAGGGAGCACCTCCTCTATGAAGCCTTTCCTGATTCCTCTTTCCCTCTTACCTGCCAGAATTTGCCACTTCCTCTTCTCTGCCTCTACTGAACCCTGTGTGGGGTTTTTTTTTACTGCATTGTATTGTCCTATCTGTTTATAGTCTGTCTCACTGTGCTAGACTATAAGCTTCTTGCGGACATATATGTTCTGTCTTACTCGTTTCTGTGTGTAATGCTTGGCACATAAAAGGTACTCAAAAAATGTTTTAAAGAATATTAGAAAGCACTGAAGACAGATGAAAAACTTAGATGCCTTCAGGAGCAGCCATCAGTGAGGTAAGCAGGCCTGGGAGGGACTCTGGTAACCTGGAGAACACAGGCCTTATCTAAAAGGGCCAGCTCCTGCTCAGTTCCAGCCAGTCGGTGCCAGATGGGAATGCTGACCCTGTGTTGTCACATCTTTCAACTTTTTAAGAGAAGTTAGACATTTGGGTTTTTATATGAACTCTCTCGATTGTGGAATGTCAGCTAATTTGGATTTTTAAAAAACTTTATCGAGGTATGATTTATACACAAAAAGTGTATATATTGTGAGTGTATAGCTCAAGCATTTTCAAAAAACTGGATTGATTTTTTTTTTTATATAGGTCCAACAAAACTGGATTGACCTGCAAGCAACCAGTTTTTGCAACTTGTGACAAAGGCCACATGGGGAACTCTATAGTTTACTTAAGAATCACCTAGTAGGTAGTGTCTTAAAGAGACACATCAGTCAAGTGCAATGTGTGGACCTTATTTGGATTACGATTCAGAGAACTCAAACGTAAAAGAACGTTGATGAAATAATTAGGAAAATTTGAATGTTGACTGGCTGGATTTTTTTTCCTTTGGCTGTTTAATAATATTCAAGAATTATTGCTCATTATTTTGGATATGATATAGTTGGGGTTTTTTTATAAACTTTATTTTTCAGAGCAGTTTAGAGCAAAATTGAGCTGAAGGTATAGAGAGTTCCCATATACCCTGTGCTCCCCACTGCCACAGGCACAGCCGCCCCCACCATCAACATCCTGATCCGAGTGGCGTATTTGTTCCAATTAGTGAACTTACACTGACACATAGCTCTCATCGTGAGCCCACAGTTGACATGAGGGACACTCTTGGTGGTGTACATCCTATGGGTTTGGACCAGTGTATAATGACATATCTACTGTGTTACTATCATACATGGTTATTTTTTAAGAGTTCTTAAAGATGTCGAACAGTTTACGGTGAAGTGAAATGATACTGGAATTTGCTTCAAAGTAATTTGGAAGGAGTGTGAAACTTCAGGTTTAAATGAAACAAGATTGACCATACGTTGCTAATCATTGAAGCTGGGTAGTGGATATAAGGGAGTTCATTATATTAGTATATTTTTTAATGTTTGAAATGTTCTACTTCCAAAAGTAAAGCCAGAGTCCAAGTTACAGCTGAAGCGTGATTTTGGGGGTCTAGGATACTGGGGCAGCACTTCTAGTGACAGAATGTACATTTCTGGAACTTAAGTCTGCAAAGGTAGTAGTAGCACCTTCTTTTTTCACTAATAGGGCCTGAAAGTCAGTACACCAAGACTGCTCAGGAGATTGTGAACGTCTGTTACCAGACATTGACTGAGGTAGGTGGTAAAAAGGTGGTTCCTTGGGAACTAGCTTTCTGGAATCCCTTTGTTCCCTTGGGTGAGGAGGCCTTCCCTGCCTATCCTATTTTAAAATGAACATCCTGTCCCGGTATCCTCATCCTGGATTCCTTAATTCCTTCCTGGGTTTATTTTCCTACCTAGACCTGAATGTTTTTAACAAACTACATAGTATTTTTTGGATTATAATGTGTCCTGCTGCTCGAAAAGAAGCTCCATGAAGACAGGGATTTTTGTCTGCATTGTTTACTTTTGTATCCCCAGTGCCTCAAACACATGTTGAATGAATTCCCTAATTTTCTTTATTTCTCAGTATGATGAGCATTTGACTCAACTTGAGAAGGATATTTGTACAGCCAAAGAAGCAGCTTTGGAGGAAGCAGAGTTAGAAAGCTTGGACCCAATGACCCCAGGGCCTTATACACCTCAGGTGAGTTTGAGGACTAGGAACCGCCTCTTAACAGTTTTCTTATTGGTTTGGGAAATGGGGAGCGTGTTAATAGACGTATTTACTGAGATACCCTTCTTCTCTGTCCTTCCTCTTCATATGCCTTTCGTGTGCTTTCTTGTCTTCTCAAAGGCTAAGGTGAGTGAGGGCCATGGGTCTTGGTGGCCTTGTTGAATCCAGAAGAGGCAGGTGCGGGATGAATGAGTGGGGTGGGGTCTCAGTTGCTTAAGCAGAATTTAGGAATACCAGATTCCTGACTAGGAGCAGAGGTGTTTCGATTGAGTCTCCTGAGCTCCCTTGCCCATGAATTGGGGCTCTGGGACTTCCCTGGAGTATAGACTTCTCAACTAGAGCCATAGCCACATTATTCTTGTGCCTTAGTGATGCCTGATAACTCATTCCCTCAGCGGTACTTCAGTGTAGCTCAGATGTCGCCCATTTTCCTGGATCGTCTCTCTCTCCTCGTAAATGAAGACAGGTAATCTTTCTAATGTTAAATTTATATGCCAAAAGACTAGAGAGTAGGATTAATAATAAATTTGTAGTGTTTCTGTACTGACCCTTTGACATACTGAGTACATTACACCGTACTCTTAAAGGGATGGTGGCGTGTTTGAAGAATAGGACTTGGCAGAATAGCCGGTGCTGGGTTTCTGTATTGGAGGCACTATGGTGGAGTGGAAAGTCCATCACGCTTGGCATAAAACAAGCCTGTGTTTGGTTGGAGCTTAGCTCTGCTACTAGCTAGCTTTTTGTGAACTCGGGAAGTTAACCTCTCTAACTTAGTTTCCTTTACTCTAAAATGTACTTTTCAAGATTGTCATAAGCATTAAATGAGTTAATTTGCCTGGCACATACTAGACATTCAATAAATCTTTGTTTCCTTATCTATCTATGAATGCTGTCTACAGAGTTCGCAAAGGCGCTTTCAAATTGAACCAAATAGTTCAATGCAAAATTCTCCCTCTTCCCACTGGAAAACTTTTCATTCTACTCAGGTTTCACTCTGAACTGATAATGCAACCTGTGTGACCTCTGTTGGGTTATTGCTGTCTGTGTCTTATTCCTGCATTCTCCCTATCTGTCTTTTACTCTTTCATCCCCAAACCTAGGTTACTGAGGGGCCAAGTGTAAAGAATCCTAAAATACTTAATCCAGGCCAGAGCAAGGAAAGGCTCTTGGAGTGTGTGGGCAGATTGGGTTGATGGGGGCTTGGGTGATTGAGGCCTGTGTGTTAGCTGTCATGCCCCTGGAGAGTCCGGCCATGAGTGGTTTGCTGTAGTCTGTAACATTGGAAGCCTAGGTGAGTCAGAGGTTCAGACCCAAAAGTCTTCTTTCTTCCTTCGCTATCCCTCCCACACTGTCTCAAATGGCTGAAGAACACCTGGTAATTGTTCTCCCTCGTGAGCAGGGGCTGTAGTTTGGTGCAGTTAGAAGGTCTCCTGGGGAGAGTAGGGCATAGATAGTGCCTCTTCATTTCTCCACTGCGTCCTCTCATCGTTGCCTTCGCTGCTATGTCCACATTTGAAACAGGAAGCCCAGTTCCTGATCTCTTAACCTGAGGAAGGTGCATGAGTGCTTGTCCTTCCTCATTGTTCCCGTCAAACCCAAATGTTATTAAGGAATATGCGCGTACGTTTACCCTGTCATAGTACCATTCTAGTTTTACAGAGACATAAAAGTAACCATACTTTGCTTCCAGCTGTAAGTGATGGTGTCCATAATTTGTTGTCACTCAGCTCTTTCCAACCAGCTTCTGTTGCAACATACATTCAGCTTCACACTTTCATTAGAACTGCTCACTTTGTGGTTTCCCACATAACCTTTCTTTCCTGATTTTCCCTTCTGTTCCACAATTAGTTTATCTGCTCTGGAATCCTTTGAATTCTGTTTTGCCTCTTTCTCCAGAACCCTCTTCTCAATCAGTCTCTTGCTTGTTTGGAAAAAAAAAAAAACACCACAAAGTAACACATATGTTGGTTTTTTGTTGATAAAGGTAACATGTTTATTTGGCAAATATAAAGGAGAAATAAGTTAGCTAAAAATCAAGGCCACCTCTCAGAAAGAACCAACCGCTGTGAACATTTTGGTGTGTTTCTCTCAAATCTGGGGGGGGCTGTGTGTGCACGCATGTGTGTTTATAGACACACTTTGAAAGTGAAATTGGTCAAGATGGTTTTGGGTCCTGTCGTTTTCACTTTATATTGTATTCTGAGCATTTTATTTCATTAAGTAGCCTTTGAAAACATGATTTTTAAATAGCTTCGTGTACTATTCCTACCCTCAGCCAGCTCTTTGGAGAATGCTTTCCTAGTTCTCCAGCCGGTGCTTTGGTGTGCTCTCCTGCCCTCCTGTCCCGGAATAGTCCCTGTTCTCTTCAGGAGAGGGAAGAGAAGAGGGAAGGGATCTATAAGTTACCAAATACCAGGCATAGGTTATGGAGCTTATGCATATCTCTTAAATGTCCCAACAACCTTGTGAGCTAGACATTATCGTCCATGTTTTACAACTGAGGAAACCAAGGCTTAGAGAGATGAAGTAATTTCTTAAAGTTACTCAGTTAACAAGTGGTAGAGCCAGGCCTCAACCGCAGGGCAGTTTCCTCCAAAGCCCATGGTTTTTCACCACACCATTTTGCCTCGTAGTATCCTCTGATCTCATAAGCTGTTAACCCATTCCATGCTCTTGTTGGGGTTGGAATGCCTTGATCCCATTTCCTATTAGACGTTTCCACAACAAACAATCCAAATAGCACTGGTAGGAAGCCCTGGGCCTAAACACAGTAAGATAAGGCTTAGAAGAAATTAGGTCATTGACCAGAAGAGCTGTTAGGGTGTAGAAGTGCCCCATAAGTTTGATGCTTTCCTGCTTCTGGCCTCTGATCATGTACATCAAATGTCTCTTTGCTAGGATGAGGAACATTCGTAAGATCCCCCAAAACCTTCCCCCAGAGTTGTTTCAACTTACACTTTCTCGAAATCGATTGGTCAGCATGACCTCTTTCTGCAGGGAACGCTCTAAGGGGCAGTTCTCTGTATCTCTTACTCTCTTGCTAAATAGAAGCTAAGTTGTATAATTTGTGCCACAGCCTCCCGATTTGTATGATACCAACACATCCCTCAGTATGTCTCGAGATGCTTCTGTATTTCAAGATGAGAGCAATATGTCTGTCCTGGATATTCCCACCGCCACTCCAGAGAAGCAGGTGACACAGGTAGGATATTCTTTTTCTCTTTGTGAGATTGGTGGTATGCTTTGGGGTGACGAGTGGAGGACTGCTGGGGTGATATATGACATGTGTTAAGCATAATTGAGCTCCTTGGACTTAGGAAGGAAGGCTTAAGAATGTGATTTCAAGGTGATATGGTGGCAGGTCACATGACTGGCATTGTCTGCTGTCTGTCTCCATGGGCAGAGTCAGACACAGCAGAATCAGGGAAGGCACAAGTATGAAAAGTATATGGGGCATCGGAGTGACCTGACAGGTGACTAGAAAAACCAACTTCCTTCACAGACAAGCGTTGGAAATATTTGCCCTGCTACTTTACTGTATGTATACTGTACTCTAAAGGAAAATTAGATATAATCTAACTGAGATGAAATTGGCCTTTTCTAGTGGTAGCAGAAGATACTCCTGACCTGAAGCCAGGAAGCCTGGCAGCTGATCTTAGTCAGGGTTCCCCTGGAGACTACAAAAGTCAGGAGGGCTTTTCTGTCCCAAAGAGTCCAACCCCAGCTAAGGAGAGTGTCCTTGTGATGCCACAGTAAGAGCAGGCCAAGGGCCATCCTATTCTTGGGGTTTTACCCTACTTGTGATTTCCAAAGAGGACATGCACATGCCCTGAGCTGTGTACACAGCCCCCACTGGCTGTGGGGTCGGCTGGGCTGTCAGGGAGGAGCCTCCGTCCTGGCTGAGAGCCCTGGTTCACTCCTGCCGCCGGCACGTTCCTCCATGATGTGCCGTTTGCGTTCCTCACTCACATGCACCAGGGCTGCGGTAGGCTGGCCAAGGAAGCCTCTGGTGTAGATATTGAAGGTGGGGGAGGGGAAGCCTAAGGCTCCAGCCCCAGTAAGGATGCTCACAGAAAGCTTACGGTTCCATTTACCCTGAGGTGATAGCAGCCCCCCCAGTGCAGGGCAGGCCACATCCCAGGGCATGACCAGGGTCTCCAGAGGGAGGCCCTGTCTGACGTCAGTCCTTGGAAGCAGCTAAAACAAGTCTCCCCACCGAAGTTACTTGTGTTCTTGGGAGGCAGCAAGGGGGCCGGAGGGACTTGTGGTCTTCCCTGGGTGGTTTGAGGACTTTGACCGTCAGCGGGTCTTACTCAGGAAGGTGAAGATGCAGATGGTGACCTTGCAGATGAAGAGGAAGGAACCGTGCAGCAGCCTCAAGCCAGTGTGCTGTATGAGGATCTGCTTATGTCCGACGGAGAAGATGATGAGGAAGATGCTGGGAGCGATGAAGAAGGAGACAATCCTTTCTCTGGTGGGTCTTGCTCTTTGTTTCTCTTCCTGTGTGGCTCACATAGCACCCTCAAGGCTGGCTAGGAAGCTCTTGGCCGCATGTGCTGTTACCGGAAACTGCTCTCTTAATGAAGTCCCATTAATCGAGCTCAGAGGCCTGCGCACGCACTCATAGGATGATCGAGTTCATTAGCCTTTGAGGAAATGAAGAACCACAACACAGGAGGTGCAAAAGATGGCGCTGGAACAGGCGGTGCCGAAGTGGCAGCTTTGATTTGAATACTAGATAAGAACCAAAAAGAAGTGATATGTGGCAGTAGGGCAGAAGAATTCAGAAAAAAGGTCCTGCTTTGAGGTGTTTCCGGGATCGGTGGCAGTGACAGGAAAAGCAGAGGAGGAGATAATAGGAAAAACCCAGATCGATTGGATAGAGATGGAAAAAGGCAGTGGTTATTTAGATTCAGTTTCCAAACAACAGATCTTGCCAGTGTTGACCCTAAGCCCTCCTCCAAGGTGAGGGGTCCAGGCAGGGCACCTGTGTAGATATGTGGGGTAACTAGTTTGGGAAGACCAAGCCAAAGATGTTGATCTGTCTCGCTTATGTCAGGATCTGTCTCTTTTATTTCACAGCTATCCAGCTAAGTGAAAGTGGAAGTGATTCTGATGTGGGATCTGGTGGGATAAGACCCAAACAGCCCCGCATGCTTCAGGAGAACACAAGGATGGGCATGGAAAATGAAGAAAGCATGATGTCCTATGAGGGAGACGGTGGGGAGGCTTCTCGTGGTTTGGAAGATAGCAACATCAGGTAATCGGCAGCAACATGCTCCAGGGCTGTGGCATCAGTGCCCAGCAGTGATGTCAGAGGGCCCAGCATCAGATTACCTCCATCCATCAAACACCTCCTGAGCACCTCCTAGGGCCAGGCACTGTGCTAGGCCCTTGGGGATCCACAGAGGAGCAAGAAGTACCCTGGCCTTGAGGAGCTCACAGTCTAGTGGAAGAGACTGATCCAAACAAAATCACTACCAATGCAGTGTGCTAAGTGCTGTAGCATAAGCTAAGTACCAAGTCCCAAGTCACCACTGACAAGGGAGTGTCTCCCTCTGCTTGGGAGTCATCAGGGAAAGTTTCACAGACAAGGGAACATTTAAACTGGTCCTGACAGGATGAATAGGAGTCTACTAAGCAGATAAGTGGCAGCAGGTGAGGAGATCCTTAGAGCTGGAACAATATATTCACAGGCACAGAAATTAACCAAGTGTGTTCCACAGCGAAGGGAAGTCCGTTGGCAGTTGTGGCTCCAGAAGTAGCAACGGATAATATTGCAGAGGACCTTAAATGGCATGCTAAGACATTTGGATTTTGGGGTAATGGGAATCATTATCTAAGGAAAAGGAAATAATGTCAAATATGTGTATTAAATAACTAGGGCAGTGATAAGGATCTCAACTGGATCTGTTAGAAGGGGGAGGGAGGGATGGACATATTCAAGAGCTATTTAGAGGGTAGATCGATTGGATGCGGGAGGAAAGGAGATCAGCTGTATAATGAATTAAGAATGTCAGTGATCTAGGAAAGAGGACGAACAGACATGAGATGGGGTCGGAAAGAAGGAAAACATGAATTTGTCTTTGGACATGTTGGACTTAAAGTACAGATACATCTAGCCAGAGGTATCCAGGGAGTGGCGAGAGTCTATTTGTTCATTCAGCAAATACTTATCACAAGTACAAATGTAACTAAGATGTGGTCCTTTCCTTCAAGGAGTTCAGTCTAATGGGAAACCTAAACCAGGTCAACAGGTGATTGATTGATCATAGTGTAACATGAAAAGTGCTGTGATAAGCAACCATGGGATTTTTCTGGGACTTGGGTGGGAGTGGGTTGGGGGAGCTGGTTAAGGAAGGAAACTGAACTGAATCAGAAATCAAAAATTTTGAAAATGTGTATCCCCTTTGGCCCTCAAATTTCAGGTCTAGGAAATTTTTCTACGGGAGTAATAAAACACCTTAATCAAGATGTTTGTACAAGGATGTTTATCACAGCATTGTTTCTAATAGTGGGAAAACTGGAGACAGCTTAAATGTCTTAGTGAGTGATTGTTAAATAAATCTTGTTGTGGCCATACGGTGGAATACCATGCAGCGATTGAAATGTTGCTATAGATGTATGTTTATAAAGATGTTCGTTATTAGTGAAAAAAGCAGACTCCTAAAGAGAATGTAGAGTATTCTAATTTTGTAAATTAAAAAATGTTTAAACATCTAAGTGAAGTATGTAGGAAAAAAAATTGGAAAGTCATATACCAGAAGATTACCTCTGGGTAGCGGAGTTATTGGTGATTTTTTCTTTTTTTCTGGTTGTATGTTCCAGTTTTTTTTTTTTAAACCAGTGAACGTGCATTACTTGTGTGATTTTTTTTAAAGTGAAATTAAGAATAAACAAACAAACAAAAAATAAAGAGCACTCTGGCAGAAGTATGAAGAATTAATTGGAGGAGAGCAAGACTGGAGGCATGAGGACTGATTTCGGTGGTGTAGGCCAGAGATGGTGAAGGACAAGCCAAGGGCCTGCAGGGTAGGGATGGAACGAGGGGACTGAAAGGGCCTGTTGATTGACCAACTGAAGTTGTAGGTGCTTGAAGCTGTGCTAGATGGAAGCATGAGGCTGTCGGAGCATTTGTGGTCACGTGCCGGAAGCTGGCAGAGTGTTGTCCAGGTGTCAGGGAGTTCCTTTCAGGTTCTTGTGTGTATGCAGTTGGCAAGTGGACGTTTTTGAGCAGGATCCTTTTTCTCTCCGGGGCCTGTAGAACAGTCTAGAAGCAGTCATTTTCGTGTCCAGGGGAGGTGAGATGGGCTGACCCCTTGGTGGCAGCAGGAATGGGAGTGGTCAGCTAGCTGGTGCCCGAGCTTGAGAGATGACATGTTTCTCTTCTCAGTTATGGGAGCTATGAGGAGCCTGAGCCCAAGTCGAACACCCAAGACACAAGCTTCAGCAGCATCGGTGGGTATGAGGTTTCAGAGGAGGAAGAAGAGGAGGAGGAGGAGGAGGAGCAGCGCTCTGGGCCGAGCGTGCTAAGCCAGGTCCACCTGTCAGAGGACGAGGAGGACAGTGAGGATTTCCACTCCATTGCTGGGGACAGTGACTTGGAGTCTGATGAATGAGGCCTCCTTTGGGCGTCCTTGGTCACCTTCCCTGCTCTGCAGCCTAGGTGATTCACCTTTCCCCAGTCTGTCATATCTGTGCGCTGTCTCATCCTGCAATCGCCACATTAACTCATACCTTAGCCCTGACAAATAGTAAGTAAATGATAATGAATTGCTTCTCTTGATCTTCCTGAGGCAGTGTCACCCCTTGATTAAAACCAAGCAGACCCCCTTCCCCACTAACAAAAGTAGAGCAATCTCCTCCTTGTCCAGTGCCCTCCTCTAACTCCTTTTACTGCTCTTGGTATCACTTTCCCTGGGGAAGGAGAACTTATGAAAGGACTGATCACTTTATGTCCTCTTGGTGGATTAGACATTTTCCAAGCACGATATCATCTCAGTTTTCTAATTTGCAGGCTGGAGCAGGTGCCAGCACCCCTGCTGGGACAGAGAATTGGGTTCTTTCTGGTGGACTCTGTGCCACACTGAAAACAAACCTATTGGACAAACTGCCCATTATTTTCTTATTTGATTAGAAAATGCCTTGTTTCTAAGTGGATTTCAGGCAAACGGCTATGTAAATCTTTGAAACAGGCTATATGTCAGAAGTGGTATGTTGCCATGGAAATTGTTCCATCCCTCTACCCCCAGGGGAAATGATAGGAAAATGGTGAGTTCCTCAGGGCAAGGTTGTATCTTCTGTTCTTTTCATGCTTTAGGATACAGTTCTGTGCGTAGTACGTACTCAGTCAATGTTCCTAGGATCATAAAATTCTCAGCAGATGCTCCGTGATGAGCACGCTACCAGATCCTTGAGGTGCAAAGGTCAGTAAGACACAGTCCTTTTCCCCAAAGAGCTCAATGTCGAGCTGGGAGACGGGGAGTGGGATTCAGAACATGTCAACACATTATAGTACTGTGAGATAAGTGCAATTAATGAGCTATCAAATACAGAGGAAAGCAGAGGAGTGTGATTATGTCTGAAAAAGTCAGGGAAGTCTTTCTAGAGGTCATTTTTAAGCTGATTGATGAAGAATCAGTAGAAGCTTGCCAGATAGGAAAGTCCAGGCAGTGTAAGAAGTGAAAAGGCTGAAGTCTAGAAATGACAGAGTGTGTTCCTAGTTTGTTTGTTTGTTTGTTTGTACCTGCCTTCTTCCACAAAGAATTTAAGATGATTTAGTTCCAGTCCTTTAATGCTGGAATGGCTGGAGATGAGACGGAAGGATGGGCAGGAAGCATATATCATGAAAAGCTTCAAATTTGATGCTAACGAACTTGTATTCTAGGAAACAAGGAGCTCTAGTGGAGTGATGTAATCAGATTTGTGTGTTAGAAATTTTCTATGTGAATGAATGATGGAAGAAATTGAAGAATCATAGGTAACAGACAAGTGTGACCCCATTTTTGGAAAATGCAGAATTATGTGTAAATTTATATGTGTTTATGTATACTTGTGTATGCAAAGGGAAGGACCTGAAAGGATATACGCTAAACTATTCGCAGTGATAGCCTCTGGGGGATGGCATTGGAGGGCAGGGGGCCATGTGGGTATATGTATCCTGGCTGGTGTATTGTGCTTTTATTTCTGTATTGTTTGATTGAATTTTTTTACAGGTATGTATTATTTTTGTAATAAAAAATGTTTAAAAAAATTTAAGCAGTAGTGTGGAGAATGGTTTGGAGAGGAGCAAATGTAGTTCAAGTAAGGGGTGAAGGGACTCAAACTTGGGCTGTGGCCTTAAGATGGTAGGGGAATGATGACTATGGGAGATCTTTAGGGGGTACAGTCAAGAGGACTTCGTGACCAGTTGGCATTTGGGGGTGAAGGAGGGGTTGTGGAAGGTGGCTTTTAGAATTTAGTTTGGGAGACTGGATGGTATGTGGTGTTCATGTGTTCATTCAACATTTATCAAGCCACCTGTTTTTATCAAGCAGTCTGCTAGGTGCTGATACAGAAGCAAGATGTCGTCTTTGATTGCAGGGAGCTTAAGGTTTAGGATGAGAGACATGTAAACAAATAAGTTTAATAAAATGTGATCATTGCAATGAATATTGACAAGGTTCTGTGGTGAAAGGAAGGACTTTTTTACCAACTCCGCCTGTGGAGTGAGTGGGAAGGCTTCAGGAGCAGCCCCTTGAGCTAGACCATGAAGAGTAGGCATGGAGGAGTTTGCCAGACAGTCACAGGGGAGGGCCAGGAGGACAGCCGAGGCACAGGGAGAGTGCTTAGGGCCAGGAAACTACATGGGTTGTCGTGGAACAAGTGGTTTCGGAGGGGCAGCAGGACTATTGGGAGCATAGGGCGTGGAGCGATCCCAAGGCTCAGGATGAAACGCTCATTTGAGAGAGATGGCTCTGGCAGCAGTGTGTCAACAGATGGACTGGGAGGGCTGGTGCCGGGAGAAGGTGAGGGGCGCGTTTGGTGACTGAGTGGGTAATGGAAAATAAAGCAGGGCACCTAAGTCTCGGACTCAGGTGCCTGGGTAGATGGCGATGCCACTAACGACAAGTTGAGTGGAAGGTAGGAGACACAGCTGAGTTCGGTTGGAAGCATGTCAATGGAAGACTGAGTATTGGTGCACCCCGGCAGTAGGTGAGGACACCCAGCAGGCATGTGGAGGACAGAACCCCGGTGAAGACCAGTATTTAGAAGTGGTCACAAATAGAAGGAAAACCTGAAGAATGATGTTTTTTTCAAACCAAGGAAGGCGTTTTAAGGAGGGAAAAGGCATATATATCACAGCGAGAAGTCACATGAGGCCCGAGAGACAGCCTTTGGGTTTGGCAGCTGGGAGGACCATGGTGCCTTTAGCTGGCATAAGGATTTTAGAGTCGTGAGGTTGGAAGTTGGCCAGCAGCAGGGTGAGGAGCAGATGGAAGATGAAGAAGTGACAATAGAGATCACAGACTACTCTGTCAAGAAGCTAGGCTGTGAGGAGTAGAAGAGGGAGAGTCTTAAGATGGGAGATAAATCAGCATGCTTGCATAGGCTTAGGGGAGAAAGCAATGGAGTAGGAGAGGTTGGAAAAAAGCAAGAGAGAACAATTATGGGAAAGACGTCTGTGAAACCAGGAGGGAATGTTACGGTAGCATAGCTAGGTAGCATAGCTAGCATTCCCTCCGTGGGGCCAGAGATCTTGCTCGAGATAGAGGAAAGGATGGAGGGCACTTGCAGATCAGTGTGTAGATAAGGCAGATAGGAAGCTGAAGGAGATCACGCTTCATAGCTCCAGCTTCCTCTGGGAAATAGGGCAGATCATCCTCGTAAGAAAAGGGAAAATGGGGAGGAAGCTCAGGTACAAGTGTTGAACTACTGAGGGGGAGAAGGAAAAACTGGAAACCAGCCACGTGTCCATCAGTGGCAGAGATGTTGAATTACGGTACATCCACTCAGTGGGAAAACACGCAACTGTTAAAAACACTGAGGAAACTCTAGATGTGCTAATATGGGAAGATATTCCTTTTTTATTCAATGAGTTTCAGATGGACAGCATTATAATTTGATATCCGTATACACTACAACGTGATCACCCCTAAAAGTCTAGTTACTGTCCATCTCCATGCAGTTGGCCCCTTCACCCCTTTTGCACACAGCCCCCCCATCCCGTCTCCTCTGGTAGCCACCTATGTGTTCTCTGTATCTGAGTTTGTTTCTGTTTTGTTTAGTTTTGTTCATATTTTTAGATTCCTAATATGAGCAAGCAAAATCATCCTTGTTTCACTTAGTACTGTACATTCAAAGATATTCTGGAAAAAATAAGCGATAGACTAGTAGGCAGTGTTTGGTTTCATTCGATTGGGGAACAAAGGATATCAATCCGTTTTCATATTCACAGGAAGTATTTTTGGCAAGACGCACTTGAAGCTGTTAACATCTGTGAAGCAGAGTAGGAAGAGGGTTCATTCTTTTCACTGCAAACCCTTCTATTAATGTTTAAGTGTTTCTTCTTTTTTAATGGTCACTGAGGGAAATGGTGGAGGGAGCTGATTAGGGATCCGTAAAAGGATTGCTGGCTCTTGAATGCGCAAATGAGGTTAGAGAATTTTAAATGGTACCAGTTTATTTTATTGTGCGATTTCTCTCGAAAGGGACTTAGCAATTGAGCTGTCAGGGTGTAGACGCAGAAAAGGAAAAGTGATTTGGGCTGGAGACCCGGATTTGAAAGGCAGATGGGTGGATTTCCTGTCGACCACCAGTTCCTGACTTAGCTGTACCGAGCGCTTTGCTGGTGTTTTGAACGCAGTGCTGGGATGGATAAGTCCACACAAGAGCACGATAAATGACATGATAAGCGCAGTGTCCCGTAAAGGTGCTGAGGAGGACACGTATTCCCAACTCTGGAACCAAGGGCCAGACCTTCTCAGACGTGACCAGTATAAGTTAGCCAGGCAAAGCAGGTACTGGGGGAGGGGCAGGCACCATTCCAGGCAGAGAAGAGAGCATGTGACTGAATGGTTCATTCGTTTGTCCCTCCTTTCCTTAGTTAGCTGGAGGGTAGAGCATGGTGCCCGTGGGAGGGGCCGGCAGGAGCTGAAACTCGTTAGCCGGGTCCAGGTCATGGAGAGCCTGGCGGGCTTTGCTAAAGAATGTGGACTCAATCCTAAAGGTTATAGGGATGCCTGGAAGGGCTTGGGTGGCTTCAGCAGCACTTTGCAGTATGGATTATGGGAGAACAGCCCTGGAGATGGTGTGACATTTTGTCACTTAGGCACGACATGAGTCAGCTGTAGACAGAGCCCGAGAACTTAGGAGGTGACAGATGACCCCAGGCTTTCAGTCAGACAGCCACTATTGATGGAGCCTAGTTGGTGCCAGGTGTTGTTCTAGGTCTCTGCCTGCAGCAGTGAGCACAACAGCCCCTTCCCTCAAAGAGCTTAGAGTTTAGTTGGGGCAGTAGACAGTCACTGAGTAAGTAAGAGTGGGGAGTGCTGTGAAGAAAAGCAAAGTGAAGGGAGAGGCTGCTAACGTGATGGCCCAGAAGGCAGCCCATTCCCCGCCCCCCCAGCTGTCATTGGCATGTCAATGACAATACAGGTCAAACTTTTCTAAACAATTTGAAAAGGTGAGCAATGAAAGAACCACAAAAAAAATACTTTAAAATACTGGCCAGACAAGTATGAGGAAACCAGGATGCACCGTGTTAAGGAGAATTCCAAAGGAGGGAGGGAGCAGTGGGCAAAGGCGGGCACCTGCAGAAAAGTCAGCCAGAAAGGGCTGAAATGGGCATTTAGACTTGGCAGTTGGTGAGCCTCATGAGAAAACAGTGTCTTTGCAACGGGGGGGGGGGGGGGGGGGAGGTACAGAAGCCAGATGATGAGTGGGTTGAAGAATTGAATGTGAGGAAGTAGAAACAGCTTGATTCGGTTAAATACTAGTGACCATTCAATGTGCGAGCCTCTGTGCAGAGCTCTTCCTACCCGACCTCATTTAGTCCTGAACCATTTGAGATAGGTGTTGTTATTCCCATTTTACAGATGAGGAAGCTTGTTCAGGGGTGAGAGAGATTAGCCTTGGACTAGAGAAGGGCCACCTTTAAATTAAGACCAGAAAGATAGATAATGGAGGGCTGTATGTGTGTGTAAGCAGGAGGAAGGGGGCAAACCCAGCTTCTGGGCATTGTAGACTCTAATGAGTTTTGTCTTTATCCTAAAAATAGTGGGAAACTTCTCATTGGGAGTGTGGTGGACTTTGAGAAGGTTTGTGTTTCCAAATGTGAGGTTTGTGTTTCCAAAATGTTGGTTCCTTATCAGTGTAAAAATAGCTAGCTTTTGTTCCTGTTGGTAGTTTGAGCTGCTTTTGCAATTCCAGGGTCTTAGGTATTATATAGTACAATATTTGCTTTAGAAGAAGTACAGAATTGTAATTTTTAAGTATTGGGTATATAATATTGCAAGGTTATCCTTTGCTTCTTGGTTCCTAATAACTTAATAGTCAAGGTTTTTTTTATAAAAAAATACTACCTTTAAGAATATGTATCTCATCTATTTATACATAGCATACAAATTACAAATGCTACAGGTTGCTTTAAATAGATGAAGACTTTCAAAATCATTTCTTTTAAATTTTGCCTATGTAGGTTTGGATTGTCCACATTTTAGGAACTTGGAATCCAGTGTTTTCAGTCAACTCCCTATTACAACTTTTCAACTTTTAAAATACCTATTCATCCTGATTTACAGTAAAATAAAAATGTGTATTTACATCCTGTGTTTCTCTCTCACTTATGTAGTCCAAATAAGACTTTTTATCGACCTAAATTTGACTCAGTTATCTGTGATATATGTAAGCAGGGATCAAATCACAGAGTAAGCAAAATTAAATCACATTTTAGTAGGTGGATGGTATGTCATTATCAGTGTCACGAAATTATTCACTCTTCCTGTGTGTCTTCTCATGAAATTAGGAATACTTTAAGGGGAAGAAAGGGCGACATTGGGAAACTGGGGGCAAATAAATGCTTGAAATTAGAGAAATAGTTAAATACTTAGGACGGAAAATGAATTTATAAATGAGAAATGAAAATTGCTAGGGCACCAGATGTATTTTGCTTCACTTTACCAACTGTAAATATATCAGAAGAAAGTGTATCAGTAGTATGTGTATTAGACGCTGTTTATTTTAGACAGGTCACTTCCTAAATTGTTTTATCCTGAAATTGACATCCTGCCTATCTTTGTAATAATGTCAACATAGTGCTGAGTACATTTTGTGGCCACGAAGGCAAGGGTTTAAATCTGCGTTTTTATTTGTTTCTTCCCCCAAAACAAAGGTTCTAGCTTCTCAAGGGCGGTACCTTTCAGATACGTGGGGGGGGGGGGGAGACTCACCAGAGTCCGGGAGGAGGAATTTTTTAAAGCTTCCCCAGTGATGGGAAGGCCTGCTCCCCTCTTCCCAAATCCCTGATTTAAACAATTTGGTGATGTTTTTCCAATGTCACAAACATTTTTTAAGTCTTGATACTTAAATTCAAAACCTGTTGATTCCTTATCAGTAAGGAATGCTCATCCTTTTTGTTCTGCTCTATCAGATAGCTCTCAAACTGTCAACAGTGGTTAAATAATGGATCTTAACCTGTTTTTTTTGGGGGGGGGGGTGAAAATTTTTGAAAAATTGGTAAAAGCTGTGAACTCCCTCTCCAGAAAAAAGATAAAATACATAAAAGTTTTTTTATGTAATATCAGATGTTTCTTGGATTCCTAGTTAAGAAATGAATTTAGAAAGAGGTGTAGTTTGAGGTTTAAAGTAACTTTCACTCCAAAGGTGTCTCAGTCAAACAATAGAGCGTAATTTAAATATGCCTAAATCTTAAGGAACAAATCATAAGCAAATTATAGGCTCGATTGCCAATTTACAACAGAAAGAGAAGTTCATCTTGTTCTTTTGTTGCTTTCAGTTTTATATCCCACACATGAGTGAAGTCATTATGGTTCTCGACTCTCTCTGACTGATTTCGCTTAGGATGATCCTCTCAGGATCCATCCATGTTGTCGCAAATGGCAGTATTTCATCTTTTCTTATGCTCAACACACAATGCAATATACAGCTGATGTATTACAGAATTGTACACTTGAAACCTATGTAATTTTATTAACCAGTGTCACCCTCATAAAAGCAAAAAAAGAAAGAGAAGTTGGGGGCAGCACATTTTTGTTTTCTTGAGGTAAATTTACATTCATTTCAACCTTCTAAGTGCCAGCTGTAACCCCAGATTCTAGTAGAATCTCTCTGTGGACTACGAGGGGAAAACATTTCAACAAAACCCCACATTTCAGATTCAAATGTCTTAGAAAAGTGTAGTGGGGGGGTTCGAAATACAGGCGTAAGTGTCATATGGGGCCACCACAACTTACTAGCTGCGTGACCTTGAGCAGTTCACTAAGGTTCCAAGCTGACAGGTTTGTAGGGAGAATTAAAGGAGATAATGCACATGGAGTGCTTAGCACAGTATCCGGCGCACAGTACACGCCTGGCAGACATTGGCTATTCTGAATGACACTAGTGCTACCTGTAGACCAGTGCAAGGTACTCTGACTCCTAAAAGTGAAATCTAACATGACATTCCAAACACCACTTAGTCTTCTTGTATCCCGACTAAGCAGAAGTTCTCAAGAGAGAAGGCTTTGTCAGAATTACCTGAGAGCCTTTTTCAAACTCCCATGGCCCCATTAATCTTCCACTATCACCCACAGTTGTGTTACCCCCTTGGCTGAAAGTCAGTGCCCTGATTTGTAAGCCACGTTACAGATGAAAATGGGGGGCGGGAGGGGGGCTTAAGAACCACGTATCAACTTCACCTCCCATTCTGGCAGGGCCAGAAAACAGAACCTTTCAATTTACTTGACTCTCCTTTATTTAAAATAAACTCTTTATGACATAAATAAAAGTAAAACAAACACTTGACTCTGGACAGCTCCATGCATGATTTAATATCCCCAAGTACTATCATACAGCCAAACTGTGTTGCAGATATGAAAAAGGCATAAGAATTTGTTCAACAGTAACTTTGTAATTTAAATATTATTTTAGCTTTTCTTCCAAGTTTCTTAATGTGTTACCAAAATTCGAGTTTAGAATACAAATTTTGGGTTTTGTAAGGTTTGCTTCTCATTTTTCTCTTCATATAATTTCATTTCTTTTTACTTTAAAATCAAATTATAAACTATTGCATTTACCTCTCAGATCACCAAGTATGGCTTTTCTTAACTTTGAGCAATAAATATCAGACTGGGCAGAATTTGTGACCAGAAAATGTAATGTAAATTCTTTAAAAAGTAAGATGAGGGGTAGCCGGTTAGCTCAGTTGGTTAAAGCGTGGTGCTAATAACACCAAGGTTGCCAGTTTGATCCCTGTGTGGGCCACTGTGAGCTGTGCCCTTTTTTTTTTAAAAAAAAAAAAAAAGGAGACATTTCTTACAATTAAACCGGAAGTTCCCTTTAACTCCATCCTAGTATGATGACTTTTTAAGTCATTATTTAGAAGTAAGTTATCACATAGTAATACATCCATTCAATTAATACGCATTTTACATCCCAGTTTAGTCAGCTGACTTCTAGTTTCAAGGGCTCCTCATTTTATAACATATAAATTCTATATTTTTTCCATGCCTACTTGTAATTATTAAAATTTCAAGGCCTCAAAATGCTTTGGGTGTCACTTGGAGCTGTGTAAAGAGGACTGCCTGGAGCCTTCCCTAGGTGGCAAGTCTTCCCATAGATAGTATCCCAGGACTTAGAAGATAGTCTCTCAACATGCAGGTAAAAGGGCTTACGGCTCCCTGTCTCCCTGCCCCCGTTACTCATTACAAAAGAGGAACGGACTTTCCACGAACTCTTCTGCTATCTTTGTGCATTTTACCTGGGACATGTTTACTTGTCCGGTCTGTAATAAGCTACTTCAGAGCCTAGAGACAGGTCAGATATATTCATGTGCATGATTTACAAAATAATTAGACTTTTGGCATTGTTTTGAAATTAAGGTAATATGTCATAGGCCTGAGAACATGGCTTTGAAGTCAAACTCTGGGGCTTTAGGCAAGTCCCCTGGGCCTTCGTTTCCTCATCTGTAAATGTAAGATAGTAGGATCACTGTAAAAATGAAATGAAATAATATATTGTGAAGTGCTTAGAATAATGTCTGCTAGATAGTAAGCACTCAGTTTGTGTAAACTGTTTTATTATTACAAGTAACAATGAGTAGGAGAAGGGAGGTGGACCTCCCCTGGTTCTAATTCCACAGCTCGCCAATTCCTAAATCACATTCCACCAGTGTTGTAGTTCAAGTGCAACCGCAAGGCATTCTGGTAAACCAGTGAATGCAGAACCATTGGAAGCTAGTACATCCACTCAGGAAAGACCAGATGACCGCCCAGTTAGCCAACCACAGGTAGCCTTCATCAAAGCTGTGTCCCGACCTTAAATGAAACTGATATGTAAACATTTACTAATTGATTAACCCGCAGTGAGAAGTGTAACTTGTATTTACTCATTAGTGCGTGTCCTGCTAGTTGACATCTACATGAGAACACATGGTAATCAGAATGTTGCTTAGTGAGGAGAAAATCAGAACTTGGACAGTGAGTTGGACTTGACTTTGAACTTTGTACTGTGGAAAATTCCAAACGTGCTTAAAAGTAGAGTATAATGAAGCCCTCGTCTAACTTGAACAGTTATCAACAATTTGCCAGTCTTCTCTCATCTATCCTATCCTCTTTCTTGCAGGGGGTCTGTAGTATTTTAAAACAAATGCCAGACATCGTGTTTTGCCATTAAATTCTTCAGTATGTATCTCTCATGGATAAAAACAAAACAAAACACACAAAAACAACCCTCTACCTTTATCTTATACTTGACACCTAAGTGAAATCATATAAAAAGGCCTGAAGTTTTTCTTTAGGAGATTATCTCTGCTTATTTCTTCTAAGTATTGGGGCTTTCCATAAGGATGCCATTCATTTCTATCATTCTGCTTCCATAATAATAATTTCAGTGGCTACCATTTAGTGACGTGATATGCTAGATACTGTTTTATGTATTAGGTTGAAACCTATGAAAAACATTTTTGGAGGTCAAAAAGAGATTGAATGTTGGCAATTTCATATGGTTCAACTTAACACAATCTCTTCTTTAATCCCCACAGTGGCCCTGAGGGTAGGTGCCCTCAGTAGTATGCCCATTTTTACAGATGAGAAAACTGAAGCTCAGAATAACTAAGTGACTTTCCTAAAGTCCCATATTTATAAATGGTAGAGCCAGGATTTGGATGCAGACCTATCTGTTTCTAAAATCCCATGTTTTTAAGCACAGTACTGCTTTTAAAAATGTCATGATGAGGATGTGATAAAGCAGGCCCTGACACACTGTGTGTGGGAGTGTAACTCAGTACAGCTTTGCCGGAAAGCTATTTGACACTGCATGAAGAGCCTTAAGAATTTTCATCTTAAGTAACTCCATTTCTAAAAAACTAGTGAGATAGCAAGATTTATTGTAAAGCAGTCATTAAGAGAGTTTGGAACTGGCACAGGAATAGGCAGAGGTAACAAGGGAACAGAATAGAGAGCCTAGAAGACAGCGGTGACATTGCAGGTCAGTGGGGAGAGTGTGGACTATCTGTGAACAGTGCAGGAACAGTTGATTATCCCTATAGGAAAACAAATGAAGTGAGATCGCTGCCTCCTACTGCACACAAAAATCAGTTGTGGATGGATCAAGCTCAGATGTGCTGAGCAAAACGTTTTAACTTTATAAAAGAAAATATGAGAGAATGTTTCTATAGCCTCAGTCTAGGGAAGGATTTCTTAGACAAAACCTACAAAGCACAAACCATAAAAGAAAGTTTGATATATTTGACGATGTTAAAAACAACTGCTGTTCATCAAGACATTTAAAAAGTCTTATCTGGCAAAAGATATTTGCAATTCACATAACTGATAAAAGGTAACTATCCTGTGTGTGTGTGTGTGTGTGTACACATACATACATATGCATGTATACATATATATTTTTTTAAAACTAGTGTGTCAATAAGAAAAAGAGAAGCCACCCAATAGAAAATTGACCAAAAGACGTGAACAGGCATTTCACGGAAGAGGAAACAGGAGTGACCAATAAGCAATGAAAAGATGAACTACCTCATCAGTAATCAGGGAAATGCACAGTCCAGCTACAATGTGCTTCATTTTATACCCGTCAAACTGAAAAATACTAAAGAGTCTGATAATACCGGTGTTGTCAGGAGACTGTGCAATAGAAATCGGAATAGCAGACGTGGACCATCACTTTGGATTCATTTTGACATTTGACATTTAGTAAATGTGAACATGGTTACAGGCGTCCTGGTTTTAGGGGGCTTCACAGATGTTGTGTCTTTTACAAATTGAAGGTCAGGGCTTGGCCCGGTGGCTCAGGCAGTTGGAGCTCCGTGTTCCTAACAACGAAGGCTGACGGTTCGATTCACACATGAGCCAGTGGGCTCTCAACCACAAGGTTGCCGGTTCAATTCCTCGAGTCCCACAAGGGATGGTGGGCTGCGCCCCCTGCAACTAACAACAGCAACTGCGCCCTCCACAACTAAGACTGAAAGGACAACAACTTGAAGCTGAACGGCACCCTCCACAACTAAGATTGAAAGGACGACAACTTGACTTGGAAAAAAGTCCTGGAAGTACACACTGTGCCCCAATAAAGTCCTGCTCCCCTTCCCCAGTAAAATCTTTTTTTAAAAAAGAAAAAGGCTTGTAAGATAAGAGCATGTTTACAGGTTTCATTCAACAAACATTTATTGAATACCAACTATATACCTGGTACTATGCCGGGCCCTGGGATACAGAGATATTTTTATTCAATTAGGTAGTTACTGTTCTAAGAACTAGCAGTCATTAATTCATTCGTTCAGCAAATATTTATTGAATGAGTGAATACCATGTGCCAGGCAGTGATCTAAGTGCTGGGAATACAGCATCGGACAATAAATATATAGAAGGTGATGATAAGTACCATGGAGAAGGCGGAAGTATGGTATAGAGAGTGGGCGTGAGGGCAAGTTGCTATTTTAGATCAGGTGCTCAGGCAGTAGATCATAGAGCTATCTGAGGGCAGATCCTTCTGGCCAGAGAGAACAGCTAGCGCAAGGACATCGGCACAGTGGGGGAGGCCATCTTGTCTGGTGCGGTGTCAACAAGCACGGAGTGGTAGGAGATGAGGTCATAGGGGTTTCCAGGACCAGATTCTGTAATTCCTTGTGGCATGGGAAGCCATTCGAAGGTTTTAAGAATGGAGTGACATGATTTTATTTATGGTTTGAAAAGGATCACTTAGGCTTTGTGGTAAATACTAGAAGGTGATGATGGAAGCAGGGAGACTGCTTAGTAGGCCATTGTAGTGATCAGGCAAGAGATGGTGATGGCTTGGATGAGGCTGGTAGTAATGGAGCTGATGAGAATGAGGAGGGATGGATTCTGAAGGTAGAATCAGCAGAAGTAGCTGATGGCTTGGATGTGAGGTATGAGGCAGAGTCAGGGGTGCTGTGTAATGAAATGGAGACCATGAGGGGAAAGAAGGTTGGGGGCAGGGGATAGAGTCCTGTCTTTAGGTGGAGGTGCCATTTAGACAGCCATGTGGAGAATGTTGAATAAGCAATTGACTAGTGAGTCTGGAGTTACGGGGAGTGGTTGAGGCTAGGCCTAGAAATTTGGGAGTCGTCATCACGTAAGTGGTGTTTAAAACCACGGGATTAGGTGACAGCGCTGAAGAATTGAGTGCAAAGAGGAACAGAGGTTAAAGGACTGAGTCCTGGGGGTACCCGAACAAATACAGAGGCCAAGAAGATGCAGAGGATTCCTTGCAGACTGAGGAAGAAGACCAGGGCATGGGAGTATAGTTTCCAGAATTCCAAAAAGGAAATCAAGATCAACAGAAAACGCTGCTGAGAGGTCCAGTACGATGATGGCTGAGAGCGGAGATCACGGTAGAAGATGCATCTGGAAAGGAGATAGGAGCCAAATCTTGATAGATACCACATGTGCGTCCATGAAGAATGGGCTCTGTCCTGAAATTGATGGGTTTGAAGTAGGAAAGAGACATGGTGATATTTGTGTGGCTGTTAAGTTCCAGAGAACTTGACCTAAACAGGGATTTGTTATTCTCACATAAGAAATCCAGAGATACGTGGTTGCCAGTATTAGTTCAATGGCTTCGCAATGGCATCAAGAATTCAATCTCTGTCTTTATATTCAACTTTCATTAGCATGTTGGCTTTTTGCCCTCATGCTTGTTGCCTCATGGTCACAGAATGGGTGCTACAGCTCCAGGAATCATTCATGTATGGGGAAGGAAGAAGGAACAAAGTAGTGACACCAGCTCTGGCTGTCCTTTATATCATGAAAGCAGGAGCTTTATCCCACGATCAACACGCTGCCCTTTATCTCCTGGCCTAGGGCATACTTCTTCCCCGCGTACATCTGAGTTCTCTTAGCAAATAAGAAGTCAGGGAAACCAATGTGAAAGTTATTGTAATAATTCAGACAAGAAACAATGAGTGAGGATAAAGGACAAAAGGAACGGATTAACTAGATCTTGAGGAATATTGATAACCAAGTGAATAATGGGAATTAGGAGAAGGTAGAGAAGGACTCCCATATTTATATCGTAGGAGGTGGTTATACCATTAACAAAGACAGGGAACTCCAAAAGCAAAATATATTTGGCGGGTGTGGTAGAAGGATATAATAAGGTGTTTTCTTGTACTTCATGGAATAAAAGTTTGTTTTACTTAGTTTTAATACATTTTATTATGAAATTTTTGTAATAGATAATGCATATTTTATCAAAATGAAGGTCATACTATACATATTCTGCAACTTTCTTTTTACGCTTAATATATTGTGAACATCCCTCTCACACACACAAACACACACACACCTCATTCTTTTGGAATTGAAATTTTTATTGAGATAATTGTAAGAGACAATAAGAGGTCTCTTGTATACTTTGTCCAGTTTCTACCCATGGCAACATTTTGCAAAACTATAGTATGATGTCATAGCCAGGATATTGATACAATGTACCAATCTTTATTTAAATTTCCCCGTTTGCCTAATTTTTTTAACATCTTATTTTTTTTTTTTTAAAACACTTGATGTTCTTTTTTTAATGTTCCTTTTATAGTTGTATAAACAGACTCCTTAGAAATGGGTAAACTGAGGCTCAGAAATGTGAAATAATCAACATCAAGAGCAGTATTGGAATCTAGCTTTTCTGATTCTCAGATGTTTCTGCCACAGAACTACTCATCTTGTTTTATTTTTTAACATCTTATTAATGGACATTTAATTTTCCAATTTTTTTCTCTTAGCAATGCTTGCGTCTCCTGGACTCTCTGCAGTTCTATTTAATCTTTTTGTTTATTTCTGGACCACTATAAAATTGTTTTAATTGCTATACATTTCATTATATCTGGTGGCTCAAATGACCTTATTACACAACCTTTAAAGTATTTTCTTTGGCTACCGTAGTAGACAAGTCCCTCCAATGATTCCCACGTCCTGGTATTCTTGCCTTTGTATAATCCCTTCCTCTTGCGTGTGGACAGGACCTAGTGACCTAAAAATAGAAGACAACACAGGTGATAGGGTATTGCTTCCAAGACTAACTTACGAAAGACCATGACTTCCACCTTGCTAGGACTCTTGCTCTCTCTTGCTTGCTCCTTCTGAGGAAACCAGCCACCATGTTTGGAGCTGCTCTGTGGAGAGGCCAAAATGCCAAGTACCTGAGACCCTCAGTCCAGCAGTCCACAAAAAACCAGATCCTGTTATCAAGCACAGAGTGAACATGAGAGCACATCTTGCTCCGATTGAACCTTGAAAAGAATGCAGTCCTGGCTGATACTTTGCAGCCTTGTGAGATACTGAGCTGTAGAGCTTAGGTAAGCAGTGCCAGTTTCCTGCTCCGTAGGAACAGTAAGATAGTAAATGTATGGTTTTGCCTTAACTTTTCATTTTGAGACAGCTGTAGATTCACAGACAGTTTTAAAAAAGAAACACAGAAACCCCAATACCCAATACCCTTTGCTCAGTTTCCTCCGATGGTAACTATACGACCAGGAAATTGACCTGGATGCAGTTTACAGACCTTATTCAGACTTCACCAGCTTCACATACACTCTTGTGTGTGTATGTTTGTGTGTGTGTGTGTTTAGTTATGTGTGTAGATTTGTGCGACCACTACCACAGTCAAAATACAGAGCACTTTCATTACCCGATGGTTCATTCTACCCTTGGATAGCTACTGAGCGTAGAATCTAGGTTGGTGGGGTTTTTTCAGTATTTCAGAGATGTTGCTCCATTGACTTCTGGTTTGCATTTTTTCTGACAATAAATCGTAATCCTTATCTTTATTTCTCTGTACATAATATTTCTTGTTTCCTCTGGCTGCTTTTAAGATTTTCTCTTTATCACTGGTTGTAAGCAATGTAATTATGATGTGCTGCAGTACATGGGTTTTCTAAAATAGTGGATACGTAATTATATATATATATGTATATATATATGTATATACTTTATATACATATATATAAAGTTTGCCATTTTAACCATTTTTAAATGTACAGATCACTGGCACGAATTACATAATCTTGTGCAACCATCACCACTATTTCCAATAATACCCTTTCCCATTTGAAATAGAAAGTCTACCCATTAAGCAGTAACTCCCCATTTTCCCCTGCCCCCAGTTCCTAGTAACCACCATTTTACCTTCTGTCTCTATGCATTTGCCTACTCTAAGTACCCCATATGAGTGGATTCTTACAGTATTTGTCCATTGGTGACTGGCTTGTCTCCCTTAGGAGTTTTTTTCCCCTCTGTATAAAATCATGTCATCTGTGTGAATGGAGATGGTTTTATTTTTTTCCTTTCCACTTTGAACGCCTTGTAGTTCTTGCCTGATTGCTCTGTCTAGAAATCCCTGGGTTAAATAGATGTGGTGAGAGTGGACATCCTTGCCTTGTTCCAGATCTTAGGGAAAAAGCTTTTAGTCTTTCACCATTGAGTGTGATGTTAGCGGTGGGTACTTCAAATACTGCCTTTATCATATTGAGGAATTTCACTTCTATCCTAGTTCATTGAGTATTGTTGTTGTTGTTGTTGTTTTCGTGAAAAGGTGTTAGAGTTTGCCAAATGCTCTTTTTGCATCAATTGATATGATGTGTCTTTTACCTTAATTCCCTTAATGTGGTGTTCTACATTGATTGATTTTCATGTGTTGAACTACTCTTGCATTCCTGGGATAAATGCCACCTAGCCAGGGTGTATAATCCTTTTCAGATGCATCTGAATTTTGTTTTCTATTATTTTGTTGCAGTTTCTGCATTTATATTCATAAGGGATATTGATCTGTAGTTTTCTTGTAGTGTGTTTGTCTGGCTTTGGTGTCAGAGTGATGCTGGTTTCATAGAATGAGTTAGGAAGCATTCCCTTACTCTTCAATTTTTTCAGAGTCTGAGAAGGGTTGGTGTTAATTCTTTAAATGTTTGGTAGAATTCACTACTGAAGCATATGGCCCTGGGCTTTTCCTTGTTGAGAAGTTTTGATTCCTGATTCAGTCTCCTTACTTGGGTAGTCAGATTTTCTATTTTTTCTTGACTTAATTTGGGTGGTTTGCGTGTTTCTAGGAATTAGTCTATTTGATCTAGGTTATCCAATTTGTTGGCATACAGTTTCATAGTAGTCTCTTATAATCCTTTTTATTTCTGGAAAGTCTGTAGTAAAGTACCCTCTTTCATTTCTGATTTTAGAAGTTTGAGTCTCCTCTCTCTCTTTTTTTTTCTTAGTCTAGCTAAAGGTTTATCAATTTTGTTGATATTTTCAAAGAAGCAACTTTTGGTTACATGGAATCTCTGTATTGTTTTTCTGTTCTCTGTTTAGTTTACCTCCTCTGACCAACCGTCCTTTCTTCATTCATTCTTCCCTGCCTCTCGCCCTCCCTTCCTTTGTTCCTTCCTTCCTTCCTTCCCCAGCTTTGGGTTTGGTTTGCTCATCTTTGTGGAGTACAGTTCATTGGGATAACTTTCATCAAATTTGGAAGGATTTCTCTTTGTATTGATTGATTTTTACCCCTCATTATGGGTCACACTTTCCTACTTCTTTACATGCCCGTTAATATTTTATTGGATGCCAGACATTGTGAATTTTACCTTGTTGGGTGTTGGATATTTTTGTACTATTATAAATGTGCTTAAGCTTTGTTCTGGGAAGTTAAGTTACTTGGAAACAATTTGATCTTGTTTTTATTTTAAAGATTTTATTGGGGAAGGGGAACAGGACTTTATTGGGGAACAGTGTGTACTTCCAGGCTTTTTATCCAAGTTAAGTTGTTGTCCTTTCAATCTTAGTTGCGGAGGGTGCCGTTCAGCTTCAACTTGTCCTTTCAGTCTTAGTTGTGGAGGGCGCAGCTCAGCTCCAGGTCCAGTTGCCGTTGCTAGTTGCAGGGGGCACAGCCCACCATCCCTTGCGGGAGTCTAACTGGCAACCTTGTGGTTGAGAGGACGCGCTCCAAACAACTGAGCCATCCGGGAGCTCAGCAGCAGCTCAGCTCAAGGTGCCACGTTCAATCTTAGTTGCAGGGGGCGCTGCCCACCATCCCTTATGGGACTCGAGGAGTTGAACTGGCAACCTTGTGGTTGAGAGCCCACTGGCCCGTGTGGGAATCGAACCGGCAGCCTTCGTAGTTAGGAGCATGGAGCTCTAACCGCCTGAGCCACCGGGCCGGCCCAATTTGATCCTTTTGAGGCTTGCTTTTTAAGCTATTGTGAAAGCCAGAATCAAAGCAGCCTTTTAGTTTCACACTAATTTTGCTCCACTAACGAGGCAAAACCCTCCTCAGTATTCTACCTAGTGTCTTGCGAATTACGAAGTTTTCTCCCGTGGCTGGTGGGAACACAAACTATCTGGGTCCTGCGTGAGCTCTGAGTATTTTTCCCTCTAATCCTTTCAGGTGGGTCTTTCTCCAGCTTTAGGTAGTTTCTTTACATATATTCACTACCCAGTACTCAGCTGAAGTCTCATGGGACATCCTCTGCATATCTCCCGAACTTTCTGTTTGTGCAGCTCTTTACTCTCCAGTGCTCTTCTGTGAACTTGACTTACCTTGGCCTCCTTGGCCTCCCAACTCTCTCTTCTCAACTCAGAGAGCCTGCCGGGCTCTGCCTGGGTTCCACCACTCTGCACTGTGGCTTAGAAACTCTCCAGACATAGGCTAGGGCAATCGTAAGACTCATGGTGTTTGTTTCTCTTCTTTCTTACCCTGTGCTGCCTGAAGTTGAATACCTGAAAACTGTTGTTTTATATAGCCTGTCTATTTGCTGGTTTTTCAGGCAGGAGGATAAATTATTCAGTGCTGGCTGGCCACAAGTGGAAGTCCCCTCTGGTTTTTTCTGAGACTGGGGTTTGAGATCTCAGACGTCATGTTTTTCTGGGTAATTTAGAAACCCAACATGTGGCTCTGAGAGTAGAGGCTAAAATGGAATGGAAAACAAAAGTTCCTGGAGTAAAGGTGGAACAGGAAACGGAAAGCTAGATTGTTAAATGAGTCACTCATATGGATGCTTAACAGGCACAGTAGGTGGGGGTGGGACAGGCGTTACCTAGGAGGATGAGAACAGGCAGAGGGCCTGGAAGAATAAATTAACAGTGGCTTTGGACATCTGGGAAGTATTTTTCTGACATAGCAGAAGCCATGTCAGGAAATAGAGTACACCAGTGATTATATTTGAAGGACACTGTCATGCTGAGGAATTGGGATATTTTTTTGAAGGCAATTGAGAAAGTGAAGAAATGGTGAAGCCAGGAGTCAAAGAGTCATCTAGACTTCTGGAGTCTTTTAGCTGATGACAGGACATGGGGCAGAAAGGAAAACTGAAAGCTAGATTCCAAAATTCTTACTGAATATGAAGGCTGGGATGATAGCTTTCAGGTTGCAGAGACAGTTTCAGAGCCAGATGTCATGAGCCTTAAAGGGACAGAAATTGTTTACCCGTAAGTGGTGGACTTGGCAACAGGGAGAAAGGAGAAAGCTTTGCACATCCTCAGTCCTCCCTGTCTGTGGTCGTCAGAGTGTGAGAGAAGAAGCTGTCTTCTGGAGAGGGCTGCAGGAAAGCAGGAATCTCAGGAGAGAGCCCCCATTCAGTTAAAGCAAAGGCTGGAAGGGCAAGTTCAGTGAAGAAAACTGGAGTGTGGGTAGTTGGTTTCTCATAGAGCATAGTGGAAAGGGCTCTGAGAAGAGCAAACAGCTGGAACAACCAGGCATTCTATAGTAGGCCCCCTTATCTGCAGCTTTGCTTTGCACCGTTGCAGTTCACTGTAGTTTGAAAATATGAAATGGAAACTTCCAGAAAGAAACAATTGATAAATTTGAAATTGTGCGCCATTCTGAGGAGCGTGATGAAATCTCAAGCCCGTCCCACCTGGGATGTGGGTCGTCCCTTTGTCCAGCATGTCCATGCTGCAAGCATTCCCTACCTGTTAGTCATGTTAGTCACTTAGTAGCCGTTTCCGGTATGTATGAGGTTGATCATCAGAGAGAGAGAGGCCACATTCACACAACTTTTATTACAGTATATTGTTATAACTGTTCTATTTTATTGTTAGTTACTGTTGTTAATCTCTTGCCATGCCTAATTTATAAATTAAACTTTATTTTAGGTACGTATGTATAGGAAAAAACAGTCTATATAGAGTTCGGTACTATCTGCGGTTTCAGGCATCCACTGGGAGTCTTGGAACGTGTACCCCTGGGATAAGGGGGGACTGCCGTATCGCCATTCTTTCTTCAATGCCATTCTTCAGGTGCTCCATTACAATCAACTTTAGTTTCACTTGAACATATTTCTAACTCTTTGTTTTCTGTTTAAAATCCATACAGTCGGGTTAGGATGTCTCCAAGTAAATAATGTCTATAGCCCTTATGAAATATGCACTCTCTGTGGCAAAACACTCTCATTCTAAAATCATAAGTCATGACCCAAAGGGCCAAAGTGTTTTCTCTGACACTATCAAACGGCTCTGCATTCACCACTCCGTGCTGGGATAATCCCTGCTCTTCCACAATCCCTGCTTTCAGTTGGGTGAAGAAATGGAAATGCCCCCTGTGCTCCCGAGGTCTTCAGCCCTGCCCAGGCATCGTCCCGAAGAAGTGCTTTCTTTGCAGGTTACTTGTAGAAGTGCCACTCAGCCCTGTAGGAGGCACCGGGGGCAGATGGCGGTCAGCAAGTTTGGGAAGACAGCACCTCATCCCCTTTCAACACATACGGTATTCAACTTTGTATAGTGCAAACATTCAAATCTACAGAAAAGTATGTAGTAAAGAGTAAGTTTTCCTCTGTCCTCTGTCCCCCAGTTCACTTCTCACCTCCTCTCCCTAGAGGCAACCACAGCTATCAGTTTCTGGTATCATCTTCCAGAAATACCTGATGTATTTATCAATATGTATCTATATAGTCCTTGGAAAACACCTCACCGAGTGTAGCATGAGATGCCCACTGCTCTGCAGTTTGCTTTTTCACTTAACAGTGTATCCTGGAGATCTTCCCAAGTCAGTCCATATAGAGCTGCTCATTATTTTGGGGACTGTATGGCTGTACCATAGTTCATTTAATCCATTTCCTACCGCTAAACTTTTAGGTTACTCTCAAGTTTTTAATCTTGCAAGCACTGTTTCAGGACCTGTGTTATTTCAGTATTTTTCAATATTTTTGTACCTGTGTTATTTCAAACGTGTTTGTAGACTATATGTAGAGTAAATAAATACAGAATACATCCTTTGAAGCAGAACTTCTAGGTCAAAGACTGTGGCGCTGATTTTTGATTGGCCATAAGAAGGATCTGCTGCTGCTGTCAGGGCCACTGTCCCCATTTCTTTTTTTTTCCACTTACAGAATCCCCCTCTTCTTCTGTGTGTTTACGATAAAACGTCTTGTCTAGTCGCTCTGTATAAATCCTTTGCAGAGAGTGCTTTGTATCTGGTGTAATGCATCTAGTTCATCTTGCTTTTCTTTTCACATCCTACTTCTCATCATAATCTCATCTATGGAAACCCTCTGTCGACCTCCTGGCATCTTCCTTGTCCCTTTTCTCTTTTTCCTACACCTCTTTCTCCTTTTCCTCTCCCTCCTCCTCCCCCCCTCCTTATTTTCCTTTCCCTTCTCCTTTGTCTCCTCCTCCTCTCCCCTCTTTCTCCTCCTTTGTGCCATTGCCAGTTATCGGATGTGTCCCCTTGGCTAGGCTATAGTTCTGTTATTAACTAACTGATCTTGGTGTTCCTGTGTAGGTATTTGTAGATGTCATTAAAGTCCATAACCAGTTGACTTTAAGTGAGGGAGATCATTCCAGATAATCTGGGTGGGCCTGACTCAGTCAGGTGAAAGCCCTTAAGAGCAGAGCTGAGGCTTCCCTGATGAAGAAGAAATTCCTCCTGTGAACAGAAGATCCATCGTGCCCTTCCTCACAGACTGCCCTATGGATTTTGGACTTGCCTAGCCAGCCCCACAACTATGTAAGCCTATTTCTTGCAATAAATCCCTGTTACCTGTACCTTGGGGGAAAGATCATGAATACTTATAGAGAGCCATCATTGCCTCTGATAGGAAGGAAAACATTCTTAGGGTCCCAGGAAATAGTCCCCAGTGTCAGGAACCATGTGCTAGGTTGTCAAGTGAACTGCCTGATTATTATTGGTTAGTTGGTTGGTTGATGCCAGACTGCTGTTGATTGCATTAAAATAAAGGGTAAAAATGAGCATAAAAGTGAGAGTGGGCAAAGTATAAAATAATGTCTATGGCACCATAAATAAGTGATTGACTGACTAAATAGATAAATAAATGCAAGAGACAAATCTCCCAAGCAGAAGAATCCCAAATAATTTATTTAGCTGCTCTTCCCTCCAGGAGGTGGAGCATTACTCTCAATTTCTTTTCTTCTTTTTTATTTTTTTTTAAGCAAGGAGGAAGGAAGCTCATTTGATTTTTTTTTTTAGGAGTCAGTAGAGGCCAGGCGTGGGTCCTGGGGGCGAAGGTCAGCACAGGGTAAGGAGGCCCAGCCTGCCCTACAACAGCACTGGGACTCAGACCAGGTGGTGAGCCTGGCATGATTTGTTACTGGGCAGCAGGCTGAGCCGGCGTGGGAATGTGCGAGAGTGAATCCGTGCCCCCTCAGCCATCCCCACGTTGGGTGTGCACAGTGACTTCTTTCCAGAGAGGACAGTGTGAAAGGGCAGACAGAGAGTGACTCCGTAGTGGAGAAGCACGCACAGCTGAGTCAGGTGATGATGGTTAGCATCAGCACTGAAATGGCATGTTGATGATATGTATCGTAGTGGGATGCAACGAAAATGGTACTTTATCTGTATGCTCTTCCTCCCTAAAATCCATAACCCCAGTCTAACCATGAGAAAAACGTCAGACAAATCCCACTGAGTCCCCGTCTACAAATACCTGACCAGCACTCCTCAGACCTGTCAGTCATCAAAAACAAGGAAAGTCTGCGAAAGCGTCACAGCCAAGAAGAGCCCGAGGAGGCATGATAACTGCCTAGACTGTGGTGTCCTGGACGGGATCCTGGAACAGAAAAACGACAGAGGTAAGAACCAAGGAAGTCAGAGGCAAGTATGGGCTTTGGCTAATAATGGCGCACAGTGTCGGTCCATTAGCTGGAACGCCTGTGCCTTGCCAATGTAAGGTATTAATAGTGGGGGAACTGGTGTGGGGTGTGTGGCGACTCTATTATCTTCGTAGTTGTTCTGCAAATATAAAACTGCTCTAAAAAGAAAACTTATGTATGGAGACAATAAAAAGACCATTGGTTCCCAGAGTTTCAGGGGGAGAAGGAGGGGAAGGTTGAAGAGGTGGAGCACAGGATTTGTAAGGCAGTGAAACTATTCCGTGATACTGTAATGATGGGTACATGTCATTATACATTTGTCCACGCCCACAGAGTGTGCAACACAAACATTGACCCCCTAATGTAAACCATAAGCTATTAGATTATAACAGTGTATTAATAGTGGTTCATTAATTATAACACATGTGCCACTGGGAAACTGCATGTGGAGGGGAAAGTGGGTGGGATGGGTGCAGTATATAGACTTCTATCTAATGTCTGCCCAATTCCATAAGTCTCAAACTCTACTAAAAAATTAAGTGTACTGAAATAAATGAACAAAGGCCTCCGATAGACATATCTCCCAAGAAGACATGCAAATGGCCAACAGACATATGGAAAGGTGCTCAACATCACTAACCATCAGGGAAATGCAAATCAAAACCACGGTCAGATACCACCTCACACCCACCAGTATGGAGAGATATATATATATACATATATATATATATAATGTATAAATTATATATAATATATATTGTATATAAATATATGTTATGTATTTTTTAAAGGACAATAAGTGTTGGTGAGGATATGGGGAAATGGGAACCCTCATGCATTGCTGGTGGGAACGTAAAATTGAAACTGTGGAAAAGCAGTTTCATGATTCCACAAAAAGTTTTTAAAAATATGATATATTTTTTAATGATATATTTTTATATGATCTGGTAATTCCACTCCTAGGTGTAGATCCAAAAGAATTGAAAACAGGTATTCAACCTAAAACTTCTGCATAAATGTTCACAGCACTGTTCACAATAGCCAAAATGTGGAAACAACTGAAATATTCATGAATGGATGAACAGATAAACACATGTGGTCTATCCATACAATGGAATTTTACTCAACCCTAAAAAGGAATGAAATACTGATACACACTATAACATGGCTGAACCTTGAAAACAATATGCTATGTGAAAAAAAGACAAACATGAAAGGTCACATATTGTATAATTTCATTTTTATTAGATGTCCAGAATAGATAAGATAAATCTATAGAGACAGAAAGCAGATTAGTGGTTGCCAGATGCTAGGGGGAGGGGAGGAATGGGAAGTGACTGCTTAATGTATATGGGGTTTCCCATTGGAGTGATGAAAACATTAGGGAACTAGATAGAGGTGATGGTTACACAATATTGCGAATATACTTTGTGCTGACGAATTGTATGTTTTAAAATGGTTAATTTTATGTTATGTGAATTTTACCTCAGTTAGGAAAAGGAGTGTACAAAGTGTGTAGAGGAAGGAACCACTAGCTGCTTTAAGAGCTGTCCAGAAGATGGGAGGATGGGCAGGCTTAAAAAAATTTTCAGAGACGTGCTATTTGAATTGTTAGTGAGTTTATGAATCAGTGGTCAAACATTGTGTGCATATTAAATGCCATTGAGGAGATTTTATTTGCTCCCCAGAGAGCTCACGATTTAGGTGGGGGAGGCAGATACATGAGTAGGCAATGGCAGCGCCTTGTGACACGCACAATGATAAATGTATGCCCAAGGTATGATGAAACTAAGGAGAGGAGGACGAGTCACCATCATAGCCTGGGGGTGTTTGGAAAATATGCAGGAAGTGGCCAAGTGAAGGAGGAGAAAGGTCACGTTAATCAGAGGGACCAGCACAAGCAGAGGCATGGAACGGGGATAGAAGGGTGCGTGCGTGTGTGTGTGTGTGTGTGTGTGTTTGCGCGCGTGCACATGCGCGTGCACTCGTGCGCATGCATGCACGCTCGCACACGGAGTAATTACACGTGGTTCCATGTTGTAATAGCAAAAATTTTCAAAATAGGAAGTGGCAAGAAATGAGGTTTAAAGCAAGTGAAAGACAGTCAGCCTTGTATTTCAGAGAAATCCCGCTAGTTAACAGCGTGGAGGCTAGGATTGGAAGGGGGCACGACTGGACGCAGGCAGACTATAATTAGAGGCTGTTGCAGCGGTCCGGATGAAAAATTCCAAGGGTCTGAAGCAGGGAAGTGGTAATTGGGATAAAGAGGAAGGGTCGGAATCAAGGATTTGTCAGCGATATCGTTCATAGCAAATGAGGAGGGCAGCCACAGGTCTGACCGAGGCTGCTGCTCTCGACTAACGCAGAGAAGACGAGCTAGGAGAAGAGGACTGAAGCACAAGTCCTGGTGTGGCAAATAAGCCTTCTCTGGGTTTCTCGGCACCGTGTGAAAAGCCCTAGCCACCTGAGACCCAGGATGTACACAGTATAGACAAGCAATGTTTGATTTTACTTCCCCCAGACGCATTTCACTTTTCACATACCATGACAGTGATATCTCTAGCCATTTGTCTGGTTAACTACTGTGATCCAAGTGGATAACAAAACTTATCTTCCCAAGCAATCCGAATGGTTACAGCCAGGACTAAGTCCCCAGGTGAAAGTCCCAAGGTGCCAGGAAGACTGCAGCTATATCCGTAGGTATTAGGACTTCAAAAGGGATGAGTTCCCAGACCTTGGAGACTTCCCCGGGCTGTAAAAGCTGGAGATGCAGAGCTTATCTGGCCCCTGGAAAGGCGTGTTAACATTACAAAGGCAGTGTAAAGACCAGGATCCTTTTCATTCTGTTCGAGGAGCCCAGGACTTTCTCTCTCCTTTCTGAAGGCAGCAGGATGGCTGTCCTGCCCCCAGATAGAAATGCAGAAAATCCATTGTTCTCCATCCCTCGACCTGTGGCTGAAACCTGCCGCTCACATGGAAGATTTCCATAAGTTTTCATTTTGTCACCTGTGGGTCTGGGTGTGGGGGCCAACGTGGCAGAGCTACTCTGATCTTGATCTGGTTGAATTAATAAAAAACTTTTTTCCCTGATCCAGGGACCTTTTGTTTCTTTCTTTTTTTAATTTAGCTTATATTTTAATTCACTTGTGTTTAGTATTCACACATATAAAGTACATAACTGTGCAAGTGGGGTAATATCTCAGTCCCTTCACAGTTTTTGACAAAAGATTGGGGAACATTGACATTTAAGTGATGAAAGGAGGAAGAGATTTAAAAAAGAGAGAGAACAAACAGGAATGGTCAGAGAAGTACAGAATAACCAATAAACTGAATTAATTCAATGTGATAGAAACGTAGGAACAAGAACGTTTCGAGGGGGCGGCCATTATCAGCAGTGTCAAATACATAGAGAAGTCTTTTGGTGACTTTTGCCAAAAGAAACTTCAATGGAAACATTTTTCAGTAGATTGAGGCATGAATGGGTTTGAGGAAGTAGAGAGCAAAAATAGACTACTACTGGGAGAAGCTGAGAAGGTAAGGAGAGAAACTGGCACCTGATGAAGATCAGGTCAAGGGAGGGTTGTTTGTTTGTTTTGTTTTTTGTTGTTTGGTGGGTACAAAGTTAGATTTTTGTTTGTTTGTTTTGAACTGAGCATTGATTATTTTTCAGTTACAATTGACATTCAGTATTATTAGTTTTCAGGTGAACAGCACGCTGGTTACATTGTATGATTAATGAAGTGATCCCCCTAATAAATCTAGTACCTATTTCACCCGTAGTTACTACAATGTTACTGACTGTATTCCCTGTGCTGTACGTTACATCCCTGGAACTATTTTGTAATTACCAATTTGTACTTCTTCATAAGGGAGAGTTTTGTTTTTTTTTAATGGGAGAGACCCATGCATGTTTAACGCTGAGGAAAAGGCACTGCAGATTGAAATCAGAGAGAAAGGATAATTGATGGAGCAGGGTTCTGAAAGAGAATGAAATAGATGGCACTCAGGGCACAGGTGGATAGGTGGACCTTGAACAGGAAGACGGAATGGAGATAAGGATGGGTGTGAGTGTAATGTTCTTTGTAGAAGAGATTCAGCCGAGGTTGAAGACCATGGATTTATAGTGGCACTAATTTATGTGGTTTTGTGGATTTTCTGTAGCAGGTACAAATACCCAGGTGAAGGAGGGGAGAAGGGTGCTTCATAGTGCCAACCCAAGATGAGAGATTTGTGTGGCTGGTTTGGCAGACAGGAATGCAAAGGGCAGAGTGGTTTAGGTGATCGAGCATGGGGTTAAGAAAGGTTGAGAAGGGAAGGAAAAGAGGCCAGGAGGGGTGACAGACTGGGAGAAAATGGAGGGCTCAAAGGACTAAAGGGGTCTGTATAAGGTTAAACAAAATGCATGTCAAGTGGGTGAGGGCCTGAGGAAGCAGGTAGGAGAGAAGCTTGTGGTCAAAATGGAATAGTGGAGGGATAAATGCTAGAGGTGAGCAGTTCTGAGCCACAATAAAGTTCAAGTTTTTTTGGGGTGGGGGATGTGGGTGGCTGAAGGGGGACGGACAAGGTAATTATGAGTTAAGAGACTGAGAGGTTGTTGGCTGTAATCTCCATGGACAATGAGGTCCCCTAGTATGAGTGCCAGGAACTAGGTTTGAGATCATGGACTTGTTCCAGTATCTTAAGGAGGAGTGTGAAGGATATGTAAGAATTTTCTAGGCAGACTGGGGTGGGGTGGATGGCCATTCTAGATAGAAAAGATTGGGAAAAGGCATGGTTGGTCTGTGAAACAGCCATGGGGAGTTTTAAACAGAGTATTGCCTTAATTCTGATTTGTAGTTTAGATGTTCTAAGGTGACGTGGAAAATTAGAGGGAGGTAGGGCTAGAAAGCACTTGGAGGGCTGTTGCAATCAGCCACGCCAGTCCCAGGGGAGTGGCACTGACGACGCAGGCGGAAAATGAATTCCAGAGCTGTTTGGATGTCACACGTGTTCTTGCTGCCCCTATACCCTTTCACCTGTTTGCAGCCTGGTAGGTTCATCCTTTCAGTGCATGCTTTGATGGCCCAGCTCTTCACCCCAGAAGTGGCTGGGAGGACTTTTGAAAATAAGATCGTCATCACAGTATCTCCACGTTGCCTACCCACTGCGTGGGGCAGGGGATGCAATGACCAAAGGCTTTTGGTCTTGGATGATTTTTCTTACTTGCTTTTGTTTCCCTCGCCCAAATCCTCCACTTTATTGGAGGCAAGAATTTGATATCTGGAACGATACGGGATCAGTGTTTCATTCTTTTTCAATGCCTTCTTGACTGGAGGTACACGTGGCAAATTGAAAGAGCTCATATGGTATGTGAAAGTTGAACTCAGTGTGTGAAACTGACAGGCACCAGTTAGCACTCTCCCTCCTTGTTCAGGTTACTCTGCCATTTGTGGTAGGCAATTCTAACATGGCCCCTAAGATTCTTGCCATCCCCCTGCCCCCCAATGGACATACATCTCCCAGCTGTTTGGTCAAAATCTAATCTAGGCGCTGCTGTGAAAGGATGGTGCAGATGTAATTAAGGCCCCAAATCAACTAACTTTAGGAAATAGAGATTATCCTAGGTAAGCTGACCTAATGAGTTGAGCTCTCAAAAGGGAATGGTTTCTTCCTTCACGAAAGGACAAATATGTATGAGTCCACTGATAGGAGGTTTCTAAAGTAGTCATATTTATAGAAACAGAAAGTAGAATGGTGGTTAGCAGTGGTTGGGGGTGGGGAGATGTGTTATGAACACAGAGTTTCACTTTTGCAAGATGAGAAAGTTCTGGAGAGTTGTTGCACAACACTGTGCATATACTTAACACTGCTGAATTATGCGCTTAAAAATGGTTAACATGGTGACTTTCATGTGTGTTTCTTTTATCAAAAATTTTTAAAGAATGGGAGGGACATAGCTCTTTCTGGTGAGATTCGAAGTATGAGAGGAATTTGACATGAAGAAGACTCTCCAATGCTGACTTTGAAGATGGAGGGGCCCATGAGGCAAGGATAGAGCTGACTGCCATGAAGGATAGTGGGAATCTCAGTCCAAGACCTCCAGGAACTAATTCCTACCACAAGCGCATGAGTTTGGAAGAGGCCCTAAGCCTCAGAGCCTGTAGCCTAAATGACACCTTCATTCTAGCCCGTGAGACCTGGAACAGACGCCCTGTTAACCTGCGCCCGGATTCCTGATCCATGGAAACTGAGAAAATAAGTGTAATGTGTGTGTGGGTATGTGTGTGTGTGTGTGTGTGTGTGTGTTAATTTTTACTTATACACTGTATCTAGAAGCAGATACGTAAATTCTTATACAATTTCCAGAAAGGTGCAAGAAATTACTCTCATTTGTTTATAAACCAAACCACATATTACAACCAATGGACTTGGGATGATTCATTCTGTGGGGTTCTAAGTACAAATGGTACATACCTGACTTGAAACATACAGAAAAGTATAAACTACAGCACTCTGGATTGGAAGTATTAATTTCATGACACTTCAAAATGGCTATAAAATTTCCTTAACCCAACATGTATACTTACAAAATTCTATAAGAATTTTTCATCATCTCTAGATGTAGTTTGTAACACTTTTCAGAAATAGCAACTGCACATTTTGCCATGTCATGATTGATTAATAAAAAGGATGTTTACAAAAAACTTTCTTTACAGAATTAAAAAAATATTAAGGGGCCGGCCCGGTGGCGCAGGCGGTTAGAGCTCCGTGCTCCTAACTCCGAAGGCTGCGGGTTCGATTCCCACATGGGCCAGTAGGCTCTCAACAAAAAACAAAAAAAAATAAATAAAATCAAAAAACAAGGAGAGACTAAAATAATAGACAAAAACAAAATGAAGGTGGGTGGGGATAAAAAAAATATTAAAAGCAACTAAATTTGTGATTGCTAATGTACCACTTTATTTTAGAAATTTTAAAGTTATGTATGGGACTGGCAGTTGTTCCTTATTAGACTATTTAACAAAATTGTCAATTTTGTTAGTATGATTTGATTTTCAAATTAAGAATTCACATTTGATGGTGACCCATTAAGACTTAATATACTGGGAGTGCCAGAAAAATGTATACAAGTGGACACTTTGGTCAACATTTCACAAGCAGTAGTTTGCTGTAATCAGAAGTGTCTTGGAGTGGCAGGTTAACTCAATTGGTTTAGAGCGTGGTGCCAATAACACCAAGGTTGCCAGTTCGATCCCCATATGGGCCACTGTGAGCTGCGCCCTCCTTAAAAAACACACACACACAAAAAACAGTGTCTGGACGCTGACGGTAACCACTTTGAGCACCTCTTGTAATTGCAGAAGTCAAACGTGACTTGTATTCATTTTTTGTTATTGGTACATGCTGAATATTACAATTTTAACAGATTTTCCTCTCTTAAAATGTGTATACATTTTTGGTACTATATATAATTTTGGCTATATATATATATATGCAAAATATATATAATATTTTGAATCACTCACAAAGCAACATCTCTCATATAACATGAAATGTACAATAATTAAAATCGCCATTTCTGAAGGCATTTAAAAAGAAAATGTTTAGACTTGTAGCATTAGCAGAGACATTGGACATAACCTATTTAAGATTTTGGTAACTTTTACCCTGTTTCAACAGTACAGGTTCAGAAGTTATAATGTGTAGTTTCTAGTTTATTTCACACAGGCCAATGATTTAGCCTTTTGGCAAATGATTTTCTTCAAGAGCAAGATGGTTGCCCTGTGTAACTGGTTTCCTTAAACACTATTTTCAGTTCTAGCATCTCCTGTGATAAATATTTTGACCTTAACTAAAATTTCAGATTATTGCAGCAAGTAGAAAGAGAGCAAGTAGAAAGAGTTTTTCTTAGACCGAGAGAGAGAGAGACATACAGAAATTTTCCAAATTCTTTGACCACCATATTTTGTGATGAAGCATTTGACCAAAAAACAATTGGATCCATTTACTATGGCAAATAAACACAACTTTCCTGTTTTCCTTTTTTGTTTTGAGCTCACATTTTTAGAAGCACATATTTAAAAAGCAAGTACAGGTTTTTCCATGTCATTTAAGTCACCATTCCATAGAACCCTAAAATATAATCATAATGTACTTAGACCAAACTCGAGGATGAAGTTTTCCCTTTTTTCCCCTTCCATTTTTAACCAGACTGTGTATCATACAGTTAACCTTTAACATGTTTTCTACCCATGTGAAATGGCTATCACTCTATACAAAAGCAGAAAATATTGCAATACCCCTTTCTTTCTGTTTACAAATATAATTTCTTGACAAATGCTTTTATTTTTATTGCTACATTATCAGAAACTAACAATTTCAGATCATATTATAACAGTGTATTTCTTTAAAGGATTTTATCTCATTATGGATATACCAAGGCACATCAAAAACTGGCTTTCTGAATAGACCAGGATTAACATTTGCCCTCCAAAACAACACAAAATAGAAATTTTAAAACATTTAGACTAAAATCAGAATAATCCTAACTTGACACTAAATAGCTAGATCTTATGCACACAGCATCACATGAGGAATACGTGGGGAACATGCTGTGTACACAGGATGCAATGGGGTCCCAAACAGTCCAGAGACCTCTGTATGTTATGCTATCACAAACAGAACGTGTAAATGCTTCTAGAAATACAGAGAAGTCATTTCGACAGTTGTCATTAATGTACAGTGGCCCTCTGACTATGCCTGCCATCTACTATAGATGCACAAAGATTTTACATCTACTATAGATACACAAGACTTAGCTAAATTAAAAAGAAAAATCTTTTAAAAAAGTATGTATGGTAGGCAAGAAGACTTCCATATATCTAATAGGGTTTTAATATTTTTCTTAATGCTTCACAATTTCCACTTTTTCAACTAGAGTATTTATGAGGGCAGAGGTCAAATCTAGCACATTTTACTAGTGACTACATTAAAGAAAAATATAAATCCATTGCAAAACAATGTTTTTTAAAATCTAAATCAATCCAAAACTTCATATAAACTTTAATGTTGCAAGAGAATCCAATCCATTTGTGAAAATTAGTTGTATAACAAGAAAATGACTAAGCTGAAGTTGCAACAAAACATTTGCCAAAGGAAAGGATAGATAACACAAAAAACCATTGTAGGAATCTAAGATCATGTGATACTTCTTTAATAATAGTTCTGGTTTCATAGGCCTTTATAATGCCAATTTGTATCAGAGTTTAATGACAGAAAGGGTTACAATTTCTCAATTGGTAACATTTAAGATTTTTTTAATGTAAGTCTATTTTTAAAAAGTATACAAACCACTAGATAAAAATGAAGGCAACAGAAAAATTCAACTTTTTATAACCAAAATATCAGCACAACCTTAAAAATAATTTAGAAAAGGGTGTTGTAAAAGACATGTCATAGATCTGTACTTTATTAGCTAAGGTTATGTGAATTCATTCGAAATCTTTCTAAAGTAAGATAAAAAATCATCTTTAGTGTATATGTAAATTCAGCATTTTATCACATGGGTATGTATCTTCAACACTATGTTTTGAAAATGGGCCACTTAAAGAGACAACAATTTTTATTCTCAAAATTGCATTCAACTGTATTTTTTAAATTAAGTATTTTTATTTTTTAATTAAAGTTTATTGGGGTGACAATGGTTAGTAAAGTTACATAGGTTTCAGGTGTACAATTCTGTAATACATCATCTATATATCAACTGTACTTTAAGATTGAATACACATGAAATGTGCTCTAAATGCATGAAAATCACAGTTCATGGTAGAAAAGGATTTGGGGGTAGACTAAGGACAATCGGATAAAATTCACATTGTGATTATTTTGCACACGATGGAGACAAGATAATTCACAGTTCTAAAAACTCAAGACTTTCCTCCTTAAAGAACCAAAAATAAACTCAAAGACGCCTTGCCCACTCATCTCCACCACTCAACTAACTTTTCACCTAAAGCTGAAAGTTATGGCCAGCAAAAGACTTTGACAGCAATGCAAGTTTGTAAACTATACTTCCATCTCTTTTTCTTGAACCCAAAGTGTTTTCTTCATGTTTCAGTAGTGCTTCTCATGTCAGTGAGCCTTCATTTTGTTGGGCAATGGCAGTTTGGGAAATGTCTATTCTACTGTACCAATGTACAGCAAAACGACATGGGTTTTGCAAAGAACGCTCCTTCATGAATGGTGGTACTTGATTAGTAAATTGTAGGTCCAGGCAACCGAAACATTGAAAAACAAAAGGCTCCATTTTCCGAGTCCCTGGTTGAGTGTTTCATTGGGTCCATGAATTGTCCTTCCACATGTGGTGGTTCATAAAATCGAAACCTACCGTTTGAGTGCTCAACTGTAGTGTGAAGTATTTTTGCCAGGGGAGCGAAAGCTGGAGCTTAAAAGTAACAGCCATCAGAACTATCCTGAACAAGAAAAGAACCATCTGGCACATTTACTAGGTTCCCTTCTGCCTCCCAGCATGGGATTGGTCCCTAGTACCACCGTTATTTCGCTAGATTTTTCAGCTCCTTTGTAATGTTTGTCACAACACCGAGACCACGACTTTCCATTGAGTCATAAACTCTTGTAAACCCAGGAGCAGAGTCAGGACCAAAATTGAAATGATAGCACATCCTTTCAGCCACATGGACATCTGTGCTGGTGTTCCTGTGGATTTAATTCTGTTCTGGAAGTGGCAATAGCAAGCATGGGAGGGAGCTCATTGTGACTGGCTCTTGGGCTCGGTACTGCGATGCCTGTAGTGCCAATGAACGAGCCGAGCCGTTGACTGACGCACAGAGATTTCTGGTCTACCCGACTACGGTTTGGGGAGAGAGTTCTCCCACTTGAGAAGGAGCTGCAGAAACTCCCATGGGAGAAGCTGTACGGACAGCAGCAGGCAGCGCTTCGCAAGGATACATGCCCTCACCTGGGGCCCAAGGCTTTGACTCTCGCCGCCTCCATTTTGATACTTGTCTCCTCAGTTTGTAGGTCAAGAGGCCACGGGTAGGACGCCGGAGAAGACTGCGACGGAAGTGGACCTGATTGGGCCCTGGGAGGTCCCATCTGTAGGGACTATTGGCTCCCGGAGAGGAAAGCGTGTCCCTGGGCGGCGTGGTTCCCAGAGGGTGCGCCCCCCTTGCCTGGCTGCTTTTGTTTTGCAGAAAGCGCCTTTGAAATAATCCGTTAGACTTTTACTCTTTGATCTATTATTGTGCCTTTTTCATCCTCACTGCTGATGTCGCAGCTGGTCACGTCTTTCCCAGAGCAGCCACCGAATAAGGAGTGCTGTTTCCCAAACTCACCAGCTAGGCTAGTGATGGTGGTTGTACTCCCATGAAATCCCTTTATTCTTTACTTTTATTCCGGCTCAAAGATTTCTGGGAGGTTTGAAGACCCATTTTCTTCCTTATGCCAGTTACCCAGTCCAGGGGGCTCAATCTCTCTCTGGAATGTTATCCCAAACATCTGGAAAGCCTGCGCTGCTACACGCACGTATTTTCCCAGCTTCATTTAACCTTCGGAGCCATTTTTCCAGCGGCGGTGGTATCGGCGGCGACAGCGGCCAGAGCGTGTTCCCCGCTCACTCGCTCAACCAGCGCGCAGCGACTGCTGCCAAATGTGTGCTATTTTAAGCGCTAAATCTGCGGTAATTTGTTACCAGTAACAGAAAACGAATACACCACTACGATTAGAGTGTCAAGGTTTGGGATTGTAAATAATAATAAAATAATTATTTCAGACGATTCTGCATTTAGAATTGCTGCAGTAAAAGAGAGCCCCCCCCCCAAGAGAGCTCCCGAGAGCTCCCCCTATCCCCCCGCCCAGAAATCAGCGTTAATGAGAACACACAAAAGTATCTCCTTGAATGCCCAGGCCAGGCTCCCTCGTCAACTTCCTCCATCCTTAAGTCACTCTTCCCTGCCTAGATATTTATAGACAGTAATGTGTTTTATCACCTAAACAACACTCTTCTGTTTTATGCTCTAGTGGCTTTTTGTGTGCACCTAAAGTTCCTTGAGGGCAAAGAGCTTGTTGATTTTTGTGTACCCCACAGTGCCTTGCACAGAGATGTAAATGTTACTTAACTGGCCAAAGAAGGTGTGTTTTCATCCCATGAGTAAGTCCTTCAAACTAAGCCCTCCTATTAAATTGCTATTCCTGGAAGGTACCTGGAGGGGCTTATTGAGACTCCACAGGGGCTTTTCCTTATTAAACCACTCTGAGCTCCACCATCCAGCTTTCCACAGCAGCGAAATGTATCATAACTGCCCTCCGATTCTTCTCTCAGGATAAGGGCCACAAGGTTAAACCACAGCATGGTTGGGCCAAATAGCCTGCCTGACTGGGAACCTGACCTGGCATCTTACAACAAAGTTTTACTTAATTAGCTCGATCCCACTAATCAGTAAGGCCTAAACATCTGCTAGTGGAATCCAAGAAGTTCATTCTAAAAGTTGTAATGCTGAGTTTATTCAGCACAGATGGGGGCACTTGTGGGGGGGAGGTTTTACCAGTTAAATCTAATTAAGCGGTAGGTGCCCAATTTCCAGGAGAGCTTTGTGTAGTGGATGTGGTGGAAGAAATTATCAATATTATGAGTTTTCTCAGTGTTCATATCCACAATTAACAATTTGTGAACTGTCTCAAAGAAATTGACACACAAGTTAAGGACTTGTTTTTTTGTTTGTTTTTAGTGTAATAAAATGGCTAGGTAACAGAAACGTTTTGGAGAAATTCATTGACCTGTTTTCTTAGATTAAGGGCTTTTTGAAATAAAAAGGCCCTGAGAGATCCAACTTATTGCCTCCATTGGTTTATAGTAATTTCTTGCTGATGTGGCAAGCTACATTAAAACTTGGTAGAACAAGATATGAGGTATATATTAAATCAACGTTACAATGTATCTGTAGAGTGGACTAGAAACTGCAGGTGGATCTTAAGAGCTGATTTGTTCAAGAAAGTGGAGGCAATTCAGAGTAGGTAGAGGTGTGGTTTATGTAGACGGTGGGCAAGTGAATTCATTTGTCATTGTGGCCTTAGAGTAAGTTAAATCAGCGATTGTCACGATATGGAAAGCTATTTGATGGGAATGAAGTCATAACTTAGAAAAAAAGTCATAGATTTTGACAAATAATCACCTTCAACATTTATGGCTGCCTTTTAAGTGCAAATTTTCAACATGTCCGTGAATTAGGAAGCGTTTGCCCCAATGCTACGGACAGAAGCATGTTAACACCAAAACGGTTTTGAAGTTTCGGACTATATGTCCCAAACATGAAATGTTTGGGTTCATTTGGCACTGTGAAAGGACCAGTCTTTTCGTCGAAGTGCTTAAATCAGTGGCTGGAGTCAGAACTAAGACGTTGAAATTGGAACTTTCTCCGTCACCGTTTGGAACAGCTCAGTCTTTGAAATTAACCGTTGAAAATACATTTGCTCAGAACTGACCCATCAGCCTTGTAACTAGGGGTTTTTGTACGAATGAAGTTGATTCAACTTTTGTAGCCGCCTTTGGCATTTATGTTAATATCTACATTCTTGGCTAGGTGATAGACACTACCACTTTAGCAAAAATGTGTCGGTCACGTGTGTGGCTTTCTTTTTAACCTTCGCCTCACAGTTAAGAAACTTGGACGCTCCTGCCCCAGACAGTGCCCTGACCGCGAGCCGGGTTGACAGGGTTGCTCGCATGCGCTCTGGGCACCATCATGTTTGTCGCAATGGGTTCTGCGCGGAAGGTTACCCAAGAGCCAGGGACTTTGATTATAGTCATTTTGTTGGTGGCACTGGTTACCTCGCTCCTTCCGCGCTGGTACTCGCTTGTAACAGAAAGTAGTTCCGGCCCGTGTTGTTTCAGCGGAGGAGCTGTCGCCGCCATTTCAAGACCGTGAGAGGTAGCTGGCCAACCAAAGCTCTTAAGGTTCGAAGCCTGTACCCGCTGCCGCCACTCGAGCCTGCCCCAAGCGCTGGTACAGCTGCTGCCCTCTCACTACTACCTCTAGAAACAGTCTTGCCAGTAGTGGCGGCAGCGAGACCCAATCACCCCATTCTCGCCCATCCTCAAGAAGCTCCAGATGGCGTCTTCCGTGGGCAACGTGGCCGATAGCACAGGTACCGCTGTCCGTTCTACCTCGGCAGACGCCCCGTTGGGGTCTCGCGCCGTCCTCTACCTCTCATCACTCCCTCCCTTCCCTCAAGCCATCCCCATGACATCAGTGGCATCGCTGAGCCTCCCGCTGCCCACCGGCATCTGATCGGGTTTTCCGCTGTCGCCCACTCAAACATTTCCTCCTCTTCGCTTGCTTTTTGCTTCCTTTCTTCCTTTTGAATTTCACAAATGTCCTAGCTTTCCACTCTCTCGGGACGCTTCTGTCACACGTGCGCTCTTACAATGTCTGGGAACGGACTGCGTTGGAATCCCTGCCCTTCCACTTTCCTTCCTTGGCTCCCCTAATTCAGCTCAGCCCCTACTCCTCATCCCCTCCCCTCCAGCCCTTTCTCCATAGCCCGATTCGGTCCTCCTGTGGCCTTCGGATCGGGGGTGCCGTTCCGATGTAATCAGAGCCTTACTTTGCATCACCCAAGGATAAGCAAAAGCACCCCGGTGTGCTCCTAGTAACCGCGACTGGAGGGTCTACTGAGCAGCACCCTGCTGGGCGGCGCCCGGCTGGTGTTCCTTCGGTTTAGGATTTAGATGGGAAATTTCCAGCACTTCCGTTTGCCATCGCCCAGTCCCCCCCGCTGCCCCCAGCCTGGGTTTCCCACCGGCCCTCTGTCCCCTCCCGCGGGGAACCACACCCTTTCCTCGCGACGTTGCCAGCCTGCGGTCCACTTCCTACCCTTGGGCAGAAACCACCCCGGTGCCGGTGCCTTGGCGAGCAGCACGCTGCCGGCCAGATTCTCGCTTTGTGTTACTTTCTCCCTGTATTCCTCCGCCGCCTCTGGGTCCTCCATCCCCATTCTCGAGCTCAGTTACCTCTTTATTCACAGGGCATGCATTTTTTTAAGTTTTCATTCCTGCTTGAAGAGTTTGTAAAGCAACTGGAGTGTGGCTGCACAAGTGCAAGGCGGTTGCCCTTTAGACAATCCAGTCGAGAGCATTTGGTACTCAAAAGAAGAAAACAACCAAATTCATAGGAGTGCCCTTCAGCTGCCTTTGCCTATTGAGGCTATCGGGGCGGGGCGAGGGATTGGGCTGCAGTTCTAAGGTTTCTCAGCAGGTTTTTTTTTTGTTGTTTCTCACTTGAGATCTGTCAAGGTTTTATTTATTGTTTTCGGACATTGTGCAGTAATTCGTATCTTATCCTTGATTGTGGGATGAATAATCAGCGTTCCCCTCCCAGGTATTTTTGAAGATTTCAGATTTCTGCTAGCTTGCCCTTTTCTGAATGTTATTTTGAGGAAGTTGTCATTTCAAAGGTGAAAATACATAAGACGCTTTGACAAGCAGTGCGCTAAAATGAGTTAGGAACTTCTAGAGAGTTGTCTGAAATGTAATGTTTGGTTTCCATTAGAGATAGATACAATGTCTCCCGGATTTGCAAGTCTTTCTGCTCTTCTGTTAGTGGTCAGTGGTGTATTCTGTTCAGGAAATTTACTTCACTTTTCTGAGTATACAGTCACTTGCCAGCTCTAATGATTGTGGAACTCGGCTTAAATTTGAGCTGGCCGCTATGACCTTGCTAGCGTTTAAGTAATTTGTACAGTTTCCTATTCCATCCATCTGGTTACATTCTCAGTAATGTATCCTCGTTTAAGTTCAAGTATTACAGTTGAGACTTAGGCAGTTTATTGTTTCCCAAGGGAGGGGGCGGGCGCTCTAGCTGTGCCCTTTATCTGAACGAAGTCACTCAAGACACAGCACTTTATCCAGTGGTTTCATATTTTAGCGTTTTCCCGTTCTTTGTAAAAACCATTGCAGTTGTAGGTAACTGCTTGGTTTATATTGGGTTGTTCGCAATGTCTTCGTCAGTCCTTTAGTCATTGTGAGCTCTTTGCAAAATGCTAGTGTTAAACCAGCGTGGGTGGGATTTAGCTAATTCGGTCTCACTGTGAGTTTGGGGTACTAGGGGAGCAGTATACTCTTGTGCCTTTCTTTAAAATGTTTGATGACCCCTTTAAATATATTGGCTCTTGACAGATGAATTCACCTTGTTTATCATCTGTTTTAAAAATAGCACCTTGACTTGTCGTTTTTTCTTCCCTTATGCTTATTACTGGTGTCCTTAATTAAAACCAATTAAGTTGTGAAATACACAAAAACATCAAGGTAATTTTAAGAGTTAAAACACATCTGGCTTCCCCACAAAGGTTAAGAGATGGCTTATTACCAGTACCCCGCCCTCCACAAATCCAACCTAAAACATGAGACAAAGTATTACATTTCCCAGTAGGTTATTCTGACATTGTCAGATATGCAATGTGCAAATGACATGATGTGCAAATGACATGTTTTATATTTTGTTTTTATGTTAACTATAAAGGAATAATGTTTAGTGACTCTTTAGGATCTCTGATTTATAATTTACAAATACAGAGTTTTTCTGGTCGTAAAATGTAATCTCATTTGGAAACATTTTTATCTAGTCTGGGAAAGAAAGTTAATGGGTGAACTCTAAAAATGCCAGCTCTGCACCCGAGGTTAATTTAGGGGTATAAATAATGCGCAGAACACTCTCGTGCTTTACATAGTTTCAAGCATTTTCATCTTTAAGTTGAATAGACCATGTTTTTGCATTTTTTTGTTTGCATTTCTAACTTTTTGTTTTCCCCCCTCCTTCCCTCAAATGTTTTGATGATTCTCCAGAACCAACGAAACGTATGCTTTCCTTCCAAGGGTTAGCTGAGTTGGCACATCGGGAATATCAGGCAGGAGATTTTGAGGCAGCTGAGAGACACTGCATGCAGCTGTGGAGACAAGAGCCAGACAATACTGGTGTGCTTTTATTACTTTCATCTATCCACTTCCAGTGTCGAAGGCTGGACAGGTAGGAGACGTGGGTGCCTCTGCTGGTTGCTGCCTCTGGGTGCTGAGCTTGAAAAGTGATCCTTAAATATTTGAACTGGAAATTTTCCCAGCACTGGGTTTCAACTGAGCCACCAACGCGCATCTGCTCTCATGTCCACTTGTGACATGCCCAGCTGCCAGTTTTTCTCCCTCCTTTTGTGTTGGTGGTTATAATATCAGTATGACTAGGGACCCCGTCTAGGTTTTTTCACCTATTTCTGCTGCTTTCTTAACTCTGTTCACGTAATAAATATTAGTGTACATCTGAGCATCCAGTCTCACCTTTGTAAGGCGGGTCATCTTAAGAGGTGGAATACTCAGAAATCATGGCTTACATGCTGTGGTAGGAGGCACCCTTACGGTTCAGGTCGCGAAGGCCATCCGTCATTAAGTCGTTCAGCTAATGAAGGGAAGAATCTTCTTAGCTTTCTAATAAATTGTCATTCTGGTTTATTTACATATTTAAGATGGGTGCAATTAAGTCTTAACAGATGGAAAATGAGACTCACGCACATAGCATTTTCAGTCTTGGTTTCCAGTGCAGCAGTTTGGGAAGAAGACTCTAGAAAGAATTTTATCTCATAAAGAAAAAGGGTGTTCCAATTTGAAATCTGGAGTACCTCCCCTTCTGAAAAACTTTGATTTCCAAATTTTTTCCAACATGCTAGTTAAAAGATGATAATATTGTTACATAATTAGCAATAGCATAGGGTCTTCAGAAACTGTTTGAGTTGCATATGGGCCATACCTGCTTTCTCTAACATGCACACCCATCCATCAACACTTTTCGCCTTTTCCAGATCTGCTCACTTTAGCACTCTGGCAATTAAACAGAACCCTCTTCTGGCAGAAGCCTATTCGAATTTGGGGAATGTGTACAAGGAAAGAGGACAGTTGCAGGAAGCAATTGAACATTACCGGCATGCATTGCGTCTCAAACCTGATTTCATCGATGGTTATATTAACCTGGCAGCCGCATTGGTAGCAGCAGGTGACATGGAAGGAGCAGTACAAGCTTACGTCTCTGCTCTTCAGTACAATCCTGTGAGTACAGTTTTAACGGTTATTTTGTTCTCTTCACAAAAACCCGGAAATAATCGTAGTTTGATATTTCAGGCACTAAAATAGGTTTTTGCATGGGACAAAGTCAAGAGATTAGAAATGTTTGCCTACTTAAAATGGTGAAATTGCTTTGACCAGGTCTGCATCATGTTTTAAAAATGTGTTTTATCTAGCAAGTTATGTTAGAAAGCATGAACATTATCCTTATTGCAAGAAACTATGTCTATTCTTATAAGGCCTGTAAAAGTATAGAACACACGACATTGTTTCTTTGGGCTGTTTTCATTATACTTGGGTAAATTCTAATAGGTGTTTGCAGTAGTTAGTTGATTTTCATGGAATAGTGGATAAAGGGCCTTAATCTTATAATATAGAATAATTAAAACAAGATGCCAATATATGGATCAGTGTCAGGAAAACTAGGCTGCAAAATTCATTCCTCAATATTCTGCTCTCACTCATTTTTTTCAACATAATTAGAAGTGGTTGAATTGAAGTGATAGTATCCGGCGCAGGCTTTTGATTAGTTATTAAAAACAGCTTAAATTGCAGGGGTTTTCTGGGGAACAAGTGAGGCCCAGCTGGCAGACATCAAGTTCTGTGTTAGGGTCTCTGAAAGATACACAAAAAAAGTAAGACTTGCCCTCAGAAGTTTTGATGTAGTTAGGGAAAGAAGATCGATATAAACTTAAGATGGAAGTGGTAAAGAGGGATGGAAGGAATCTAGAAAAAATTGAAGAATACATTTCCAAGCTACATTGTTAACATTTAGTTTTGCAACAACCCTGGAAGTGGTTAATGATAAACTATTATAACTACCATTTATCGGATGTTTACTTGTGCTCAGACGCTGTGCCAGTTGCTTCTGACATCAGACATTGCTCTTAATGCTCACAATGGTTGTTCAAAATATGTGTTGTTATTTTCAGTTTTACCAATTAAAAAAAACAGCCTCGGGGCTTATGTAATTTTCTTGGGATCACACAGCTAGTAGTGGTGTTGGGGACATTAAAACCTGAGCGTGAATATCTTGAGAGCAAACATTGAGGAGAGAAGAAAAAATAAAAAGGGGATGATGAGGTGCCCAGAGGGTACCCACCCCTCAAGGCAGCCCTTGAGCTGTGAAACCCATTAATCATACCCTGCTCTGCCTTAATCCCTATTCTGCAGGTTAGGGAACTGAAGCTTCATTTAGTAGTTTGCGCAAAGATCTGAATTCACTTTTTATCATGACATCTATTACCAGTTACTTTTTCAGGTAATTTGGAGAGTTTAAAATTATTTTTTTTTTTATTCATTGCGTTTTGTGTGGATATACTGAAAAGTCTCCCAGCTACCCTTCTTGGAGGTAGCCAAGCAAACCAATTTCTTATGTATTCTTTCAGAGATACTCACTGCATATTGATGTAAATTCGAGTGCGTTTTTTGTGATTTTTATTGTACTATCCAGTGAGTTACCCACAAAAAGTTTCAGAGACCCCTGTTGCGTGTGCTGCCACTGGGGCTCACTCGGATCCTGTTCTTGCAAGGCCCAGGCTCACTTGTGCATGTACCTAGTTGTCATAGTAAGTTCTTTCCCTTTACTAATCAGGGTTGGTTTCCCCCTTCACTTGTCCATTGAGAGGAAGCTCACGTGTGCCGTCTTCCAGAGCTGTGGCCCTAAACATCTTGAACTCCAATCCCCTTGGCTCAGGTTCCCAGTTACCTACATGTGTGGCAGAGCCGTTGTTGCCACTCGCAGTGTACCAAACCGTAGGGGTATGATGAGAAGGGAAACCTGAAGTGGGAGACAGAACCGTGCTTTTCAGTGTCTAACCTGTTAACAGGAAGCTTCTCATTCTGCTCTACCGAAGACGGAAGATACGTGTTTCCCCGGAAATAAGACCGAGCCAGACCATCAGCTCTCATGCGTCTTTTGGAGCAAAAATTACTATAAGACCGGGTCTTATTTTACTTTACTATACTATCAAATAATAATTATAAATAATATAATATAATACCGGATCTTATAGTAATGTTTGCTCCAAAAGATGCATGAGAGCTGATGGTCCGGCTAGGTCTTATTTCCGGGGAAACACGATAGTACTAAAATAAGTCACGGGACTGCCTGCCTTTCCCAGTAAGATGAAAAGGGGATTGTGTACACTGTCTTGATTTCACCTAAACATGCCATAGTGATCATGTTTGATTTCAGTATATCCAGGCTTAACTAGATTTCTTAGCGTCCAAAGCCTTTGTCGGTGCAGTACTGACTGAATCTTGAGTCTGTTCCTAAATTGTGCTCTTGTTGGCAGTGCATTGTTGGCCCGAATCACAGATGTAGTTGACTTCTCTGAGAAATATTGAAAGAAACTCAAGAGTAGTTTGGCTTTGCAGCATGTTAAGGTAGTGTTCTTCGTAAGATGTTTCAGCAGTGTTTATCTTTTTAGGTGAATGATGTGTCAATTTTGAAGTTGTTCTGTGACTTCATTGTGGAAATGACTTTTAAGACACATAGAGCTAGTCCATATTTTTACATTCTGGATTGTCTTTTGTCATGTTGGATGATGTCATAATGTCACTAGAATTTTAGTCCATCGTATTTGAAGATGCTATTGTAGCTGGTAACCTTCACATGATAGCTCACTAGAGATGCCCGTACCCGCTTATCCCTTTTGTGAATTATCTCTACAGTTGTCCTTGTCAATGGCTGTAGTCCTGAATTCTCTGAGGAGCTGTTTCTGAGTCTATGGGTTATTGAACCATAGCTTCTGCTTTGATTGTGGATGCGTAGCACTGAGGTACTGGCATCCTGGCCATAAAGTTACTGTCCCAGCCATCTTGACCAGTAACTTGTTACTGTCACAAGCCTCACGTATACAGCTACACTGTAGAAAACCACTTATTTCTATTCCTTTCAGCTCTGCTGTTTAAGTTTGCCGTGCAGATGTCACATTTAAATATTTGAGTGCTTTCTGTGTGTACAGGGATTTGTTAGGAACTGGGGAGACGAGTTGGGGAAAAGTTGTGGGTTATGAGACAGGACCTGACCCATGAAGGATAAAAGATGTAAGCTCCTCGCATGATTATTGTTAGAGAATACGAATCAGAAGACTTTCTTGAGTGGGTACTTAGAACCTAAGCATTCTGTAGGAAGGTCAATAGCAAGTAGACTTTCTTGGCTGAAGTGGTGAGTCAAGTAGTAACAAGAAGTGAAGGTAAGGGAGAGTCAATTGGGAGATTTAGAAAGAATAGAGGCTGAGGAGTTTGAATTTAATTTGAGAGGTAGTTGAGAACTGTAGGTTTTCATCAACCTGATTTTACTTCATGAGTAGGTGTGTGTACAGATGGGGGGTATGGGGGGCCCCTAGGAGGAAGTACAGGAAGTAGATGCTGTCTAAGGAGGGGTGGTTGTACAGGAAATTCTTATTCATTTCCATCTCCTTTATTCATACTATTTTTCCTTGTTGACAATGCCCTCCTCCTTTGTCTATTAAAAATCCTACTTGTGCTCGCTTCGGCAGCTCATGTACTAAATTTGTAACCATACAGGGATTAGCATGGCCCCTGTGCAAGGATGATGTGCAAATTCGTGAGGCATTCCATATTTTTGATACAGAAAACAAGCTGATGGTTGCCAGATGCGGGGCTGGCTGAAAATGGTGAAGGGATTAAGAAGTACAAATTGGTAGTCACAAAATAGTCACAGGGATGTAAAGTACAGCATAGGGAATACAGTCAATAATATTGTAGTAACTATATGGTGCCAGGTTGGTACTAGACTAATTGGGGGGATCACTTCATAGATTATATAAATGTCTAACCACTACACTGTACACCTGAAATTAATATAAAATAATATTGAATGTCAATTGGAGAAAATAAGTCCTACTCATTTTTTTTTTTTGAGGATAATTTTTTTTATTCTTAAGAAAAAGATAATGAAGTAACAATCATGCTGTAAGAACCTGATTCTAAGGAATTTAAAATTAGATATGTAATCCAATAATTTAAATCTAAATATTTTAAGTATAAAATCTTAATATATTTATATCCTACTCATCTTTTAAGACCCAGCTTACATTTCTTTTTTGAGGTCATTCTCTAAAATTCTCTACCACCATGTGGGCATTTAATATCTATGTGACTTGTCTTTCCACATAGATTGTAATCCCCTCTAGGGTAAGGATTCTATTAATTTCTTCCCTCTACAGTTCCAAGCATATTATTGAATTGATTAAAGGTTTGCATTAAAGGTATTAACTTGGGAATGGATAGAATGGGCCATGTTTGAGAAATGTAATTCTCTTAGAAGACACGGTTTTGTTTTGATGAATGAAGCAGAATTGGTGTCTTAGGTTTTGAACTTTTGGGAGAATAGAGGTAGTTTTGAATTTTCTAGAAATTAGCTGTTCATGCATAAAGGTTTAGATCCCCAAGTGGGAGAATTGGATTTCACTGTTATATTTAAGATGATGTGTTTTACCTTTTCCTAAAACTTCCTTATTGATTATCTTACAGTGAGCTTGAAGATAATCTACTTTTACTGCGGTCATTGTGTTAACTTGATTTAGCATGATCTAATGGAACTAGATGATATAACTAAATATAGATGCGCACACTGTCAGGTCTTAGATGGCATTCATCCCAGAGTATGGAAACTAGAGGGTAAAATTATGCAACAGTTGGCTACAATGTATAGCCCATTAGGTCATTATTGAAGAATTATTACAAGCCTTCTGATTAGTATGGCTCAGAAAAGACACAGGGGTTGGTAAAAGTCCAAAGCTATGTATGCATAACCACAGTAATCAGTTGTAGAAGGAGCTTGCATGAGCAGATTGGCTTGTTCAGTCATGGTCCGCCAAAACAGAAGGGTAACCCTTAAAGCTTAGGGAGGAAATCGTACAAAGTATAGATAGCAAGGTTATAGAATTAATTACTTCTGAGAGTATGAATAGAGTTAAAAAGTGCTTTGACTCATTAGTGGAGAAGTATATAATAAGATTAATGGGCATCTATGATGTTTGGAGAGTTAGTATTAGTGTCTTGTACCTGAGCTTGTTGGAGATTGCCATCCTCTCCCAAACAGCAGTCGTTGCTCGATGGATAGTCACATCAGGGTGATTATGGAGCTGACCCCTATGGCCAACCACAGGGTTCCGTGGCAGCCTGTCGGCTGGCTGACGTTTGGTTCACCTGATAGATGATAATGTACAGTCACAAAAGCTGTTTGTCGGTGCAGTGAACCACCTGGTTCTGGAAACCACAATACAGTTGCACACAGAATAATACGTGTGAGATGCTTCAGCGCAGTTCACAAAATTTCACTTTCTAGGCCTTAATTTAAGGCTCTCCCACGCATGTAACAGTTTGGAATGATGAGTCTACCCCTATTGCCATTATCTCTGCTCGTGGACTGCTTTGCGTGACAAAGGCAAATAAGGACATAAAAATTTAAGCTCACTGTTCTCACGACGTGTCTTTCATACTAATGAAGGGACTGGTGAGTCAGATGAGTAGCTACACAATTGTGCTGCTAATAAAAAGCAGAGTCAACTGCTTTTCATTATTCACCCACTCAACTCTAATGGCCCTTAATACTAATGGGTAATCTAGTGGCAGGTGCCAGGATTGAAGCTTTGGTTGGATGGTAATCTTAATAGTGAAATGAAGTCAGGGTTTCTAAATATGTTTGAGAGGCTAAGGGTGGGTTTGCTGAGAGCTAATCATGGCAAATCCTTTTTCCCACTATAGAAAATTTTTGGCCCTTGACAATAGGAATGATTCATCCTAACCTTGAACAAAATAGTTGAACAAATACTAGATTTTTTTTTTTAAGCATGACTGACATTTGGGGAGAGGAAAAGCTATACTGTATTTTCCTGAAAATATGACCTAGCTGGACAATCAGCTCTAATGCGTCTTTTGGAGCAAAAATTAATGTAAGACCTGGTCTTATTTTACTGTAAGACCGGGTATAATACAATATAATATAAATCTTTTATCTGAAACTGTTGGGATCAAATGCATTTCAAAATTCAGAATTTTTAGGATTTTAGAAAGACGGTAATAGCATGTATGAAACTCCCAGGTGGGTCTGGGGCTGCACCTTCTAGTAAAACACATTCATATTTCTGCAGCAAAAAGTCTGAGTATTTACACCAAGTGGGATCAACGAACTCTGTGAATAACTTTGTACCCGTTCAGGTCAGGATTAATCATCAGATGAGTTTTAGGAACTTTCTGGAATTTGGAATCGAGGGTGAGAGATTGTCGTTCTGTACTTAAATTTGTCATGCAGTGTCTTCAGTTGACAGAATAAAACGATAGGAAGCTAGATGCATAAATAAGTATTTCAAGATATTTTTGGTCGAGAAAGAGTATAATTAACGACAGTATCTCTGGGTTTCTAGGATTTGTACTGTGTTCGCAGTGACCTGGGGAACCTGCTCAAAGCCCTGGGTCGCTTGGAAGAAGCCAAGGTAGGTGTTTGATAGAACACATTTAAACATCAGTGTTATGAAAATGTGTACTTTTTGCCAAGTCTTCAACTCTCCATTGAGCTATCTTCACAAACCAGTCCTATGAAACCGAGGAAAACTGATGGCACGAAGCGCCTCAGACTAGAGCAGGGCCAGGCTTTGGCATATCTGTTCTAAATCTGGGGGTAAAGCATGAAGCTGAACATTTGGGAGCCTTTCTGCTGAGCTAGATCATCTCTATAACAGTGGGCTCCGACATGCTCTTATGTGGGAATAAATAACATTGCTTCAAATCTGAGGCTTGCCTGCTGGGTGACAAGCAGAGCGCCTGTGGTTTGGCTCAAGACTCCTATATGATGCAGGTGCCATTGAAAGTGCTGCTCTTCTAAGTCCTTTGTGGCTTGTAAGTGGAGAAGAATTTCATCCAAATGTTACCCTGTAATACTGGCATTTAAATTCTTGTTTAACCTTCCTCCCTTCATCTTCCTCACCCTTTTTACAGTGGAAGAAAGGCTGTTAAAATGATTGCAAATTAATAATTGGAACATCCTGCCCCTTCTTGTCTCCCACCCCTCCCCCAAGTTCCTTTCCCCTCCTTTTCCAGTCCTAGTTGTCTACCTTCTTTTCTTTACTTCCTTCTTTTACTCCTCCCCACCCTACCTCCTTAAAAAAAAAAAAGTCAGAAGGACAAAGCTGGTTTGTTTGGGAAATGGACTGATCGAAAGAAAACTTGCCAAAGTGGAAAGGTGGCTTTTAGCATTCTGTGTTTGCAAATAATGAATTTGAACACCAGGTTGGGTTATTAAAGCTTTTGGCATAATTTTAAATTAAATTTATAAATGAAATTGTCTTGTTACAAGCCACCTTACGCAACCGCGCTGCAGGGGTGAGGAGTGGGGAGAAACCAGAATGCTTCTGAAACTCCCACCTGTTGCTCTGAGCCCCACGCGCATGCTGATGCGTGGAGTGTATGCGCAGCGTAGCTGTCTGTTTGACTGCTTCACCCAGGGAGGGAGAAGGCTTTTCAGCACCATGTCGTGGTAAAAGGCACTAGTTTTAAGTGCGTAGCTCATAAATTCTGCTGACACTTTGGATTAACCTTATGTAGGTTTCCATCTGATGAACTCTAATTGATTTCGATCTTAGCTGACAAATGCAATTGGTAATTTATAGAACAAATATTTGATAAGCTCCTATTAATTGTCACCCCACCAAGCGGACAGCTAACATGAATTGCACTTCACTGCAGCTTTAGAGATCGGTTTAGGCTGAGACATTGCGCCTGCCTTAGGTTGCTGACTTCTTTATTTCAGAGCTCTGGAGACACCTAGTTTGAAAAATGTTATTCTGTTTTTGTGAGAACTTAGTGAACAAGAAAATACTCTTGAGTGAAATGCAATGTATTTCTTTTGTAATCAGTGCATTTGAAAATTCAAGCCAGCATATTCCTAGTAGATGAAGCAAAATTAACTTGTCTTTGTAGAACACGCAGAGCCTTTCTTCCAGCAAAAATCCCTGCTGTATGCAATAGCCCTGATTAACCCTCTCCCTTCTGCATGTTCCCATGTTACAGACTTGAGACTGTCCTCATTCCCATATGTAATAGACATCCAAAGAATTTCAATTGCTTTGTTGAACTTTTACTAATGATCTTGTTTTTATTTTCTCTCTTGTTTTTGGTTTTTCACCATTGATATTGTATTTAGAAGGTTTCAGGTGGGTGAAACCTCCTATTCCATGCGTAAGGTGCCTCGCTGAAGGGAGCTCGAGGCCTGGATCTAGGGCAGACACACACCTCCTCCTCTTCCAGCAAGGAACGCACCGAAAAGTCACATGATGGGAAATATGGTAACGGGTTTGTAACTGCCACAGCAAAACGATTTGCCTCCATGCCTGAATCTTCTGTCTTGTGGCTTCAGAAACAGCTTAAAATAATTTTCTTTACAAGCAAGTTATGTAAGAGAATGTTTTTTACTATAGCCACAATTCTGTCAAAGATAAGTAAAAGTTAATTGATATTAAAAATGATTAGAGATAATTTTCTAGTAAAAGCTTCTAACTCTTCTCGTTGTTCATTTTTTTCCTTTTTTCTTCTTTGTTTGGATTGCAGCATTCTGCTCTTCTGATGATGCGCTGTGACCCTGCAGTAGCGCAAAGGCTGCGCAGCGTTAATGCGCCATGCGTGCGAATGAGCCCCTGTGAACGGTTGACTAGATGAGTAATCTGATTGACTGGCTCCCTCAGTCCTATTCTGTAGCCTTTTTTGGATAAAATTGGGTTGTAACATACCTCGAGTCCAACTAATCTCATGAAACAAATATTCTCTATGGGCCTGTCTAGTAGATTAATGGATCTGGTTGGCCGTTTGCTGCGTCTAGGGGTGTTCTATGGAGCGCAGCAGTTCGCAGCGACCGCGCAGTGCGATGCTGTTAGGTTGCGCAAGCGATGTTTGCGCTCGCATTACAGGGACCTCAACCTAGGTGCAATCCTGTCATACGAGGTTTCAGCTTCAGTCCCCAGTGGGAGATAGGGGCATTGGGAGGATGTGACTTGGAGCCTGTCTTTAGGATATCTGACTTGGCACAAAAACGTTTCTCAGCGTAGTTTTGGTGTTAGTGAGGAATATTACTAGTTAGAGCAGCATTTCCGACAATGTGTTGCACAGTATTCTAATCAAATGCCCAGTGAAAGAAGAGGTCCATGGTCAACTGAGGTCAGGGAACCCTGTATGTGCTATTCAAGGCCTTGGGAAGTCCCGAAGTTTTTTGATTTGATCACGAACTCCTTTTTTCCCCAGTGATGCCTGTTAACACCTCGGAGGACACACTTTGGGAAAGGAGGGTGGGGGTGGTGGGAAGACTTGGCCTTAAGTGGCACCCTCTAGCGGTCACTTGAGAACATAACAAGAGCCCCTGGGTGTTGCGATTAAGATAAGTGGAGCGTAGTCTTCAGGCAGCTGACTTCTCAGATGAGTCCCAGTGTAAGGGTTGGTCGTCGGTTGGCAGAACTGAACATGGTGGTTTGCACCTGGGTTCTGGTGGCGCAGGCGCAGGAGCAGCCAGCTGTGGCAGCGCATTAGTTTTGGCGCAAGCGAGCCTATGCTGCAGGGTCACTTTTGGCTGGTCAGAGAAGGAATAATGATATCACCTTCTTCCTCCCCCCCCCAATCTTTTTTTTTCCCTTTACAAATTTTCCCCTTTCCCTTTACCTCCTTCCCCTCCCATCTTCTTTCATTAACCCCTCCTAAGGCGTGTTATTTGAAAGCAATTGAGACGCAACCGAATTTTGCAGTAGCTTGGAGTAATCTTGGCTGTGTTTTCAATGCACAAGGGGAAATTTGGCTCGCAATTCATCACTTTGAAAAGGTTAGTCATTAAATTAAAAATTGGTATTCATAAAGTGTTCATGTTTGCAGGATGTTTTTACTAGAACTAAATAATGGGCCTTATTTAAGCAGTCTCACAACACCTTTGTTTCTCTGACACTATCACAGTGTTTGTTGGGTTGTATATGATATGGCAGTTTCCACTTTTGTATTGGAAATGTACTTTAGTAAATAAAAACCCTGTTTTTAAAAATAGGCAGCTTTACTGTAAAGAAGCAGGGCTTCTTGGCAAAAAGGCCGATTCCAGCTCTGGGGCAGGAAATGTACAAAATAAATCTGGACTTTTTTGTCATACCAGAAAGCAGGGAAGCTTTGATATATTACTTTGATTGTGTGGAAAGGACTCAGGAGGCAGCTGGAAGAGGCTACTGACTTGAGCATCAGTAGGAATCGTGACTGAAGTACATTGAAACTTGTCAAATATGTTGAAATCCATGAATTCATAATTATATTCAGAAGAAATTCAGTGGTCACCTTTGGAAGATAAGGAGCAACTCATTTTGAAAACTGGTTGGAAAGGGAAGAATAAATCATATAACCCCTCCTTTGTATGAACCGGACCTCAGGGTAACCCAGTAGTCCATAAGAGGAAGGTTCTCTTTACACAAGTCGTACAGCTACTGGATGAAGAAGGAATGATAGAATCAGAGTATCACCTCTAATAGATTGAGAAATTTACCAGTGACAGAAAAGGGACAAACAGTCTGACATTCTGTACCTTGTGGTAGAGTAAACAGTTCCACCAGGGAAGTGGCCTTGAAAAAAAAGAAAAGAACCCAAATCTGATTAAGCTTGTGTCTCTACCAATTTAAAGGGAATGTGTGGGATAGGGGAACAAGTTAAAGGATGCCATAGGGATGCAGCCTGCAAAATCAAAGTCATGGCCAGCTGCATAGGACAGTGACCGGATTTTTTTCAGCAAATTACAGGAATAAAAATGGAGGCTTAAAGCACATTTAATTTAAAAGATGAAAAGAAACTCACAAAGACATGTTGACAAATTGTATGGGTCTTATTTGGATCCTGAATCAAAGTTGGTCAGGAATTGGACCACTGAATGGATATCTGGTAGAAGGAATTGCTGTCACTTTTTTAGGTGTTACATTGGTACTGTGGTTATGTTGGGAGGAAAACGTATTCTATCTAGTCCCTGAGATACATTCTGAAATATTTTCCGGTAGACTGAGATGTCTGGGATTAGCTTCAAAATGATCTGGGAAGAGAGGGAGTTAGGTTGCTAAATAAGATTTAATATGATTTATTAGTTGAAGTTGAATAATGGAGACCTGGGAGTTTGTTAGATTCCTCTGCTTTGGTACACGTTTGAAATTTTTCGTAATAAAGAGTTAAAAGTTTGGGGGTGGACATCTGTCACTGTAGCCAGTCTAAGTTAAGTGCATCATGCAGTCTTTAGTATAGAGTTGCCATCTGAGTGACGCAGAGGTGTTCTTCATGAATCTTGAATGTGTTCACAGTTAACTGCCTTTGCCTCTTCAGTGTTTGTTATTACACGAGAGCAGCACCTACCTCTCTTGCTCAGTGGTTCTCTACCTTGGTTGCACGTGAGCAGCTCCTAAAAGATCCGCATGTCCTAGCTCCATCTTCAGAGGGTTTGATTTAACTGGCCTGTCATGGAGCCCAGGCACCTTTTAGGAGGTGAATTCTTCATATACTGCCAGGGTTGAAAATCACTGCTCTAGATATAGGTGGCCATGTTTTAAGACAACTTCAGAACTACTTGGATGAAACCATTTACTGGTTAGTATCTCCTTGAAGTAATGTACCTTACTGAGTATAGAACTCTTAATTCCATAGCTTACTGAGGTCTTACTGAGCATGCAGTTGTAGTTACTGGGGTACGTATTTTTTCAGTTAGAGCTTGCTGCTGCTTCCTGCCATTATGCTTTAGAAGAATTAGGTTGATTAATCGTGAATAAAATAGGGCCAACCATCGGAAGTATTCAGCTCGATGAAATTGGAGTAGACCCAATCTAAAATTTTTCCCTTCAGGACACGATTTGCTCTTATATTACATGAGAAGTTATTTTGATAACATTGAGATTTGTGAATAATGAACAATGAGTAGGTACTAAAATAATTGGGTTTTGAAAATGAAAGACATAAGATTTAATTATACTAGAAAATGTAATTTGTTAGAGGTCTAAATGTGTCTCAGAATAAAAAAAAAACTTTTGTAATTCAGAAGTTGATCTGAAATCCTAACTTGCTCTAAGTAATTGATTTATAATTTTTAGGCTGTCACACTTGATCCCAATTTCCTGGATGCTTACATTAATTTAGGAAATGTCTTGAAAGAAGCACGGATTTTTGACAGGTGAGAGAATGTTTCTATTTGATAGATTTTCTGTAGTCATCGTATTGTCGCTTGAGAGTTTAGACTGAAATTATGACAGTGGTCCATTGAAATAACATTTCCCTTTCTAGTATGTTGCTTTTCCCTGATCGTGTCTGCTGTGTTACCTTTTATTTATAAGTATTGTTGCCTGACTTCACTGTTGGCTTTCCACAAACCCATTATCTTTCTCACTAGGAGTTCAGTTGAAATTTTCTTTCTTGTAAAAATGCCGAAATAGTTCTTTTAGACTATCTTATTCCTTTGATCCGATTCAGAAAGCTAAGTAACTCCTGACTTTGAACTTTTTTTGTTGGTGTCAACGGAAAGCCTATTCCTTATATGGGAATAGAAAACTTTTCAGTGTAACAGTATATTTCATAAAGGTGCAATTTTGATTTGAGGTTAAGTATAGGATAGCATGAATGGAATGTAACTCATTACCGTTGATATTCTTTGGTATAGTGTAGCATGAATTAATTGTAGCAGAGCATCCATTGGAAGTCAGTTGCATTGTGTGTGTCACTTACAGAGCTGTGGCAGCTTACCTTCGTGCCCTGAGCCTGAGCCCCAATCACGCGGTGGTGCATGGCAACCTGGCTTGTGTATACTACGAGCAGGGCCTGATCGATCTGGCGATCGACACCTACAGGCGAGCTATTGAACTGCAGCCACATTTCCCCGATGCTTACTGCAACCTCGCCAACGCTCTCAAAGAGAAGGGCAGTGTAAGGATTTTTTTTTTCTCAGTCTATTTCCTTGTTACCTGGTTGGATTAAAAACAAGTCTGTTTTCTGGATTAAGAAGCTGTGGTACATTTATACAATGGAGTATTACGCAGCCATAAAGAAGAAAGAAATCTTATCATTTGCAGCAACATGGATGGATCTAGAGAACATTATGTTAAGTGAAATAAGTCAGAAAGAGAAAGACAAGTACCATATGATCTCACTTATATATGGAATCTAAAGAAAAGACTATGTGAATAAACTAATCAGAAACAGTTTTGGGGACACAAAGGAAAAACCGAGAGTTGTTAGATGGGTGTGGGGGGGGGGTTGGGGATAAGGGGAAAGGTGAAGGGATTTGGAAGCAGCTGGTAACCACAAGATGGCCTCGGGGTTTTTTTGAAAATTAATTTGGGGAAGGTATTCAATAATGTTGTAAAGATTTTGTTGGGTATCCGATGGACATGCGTCCTATTTGGGAGACCACCTCAGGGATGCTGTGGATACCTGATCATGGCATTGTACACCAGAAGCTAAACATTAATGAATGCCAACTATAATTTTATATATATAATGTGATGGTTCAGTGTGAGGTCGGAGGGATAGTGGATGGGGGGAGGGGGGTTCACAGTGTGAGGGATATAAATGATGAACGTCTAAGTATTACCTTGTCTTGTACACCTGAAACTAATAAATAAATTAAAAAAAAAACAAGTCTGTTTTGGTACATGTTGTGTTAAGTATTGAGGCGGTAAATTGTTCTCCTTTGGAGTTTCGGTTGAGAGGGAAAAAAGCAGAAATATTGATTTTTCTGGAATCTTACCAGCCATTAGGCTTAACGAAGCAATTATAGAATAATATCAGTGGTGGTCCTGTGTTTGCTTTGTACAGGTTTTGAATAGTTCGTTTTGTGTTCTAGGTTGCCGAAGCGGAAGACTGTTACAATACAGCTCTCCGACTGTGTCCCACCCATGCGGACTCGCTGAATAACCTCGCCAATATCAAACGAGAACAGGGGAACATTGAGGAGGCGGTCCGCTTGTATCGCAAAGCATTAGAAGTATGTTGAGGGTGGTGTGGCTGGGTGTTTGGTCTATGTGATAGCAGACGGAAGGCAATTAAGTTCACCACGTCATCCACCTCTTGGAAAACGAGTGGTTGAATTATTCATTGAACCAATAATCGAGTACATAAGGTATGAGTGAGGTCCTGTGTGACGTTTAAGAAAATCCCTACATTGAGTTGCTTATTCTATGGGTAGATAAGATCTGCACAGAAAAATTGAACCATAAGCTACACTTCAAGAGAAGTTGCCAATAAGGACATCATTTCAGTGCCTGATGGCTGTCATGGTGGTTGGTAGGTGGGGCGGGAGTTCAGAAGCCAGAGGTGTCAGAAGACAGAGACTCTGGAGTGACTGGCGTCAGATGAGATGAAGAGAGGTCTACTTCCTGTTTTGAAATAGGGAGAGGTGTGAAATAAAAATAAAGAAGAGGCAGGCTTTGGGCTCCTGGGCTTTGCAGGACGAAGAGACTTGGAGAAGGTGGAGGAGAGAAGGGTGGGGGTGTGAAGGTGTTGCAGTGAGTACCACTGCTGTTTGAGCAGCTTTTGTAAACCTCAGTTTTCTGGACTCTTTCTAGGTCTTCCCAGAATTTGCTGCTGCCCATTCAAATCTAGCAAGCGTACTCCAACAGCAGGGGAAACTGCAGGAAGCGCTGATGCATTATAAGGAGGCTATTCGGTGAGAGACTCCCAGCCTTAGTTCTTTTTCTTTAAGTTTTTAAATGTTTGGCATTTGCACATTTGGCTTGTGGTGAAATAAAAAGACTTGGTAACCACAGACGAAACTCCCATTGCAGGGAGTTAAGGCTTCTGTACTGGGGGTAAACACAACCTGTGTCCTCTCCTTTAGAATCAGCCCCACCTTTGCTGACGCCTACTCTAACATGGGGAACACTCTAAAGGAGATGCAGGATGTCCAGGGGGCCTTGCAGTGTTACACTCGTGCCATTCAGATTAACCCTGCGTTTGCAGATGCCCACAGCAATCTGGCTTCCATTCACAAGGTACTTCTGTTTACTGTAATATGCCATCTTAGTGCCTGATGTTTAATGTTAGGAAAAATTGTAACCATTCCACTCTATTTCTAGGATTCAGGGAATATTCCAGAAGCAATAGCTTCTTACCGCACTGCTCTGAAACTTAAACCTGATTTTCCTGATGCTTATTGTAACTTGGCTCATTGCCTGCAGGTAAAGAACAATAGGCCAGTAATTGGCTTTTAGTGTTGCAATCACTTTTGAATTGTTATGTACCATATTAATCAAAGGCTGCCTGGAGACGGGAGACAGTGTTTTTAATAGGTTATCTGACTGACAATACTTTAGGCCACAGACACATAAAATGTTGCACCCTGGCCTAGGGCTTTCTGTATAACTTCTTTTTTGCCTCCTCTAGATTGTCTGTGACTGGACAGACTATGACGAGCGAATGAAGAAGTTGGTCAGTATCGTGGCTGACCAGTTGGAGAAGAATAGGTTACCCTCTGTGCATCCTCACCATAGCATGCTGTATCCCCTTTCTCATGGCTTCAGGAAGGCCATTGCTGAGAGGCATGGGAACCTCTGCTTAGATAAGGTGCGAGTCTTTTACTCTTCCTGTTGAAAAGTAAAGCACAGACAGAAACCACATGAATCAAATATATTGCTCTATGAGTTATCACAAGGTGTGAATACCATCTAAGATGAGAAATGAAACTTTGTCAGCCACCCAGAGGCCCCTTCTTCCATTGTGTCCTGTTTCAGTCAGAGCCCAGTCCATCCCATTAGGTGGAATTCTGAATTTGAAATACTAACGATAGACTGGTGGTGTTTTTCCTTTAATATGGAAAGTAATGTTTAATAAAGTGTTTGGTATTTTATACCGCTCACCTTTGAGAATCAGAGCACTACATACTGGATCAAAGGTGGGAATTTGCTCGGCAGGATATATTGGAGTGCTAGGTGTAATTCTGTGGTTGGTTGGTTGGTTTTTTTAAATGCTTCCCTCCAGAATTTTCTAAAATGCAGGGTATGTCATGCTTTGTCTGCACTGGCTCCTTTCTACAAGTTTGAGATCTGTTCGGGCTATTTCTGAGGGAACATGTCAAAGTACGAAGCATGGTCTGTAAAATGCTAAGGTTGCATTGAACTGGCTATGTGAATTATATGAAGTATTCTGGGCAAACCGTTTCCAACAGGTGTGAGGTACAGGTTTGGTGTGTTTTTAGTCATTTTTCCTAGGTGAAAATTTACATATAGATGCAACTTGACTAACAAGCATTGGATTCCATTGGTAGATTAATGTCCTTCATAAGCCACCATATGAACATCCAAAAGACTTGAAGCTCAGTGATGGTCGACTGCGGGTAGGATATGTGAGTTCTGACTTTGGGAATCATCCTACTTCTCACCTTATGCAGTCTATCCCTGGCATGCACAATCCTGATAAATTCGAGGTAAGACTAATACTTCCCTAGGGTTGCTATTGGTTCGTAAAACACCAGACAAACCCACAGTGGTGGCTTTGTTGTCACCATCGGGGATTCAGCCCCATGTCTTTTGGAAAGATTTGAGCCAGAGTTAGTAAACACACTGTGTGCTGCCTTTCAGGTATTCTGTTATGCCCTGAGCCCAGATGATGGCACAAACTTCCGAGTGAAGGTGATGGCAGAAGCCAATCATTTCATTGATCTTTCTCAGGTAGGTGAAACTCTCACACTTCCAACTTTTAATTTTCAGCAAATAGTGCATAAACCTATTGGCGTATAGCTTGTGTTTTTCATGACAGATATTTAACCTCAGCTACCACATACGGGCAGTTGCTTTGATCTTAATTCTTTGATCATTTACATTTGTAATCTGCATGGATTTTGCTGAGGTTGCAAATGAAAAAGAAATGTGGTATATTTGGGCTTGAACATAAAACGTTTCTGGAGATTGAGCCAGGACTTGTGACAGTTGATACTTAATACTAGTCGAATCATTGAACAAAATGGTGGCTTGGAAGAAGACTTAAATAAATAGGTCATTTAAAGAAAGTAGATATACCTTCTTTAGATGACCTGTCTTCATGGGCCTTTGGTTATGTTTATTTCTATACTTGGCTTTATTGCTATTTCTCGTCTAGGAGTGTAAGTTTTGTGGTAAATTAAAAGATTGAAACCTTGTGAGGGAATTAATTTGCTGAGGGTATAGACTAGAGTTTTTTTTATAGACTCCGTTGGCTGCTTTGGTAACTAATAGGGGTATGCAGTGTATAGTATACCTAGTAATTCATGAATCATTGAAGCCCTAGCGGAAGGGTTGAGACTCGTCATTTAATAAGTAATATGCAATAGAGCTGTTGCTTTGGAAATATACCCGACCATTTTTGATGTAGGATTGAAGTCTCTGTGACCAAGAAGCATATCGCCGTCCACTTCTGAGGTCTTTAGGGCCTCACTACTTATTGACTGAAGTCTAAACTCTTCAGCATAGCCTTCATAACCTCTCTAAGTTTGACCTCAACCTTGCTTGCCAATACTTTTTTTCTTCTTTAAAAAAACTTTTATTTATTTATTTATTTGTGTTTTTCCAGGACCCATCAGTTCCAAGTCAGGTAGTTGTTTCAATCTAGTTGTGGAGGGCGCAGCTCACAGTGGCTCATGTGGGGCTCGAACTGGCAACCTTGGTGTTAAGAGCAAAGAGCTCTAACCAACTGAGCTAACCGGCCGCTCCCTGCCAATACTTTTTAACCACCCATCACCCATGTATACCCTATACAGAATGGAAGTGATCTACTCACCGTTTTTTAAACCTACCATACGCTTTACCCTGGTTCTGTATTTATACTGTTCTCTACCAAGATTGTATTCTGTGCAGCTCCCTCAAACTCCTGTCCATCTTTGAAGGCCCATTTCAGATACCAACTCCTCTACGAAGCCTTGTTACTCATTCGACGTAGAAGTAAACTCTTCTGTGCAGTTGACCCTAGAACAATGCTGGGGTTAGGGGTACCGACCCCCATGCAGCCAAAAATCCACATATAACTTTTGACTGCAGAAACTTAACTACTTCTAGCCTACTGATGACTGGAAGCCTTACTGATGATAGAAACAGTCGATTAACACCTATTTTATGTGTTACATGAATTATATACTCTTACAATGAAGTAAGCTAGAGAAAATTATAAGAGAAATTACAGTTACAGTACTGTATTGATACTATAAGTTTATGTCATCTGTTTACAGGATGAATCGTCTTTCTGTCAGTACCTACATCAATATAATCTGATATGATGCAAAACACTGTGGATGTTATACGTATTACTAACACTAGACCTCAAAACTGAAAAGATAATGTGAAAAAATTAATATTTATTTACAGGTATAACGATTCATGCATTGGTAATGAGGAAGCAGCAATGTGATTGCTTTATGGCAGGCTAGTGTCATTGATACGATTGGTTCACAGTAGCCTAGCCTGTACACTAATCAGTGACTCCTTATAAAATATTTATGACATACAGTATTACAGTCATAGTCATAATACAGTATTGGAAACATTGTTGCATTTTTTAAAAATATCAATCACCTGTAACGATAGGCTGATACTCAGTTTTTTCAATTACTAGAGAGAGGCATACTGTATGGTAATGTAATTCTTTGAAAGCAAAGTTATAAAACAGTAAGGAAACTAACACCTTAATTTTATAGTACATAGCACTCACCTTGTGCCTACATAAGGATAGGCTATCCACTTCCACTCAAATCTTGCACACGGTGTTCTACATTGATGAATACTTAGGCGACAATGATGGTGACCCAGAACCATCTCATACAGTTCTTAGATTTTCACACGAAGACACCCGCACACAACAGATAAGTTTATTAACTGTACCGCATGATGACGCTTTACTGTGAAATGGAAGTGGATCATCATAAGGTCTTCATCCTTGTGGTCTTCACGTTGAGTAGGCGGAGGAAGAGGAGGGGCTGGTTTTGCTGTCTGGGGGCAGAGGCGGGGGAGGTGGCATGGGAGGCAGCAGAGGCAGGTACCCTTGGTGTAACTCTGTGGAAGGACATTTTGCTTTTTCATTTCCCTCAAAATGTTTCTATATGGTCCCACTCCTTCCACCATTTGCTGTATTTTCAGTGCCCATGTCGTAAAAGAAGTCAGAGGCAGTCCTGAGTAATCAGCTCCCTCCTGCCGACTGTCTAATGTCAGTTGTTCTCTGGCACTGCTGTTTCTCTGTCGTCTTCTCGTCGCCTGACCCTGGTTCAGAAGCTCTCATTGCCACTTGAATTTCTCCAGGATCCATATCTTGGAATCCCCCCCACCCCACCACCTTTTTGCCACATCTACAGTCTCTCCCGTGATTTCCTCGATGGGCTCTGTCGTGAATCCTGTGAGGTCATGCAGCATCTGGACTCGGTTTTCTCTAGCAGGAATTAATATTGTTCCGGGCTTCATGGCTTGCACGGCTTTTTCTGTAACAACAGTGTACCTTCAGTGGTGCAATCCTCCCAGAATTCCATGATGTTCTCTCTGTGGGGTTCTCTTCCCTGGTGTTGACAGTCCTTTCCGTAGAGACCGTGTGTGATGAGCCCTAACGTCCTATGACCCCCTGAGCTAGAGGCTGAATTAGAGATGTGTTTGGGGCAAGGAGGTCTCTTCAGTGCCTTTGTGTTGAAGTCATGGTGTTTCTGGGCGGCCAGGGGTGCTGTCCAGCATCAAAAGGACTTAAAGGCAGTCCCTTACTGGCCAGGTACTTCCTGACCTCAGGGACAAAGCATTGATGGAACCAATCCAGGAAAAGGGTCCCCATTGTCCAGGCCTTCTTAGAAAACCAAAATCCTGGCAACTGGTGTTATCTTTTCCCTTCAGGGCTCCGGGGGAGCAGCTTACAGATCAGGGCAATCCTGATCATGAACCAGACTGCGTTGGCACAAAACAGTAGAGTTAGCCAGGCCCTTCCTGCCTTAAATCCTGTGCTCACTTCTCTTCCTTACTAAGGAATGTCCTTTGTGGCTTATTTTTCCAGAAGAGGGCACTTTCTCTGCATCAAGACCTCTTCAAGCAGATATCCTTTCTTCTTAGTGATTTTTCCAAATGGCGTCTGGGAACTCGTGTGCTGCCTCTTGGTTGGCAGTAGCTGCTTCTCCTGTTATCCTGACATTTTTTTAAGCAAAAACTTCTTAATAAAATTATCAAACCATACTTTGCTGGCATTGAATTCTCCAACTTGAGATCCTTCATCTTCCTTTTGCTTCGTCACATGATGATGACTTCGCTTTTTCTCGAATCATATAAGTCACTAGGTATGCCTTTCTTAGAGCAATCCTGCACCCACATAAAAGCTGCATTTTAAGTGTGAGATAGAAAGGTATTTCACAAAACATGCAAGGTTTTTGAGCCTGCTGGCAAAGCTGCAGTGATGACTTCACGAATTCCTTTTTTGTTTTATCATGGTCCTTATGCTGGATTCATTCATCTTGAAATGGTGGCAACCACAGCTGCAGACCTCAATCTATGATACATACTAAGCAATTGAACTTTTTCTTGTAATGTCATGACTTCTCTGCTTGGGAGCACTGCCATCATCACTAGTGGCACTTTGTGGGTCCCAGGTTTACAGTATTGCATTAAACACGATGAAAAATAAGTGAGAACCGCAAGAGATCACTTTTCACTGTGACATGCAATTCACTGGAGAAACGGAACTGCTTGTGCTGACGGGACTAGTGTCACGAGGCATTGTAAGCCGACACTTAGCAACAGTTGAGCTCACGGCACTTGCAACAGGAAGGTGGCTACGAAATTATTGCAGTAGTGTGGTGTGTCCTACAGTTAATTTTATGCAGTTATGATGTAATACTGCATCTTTGTTTACATTTCTCTCAATTGCAGATGGAGTCATGTATGGTCTGTGTGTGTGTGTGTGTGTGGATCAATTTTAACTTTATAGTTTGTGTATGTTTATGGTAGTAAATGATAAAATGGACTAATGGACTAGTATCTACATATATTTTATGCATTTATGGCATAACTAAGGTTTTCTCATTTTTTAAATAGTTCTAGGCTATATGATTTGTCTGCGAGTCTTTTTAAATTGTCACAAATCTCCAAAAAATTTTCCAGCATATTTATTGAAAGAAAACCCCATGTATAAGTGGACCCTCATGATCCAAACCTCTGTTGTTCAAGGGTCAACTACATTCTGTTTCTGTAAAGCTTTGGGGCCTTTTAATGGCACTTAAGCATATGTTTACCCTACACTAGTGTAATCTGTGCGCTTACCACTTTGGCATCTGGGAATGTGAGTTCTCTTTAGTGCCATTAAAACTAATTGAATCAGTCTGAGAGTATACATAGCGAGTTCTTTTTTTATTCCACAGATTCCATGCAATGGAAAAGCAGCCGATCGCATCCATCAGGATGGCATACACATCCTTGTAAATATGAATGGTTATACCAAGGGTGCTCGAAATGAACTCTTTGCTCTCAGGCCAGCTCCTATTCAGGTAAAGAAATTAATAGTAGTTGCTCACAATGTGTATTGGGCTAAAAAGACAGTGATGTGCTTTCCCCCTCTGGTTACCTGTCATTGGAAGCACTAGGGAGGACATGCTTGACTAGGGGGTGGAGTGGGGAAGCATAGTTCTTGAAATGCACGGGGTCAGAGAATTGTGTAAGTAGAACACAGTGGCCACAGATACATATATATGGAGATGTGCAGGTCACAGTTGGCTATAAATAGTTGTTCTGTTTTATAAATGGGAAAAACATTTTAGCACTTAGAAGGTTAAGTCTAAAATACTACTTGATTGCTCTTGATAACTGAAGTCAGTCCTCCTTGTTTGTCTGTTTATTTAAATTTGAACCGTTTGGATGAAGGTTCTTAGTTTTTGATCGGATTTTGTTTTCCTTTTAGGCAATGTGGCTGGGATACCCTGGGACTAGTGGTGCACTTTTCATGGATTATATCATCACTGATCAGGAAACTTCACCGGCTGAAGTTGCTGAGCAATATTCTGAGAAACTGGCTTATATGCCCCACACTTTCTTTATCGGTGATCATGCCAATATGTTCCCTCATCTGAAGGTAGGTAGAAAAAGAGTGCTATGGGGGAATCGCAAAGAGCTGCAGTCATTTATTTTCTTGTTGTTGTCCCTATGCATCCTAAAAGACTTGTCTGGAATTTGTTTTTCCCTTAGAAAAAGGCAGTCATCGATTTTAAGTCCAATGGACACATTTATGACAATCGGATTGTTCTGAATGGCATCGACCTCAAAGCATTTCTTGATAGTCTACCAGATGTGAAAATTGTTAAGGTCAGACCCTGGTCAATATTGTCACTGAAATGAAGTTATCTGCATTTGGGATCTTTTTCCCTAATGAGACACATTTTGTGTGATTTTTTTTTTTTTAAAGATGAAATGTCCTGATGGAGGAGACAATGCAGACAGCAGTAGTACAGCTCTTAATATGCCAGTTATTCCTATGAATACTATTGCAGAAGCAGTTATTGAAATGATTAACAGAGGACAAATTCAGATAACAATTAATGGATTCAGTATTAGCAATGGACTGGCAACTACCCAGGTGAGAAGAGAATACTAGAACATAACAGGTACTACCAAGTGTGCATTTATCTCCTTTAAATTGCATAATAAGTCTAGGAGGTAAGCGTCATTATCCCTGTTTTATAGATGAGGAAATGAATTCACTAGAAATTAGCATCTTACATTGTTTGTGATTTTAAGTCTCCTGGATTGAGCCAGCAGTTTACTTATTGAGAGTTTGTGTTAATAATCTTGTTATTCCTGGCCTGCTGCTTTACTTTTAATAATGGGGAACTTGCTTCTGTAACTAACTCATCCTCTCTTTAGTTAACTCTTACTCATCTTTAAGACTTTTAGTTTAGAGAATTCCTCCAGGAATCCATTCCTGTCTTTATCCCCAGATTTCTTTGGGTATATTCCCAGGAGTGGAATTTCTGGGTCATGTGTTAGTTCTATTCTTAGTGTTTTGAGGAGCCTCCATACTGTTTTCCATAGTGGCTGCACCAATTTACGGCCCCACCAACAGTGCACGAGGGTTCTCTTTACTCCACATCCTCACCAGTACTTGTTTGTGGATTTATTGATGATACTCATGCTGACAGGAGTGAGGTGATACCTCATTGTGGTTTTCATTTGCCTTTCCCTGATGTCACTGTGTACTGTACCTTCTGTAATATTTGGGATATATCTTTACATCCAGCACAACACATTATAATTGAGTATTTGCAACTGAATTGAATTACTTCAGGGGCCTGTGTGAACCACAGTAATGTAGTATGTGCTCAATAAATACTACATAGTGCATACTTGAGTGACTATGTAAGTATGTCAAGATCGTAAGGCAAAGATCTCTGACCTCTTAGGAGTTAACAGTTTAAGTGTCCAACAGTTTACACAAAGGGTGCTCAAAATGAAGTCTGCTCACAAGAGAGCTCCTTCTTAATATAGGAGCTAAGGGAATAATAATCGCTCCCAATGTGTGTCGGGCTGCAAAGACTGATGTGTTTTTTTCCCCTCTGCTTGACTGGCATTGGAAACACGAGGGCAGCCATGCTTGACTTTAAAAAAGTATAGTTCTTGAAATGCACAGGGACAAAGGATTGTGAGTGCAGAACACAGTGGCCATGGGTATGAAAGGTTCATACACGCCTGGAATGGTTACACAGCAGTGTACGGCAGTACCCCAGTGTGTGGAAGCTGCAGGGTGAGACTACAATTGGGCACATAAGATGCTCAGAAACAGTGATCAGCGTGCAGGGACACACATAGTCTTTGTGGAGATTGTTTGGAGTGATCATTCAAGGTTAGCCATGGAGGGTGGGTGTAATTTAGAAAAGGGCATTTCATTCGTGAAGAGAGTAAGCAAAAGCTTGCTGTTGAGTTTATAGGGCTTTGAAAAGCACTTTTTCACTAGAGAAGTTTCATGGTGCAATACCCTAAATTAAGATGATGCTGTAACTTTTTTTCTTTTTAACTTAATACACCATGAGTATTTTCTCATGACAGGACTTAATGGTTATACCATTTTAAAGGATTCTTTACTGATTAAAAAATACCGAGCTATGCTGACTTAAAATATAATTGTCACATTCTTTTTCTTATTCTAGATCAACAATAAGGCTGCCACGGGAGAGGAGGTTCCCCGTACCATTATTGTGACCACGCGTTCTCAGTATGGCTTACCCGAAGATGCTATTGTGTACTGTAACTTCAATCAGTTATATAAAATTGACCCTTCTACTTTGCAGATGTGGGCAAATGTGAGTATGTGGAGATGTGTATACAGGCCATCTTGCTGAGGTTACCCCCACTGCCATTCAGGAGCTGCTGTGCTCATTGTTTTTAAATTTGTTTTCCAATTAGAGTTGACATACCATATTAATTTCAGGCATACAATATCGTGATTAGACATGTAACTTACAAAGTGATCCCCCCACTAAGTCTAGTACCCATTTGATACCACACATAGTTATTACAATATTATCAACTATATTCCCTATTCTGTATTTCACATCCCTGGGACTATTTTGTAACTACCAGTTTGTACCTCTTAATTCCTTCACCTTTCTCACCCAGCCCCCCAAACCCCGTCTCATCTGGCAACCATCAATTTGTTCTCGAGTCTCTCTTTTGTTTGCTCATTTATTGTTTATTAGATTCCACATTAAGTGAATCGTGTGGTATTTGTGTTCCTCTGACTTATTTCACTTAGCATAATAAATTTCTAGGTCCATCCATGTTGCAAGTGGCAAAATTTCATTCTTTTTTTATGGCTGAATAATACTCGATTTCTGTGTGTGTGTGTGTGTGTGTGTGTGTGTGTGTAAGTAACATCTTTATCCAATAGTCTATCAATGCACAGTTAGGTTCTTTCCATGTCTTGGCTATTGTAACTAATACTGCATCCCAGGAAGAAATCCCACTTGATCGTGCTGTATGATCTTTTTAATGTGTTGCTGAATTCAGATTGCTAATATTTTGTTCAGTATTTGTGCATCTATGTTCATCAGGGATATCGGCCTATAGTTTTCTTTTTTTGTAATGTCTTTGTCTGGTTTTGGTATTAGGGTAATGCTGGCCTCGTAAAATGAGCTTGGGAGCCTTCCCTCTTTGAACTTCTGGGAATAGTTTGAGAAGCATAGGTGTTAATTTCTTCTTTGAAAGTTAGGTACAATTCTCCTTTGAAGCCATCCGGTCCAAGATTTTGTTTGTGAGTTACTTGATTACTGACTTGATTTCATTAGTAGTTATCAGTCTGTTCAGATTTTCTCTTTCTTCCTGATTCAGTCTTGGAAGATTTATGTTTCTAGGAATTTATCCATTTCTTCCAGGTTGTCCAATTTGTTGGCATATAGCTAACTGTTCATAGCATTTTCTTTATAATCCTTTGTATTTCTGTGGTGTTGCTTGTCTTCTATTTCATTTCTAATTTATTTGGGTCCTCTCTTTTTCTTGATCAATAAGGCTAAAGGTTTATCAATTTTGTTTATCTTCTCAAATAACCGGCTCTTGGTTTCATTGATTTTTTTTTCCTTTTTTTTTAAAGAATCTATTTCATTTATTTCTGCTCTGATCCTTATTATTTCCTGCCTTCTACTCACTTTGGCCTTTTGTTGTTGTTCTTTTTCTAATTCCTGTAGGTGTAAAGTTAGATTGTTTAAGTTTTCTTTTTTCTCGAGGTAGGCCTGTATTGCTATTTATTTCACTCTTAGAACTTCTTTACCTGTGTCCCATAGATTTTGGATTGTTGTGTTTTCATTTTCATTTGACTCAAGGTATCCTTTCATTTCCTCCTTGATCCTTCCTGTTAACACATTCGTTGTTTAATAGAATGTTAATTAGCCTCTACATGTTTGTATGTTTTTCACTTTTCTTCTTGTAATTGATTTCTAGTTTCAGACCATTGTGATCGGAGAAAATGCTTGGTACGATTTTAATCTTATTAAATTTATTCAGACTTGTTTTGTGGCCTAACATGTGGTCCAGCTTGGAAAATGTTCCATGTGCACTTGAAAAGAATGGCTATTCTGCTGCTTTGGGGTGAAATGTAAAAATATCAGTTAAGTGCGTCAACTCTAATGTGTCATTTAAGGCTGCTGTTACCTTGTTGACTTTCTGTCCGGAAGATGTAACCTGTGATGTCAGTGGGGGTGTTAAAGTCCCCTATGATGACTGTATTACTGTTGATCTCCCTTTATGTCCATCGTATTTGCTTTATATATTTAGGTCCTACCTTTCATGCATGTGTGTTTATATGAGTTTTATCTTCTGGTTGAATTGATCGCTTTATCATTATGAATGTCCTTTGTCTCTTGTTGCAACCCTTCTTTTAAAGATTATTTTGTCAGATATAAGTATTGCTACCCCAGCTATTTTGTTTGTTTCCATGTTCATGAAATAGCTTTTTCCATCCCTTTCCTTTTAGTCTGTGTTTGTCTTAATCTGAAGGTAGGTCTCTTGTAGGCCACATAATGTATGGGTCTTGTTTTTAATCTATTCAGCCACTCTCTGTCTTTTCATTGGAGCATTTAGTCCATTTACATTTGAAGTAATTATTGATAGGTATGTAGTTGTTGCTATTTTATTGTTTACTGATTTTTTTTTAGTTTGTTTCTTATTCTCTTGCTTTCTTGTATGTTGATGACTTTCTAGTGTTATACTTGGATTGCTTTCTCTTTATTTCTTGCATATCTCTTAAGAGATATTTGGTTTGTGGTTAGCACGTGCTTCATATATAACAAGCTGTGTTTGTAGTCGTCTATTTTAAGTTGCTGGATGCTTAAATTCAAACACATTCTAAGTTCACTACAACTTTTACTCACCCCCTTCACGTTTTGTATTTGTCATTTTTAATATCTTTTATGGATGTGTTTATGTGTATTCCTTAATTTATTGTTATAATTACACATGACCTTCCTATTTTTGTTTTTTTAACCTTTGTACTGCTTTATAATTGGTTGATCCGTTGCTTTTATTGTTTGCTTTTGTCAGTGAGATTTTTTTCTTTTCTATATTTTCTTATTCATATTTTGGTCTTTTGTTTTCTACTTAAAGAAGTCCTTTTAACATTTCTCATAATACTCCTTTAGTGAGGATGAACTCCTTTAGCTTTTTCTTGTCTGAGAAGCTCTTTATCTCTCCTTCAACTCTAAATGGTAGCTTTGCTGAGTAGAGTAATCTTGGTTGTAGGTCCTTGCTTTTCTTTCTTCAAATAGGTTTTCAATCCCTTGCTCTCTCTCTTCTCCTTCTGGTACCACTATGATGTGAATGTTGTTAGCACTTGAGGTTATCCCAGAGGCCCCTTAAACTCTCCTCATTTTTTGGATTCTTCTTTTCTCTCTGTCTCTCTCTCTCTCTCTCTCTTTTTTTTTTTTTTTTTTTGCTGTTACGATTGGGTGTTTTCTGCTACCTTCTAAATTGATTCGATCCTCTGCTTTATCTAATCTGCTGTTAATTCCCTCTAATGCATTCTTCATTTCAGTTATTGTATTCTTCACTTCTGACTGGTTCTTTTTTTATGTTTCCTATCTGTCTGTTGAAGTTTGCGCTGAGATCACTGAGCATCCTTATAACCAGTGTTTTGAACTCTGCGTCTCATGGATTGCTTGTCTCCGTTTTGTTTAGTTTTTTTCTGGAGTTTTGTCTTGTTCTTTCATTTGGAACATGTTTCTTTGTCTCCCCATTTTGGCTGCCTCTCTGTATTAGGTAGGGCTGCTAAGTCTCCCAGTCTTGGCAGTTTGGCCTTTTGTAGTTGGTCCTGTGGGGCCCTGGCAGTCTCCCTGGTCACCTGAGCTGGGTGCTCCAGCTGTGTCCCTTGTGTGCCTTCCTGCTGTAGTTGGGCTTCAGTTGCTGCTGGCACGTTAAGTGGATGGGATTGATTCTCAGGCTGACTGGATGTGAGGGTTGGCTGTGACGACAGCAGACAAACTGATGTGAGGGAGGCTGACCTCTCAGAAAAGAAGTCACTTTAGCAGGACTCTGGTGCCGGCCGAGTTTGTCCTTTGGGCAAGTTGAATGGTGTTAGCCAGATTTATGGAGAGCACAGATTTGGTGTGTGCCTGCACCTGGCCAGCTGGGAGGGAGGAGAGCGCCGCAAAGCAGCAATGGCTCCTGCCAGCACTTCCGTCCTCAGAGAGCGTTGCTCTGACCCCTGCCCCTCCAGCCTTTGCCCCGAAGTTAGTCAATTCATTTCCTCCCCATGTGTCCCTGGTGCTTTTTGAGCTGCTGCTCCTGCTGCTGCTGGAGTTTAGAGCAAGTGAGTTTGTGTGCCAGCCATTTAAGAGCAGCGTGTCCTGGTCTCCTGCAGCCCTTTGTCTCTCTGAGACAGGATTCCTGCTGGTTTTCACAGCCAGGTGTTATAGGGACTCCTCTTCCTGGCACTGGTGCCCTGGGCTGAGAAGCCTGGTGTGGGGCTGGGACTCCTCGCTCCGCAGAGGGAGCTCCGCAACTAGACAGCCCATTTCCCAACCACCACACGTGAGTGTGAGGCCTGCCTCGTCCATGTCTCCACCCCTCCTACCAGTCTCGAGGTGGCTCCTTCTGCACGTCCTTAGTTATAGGACTTCTGTTCAGCTAGACTTTAGGTGGTCCTTACGATGGTTGTTCTGTCGTGTAGTTGTGATTTTGATGTGGTCCTGAGTGGAGCCAGCACAGTGTTTACCCCACCGTCTTGACTGGAAGTCTCTTGTGCTCATTTTGACTCTCCAAAAGCATTGTAGCTTTTTCAGCCATTTTTAAAAATTTCTCTTTCCAGTGTCTAAATATTACCTTATGAACCTTTTAAATTTGTATGTTCAAACCCAGAGATCAGCAAACGTTTTCTTAAAGGGCCAGATGGCAGATATTTTCAGTTTTGCAGTCCATGCTCTAGTCAACTCAGCACTGTAGCAGGAAAACACCGTAGGCATTTATATAAATGAATGCATGTATGTGTGTTCCAATAAGATTTGACTTACAGAAACTGGCAACATGCCTAATTTGGCTCACAGGCTGTAGTTTGTCAACCTGGAGTCTAAACTGATAGCAACAGCTGTCATGCACACGCATCCGTTTAACTTTCTCATGATATTAGAGACTTATAACCAGGAAGGAATCAAGTTATGCCATTACCTTGCTTACTTCATCAGACCAGTGTGCATAAGCAGGATCTCGGAAGGTTCTAAATTTTGCTATCCATAATTGGTTCTTATTCCATAGAGCTAATAAAATGGAGACAACTCCTGGTTGCTTTCTTTTCTGATTAATGTCTATTTGTTATTTTTTTTCCTTAGGAGAGGAAGGTGGAGGAGAAGAGGGAGCAGATGAGTGTAGGTTTACTATCCCATAATCTTCACTTCCCAGTGTTCAGAAAAATCTGAAAACCAAAATTGTTGCCATAAGTTTGTGGCAAATAGACTTGGCAGCCAAACTGCTTGAACTATGCTGTTTGTGGTCTTTTATTTATTTCATGTAGTGTGACTATCCCTATGTCTCAGTGCACAGGTACTTAAGTGTTTGTTTACAGGGAGTTGCTGCTGAGGGTGTTATGTAACATATATACACTGCACAGCTTTTTAAAAATCTGAACTTCATCTGTCCCCATGCCTTTTAGAGCAGGAATGATGAACTTGTATGATACATTGAGTAGATGCAGATCGAAGTTGGGGGTTGGCCAACTGGCCTGTGGGCCAGATCCACCCACTGCCTGTTTTTGTAAATAAACTTTTTTGGGGAATATTGAGGAACAGTGTGTTTTCTCCAGGGCCCATCAGCTCCAAGTCATTGTCCCTCAATCTAGTTGTGGAGGGCGCAGCTCAGCTCCAAGTACAGTTGCTGTTTTCAATCTTTAGCTGCAGGGGGCGCAGCCCACCATTCCATGTGGGAATTAAACCGGCAACCTTGTTGAGAGCTCACGCTCTAACCAAGTGAGCCATCCGGCCGCCCCTCTGGAAGCTCAGCCGCAGATCTTTGTCTTTGGTTGTGGAGGGCACAGCTCACTGTTGTTCAGAGCTCGAGCTCTAACCAGCTGAGCCATGCAGCCGCCCCATAAACAAAATTTTCTTGACACACAACCACACACACCTATTTGTTTACATATTGTCCATGACAGTGGAAAATTGAGCAGTTATGACAGTCTATGTGGCAGCAAAGCCAAACATACTTGCTCTCTGGTATTTTCCAGAGAAGTCTACTGACACCTGATCTAGATTAGGCCAGTGTGAGCTCACTCTTTGACGTGTGGTGGTGGGGGAGTTAAAATAGGAAATGGAAAATTCCTGTCTGCTCAACAAAACTACCTCTGGTATTAGTTTCCATAGGGCACAGCTGCCTCAGATTTTGCCAATTAGCTGGTTTTATGTCTTCTTTACATCAGTCTTCTCATTCTTGTAACTTTGGGGACGGCTTAGCAGAACAGGAACCTTCAATTCAGTTGATCTAATTTGTCTGTGTGAAGGAAAGACTCAGTTCACAGTAGGCTGCTATCTGGATGAGAAGAATAGAGTGTGGTAGAATGTTCTGTCACAACAAACATTAAAGCAACCTTTTTATTAACTGCTTTTAAAAATGCACAGGAGTGTTCCAGCTTCTGGTTCTAAAGTAATAATTCTCTCCTTGCTTTATCTCGTAGCCATCTGTTTATTAGCGATCTATGGGAACATTTCTGGAGAAAGACAGAGCTGTTCTTAATAATTATTCTTATTTCCCTGTTTTAGATTCTGAAGCGAGTCCCTAATAGTGTACTGTGGCTGTTGCGTTTCCCAGCCGTAGGAGAACCCAATATTCAACAGTATGCACAAAACATGGGCCTTCCCCAGAACCGGATCATTTTTTCACCTGTTGCTCCTAAAGAGGAACATGTCAGGAGGGGCCAGCTGGCTGATGTCTGCCTGGACACCCCACTCTGTAATGGGCACACCACAGGGATGGATGTCCTCTGGGCAGGGACACCCATGGTGACCATGCCAGGTAAGTTGTTCACAAAGCATTGTAGTCTTCCGTGTTTTTTTTAGAATCTCCTTTGGGGAAGGCATTTCCAGGTGAAATTGTGTACACGAGAAGCGCCATTTGGGGCAGGATGATGAAAAAAGAGACTTGTTCAAGTCTGAGAACTTGGCCCCGTTCTCCGCCCCCCCATCTGCGTTGTGTGGATACTTAAGATAAATAACACTAATTACCATGTGCTATTTGCATTCTCAGTTGTGCGATTGTTCTTTCTTATTATAGGAGAGACTCTTGCTTCTCGAGTTGCGGCTTCCCAGCTCACTTGTTTAGGTTGTCTTGAGCTTATTGCTAAAAACAGACAAGAATATGAAGACATAGCTGTGAAACTGGGAACTGATCTAGAATAGTAAGTAAACTTCTCTGTGGACAAATCGTATGGCAAAGTGAAGGGGCTCAGGAAAATTTAGAGAGAATATAGGTGTTATAACATACAATCAAAATAGGTCAATTAGTTGTATGATCTCTGGATGGAACAAAAACTTTCTAAACTCTCATAAATGAAGTGATCAATAGATTTGACTGTGTAAAGAGTAAATGGCAGAATGAAAGTAAGTTTAAAAAATTAAAAGGAAAATAAGAGGGGAAAAAGTCTTTGTTTTTTATGTCAAATACTGGTAGCCTGGCTATACAAAGACATTTTCATTTTAAATCCCTTAATAGGAAAGTAAATAAGGAAATAACCAGCCAACCCACTGAAGTCGAAATACAAATGGTTAACAAGAGAAAGTTTCAGCCTCTGTAGTAGAAATGTAAATTAAAATAACATTGAGGCATACCCATTATTTGCCTGTAAAACAAAAGATTTTTAATATGATACCAGTGATGAGTGAGCATTGAGTCGCTGGCCTTTTCATACATTGGTGAATAAATTGGTACAACCCTTCCTCAGTTTTAAGATCCTTAAAAAAAAAAAGCATTGACACTAATAATGTCATATCTTCACTGTAGCATAAGAAAAAAAGTGTAACTTAAATGCCCCCCAAATGGGTGGGAATTAAAGGGGTGATGCTGAGATACATGATGCTTTATCCATATAGTGAAGTAAGTGTTTATCTCTTAACGGAAGTTTTTCTTTGGGCATTAAGGATGATTTTTTTCTTTGTGTTTTTCTGTATATTATATAGAACTTGAAGGAAGCACCCTCTTTGAGTCAGATTACCTGAATTTCAATCCAGGCTCTCCCACCTACAAACTTTGTGACTTTGGGCAAATTAGGCTCTGTGTGCCTTGGTTTTTCCATCTGAAAAATGGGGATGAATGATAGTACCTACATTGCAGAGATGGGAGGGTTAAAAAAAGATGGTCCACGTAAAACACAATAGTTATTGGTACATAGTAGGTATTCAACAGATGTTAAGCATTCATTTATTTTCATAATTTTCTCCATTGATCATCATATACATCTAAGAAAAGTGAGTGAAAATTTTGAGCTCAGGCATTCAAAAGACTAAGATTCATGTCCATCATCCCAGAGATAACTACAGTAAATAATTTAGTGGGTTTTTGTTTGTTTTTTTTTACTTTTTGGAACATAGTTGATTTCATACAATACTTTATCCCAATATTTTGTTATGAAAAATATTAATTTTATACTTCTATACCTACCATCTATAGTCTACCTCTAACATTTACTATACTTACTTTATCAAATCATATCCATCTGTTTACTCTTCTATCCGTCTATTCATCTAGCATCCATCTTCGTACGTTTTGAAGTAAATTGCAGGCATCAGCACTTCTTCTCCCTAAATACTTCAGCATGGACATCATCAACTAGAGTTTAATTTTTCGTTGAGGTGGAATTTGTATACAGTGGAATATACAAGTCTTATGTTACTTTTGAGAAATACCTTTATAACCCAAACCCCTAATAAGATAGAGAACGTTGCCATCACGTCAGAAAGTTCCTTTATGTTCCTTCTCATTTGGTCCCCTCCGCAAGCCTCAGACAAGCACTACGTTCTGAATTATTTTCCCCACCGTAAATTAGTTTTACCTTATACACACGGAACCATGCGCTCTGTATACTTAAAGGCTTCTGTCACTCAGCATAATGTTTTGAGATTCATCCATGTTTTGGCTTTTATCAGTATTCATTCCTTTTTATTGCTGAGGAGTATTTCCTTGTATGGATGGACCACAGTTTAACCATTCTCCTATTGACATACAAAACTTCAAAAAAAAAGAACACAAAACGTTTTTATTTGGAAGGTCGCATTCATAATGGTCATGGTTGGGTTGAGAGCAGGGAAGATATGCGCAGCCAGTTTAGTAGTTCTGTCACAACAAACATTAAAGCAACTTTTTTATTGTTTTTCAAAATGCACAGAAGTGTTCCAGCTTCTGGTTCTCAAGTAATAATTCTCTCCATGTAAGAATAATCCCATGACAAATGATATATTCAGAAGGGGGAACAGAGAGAGAATTGTTTCCCCTCTGTTCCCAGAATTGATTTTCTTCCCATTTCTGAACAGAACCATAGTCCTGGTGATATTAGGAGCACTTTTTTTATATCTAAATGAACAGCTCTGTTCATGTACAAGTGAAAAATTATGGCAGTAGACATACTGCATTTTCCCCTTTGAGTGTTCTTCTATTTCCTCAAAATATTCGTCAGCTGAATATTTCTTCTTATGTCTGTGCCTTAGCTATTGTAAATGGTGCTTCAGTGAACATCTTTGCAATGCCGGGAGTCTGCATCTTCAATTATTTCTTTTCAATAGACTTAAAAGTGTTATTGATGGTCAGAGGGCTATGAACATTTAAGGTTCTTAACATACCCATTGGTAAGTCGCTTACCAAGAGGGTAAGCAGTTTACGTTTTTGCCATTGGTACATAGGAATAGACCTGTGTCATTGCCGATTCTTGTTTTTATTTTAAAGGTAGAAATGAGGTGAACTGGAGAAAGTGTGGTATCTCTTGGCTATACTTGTTCAGGAAAGAACTACATTTTTTCAGAGGGTGTGAAGGTGAACTCGATTACAAGTGTTAGCATTGTGTTAGGTGTGAGCCTCCCCTTTTCGGCATTGATGTAAAGGAGCCAGTCAGAAGAGAACGTGCTGTGCAGTTTGGTCGTCTATGTCACTAGGGACTTATGGGGACTAGTTCTGAGTTTCTGCGCTATCTGTAAACTCGGCCCTCTCTTTTTGTTTTAATTACCCAGCCTGAAGAAGATTCGTGGCAAAGTCTGGAAGCAGAGAATATCTAGCCCTCTGTTCAACACCAAACAGTACACAATGGAACTGGAGCGGCTGTACCTACAGATGTGGGAGCACTATGCTGCTGGCAACAAACCTGACCATATGATTAAGCCCGTTGAAGTCACAGAGTCCGCCTAAAGAAAAGCTATGCACAGGAGAAGTACCCCTGTACCTGAGCCTCAGGCTTCTGGGGAAAGGGAACTGATGATGTACTTTTTACTTGTCTGGACAGTACCATGTTACAGATGGCTGACAGAATGAAAATAGAATAGCACAGCCAGACTTGCTTCCTGCATGATAGGGAGAGATGCAAGAGATGGGAAACTGCTGTTGCACAAGAATCGCCATAGAATTGTCAGCAGCCAGGCGATACCGAGGTCTGGAAGGTCTCCTCTCTCTGCTCTTCCATGGGATGGTCAATACGGAGGGAGACTGAGATTGTCCAGCCGTTCGTTGTATGATTCCATGGATTGATTGAATCTTCTGAATTAATTCTTTTCTTTATATTTGGGGTATTGGAACTTTTAAAAATGTTTGGTTTCAGGTGTTTTTATTCATGTGGAGTGTATATGATTCTCTTCAGATAAGGTTTTAACCTAAAGTGTCGCTTAGTTTCTGAACTCGACCGATTAATGGGGACTTTGCTGGTGTAGTCTTTTTATAGGTTTTATAAACCACTTGAGCCTATATCAGTTGTTTTAGTGTCTGACCTAATGTTTGGAGCTATCAGTGCTTTGTTGGTGATGATTCAGAATTGTTTACTGGTCCATTTCCTTCTCTTCCCCTCTCCCTACTTTAAAAATTCTCCTGGAACTCAGCTAACAAAACCCAGTCTGATACAGAACATCCCAGAGTGTTTCTCTAAAACACATCATCTGGTGCCAAATGAAAATTCTTAGGAATGATTATTAATTATGAAGGGCACAGTTGTGGTACTGTCATTGATGATAATAGAGATTTTTTTGGCCTAGTTTTGACCTATTTCACCAGTGTTTTACCTTCAACTGCCCATCTATGCTGCTTCCAGAAGAGATAGTATGTGATAAGATTTTTACCTTCCTAATAAGGTTTGTTTTTTAAAGTGAGTCCTGTTCTTCCTATTTCTGTCAGCAGAAATGAAATCCCAGGTAAGTATTCAAATATTTGATCATAAGTCACAATTAGTGTGAATATATTAAGTAACTTTCATCAAAAAGCATGTTCTAGGTAAAAAGCTCTGAAGGACCAGCTATGTATATGAGTCATTTTTTCAGACCTTATAGGGTATTTTATAGTAACTGTCTTCTGGACGTGGTCTTGAAGTCTATGGACTCGGCCGCAGTAGTAGCAAGCTGTACTGCTGCTAGGTTTGGAGTACAAATTAGACTTGAGCCCTCCTGGAGCTTGAGTTCTTGGTATTAAAAACCATAGGGATAAAATGACTGAATTTCAGCAAAGGATTGAGGGCTTGAGGCTTAAACAGGCCAACATGTGACTGTGTGTTTGTCTTGCTGTACTGCACTTATGCTATCCAGTAACAGATCATTTTTTGTCTGCTAGTAGTGTTCTAGAATATACCGTCTTTCCAAAGCACTGAGGCACTGCACCTATTCTGTAGTTGCGGCTGATGCCTGAATGTATCCTAGCTGACAAATTATTGATTAATAAGAACTTGAATTTCTGAAAGGTTCTTATTACTGTTAACCAAAACTTGAGCAAGGAGGCTCAAATGTAATTCTTAGCCAGAATTACATGGTAATGAACTGTGTACTTTTTAATGATGTAAATCATGGAACATCAGTTTAGGGATTTCTTAATTTATTTTTACCTGATTCAAATATCAATTAAATGTTGTCAGCATGGTTGCAGGTAAACTGATGTTTGAAATTCACCAAACGACTTAATGTGGAATAGGATAATATACTTCTAGTGCCCTCAAGGCTGTGACCTTACAGCCATTTTACATAGCACATCATTCCTCCTATAGGGATGAACTTTTCCTGGCACAAGAAGTAGCCGCTCTGGATAAAGCTTTGCTTATTGTAACAGGCTTTTGTTTCCAGGTAACATGTCTGTGGAAGACTTAATTCTGAATAGAGATATAGCTATTACTGGAGACTAATTGTTTATTATACGCTGCTTTATCAAAAAAGTAAAACATTTAAATTGTGCTACAGAAATCCAGATGTTGTCTTGCGATCTTTAAACAATAAATGAATGATTTGCCCTTAATGTGGCTGATATAGTCTGTGTTCTGTTGAGTGATGGACAGAATCATGGGGTCATCCAGTAATGAAACCTGCCTTTGGACAGCTCCAAACAGCAAAAGAACCAGATTTCCCTGGTGCAGCTGTGGTATTATGAATGATTGGGTTTTCTCAGCCTAGGGTGGCGGAGGGGTGGGGTTGGCATATGATCCTTTAAGGTGACCACAAAGCCTGCATCTCGCAGCACACCCTTTCACGGTTGTTCCTGTTTTGCTTAGGACCGTGCTGGTGTCACTACCCTGTAGTTTCATTCTTTGTGCGGACTGTTCCTTCCTGCTCTGTACGGTGGTTGAACTTGGCCACCTTGTTGACGGAGGGACCAAACCAAGTAGCAATGCATCAGGGACCAGAACAGGCTCAGCTATGTTTTTTCTCAGATATCAATTAAAATGGCTTTAAATAAAATTTCAGGTAATTTATCTCCCAATTTCTGTGGGTTGTGACCTGCAAAGCCCTGACGTGGATTAGTTTTATTTCCTAAAAGATAGTGGGGGGAGAAGGGCATCCACTAGCCTGCTCATAAGAGCTCTGACCCCCACTGTCTTTATTAGGACTCTGCATCAGTTATTTCTGCTCTACTTCAGTTACTGCCTCCAGTCTGAAGGAATTGCTTGTGCACATTGAATAAATTTCTTTAATTTAAGATTGGATTCCAATCCTGCCCCACTCATTACTTGAAGCACAGAGCTCTTAACTATAGCTAACGTGCAGGTTTTTCACCTGAAACAATCTCGGAGGCTCACAGTTCCCTAATCCTGGTGTTTATAGAAGGGGCTTGTAGCGGTAAACTTGCAAGTTGGTGGGGCACATAAGGTTATCCAATTCTCTGTCTACTCAAAGCACCTTTATATGTGTAGACAGGTGCCTAAGAGTTTAGGTTTTGGAACGAGTGCTGCTGGCGTGTGAATCCCAGTTCTGCTACTTAGCTGCGTGTGTGATCGTGGATGATCGTCGTGAAGTACCGAGAGTGCCCGCACTGCCTGTGGAAAGTGTCGTCAGGATTAAATCCACATAAAACACTTGGAGCGAACAGTGCTTAGCGTGAAGCAAACTGGTATTAGTATCTTTAAATGCAGGGATGTTTGATTTGTATTCTATCGGCCAAATGCTTAAGTTAGAAATTGTACAGGTGTCTGTCAGACAAACGGGCACGATCGAGAAAGCGTGCGCTTCCCCCATTTTTTTTTCTCCGTGTTTGGAGCGAGCGCCAAAAAAAGGCTTAAAGTAACCAACCCCTGTTAATCTCCAGGATTCCCGGGTTTGGGAAGCAAACATCAGTGCTGCCAGGCACTGCTGGGTTGCTGCTTTACTTTCAGCTCGGCGGACTTTGGTGGCCAGGCAAACAGAGGTTTGGGCAGTTCAAGCAAGGAACAAACCGGCCTCGCTTATCCCAAGTCCTCACAAGGAAGAAACGGAGGATTCAACTCTGTTTTCCTGTCACCCAAATAGTTAATTTCGGGATTTCCAAACTACTGAAACAGGTTTGGATCGGATGTCTGAGCCCTGCACAAAATGGTGGTTTCGGGACAAAGAAATAATAACTCCTGCAAATGATGGACTTGATTCCGGAAGCAGTACGACTGGGCACGAAATTTTGAGTTCAACGTGCAAAGTTTCCATTTGCCGGGTGACTGCACTTTGATAGGTGGTCACGGAGGACTGTGATAGGTGGGTACGGGGAAAATGGCAACATGTCAGTACTGCCCACTAGCAGCTCTATAAAACGCTTTGCGCGGGCTGCCATTCTTCCACTTGCTCGGGATCTCGGAGGTGAACTGCGATTACCCACTCCGGACGCGGCAGGAGCAGGTAGGCAACTGGGGCTGGCGTGGATGGTGAAGTGGAAAAAATATTTTTTTTTTTTTTTTTTTTTTTTTGTTGAGAGCCCACTGGCCCATGTGGGAATCGAACCCGCAGCTTTCGGAGTTAGGAGCATGGAGCTCTAACCGCCTGAGCCACCTGGCCGGCCGGAAAAAAATCTTGAAAGCTCATCCTAGTTGAGACTTAATTTAGTTCAGGACTACCAAAAGCCCTAGACACGGTCCAACAAACCTTGGGACTGACATTCAGACAAAATATGTCGCCCGTTTCCAGTTTTTTTTTTTTTTTTTTAACTTTTTGATTTTTTTTTTTTTTTTAAGAAACTATTGGCTTTTTTATTTTTTATTTATTTTTTTGTTGAGAGCCCACTGGCCCATGTGGGAATCGAACCCGCAGCTTTCGGAGTTAGGAGCATGGAGCTCTAACCGTCTGAGCCACCGGGCCGGCCGGAAAAAAATCTTGAAAGCTCATCCTAGTTGAGACTTAATTTAGTTCAGGACTACCAAAAGCCCTAGACACGGTCCACAAACCTTGGGACTGACATTCAGACAAAATATGTCGCCCGTTTCCAGTTTTTTTTTTTTTTTTAACTTTTTGATTTTTTTTTTTTTTTTAAGAAACTATTGGCTTTTTTATTTTTTATTTATTTTTTTGTTGAGAGCCCACTGGCCCATGTGGGAATCGAACCCGCAGCCTTCGGAGTTAGGAGCACGGAGCGCCACCGGGCCGGCCCCCATTTCCAGTTTTTAAAAAGGGCTTTCAGAAGAAATGTGTTTTTTTGTTTGTTTGTGATACTGACTGCTAGGTCAAAGATTGGGAATGGGGGGGTTTGGAGGAGTGGCAGCATGAGGGAATAGAGGCCTGGGAGGCCGCGTGCGGTTGTGTGTGTGTGGCGGGGGGGGGGGGGGGTGTCTAGGCCTGAGTAGTGGAAGAACGGCTGTGGAGTGAGGCGGGTGTCTGTGGGGGAAGTTGGAGGGCTAGTGGGAGTGGGGGGGTTTGTCGATACCTACTCTGGAAGGCTGGCTAAGGTTGGAGTGGGGGGATGGGAGTGGGGGAGGCTAGGAGTTTGTGGTGGGGGGGGTCGATGCCTGATAGGTACACGGTTAGAGGACGGAGTGGGGGGGTCGGTGTGGGGGGCGAGTGGTAGATTCGACGCCTGATTGGTACAAGACTGACCTGGTGGTGAGGGGCGGGGTGAAGGGTCTCGGCCCGCGGAGGAGGAGGAGGAGGAGGAGGAGGAGGAGCGCGGAAACAGTGGGGGTTGGGAGCACGGGTGAGGTGAGTGGGGAAATCCTGATTGGTGTAAGATTGGTGGGGGGAGGGGTCTCGGCCTGATCGTCCTGTAAGACCTGAGGAGGAAAGGCGGGAACAGTGGGGGTGGGGCATGGGCGGGGTGAGTGGGGAAGGCGAGTCCTGATTGGTGTAAGGTTGGTGGGGGGAGGGGTCTCTGCCTGATGATCCTGTAAGACCTGAGGAGGAAAGGCGGGAACAGTGGGGGTGGGGGCATGGGCGGGGTGAGTGGAGGAGTCAAGTCCTGATTGGTGCAAGTCTGGTGGGGGGAGGGGGTCCTCAGCTTGATGGTCACTTAAGACCTGAGGAGGAGTGGTGGGAACAGGGGGGTGAGTGGTATGGGCGGGGTGAATGGGAAAGGTGAGCCCTGATTGGTGCAAGACTGCTGGGGGGAGTAGTCTTGGCCTGATAGTCATGTAAGACTGAGAAGGCGCGGTGGGAACAGTGGGGTGGGGGTCATGTGCGGGGTGAGTGGAATATTCGAGGACCAATTGGGGAAAGACTGGCGACAGGCTAGGAGAGGGATCTAGGCCTGATGCTGTAAGACCTGAGGAGGAGTGGTAGGGGATGGGCTAGGTAAGTGGAAGAGTCCAAGTTTGATTGGAGCAAGATTAGTTGGAGAAGAAGGAAGTGTGGAGGGAGAGTCAGGTGGGATTGGGGGTAGGGATTACCTGATTGGTGTAAATGCTGCAGAGACAGGATGTGGGTGGGGAGGATTGAGTTTGGATAGAGGTGTGTGTGTGGGGTGTGGTGGCCAGGTGTGTGTGAGACTGGTTGGGAGCAGGAGTAGGGTGTTGGAGGGTTGAGGGAGGGTAATGTGGTTGAAGCCTGATAGGTAGAAGACTTCCTTGAGGTTTGAGATGAGAGTAAGGGAGGTGAAGGCGTAGGCAGAGTGGAGGGCCTGTGGTGATGTGGGGGGTAGGAATCTGCGAACAAGAGAGCATTGGGCTGGGGACTGAGTGGGGTTAGTGCATGCTAAAGCCTTACAATGTGGAGAAAACCTATCTGGCGGCTCATAAATGATGGTATTCCTTGCACATCTCCATAACGTGGTGCTTGAGGTGACAATATCAGGGCCGCCATGCGCTTTGAGCTTTCCGAGTGATCTGCGAAGGCTTTCTGATTGCTGGGGCAAGGAGAGGGGTGTGTTACTCCTTGTCTACAGTTTTCTCCATCCAGACAGTCTGCAACAAAGGAATTGGAACCCTTGCCACTTCCCAGAGCCGAGTTTTGGCCTTGAATCAGGGTGAAGAAGGTGCTCAAGGATAAATACCGAATGTTGAAATATGTGTTATTGGTTCTGCTTTTCTCTAAAATGTATAACTTTGTCTTGACCACAGATGGACATTTCCAAAGGAGCATCTGGCCAATCGAAGGTCAAGGATGATGATTGGTGAGATTTGCAAAATCTATTTTCTATTAGTTTAGTCCTCCTCTGTTGGCAAAATGGCTTTCTCAAAACGTGTATGTTTATTTCATTTAGAGTCTGCAGAGTGTAAAATGAGAATTGTAAAAAGGGATCTTAGAATCACAGGAGTCCAGCCTCCTACCCAATGCACGAATCCTCTATCTAACCTCTCTGTTAGTGGGCAGAAACATACAGCTCCATTAAGCAACACAATATGTTGTTAATACGTGTACAGTGTAATTGCTAGCAACTTGTCTTTATGTTCCTTCCACCCCATTGTTCACAGTGCTGCCCTCTAGAAATATACAGATGTAGTAGTTTTCTTCTCCATGATAAGGAGGTATTTTAAGAGAGTTGTCTTAGCTCCTCTAAGTCTTCTCTCTCCTGGCACACTGCCCTGTTTTCCTCTTTCACAGATAAGCATATAAGTGTGTGATATGGGAGAAAGAACAAACCATAGGACACAGTCTGGAAGTAGACACAAATGCATAAGAAGTTCATGATAAAAATGACATTTCAAATCAGTGGAGAAAAGATAGATGGATCAACAAATAATTCGAACATAATTGGATGACCATTTGGGGAAAAAAATAAGAATTGGATTCTTACCTCATCACTCCTTATACCAAATTAAATTACACATGGATAAAATATTTAGAAGTTAAAAAATGGAACCATTAAAAATATTAGAGGAAAAAAAATATTAGAAAAAATAGGTGGATTTTGTTTCCAAGAATTGTGGAGTGGGGAATGTCTTTCTAAGTTTGATATTAAATGAAAGCATAAAATGACAAATAGCAAACAAAAATATTTGTAATACCTATGATAAAAGGCTATTTTCCTTATTCTACAAAGAAATTTTACATATCAATTTTAGAAAGGTAAAAAAGAGAGAAAATGGGTAAAAAAGATATAGAAGGTAGCACTCAGGGAAAAAATATAAATGGTTCATAGACATTAAAATTTATTCAAAAAAAATTTTGATCATACCCAGAGTTGGCAAATTTGTAGGGAAACCGGCAACTTCATGCAGTCATGGCGGGGATATAAATTGATGCAACCTTTTTGGAGGACAATTTGTCAATATCAAAATTTTACATGCGGGCCGGCCCGGTGGCTCAGGCGGTTGGAGCTCCGTGCTCCTAACTCCGAAGGCTGCCGGTTCGATTCCCACATGGGCCAGTGGGCTCTCAACCACAAGGTTGCCAGTTCAATTCCTCAACTAAAATTGAACACGGCACCCTGAGCTGAGCTGCCGCTGAGCTCCCGGATGGCTCAGTTGGTTGGAGCCCGTCCTCTCAACCACAAGGTTGCTGGTTCGACTCCTGCAAGGGATGGTGGGCTGCACCCCCTACAACTAGAAACGGCAACTGGACCTGGAGTTCAGCTGCGCCCTCCACAACTAAGACTGAAAGGACAACAACTTGACTTGGAAAAAACTCCTGGAAGTACACTCTGTTCCCGAATAAAGTCCTGTTCCCCTTCCCCAATTAAAAAAAAAAAAAAATTTTACATGCACATGTGCTTTGATCCAGTAGTTCTACCAGGACTTTTTGTTTTATTTTTAGAACAATTTTATTTAATTTCTGTATACATATACTCACAAATGCATAAGTGCTTAATAGTCATACATGCTGTTTTTATAGTTCACTTTTATTTTTTCTAGATTCCTTTCCCCCTTGGGACTTCCTTCTCCCATGTCCCTTCTCTTGGTTCCTCCGGTTCATTTGGTCTTTGTCCAATTCTGTGGAAGAAGGATGCATTACTTAATTACTAGTATACAGAGAAATGCATACAAGCATGTTCACTGCAGCATTATTTGTAGTAGCACAAATTAGGAAGGAGCTTAAATGTCCTAAGTGTTGTTGAATAAATTATGGTTCATCCAAAAAATGTGGTAATAGCTATATGTGCTAGTAATGGAGAAAATGGGACACAGAAAGTGACAAACTGCAAGTTGCAGGACAATCCATAGGGCATAATACTATTTATTGGAAAGTGCACTTGAGGGGTGGCTAGTTAGCTCAGTTGGTTAGAACGTGGTGCTAATAACACCAAGGTTGCCGGTTCGATCCCCGCATGGGCCACTATGAGCTGCGCCCTCCTTTAAAAAAAAGAAAGAAAGGAAAGTACACTTGAATTGTACTGGTAAGTGCTTATGCTTAAGAACATTCTAGAAGAATAAATAAGACACACTGTTTATCTCTGGAGAGTGCGACTGTTGGAAGAACAGGGACATAGTATTTCTCTTCCTCATTCTTTTCAGTGTTCTTTATCTGTCACAAAACTATCTGGTAAACATTATTTTGTGATAGTCATTAAAATGGGAGGAGATTAGCAAAAGAGTGCAGCAAACAAACCTTGGAAAACACATATGCTGATTTTAAATTTATTTACCTATTATACGTGCAAATTTACAATGTTTAATCCTATTATAGCAATGCTACTGACATTGTAAACTGATGTAACCATTTGGAAACGATTAAGCAAATGTACCAAGAGCTATAAAATTGGTCACACTTTTGATTGAGTAATTTGACTTTTGGGAAACAATCCTAGGAAAATCCAGTTTGTGAAAGTAATTAAATGCATGAAGATGCTTGTTGGAACATTCAACTAAAAGATTAGTGTGTGTGTGTGATAAAAAATTCACAAGGTAGCATCCTGACTGTCTCCATGACCCTCAGTTCACTTGCCCCATTTTAGGGAGTGCCCAGGGCAGATGGTTGGCATTAGTTCTCCTGAGAAGTGAACAGGCACTCTGGTTTATCAGTCAGCGCCTTGCAAATTTGGTTAACGGGAGTCACTCATCTAGCACTTGAAGAACTGAGAAACCTGGGGTTCCTGAACCTACAGATACAAGACCAGGTCCTGAACTTCCAGATCACAAGCTGCCAGTCTCTACCTACTCTGGCTGCAAGTTGGGGCCATTACAGCTCACGGTCTGGGCCCTGTGTTTTCATTAACGCAGATACTATTCTTAGTTTTTTGTTTGTTTTTACTTTGGACTGACTCTATATCTCAAACCTGCAAATAATTGGGCATGTATGTATAATTTTTTAAATAGAGAAAATTATTATTTAGTGAGATGTGGTAGGCAAAATCCTTTAAAAACTGAGGTTCTATGGGAGTGTAGGTGGGAGGGTGGAAAATACTAAAAGGGGTCCTTGGAGCCACCTTTTGAGATTCATTCGTTCATTCAACAAATACTTATTGAGTACTGACTTGGTAGTGAACAGAGTGAAGCAGATATCCTGCCAAATCCTTGCACAGCTTACTGCCTGGGATGGGAGACAGAAACATGTAAACAGGTAGTTACAGGATAGTGTGAGCAGTGCTGCGATGGCGAGTACGTGATCCTGTCGGAGGGCAGAGCTTGTCCTGTGGCTTTTGCACAGTAGCCCTATGAGATGAGTGGTTCTTTTACAACTGAGGCTCAAGAACTTGATTTACAGAAGTTTGGTGAGAAGTGATGGGGGCTTAGAGGAGGGTGGCAGTAGTGGATGGACTTGGAGAGGTTTGGATGAGTGGAGGATGTGTGGTAATATAGCAATTCTGAGACTTTTTTTTACATTTCAACATTTCTGAAATTAGGATCCATCATATGTTTGATAGCATGTCCTCTCATTTGAGGGTGTTTTTTTCTTTCTTAGAGGTACATATTATAATGTCGTAGACTAGATTGAAATAAACTCTAGAGGTAGAGCCCACAGGTCTTGCTGATAGATTGGATGTGGAGGCGAAAGAAAGGGAGAAATCAAAGATGACTTGTAAGTTTTTGGTTTGCGTTACTGGGTGGATGGTAGTGCCATTGACTGAGATGGATAAGACTGGTACAGGAACAGGACGGAGTGGGGACATCAGGAGTTCTATGTTGGCCATGTTATGTTTCACATGCTTAGTAATGTCCAAGATATTACACAGACAGCTGGAGTTCGATGGAGAGTGCAAGGCTAGAAATAGAAGACTGGGGGGCATAGCGTCTAGGGACAGTAGAACAAATGGTCCAGGAAAGAGGGAACAATAATGCAACACAGAATGGAAAATTGCACGAGTAAAATCTTTGACGAGGCTAGAGGGGGGATGAGACCCAAAGTCTCAAGGGACGGCTCGGCCTTAAATAGTGGTAGGGACACTGCGTTCATTGTTGAGGACAGAGAAGGCAGAGTCAGGTGTAGTTACAGAGGTCCGCACGTCTGTTGGTGGGAGGAGGAGAGAGTTCCTGTCTGATTGCTTCTATTTTCCCAGTGACTTAAGAGACAAAGTCATTAACAGAGTGAAGGGAGTTTTGGCAATTTTAAGGCAGAAGTGCTACTGGAATACAAGGGGTAGGGGACTGCTTTTCATTGGTCAATCAAAGCCTAATTAGTACTTTCTGATGGCCAATGACTAGTCTTTAGCCCAGATTCTTTGTTTTGTTAATACTACCACATGGTAGCCTTGGTGACATGCAGAAATACCATATTTTAAAAAATACCCTATTATGCTTACGTTAAAATAATTGGATCAGAAAAGCAAATGGGTCACCTAGTGGGCTGGTCATTGTACATGCTCAATAAATGTTGAATCAATGAATAAATGCACAGATGTGCCCATCGTATAATTATAACATTTACTGAGTTTCATAAATTAACAAAGGAATGCTGGCCTGTGGTAAAAATAAATAATACAGAAGCATCTAAAGCAGGGGTGTCCAAACTTTTTTCAACGTTTTTCACCAAGGGCCATATGCAGTAAAATACACAAGGAGGTATCTAACAAATTCTGCCTCCTTTTTGACCACTCAATTCTTCCTTGGCACTCTCCTCAGACCATTTTTCCTGTTGGTTACTATCCAACCTGGAATTTGGTAGTTTGTCTTTAGGGATTGCAGCGGGGCTCTTTGTTGTGTAACTTTTTGTGTCATGTTTCCAATCCCTTATTCTTTTTGCCTGACTTCTAAATAAATGTGTGTATATGTGTGTAACACAAAAGTATGTAAGAAAATCGATGAAGTATACAGTTTAGTTTATATACAGTGCTATTTGTTTTTTATTTTTATCTTTTTCCCCTTTCCCCCTCCCTCCCACCCCCCAACTCTGAGTTAAGCCGTTGTTCTCAGTCTAGTTGTGGAGGGCTCAGCTCACTGGCCCATGTGGGAATCGAACCGGTGTTAAGAGCACAGCGCTCCAACGACCTGAGCCATCCAGCTCCCCCTACGGTGCTATTTATTGATAATAGGTTTGAAGATAACCAAGATCACATTTTGCCTCATATCTGGGAAACCTTACAACTAGTGAGAATTTTCTTTCCTGATTAAAAAACAAAATGTGAAGCCTCCTACTCAATAAGTCCAGTGTACAGGGATGGATAAATGAATAAGAAATTTAATCAAGGGACTGAGCCAGCATGTGTCGTGAAAGACTGAAAAGTATGCAGTCAGCCCAGTAATCAACCTCAAGGCCAAAATAAACCGCAAGGCTCTGACCTTTCTCTGTTGATAATTTTGCGACATGTAAACCCTAAAGCCTGACAGCAGTGTGTGAATAGCAATTTAAAGTCAGCAGTTGCAGTCCTCAAGAAGTGGTTAAGGCTGCCTTTTTATATGTCGACCCTTATAAGTATTGTGTAAAACCTTGTAAATGCCATGTAAAACCATATAAATATGTGAATCGTTTGAGCTGTCACATCTACCTTCTTTAGCACTTTTCGTATCCTCTGTGAGCTCTGTCACAATAACCAATGAAAAGACTGCCTATGACCAGGTGCTGGAATGTAGCCAGGTTCCAGCACTGAAGGGACGCCTATTGACACATGACTTCTCCGAGCTGGGTTTTGGGTGTGTATCATGAATGGCAGACGATGGGCTATCCAGTCAGCTGCTGTCTGGTGAGCTGAAGGATCCTGAGCCAGAATGTGCTTGGGCATCACTTCAGGCCCAGCAGCATGTCACAGGGAGCAGTGCTAGGGCCTCTGGCAAGTTGTGAGGCAGAGAAGCAAGGGGCCCAACACAGTTCACAGCAGGGAGCAGTTGCAGCTTTGAAATCACCCTCTGTTTGCTCCCCAACAAATGGACTCCAGCATTTGTTCTTGTAGTTAGCTAGTAGGCCCTCTTCAAGCAATAAAGTCCCAAGAGATGTCCTCCTTGCCCTGTTGCCCTTTTCATTTCTAACTATTCTCTTCATCCTTGATTCCTCTCCCCTGTGGCCCCTTTCTCAGAATCCACATTTCTCTCTTTAAACAGAAATAAATCACTTGGCAGAAAAACAGGGTTCTCACTGGGAGCTCATGGTACTAACTAACATTCTTCCCCATCTTTGTGCAGTAAAAACTGAGCAAGCCCGTTGCTTCGCCTTTTTCTTCACCTCCCCACTGTGATCTTCATTTCGTTACCCTTAGGACCTTTCTGCATTTCAGAAACTGGTGGTTCTCTTTTGAGATTTTTGACATTTGGTTGCTTATGATGTTAGTGGCCTTCCTTTAAAACAGTATGTACTTTATTTTTTTAAACTTTTGATTTATTTAAGTGTGTTTTTCCAGGACCCATCAGTTCCAAGTCAAGTAGTTGTTTCAATCTAGTTGTGGAGGGCGCAGCTCACAGTGGCCCATGTGGGGATCGAACCGGTGACCTTGTTGTTAAGAGCACCGCACGCTAACCAACTGAGCTAACCAGCCACCCCTGTATTTTATTTTTGCAGTTGCATTATTATTTTGGACTCCAGTGATGAAGAATTTGAGTGCAGTAAGTACAGTCCACGCATAGTAGTAATTTACGTTCTAAAATGTAACTTAACCAAGTTTTTGTAGAGATGACTGAAATGTGACTTGCGACATTTGGTGTGAGCCCAGTCCTAGGTTCGTCTCACCTAGGGCTCTCTCGAGACTGATGAAAGAAGGTTTGTTTCTTCACTGTTAAGAGCAGAGGAACTTCTCTGTGCTCCTTTACCTTTTTCATTCTAGGTCTCCTAACTTTCATTTCCTCTCTATATTTCATGGAAAATGTAAGAGTCCACCGTAAATTTTAACCAGCTCTAATTTATGGACTTTGGTTTTAGGGAGTTAAAGACATGGGTAACCAGATTTGGTCATGTTTCAGATGCTTTCTGATGCCCTCTTTCTTTCTCTGATTTAGTTGAGGCTGGACCTAGTGCGCGGAAAAAAGACTTTGGGTGAGTAGGAGAATTAGTGAAATTTGATGCTTTTTAAGGAACGACATTCTGGGTAAGAAAATGGACGAATAAGCATCACATTTCCCCTTGTGAACACTATGTTCAGGGTCACAACCAGGTTCAAAATAGGAGATTTTGATAAAGTCCTTGCTTTATAATAAATTTAAAAGCATCCAATTTTTAAATAGAAAAATTGGATTCTTCCCGCCAGTCCTGGGGGTGGCTTTCCTATACGGGATACTGAAGGAAGGGTGGGTTTGGGGAAGAAGGTGAGGTGTTCAGTTTGGGGCATGTTGAAATTAAGGGGCCAATTGGCAGGACTGATATCCAAAACAGATGCCATCAATCAACAGTTGGTAAGGCACTTCCTGTGCATGCTAACTAAAAACCGGCCCTACACACAGGATGTCCAGGTAAGAAGTTGCAGCTAAGGGGCTGGAAGTCAGAAACAAAGTTGGGCTGGATAGAATGGATTGGGCTGGTAGGTACCGTGTTTCCCTGAAAATAAGACAGCCAGACAATTAATTCTAATGTGTCTTTTGGAGCAAAAGCGAATGTAAGACCCAGTCTTATTTACTATAAGACTGGGTATCATATTACATTATATTATTATAATATTATATTAAAGACTGGGTATAATATAATATAATAAATATAATATGATACTGGATCTTATATTAATTTTTGCTCCAAAAGATGCATTAGAGCTGATTGTCTGGCTAGGTCTTATTTCCGGGGAAACACACTAGATAATGCTTATCTAATCCTGAGGAATTGATTGGCTTGGTATGAAAGGGCTATGGCTAGACTCGAGGAATGAGTTGAGGAAGAGAAGTGAGTGAGAAGGAGTGGATGGCAAGGTGAGAAGACAACCGAAACAGAGTAGTGCCCTGGAAATCCAGAAGAGAGAATTTTAAGGGTGGAATGGTCACCAGGATAGCCAAGGTCCATCAGCCTGGTAGCTTAAAGTGGTGAATATGGTGGAAGTGGATGAATGGGTTTGTGTCTGTAAGAGGTACAGACAATGGGATTTATAGACGATGTAATACAGAATTGTACACCTGAAATCTATGTAAATTTACTAACAATTGTCACCCCAATAAATTTAATTAAAAAAAAAAGAGGTACAGACAAGTCCTCGAACTGTTCTAAGATTTCTCTCTCACCTTGAAGGTAGATCAGGCTTATGGTACACTGTTTGGAAAATACAGAAAGGTGGTGAATTTCAACCTTCTGGAACCTCTGACCCAAATACCAGGGCCAGCTGACCCAGATACTGTGGGTGGCACCAGTAGTGCTGAGCTTGACTCCTGTCAGAGCGGTCTGTCCATTAGGGAGGGTGGTCCTGTGTTCAGGCATCCAGGAGAGACCTCCCTGCTCTAAGGCAGCCTCTGTCTGTGTCCTCTACCCTCCTCAGGCAGCTGGACCTCAACACTGATAAAGAAGAATAGTAATGAACTAGACGTTTCCCAGAACAGTTCCCCCACACCCAAACTGTTTGAATACATACCCTCTGACAGCCCATTTCACTCTCAGTACTTGGCAGATACCTCCTTTTGAAAGGATTGAGACGGATGGAAAATCAGGAATAATGATTGAGTAGCTCCAGAGGAGGGAAACAGAGTTGTTGCAGGAAACAAACCAACAAAACACTTCAAAGTGGTCATGTTCATTGTAGAAAAGGGAAGTGGTCATGTTCATTGTAGAAAAGGCCACAAAAGGCAGCTTGTTACATTCACGTTTCTCTGGTTTTTCCTCTCATCACTCAGCTGCATGGTGATTGACTCGGACTCTGATGATGAACCCTTTCCTGAGGGAAAGAGAGCTAAGATCTCCAAGACCTGTGGTGAAGGCAAGTATACCACTAACAGAGAGGGAGTGGGGCCCTGCAGGCCTTTCAGGATGAGAGGCAGTCACCGTTTGGTTGGGCGTCACTTAGTAGCGAGTGCCACCATTTCTTCCTCCCACATGCCGGATGTGGATATGGCCGGCTATGGACACCCCAGTGAAATCTCCTAACACTGCTGCCTTAGGCCCTGGGCATTTCCCTCAATAGAGGTCTCACCTAGCAAGCACTCCATTAAGGGAGCAGAGGGACAAAAGCCAAGAGGTGACATTGAGAAGAATGGAAGCTGCTCGGCTCCTCCCCTTGCCGCTCTTTTCCTCATTCTCCGTGGACAGTGACACAGAGGAGGAGAGACTTGGCTGGGTGGTACTGGTGGGCCAGCAGGGGGTGACTTCTCAGGGGGGTCCTTGCTTTCTCCAGCTAGTTGTTCATCTTTTCCTTCTGCTACTCCCTTTATACTGTCTAGAGATTCCCGAGATTTTTCTTGTAGCCTGTTTTCCACAATAAGTCCTTGGCTTTTTGGACCCAGCTCAGAACCTGCTCAGTGGGTGTGAAGTGAGCAGGTTCTGAGCTGGGTCCAAATTATGGCATCGTAAGCATATGTAGGAATTATGGATCGTAAGCAGTGTGGCCCTACTATTGGTGTTTTTCAAATTTCAGCTGCAGATGGGAAATCTTTCAATTTTCTAGGAAGAATGACTTTTTACCACAGGAACACCTACTCTTTTCTCTTTCCTCATCGCGTATCTAAACTTCTTTGATAATTAATTCAAATAATAGATGAGCCTCTCAATATATATTATCCCAAATCTGCAATTATAAGATACAGAGTTTTTGCATCATAAATGTTTTCACATCTTGCCTATGCGGTGGTTTATATTTTTGCCATCCAGAATCATAGAAACCTAGAAACTGAGCTCTAAACAGACTCTAGAGCACATGTGGTGTTAGACAGGCTGCCCGCCCACATTTCCAGGTGAAGGGATCTTCAAGTGAGGGCCATGACATTCCAAATGTCCCCACGGCCTCTTAGTGCTGATATTAGGACTTAACCCCTGACTCTTACATCAGGGGTTCTGAGAGCTTTGCACTTATGGATTAATATGAAAATTAAATTGTGGTGGCAAGCATAGAGTTGCCAATTTTGAGTTTGTCTAATAAGGGAACTACATTCCAACTACCATCTACTATCAGCACAATTTCATAAAGTAAAGAACACCAAGAGTTTGATGGGGACATAATCTCAAAAAAGAAAGGACAGTCCTTTAAAGGATAGAAGTAGAACTTGACGGGAGAAAAACCTTTTATTATTCTAATGGCTTTTATTTTTTGGTGGAAAGTGAAGATGTACAAGTCAGTAGACCTGCGTTTGGGGAACCACTGAGCACCCACATTGTGAAATCTGAAAATTGCCACTGGACTTGGACTGCTGTTTTGTCTGTCACTGCTCTCTCTAAAGTAAAAATAAAAAGTGATAGAGGGAAAATAACCTAAAATAACTGATTCTTAAGTGTGATTCATAATGTCACAGTTCCTGGCCTGTTTAATTTGTGCTCAATAGTCCCTGTTGGAAGTTAGCAGGGGGTCATGATTGTCCCTTAACATGATTGTCACATGTTAAGAGGAAGTCTATTTATACGCGATGTGTCTCTTGAATTTCAGATGACATTGTGGTGTTATCTGACACTGATGAGTCTTCAGTAGTTGTCATTGATGATGATGATAGTGATATGGAGAGCCTTGTGATGATAGAAGATGAGAAGTGTGATGAGGTCCATATTTCGTCAATTAAAAAGGAAATAGAGGACTTCACTATCTCCAAACACAATGCATCTGATGATAATGGTGAGCAGGATGTTGGTGAAAAACTAGAAAATGATCCTGAAGCTAAGCTGCAGATTTCAGATGCAAAGATGGTAACTGATGAAAAGGCTGTGGCTGTGGCGGAGCAACCAAGGAAGAGGAAGTATAAAGGCAAAAATGCATGTGAGACACCTGGTAAGTCAATTCAGCCACGTCTGCTTGTCCATCCGAGTGTGCCTAGCCCTCAAGTGTGTCAGCCTTGCCTGCCTTGCGCTTTCCCCTGGGTGTCTGTCTTGTTGGGTATGTCCTGCCTACCAGCCTTCCACCATTTCAGCAGCTGCCACATAGTGACCGAGGAGGCTTCCCAGTGGAGAGGAATGGCCGTCTTAGTGTCCGCCATTGCGGCCGCCTGGAGTGCTTTCTCTCTACACTTTTTGTCCCGAGGATGTCCCATTTTCCTTAGGAAGCTACCCAGTTGTTATTTCCTGTAGGAATCTATAAGTCGGAGTTCGCCCTCCTGGGTTCCCATGGTTCCTAGACCCCGCCTCTACTAAAGCACTCACATGGCTGTGTTACATTCCTGAATCTGGCCCCTCAGTTACTCATCTTTCAGCGTCTCCCAGGGTCTAGCCTGGTGTTTGACACATAACAGACGCTTAGTAATTTTTTACATGAATGCATGGCACTACTGATACAGAAGTCTGGTTAGAGCTACTGGTAGTATGGGTGCCGGACAACAGTGGAAAGTCTTGGCTTGCATACTGGGGGAAGGGACTGCCTAGGTTACGAGCCACTTCCCTCAGCAAGTGTGTGAGCCATCCATACCATTCCTTATACTGCGCACACCTCAGCCGGCCACACGATAGCCTCATTAGAGGCTTATTCAGCGGGCAGCTCTGAGTCATATGGCTAACACACTTCATGTTGACGGATGGAGCAGTATGCAGGCTTTAGACAAACGGTGTCCTTTATAGATGTTACTCTGGGCTTGGCTGTGGGGGCTTCTCCTGGGTTTCTGCCAGTTGCTTGATGGTACCGGTTTGCAGGGTACAAATGAACTATTTTCTTTTCATCTGTTAAAGCGTTTGGGCCTTCAACTAAGAATCTCACTGTAGCAAAACATGGAAACCACGAGAATGGGTATGTATCACTTGTGTTCAACTGAACAGAAATTGATTGCGTGATTGTCACATGTGAAGCAGTCCACTGGACACGTGTCGGGGATGCTCAAGGTGGGTGAAGGAGTCTGGTGGGGGAGGAAGACATGGTTTCCATCCTTGAACTGGGAGGCATAAGCAGGAGGAGCAGGAGGTACCCTGCCACTGCCTCAGAGCTTGGCACTCTGCAAAGACCCCTGCAGTCCCCCAGGCACACTGGAGCCCTCTTGCCAGCACAGCAGCTCTGGCCTCTGGGGTTTCCTGTGCCCTGAAACTCATGTTAAAGAATGATGTGTGGCCAAACAGGATACTCTTTTTATCAGACTAGATACAGCCTCCAGTTTGCACTAAACCAAAGCAAATGCAGTGAAAATGGTGAGAAAGCAGTCCCAACATGTTCCAATCCACTGGAGTCAGAGGGAGGGCAGTCAAGATTGTCTTCCAGTTTTTGTAGTTCTTTGGGGGAATCTACTTACTATTTGTATACATCTTGCAAAATTTTGAAGCTTTGTTAAACATTAGGGTAAAATAGATTGCTTATAGTTCCTTTATTTTTATTTATTTATTTTTATTGGGTAACAGTGTGTTTTCTCCAGGACCCATCAGCTCCAAGTCATTGTCCTTCAGTCTAGTTGTGGAGGGCGCAGCTCCGCTCCAAGTCCAGTCGCCCTTTTCAATCTTTGTTGCAGGGGGCGCAGCCCACCATCCCATGCGGGAATTGAACTGGCAACCTTGAACTGGCAACCTTGTTGTTGAGAGCTCGCCCTCTAACCAACTGAGCCATCTGGCTGTCTCTCCCGAAGCTCAGCAGCAGCTCATTGTCTTCAGTCTAGTTGTGGAGGGCACAGCTCACTGGCCCATGTGGGAATCGAACTGGCAATCTTGGTGTTATGAGCACTGCGCTCTAACCAACTGAGCTATCCGACCACCCCTAGTTCCTTTATTTTTATTAACCCACTTATAATTGCTACTGAAAACAATATGCCATTTAAAACAAAGACATACTAATACTTAAAGCAAAAAAATTAATACATTTTCTCATTTAGCCTCAAGGAACTTGTCACTTTTTTCCCTTAGTAATATGATGTAGTAAGCATGAGTTTCTTTTTGCTTGCAGTCAGGAGTAATATATACTTACATCTGAATTACCTTACAAGAGATTACCTTACATTATACATGGCATGATCAAAAAATATGGTGAATGTTTAAATTTAAAAAAAAATATTACAGTAAAAGACACATTGCTATTAATCGCCCTAAAAATATTCCCCCTCGCTTTGAACACATTCCATCATTCTTGCCACTTTCTGAAGCAGCTCTGGAAGTCCCCTTTCGTGGTTGTCTTTAGTTGTGTTGTCATGGCTGCCTCGATGTCCTGAATCAATTCAAAACGTTTACTTTTCATGGTCATTTTGACTTTGGGGAAGAGCCAGAAGTCACACGGTACCAGATCCAGTGAATAAAGTAGATGAGGACACACTGTAATGTTTTTATTTGACAGAAATTGCCATATACCAGAAGTGATGTGTAACATGGGGCCTTTCCATTGTGATCAAAAGATACAGTGAATACTGCTGCCGGGTGCCATCCAACGGAAAGGCAGGGATCTTCAGTACGGGAAGCGGTGCATCAAACCTTAGTAACAGTGTGTGACAAGTTTCAACTTGGTGCAGTCATTCAGGCGTGATCTATGTTTGAGAGAAGGTGTGTTTTAAAGTGTGCCGTAAATCATCCTCCATCATGACAATGCTCTGTGTCCCACATCGCTTCTGGTATATGGCAATTTCTGTCAAATAAAAGCATTACAGTGTGTCCTCACCCACCTTATTCACCAGATCTGGCACCATGCGACTTCTGGCTCTTCCCCAAAATCAAAATGATTCAGGACATGGAGGCAGCCACAACAGTGCAACTAAAGACACTCAGGAAAGAGGACTCCCAGAACTGCTTCAGGAAGTGGCAAGAACGATGGGATGAGTGTGTGAGAGGGATTAATGGCAATATGTCTTTCACTGTAATATATATGTTTTAATTTAAACATTCACTGTATTGTTTGATCGCACCTCGTATTTGGACTGTATGTTTATTTTTTTTACCTGCATTTTCGGACAATGGATGCATCTTAGGGGGAGAAGAATGATGTGTGCTGCACGGGGCAACAGCGACTTGGACCTGAGCACAAGGGCTCTGTTTTTGTACCCCACATTGGGTGAGGCCGCTCATAGCCATCATCTGGCATGTTCCCTCTTCGATGGAACCCCTTTCAGCAAAGCTTCTTCTCTAGATTCCTAGATACATATGTCAGCTGCTTTGCTTACAGGAACAGTGTGTTTGGGCTAGCTCCCAGGTTGCTTGGCTACAATATGACAAAAGAAGGAAGAAGCTGTCCCTTTCCATTGTCCTGTGCACCATCCAAAGGAGGCTAGCCTATTTAGACGCCTCACTGCTGTCTCGGGACTTCCTGTTTCAGTCTGTAGGCTTTCTGTTGTGCTTACCTTTGTTCTGTGTAGGCTGCTTACTGGTGTCATGGGGTCTGACGTACCCATTTGGAGTCTTGTTGACTCCTCTGATGTGGAGATGCTCCACCTGCAGTGCAACGGCGCAGGCACTGAAGTGATGTGAGCACAAACACATCCTCAGCTGAGCTCTACAGATGCTTTGTGTCTTCATCTGCCACCTTTTCTGATGTCAATTTGCTTTCAGAACTAAGTAATTTGAGGCAGGAATGTTAGTCACCCATATCAGGCTTTGGGATGAAGACCCTTCCTTTAGCTGCCTTTGCCTGGTCGGGTACTTTTTCCCTCTCCCCACCCCAGCCACCTCACATTGGGATTATTTTGTGACGGAAGGGTTAATAAGTATCCTGGAAAGATCTCTGTTAAATCAGAAACCCACTTCCCCATGCTCATTCCTATTTTCTCTCTGAAGCTCTGTGAGCTCGTCTCTTTAGACTTGGGGATTGTTGTAGCCAAGATAAAACTGTTTCAGGTTCAATAAGTACTTATTACAAGTGTGAGTCCTTTATGTGCTCAGCATTATTCTTTGTGCATTTGAATTAGGCCTTGAAACATGGGGCAGCAATAATGGTCGAATGGAAAGACCATGAGATTTGGGTCAAAAGATTCACTGTGTCTGTGAACTTAGGGTAAGTTACAACCTCTGAGCTTCAGTTTCCTTATCTGCAAAGTGGAGATCTAAGACTGGTGATCAAAAACTGGAAAGAAAAAGAACAAAAACAAAAAACTGAAAAAACAACAACAAAAACGTAAGACTGGCAATCATTTCTTTGGAGGGTGGTTCTGAGGATTCACCATGATAATGCCAAACGAAGTTCTTGGCACAGGATAAAACGCTGCACGGGTGGTTCTCAAGGAGGTGGAGATGTGGTCATTCTAGGCCACGGGTAAATAGGTTATACCGAGGCCCGAATGAACTGTGGGAAATGACAGTTCATGCCCAGGGAATGTTCAAGTTGCCTACCTGGGGCAGAGTGAGAATGACAGCTGGAAATAGAAGTCAGGACTAGCTTGACCTGGGCCTTGAATGCCAGGCCAAGAAGTATGTGAAAGGCCAGAGGAGGACATAATTGGAACATGGCCTCGGAAAATTAATCTTGAGGTATGTGTGTGGGTTGCATTAGAATAAAAAGAGCCTGGAGGTAAGGAACATGACTGAAGGGGAGTAGAAGAACTTGGTCAGGATGGTGACAGTGGGGTGGGAAGGACGGGCTGGATGGAAGAGGTGATGGGACGAGATAGCGGTCTGCCCTTGGGCCTAATTGAATACAGGGCAAAGGAGAAATGAGTTAAGAAATGACTCATGTTTTCAGCCTGTTAGAACAGCGGTTGGATAATTAAACACATTGAGCTGGAGACATGGTCATGTCAGTCAGTTGGAAATTTGCATCGGGCAATTGTAAACTCAGAACGCCATCTCAGGAGAGAGATGGGGACTGAAGGAAGATACGGGTGTGGGCTCACTTCGTTAGAGGTTGAAAGCGTGGGGTTCACATCTCAGAATATGCAAGGAATGAAGAGAAAAAGGCTATGAATGGAACCTTGGGAAATGCCCGCATAGAAGGCTGGAAGGGAGAGGGGCCAGCAAGTTTCCCAAGTCTCTGTTGACATGACTTGTATGTATGCATTTCTGCTATTTATTTCCTTAGCTATATACAACTCAGTTGATTTTACCTTTGCAGGAGTTCCAATTGCAATATACCTGGGTGTTTCTTCCGTGACATTGAAAAGTCCGAGATGTATTCTGGAAGGAATTTCAAAAAAAATAAGGACGAACTGGTTCAGAGAATCTACGTCCTGATGAACGAGACTGTCTTTAATAATAAGGTAAAAGTGCTTACTGGGTCCCTGCCCCGTGCTGGGTGCTGTGAGGTGTGCAGATGCATTGGTGGCGTGTTTCCTGCCCTTGACACGTGTCAGTGTAGATGGGGAGAGGAGATGTGCATGTGTGAAAGAAACAGAACATTTGTGGGTTAGAATATATGGCACAGACTGGGACTGCCACAGGAGAGCAGCAGATGGAAAAATCACCGAGAGCCTGCACGGGTAGGAAATAGGATTCCCCGGAGGAAGTGAAACTTGCCATGCCTCTTGAAGGCTGATAAAGGGGAGAGCAAAACAGGGAGGGGGACAGGACGTGTGTTGAGGCCTGACTATCTGCAAGAGCGGGTTCATGTTGAAGAATAATGGGAAGGAGCTGTGTGACCTTGGACAAGTTACTTAACCCGTTTGCCTCAGTTTGCTCATCTATAAAATGGGGACGATGATAGTACCAACTACTTCATGGAATTGTTGTTTGGCCAAATAAGTTAACACACCCAAAGTGCTTAGAACCAGGTCTGTGACAACTCAGCAATACATGTTCGCTCATTATTTTTTGATAGTGTAGGACTACATAATGAGGGCCTTGGGAATCGGGTTGGAGGAACTTAAAATCAATAGGCACCCCTGCACAGGGATGTGATAATGACATGAGAAGGCTGCTGAAGAGCAGTACTCTGTCACGTGTGGGGGTATGGACTGGGTTGCTGAGAATCTGGAGGCAGGGACCTGCTGGTCATCAGGTTTTTCCGACTATTGTTTCTGGTGACGAAACTTTCTTCAGGGAAGTTCTTAATATCTTTCTAAAGGTTCTCCATTCTTTGTTCCATCAGATGACTCTGATTAGCGGAACCATAAGTGTTCTGAGTTGCATTTTCAATTCTGCCTCACCACGGTCAGACACAGGTTACGTCAGCTGGCTTGTACTTCTCTCCCGGGCTGCCCCTGAGTTTGCTTCCTTGCAAGGGAGCGCAGTCCTGCACTCACAGGCTTTTAACAGGCTCCCTGGGTCCTGCTGGCCTTCAACTGGGCTTTTATTCTCCCCAGAATGCTTCGAATTGCAAAACTTTTGAATGAATATGTTTGGGTCTACTTGGAACTGCTTTCTGATTCACTCTGCTTGCTTGTTCTCAGATGCCGCCAAAAATAAATTACAACTGGAATAAAAAGATGCTGAGAACTGCTGGCATGTACCGCAGACACGACCCGAATAGTGCGAACAAGAATTTTGGAACAATTCAGATTTCTATGAAAGTCTGCGACTCTGCAGGTGATGGCAGGAACACGGCAGCTTTCCCACTGCCCTTTCCTTTAGACACAGTGCCTGCTAAGTGACTTTAAGGCGCTCTGATTGTCCAGCAGCCTGTGTCACAGCTCTGCCTGTCATTCCTGGGTGGACAGGCCTACTGTGTGTTGCTTCGATGACATTACTATTGGCTGTGTCAGCATCCCTTAGAATCCAAGTCATCCATCTTCCGCACACCACTGTATTACCTTCCAGCTAGGAAATCAAGGGCTTGCTAGTACCTGAAGCCCAGCTCTCGAGGCCGTTGCAGCCCACTCCTGGCCAGTCTTGGCTCTCAGTGATACTTCCTGCACGCTGGCTTTAAGGAGGGACCACACGCTTTCCTAGCCTCAATCTTTGCTCGCATTCTTCACACTTAGAGTGGCTTTCCTGCTTTTGCAAACCCAGTCAGTTGTTAAGGACCCAGCTCAGGTCCCAGTTTCTCCATGGCACTTCTGATCAAGTCCTAGGGCCATGTTCATTGCCCCCCACCCTGTCCACTTACATCCCTGGAGGGTGGAGACCAGATCTTGGCTGGATGTATTTCTAGCAGCGTCCCATAGAAAGATGACCAGGCAGGTCGGAGATGAGCCAACAAGACTCAGTTACCCAAGGCTCAGCCATAAACAAAATCAGGTTGATGTGGGTAGGAGTTTCCACTTTCAGAATCCTGGGATGATAGCACGCATGGCTGTGCATATGTGCTTATATGTAAGATGGCTTCTGTCTAGGGGGTTGAGAGTCTAGGGCTGGTCGGGTAGCAGACCAGAAAGGATTTGGTTTCAGTGCTCATGATTTCTCTTCATTCTTTCAAGACCGAGTCCGGGATACTTTGATCCACGAACTATGCCATGCAGCCACCTGGCTACTCCATGGCATCAATGATGCTCATGGTGAGACATGGAAGTATTATGCCAGGAAATCGAACATGGTGCACCCGGAGCTGCCGGTGGTCACCCGTTGCCACAACTACAAGATTAACTACAAGATTTATTATGAGTGTGTTCGTTGCAAATCCAGGTGAGATCCTTCTCCGCAGACTCTTTCCAATTATGTTTTTTCTACGGCCTCCCACATGGCACTCTGACTCGAGGAATAAAACCTCTCTAGTCCTTTCCATGCCCTCTTCCTCCACATTTTGAGCCAGCCTGACCACTGCCACTACTTGGTGCCCCCCTCTCTGAGGACCCCCAAGAAGTCTGGCTTTGGGCACAAGGCCAGACGTGGGGAGAGGAGACTGAGTTATAGTGACTGATTCCTTTGCTGTGTGCTCTTTCCTTGTTAGGCTCGGCCGCTACTCCAAGTCGCTAGACACCAACCGCTTCATGTGCGCCATGTGCAAGGGGCCTCTGTCCCTGGTGCCGCTAACTCGGAAGGACGGCACCCCCATTCGGCCCCACGTGAGGCCATTTGCTAAGTTTGTGCAGCAGAATTATAACATTGTTCAGTACCTGATACCCGGGCTCAAACATAAGCAAGTGATGACAACGCTCAGCCAGGAATTTTTTATCATGAAACAAATACAAAAGCTGTATGGGCTCAGACCTCTACTGGGAAGCAGGTTTTAGAAAAACATCTTTGTTTTCTGAAGTTATGAGTATTAGAATTTAAGTCTGTTTTAAAGCTTCGTGTTGTTAGTAAGATTGTTCTTTAGGCAATGGTTCTATCGTTAAGCATTTTGTGCCCTTGGAAGTCCTCCAGATCGCCTTGGGTCTTAGACGCCATAGTTGAATTTGTAGAACACAATGCAAAAGAGAAATTAAATTCTGAGAGTTGTCACTTGAGATAATGAGAGTTAGGCTGGAAAGAGAACACATGCTAAAGTCAGCAGTTCATTTAAAAGCAAGGCTGCTGGCAGGTGAAACTTGTTACACCTACCTAGAAAGAAAAGACAAACATGTATTGTTAGCTTAGGTGCTCTTGATATTGAACAAAGCCATTTGAGCCCATGTTATTGTTAACAAAAATTTTAAAAAACCAATAAAGTGTTTTCTGCCGTTCACTTGTTAGCAAAGTTTCTTTATTGACAATGTGTGCCGAGAGCAGAACAAACCCTCGGGTCATTTGTCCAAGACCCTGGACGTATGACACTCTGGGATGTGCCTGGAAGAGTGTCCTCTGTCCTGGGTTTCTTTGATTTTTGTGACTGCTCACAAGTACTTCTGCAGCCCTTCCACCCCCATGTCTGGGAACTATCTGAGGTGGAATCACATTGTATTTGTTCCCTATTGCTGCTATAACAAATTAGCACAAGTTTAGTGACTTAAAACAACACAGGTTTTATCCTGGAACTGTGCAGGTCACAAGTCTGGTGCAGACATCACTGGGCTAAAATCTAGGTGTGGGTAGGGCTGCGTTGCACTCTAGACGCCCTGGGGGGATCCATTTCCTTATTTTTTCCAGTTTCTTCTCCATGTCCTTGGTTATAGGACTTCTGTTCGGCTAGTCTTCAGGTGGTTCTCAATGATGGTTATTCTATAATTTAGTTGTGATTTTGATGTGGTCGTGGAGGAGGTGAGCACAGTTTACCCACTCTGCCATCTTGACTGGAAGTCCCCCCAAATGTAGTATTAAATATGAATAGTATATAAAGGTATAAAATTTCCTATGATAATAAATAATAGTTTGAGTTAGTTTCTATATTTCTGTGAATTTTACAATATTTTATGCTTACAGTAACATCGCTTTGACTCTCCCCTTACCTCTTTTGACCCTCCCTCTTTCACTTTTCAGGACCTGGTGATGACATTGGGCCCACCTGGGTAATCCAGGAGGCTCTTATTTTAAGGTCAGCTGATTGGCAAGCTCAATTCCCTTCCACAGAAGGAAAGACTTCCAAATTCTGGGGATTAGAGTGTGGACGTCTCTGGGGACTTGTTCTTCAGCCTGCTACACACATCTTTACTAGTCTGGCCTCGTTGCTAGTTTTTAGGGGCTGGATGTGTTCTGTCATTTCCGCTCCTTCCATCGTTTCTTCATTTTGCAGGTGCTGAGTGTTCTTTTCATGGCCATAAACAGAAGCCTAACGAGCAGTCTAGATGGCACTGGATGTGTACACAGGGTGGTAAGAGCTTCCCCAGCTGAATCCTTGGGTCTGTCCTCTGTAGTCATATGTAGACCTATATATAGACCACCTCCAGTCAGATCTGTAGGCTCAGTGAAGGCCCAGCTGGCCTGTGAGACTGGGTCATGGCGCGTTGGTGATTTAATTAGGGAAGCTGACAGTGCAGTGGTTCCACGTCTGCCTTAACTCAGTAGCCCTGTCGCCTGTCTTTCTGGGGAGCTCTGCTCATTTCCTCCACTCGCTCCCACCCCAGCTATCGCCACGGGAAAATGCTTCCTACAGCCCATGGGTGCCTCCAGGAGGCCTATGTGCTCATGACTGGAAGTCACTTTTCTTCAATTCCAATGACATCTCCCTCATAAAAGCCGGTATCACCTCTGACCGCTAACCTTTGCTGGCCTCCTAATTGGTCTCTGATACCATCACCTGATGCCAAAGTCACCTTCAGTCTTATTTTCAACCGTTGCCCTCCCTGAACCCTTAACGCCAGCCAGTTGGAACCCCTTACAATTCCCCCAATAAGCATTGCTGTTTCCCCATTGTACTTTTGCTTCTGCCCTCCCTTCTGCCTGGAAGTACCATCTTTCCTTCTCTCTGCCCTTGGAAATACGACTTGCCCTTTAAGGTCTGCACATCTCGGTCTTTAGGAAGCCTTCCCAGATGGCTGCAGTCACAGTGCTCCGAGCTTCAGGCTCACTGCCTGTGTCTCGTGTTTGCCTCGTGGCCTAGACTGCTCGGTATTGTTACTTCTCAGCACCTTTCCCTGCCCGCCTCAGCTTCGGGGCTGTAGGGACTATGTCTTGTTTGTGGTGGAAGGTCCCTGCCCCAAAGCATGCCTACAGTGTCCAGCCAGCCAGTTGAGTCACTGCTTACCCTGCACCCATGTACCTAGGTGCTTCCTGTGAGTGTCAGGAGTGCCCAGGAGGGCAGAGAGGAGGCCAGACAGCTATTAGTGGGTGGCGTTGGCCAGGCAAGGAGAGGCAGGAAGTGCGTCTCCGGAGCCTGGGCAGAGCTGACTGTGATGATGCACTACTCCCACACCTTGGTCCTGATTTTCTTGTTTATTGAAAAGTTTTAGGCAGAATTTTAGACATAAAAATAACAGCGAGCAAATACAGAGGTCTGGGGGACCACAGGCAGTCACTGCTGGGCTGGAGGCCTGGGCCAAGGCCCCAAAGGGGCACCTTCCACCATGCTGTTTGCTTGTGCTCCCTGCATATGGGGAAGGCCAAGGTCTACTTACTGAATTAGGAGGCTGGTGGGACTTGGGGCCAACACAGCCAACTCTGAAGGGGCAGGGTGGGGCTTGGCAATGAAGGAGCAGCAATGGCAAAGTCCCAGAGCCAGGGAGGGTGGCGTCTGGGTTACGAGGCCAAGGGCAAAGGGAGGGAGGAGCCTGGAATGTGGGGGAGTCAGGCTACATGGTGAAACGGGAGCCCCCAGCCTACCCTCACAAGCCCGAGTAGGAGGCCTCTGTGGTCTCAGACCAGGACGAATCCCGGCGGGAAGACGGTGAGTGCCGCTGCTGCCAGCTCTGGCCAGGGCAGCCCAGGCGCACGAGGAGTATCCACATGCGCTCACGGAACTTGACACCCACAAAGGCATAGAGCAGCGGGTTAAGGCAGCAGTGCATGTAGCCCAGGCCTGACGTGACCGACTTGGCCACATTCACGTGGTTCTCTTGGCTGCAGTTGCGCGGCAAGGTCCCCAGGTCCAACAGGATGTCCACCAGTATCGCCAGGTGGTAGGGGGTCCAGCAGAGGGCAAAGGCCACCACTACCACCACCACCAGCCGCATGGCTCGCAGCCGCCGCTGGCCCCTGGAGGCCAGCAGCACCGCCAGGATGCGGGCATAGCAGTAGGCCATGACCAGCAGGGGCACCAGGAATCCGGCCACCAGCTGCAGGAGGCGCAGAGCCGAGCAGCTCACAGGTGGGAAGTTGTGCTTGCAGCGGGTAGCACTGAGTTGCTCATCACGGTGGGCCGACAGGAAGATGAAGTCAGGGAGGGCGAAGAGCAGACAGAGCCCCCAGACGACCACACAAGTGAGGGCCACGCGGCCTGGGGGCCCCCGGCGGTAGAGCTGGGTAGCATGCACAATGCTGAGGTAGCGGTCAAAGCTGATGCAGGCCAGCAGGAGGGCCCCCGCACAGAAATTGATGTTGAACAGGGCGCCTGCCACTTTGCAGAGCGCTGACCCGAAAACCCACTGGAGCGCAGCCTCCACTGCCCAGAGGGGGAGGGTCAGCACCAGCAGCGCGTCAGCCACCGCCAGGTGCAGCAGGAAGGTGTCAGTGCTGCTCAGGGCTGCGCGCTGGCTCAGCAGCACAGCAGCCACGGCGCCATTGCCCAGCAGCCCCAGCACAAAGACCACGCTGTAGAGGACCGGCAGGAAGGCCCGGTCAATGTTCAGGCTGAAGTCCTGGAGGCAGGGCTGCGACTCACAGCACGAGTCACTCTCATTTTCAGCCCCGTACTCATAGCTAGAGCTGAAGTTTTCCAGGTAGCCGAAGTCAGAGCCTGCGAACTCCTGGCGTTCACTGAACTGTGGAGGGAGGGAGGGAACAGACTGTGTAGAGGCCTTGCAATCACTGCATCTGAGATCAGCCTTTTCTCTGAGCAGCATCTCTGTGAGGCTGGCCATGAGGCCTGGGCCACACCATCATTGACCCCGCTTTTCTTCCAAGGCCACACCTCCTGGGCTCTGGGACATAACTTTCCTTCTCAAACGCTGATTTCCCTCTCACCCTCTGGGATTGGCCCAAGGACTGTGGGCCAGAGGAAAGCTTCCCTACTGGCGGGGAGCCCTCCTTCCCCCTCTCTTCCTCCACACCTAGTTCCACCACTCACTCACTGGCCCTTCTCTTCCCTCCTCAGCCCTTGTCTGGGGACCCCCAATGTCCTGCCCCAGTGGGGTCCCTCTACAAATCATTGTGCCCCTCCCAATGCACGCTTTCTCCCCTGTTCTTCCCCCTCCCTTACACCAAGGCCTGCCACCCTCTGAGGGCTCCTCCACCAAACTCTAGCACACATATTCCTCCCACACCCCCCACAAAGCACCCACAGCTGCAGGCCTACACATTGCCAATCCAGTCCAGGACCAAAGAGAAAGTTCCAAGTCAGAGCTGAAGGGAGCACTGGAGGCCGTGCAGGGCCAGCCTCTACCTCCTACACTCCGCAGGTCAGGGCAGTGACTCAATGGTGGTCAGTGGCACAAGTCAGTGGCCACGGTGAGGTCTCAATCCACGGTCCAGTGGCCCTTCTACACAAGCCCTGCCTTCTCTACCTACTCACCCAGCCCTCTGGTAGCCACGGCTGTGATGCAGCCCTGACATTTCCCTGCTGTCCTGGGTTTTCTACACTGAGCGGTCTGGCCTGGCTGGGCAGCAGCACTTACCTCGGGGAACATGGCTGGGCTGGCGCTCTGGGTGCCGGGCGCGTACTGCCTGCCCTTCAGCTTTGGTGCTTGTGGTTGGGAACCTGCACAACACAGAGGAAGTGAGGTTTCACAGTTCTCAACAGCCACTTCCATGGGTTGTCTCCAAAGACCTCCCTAGGCCTGGTGCCGTGGAGTGCCCATGGTCGCCATTCCCCTGGCCAGGAAAGTAACCTTAGGAAGCTCAGAGGGTGGCTGGACGGGGAGGGCTCCGAAGTATTGCAGAGCAGCTGGGAAGTGAAGGACTGCTTCTCCTGCACTGCTACCATCAAGGCTCAACAAGTGAAAAGTGCTCATCTGGCCTGCATGATTGCAGACTGGATCATTAAACGTGTTAAGTCTGTAAAGGAGATCAACCTTACAACTTCAAAATATTTAAAAGAAATCCATTACACTAAATCTAGTCCTTTACTATTGCCCCCCACCTGCCCTGTCCCTGCTACTCAACAGGGGCAAGGAAAGGGACTTACTAGTAATGAACTTGCTATGTGCCAGATGTTGCTTTAGGGGCTTTCTCTGTCACAACTCCCTCATTAGGAGGGGTTATCCCCATGAGTAACCAGAAAGCAGAAAGGCCTTCACCAGACACAGCAAGTAAGTGTGGGTGCTAGGAATGGACCCATGGCTGTCTGACTCGCCTTTTACCGCTCATCATACCGCCTTCACTTTGGGTTTTTTTTTTAATGGATAAACTACGATACATTCATGCAGTTAAAAACAAGTGAACTAAAAACTAAAGCTATATATTTTAACATGAGCGCATCTAGAAAATCCAATGACCACATAGTAGAAGAGGTAAGTTACAGAATAGTGTGTATAGCTTGCCACCACTTACGTAAGTTCTAAAAACCACACAGACAAAAACAATACTGTATTGTTTTGGATACAGCTATTTGTTCTAGAAGTTTAAGAGAGACTGGAAATACCACAAATTCACAAGAGCAGTTGCTTCTGGGACAAGAAGAAGAGGAATAGAGTTGGGGAAGAGTATACACGAGGACCTCCCGATTTTAATAAAAAACTGTAAATAGCATTTGTTGAGCAAAACAGTCCTTTTACGGCTGCGCACGCTAACAGTTCCTGTCCCAATCTTGGCCTCAGCATTCCTCTCTGCCTCTCCCCCTCCCTAGCACCCTGTTACTATCAGCGGGGAAAAGTGGCCTCTAACTTGCCTCTCAAGCAGTCTCCTCTTTCGCTCTGTACCCCCTCCGGATGAAAAGGCGAGGCAGACAGCGGCAGCGCTAGCCCATGGCCTTGGGGTCCAGTTTCCAGCCCGAGTGCTTCACAAGAGACTCCAGTCGAGGGCTTGGAATTCAGCTCAAACATATTGACAAGATACGTATTTTGAAGCCCCAAGGCCCTTCTCTACCTTCTGTGGACAAAAGATGTGACTATCATTGCTCTAAACAGCTTGTCACCTGCAGAGTCCAGGCCAGAAGAAACTGAGGGCCCGGAGGAGGTCAGGTTCAGTGTAAGCTGAGGGACTGGAAGGATTCCAGAAGCAATAGCAGTTAGGATGGACTTGGCAACTGACCGCCTGTAAGATGAGGGAGAGGGGTTGGAGCTGAGAGCATAGTTTCCTGATGCTGGTGGGTGAAGCTTCCACTCCCTGGGCTGCTTCTACACGTAAGAGAAATGAGGACAACAAAAAGCTCTATTTCTTCAACTTAACAGAGGGTCTTGTATTCTGCAAGTTTGGCCTTCATCCCCTTTTTGGTATTAAAAGGAGGTTTTCTTTATGAGATGATGGTGGAAATCGCTGATAGATTTAGAAGTACGTGACAACCCACTGTGGTTCCTCCACATATATGTTGGAATGTTGGCACTTCAGAGTCTAGGGACCCCTGGTCTCCTTCCTGTGCCCCAGTCTCCTCATTGGTCACATGGGGACAATGCTCCCCACCTTCCCTGCTTGCTGGGAAGGAGAAATGAGAGCATATCAGACAAGACAGGGCAGCCTGGGTGGTGGGGCAGACAGCTCTCGCTGCCCACTGTGTGGGTGTACGGCCGTGTGGCCTGATGCAGCGGGAAGAATGCTGAACTCTGGCCCTGACTCCATCCTGTTTGAGGTGTATGACCTTGGGCAAATGACATAAGTGGTTCGAGCTGGTCTCCTCAGCAGAGTTATTATAAAACAAACTGAGCTATCCAACACTGTAAGGCCCCTGGCACCGGTCCCAGTCGAGAATGCTGAGTGAGACAGCTATTGGCCACAAAGCTACAGTCACCGGGCGCATTCATGCCAGGGGAGCCCGGCATAGAGTGTACTGCCTTGAGGGGCATGCACACATTTGTCTGGCCTGAGGGTGGCTCCCCCAGAAAGACTGCCCTTTGCCTTAGCTGGGAGGGTTTGGCCAGTCCTGGCCGAATCTTCCGGCTACCCGGCTGCATAATTGCAGACAAATCATTTCACCTCTCTACCTCAGTTTCCTCACCTGAAAGGTAAGCGTCAAGACAGTACACGTGTGACAGGGTTGCTCTGTGGACTGGCTGGTACACAATAGGTGCCCAGCGAGTGGCACTTTCCTCTCCTTCTAGTAACTTTTGAAACCATCCCCTCCCAGGCCCCAAAATGACAGGTCTGCGATGGGCTTTCACAGCCAAGATGCTTTGGCAGCTGCCTGTGTCATGCTGCTGAGCCCAGCCTTTGTCTGGCCCTCTAATTAGCTCATCTCTTGTCCCAAGCAGCCCCCAGACCAGGTCAGAGGCAGGCCAAACCCTTGGGGACACCCCTCCAGCCAGGGGCCTGCACTCTGACTTCTGGTAGAGGCTTAAGGAGGAAGTTAGTCAGAGTGAAGCTGCTCCGGGCCCCACCTGTGGTCAAGGTGTGAAATGTGCACCTGGCTCTTCACTGCCACCCCTCCCCCTGTTTTTTAAATTTCTTTCACATCTCTGGGCTGTGGTTTGGGGAGATGGGAGGGACGGAGGTCTGAGCCTTGAGCCCAGTGCCTCACAGGAAGGAGGGCCTCCACAACCAGGGAAGTGGGCCATTTCCTCCTCCTTCAAGGTGTCTGCTGCCTTACAGCCTCTCTTGCAGTTCCTCAGATGGGCTCTTGGAGCCCTGCTGCAAATGCTCCTGGACTCGGCCACCAAACCCAGGCTGTCAGGGGAGCAGTCTCAGTGAGGCCCAAACTTCTGTGGCCTAGGCTGGGGCAGAGCCTTTCTCTCATGAATGTAACAAGAGTCCCAGCCTCACGTAGGGGCGTGGGTCTGCCCTAGACTGTTCTGGGGCTCTGGGCCTCCTGCTGGCTCGGAATTTCCCAAGAGAAGGAAAGCTTAAGTCACAGGGAGGCCCAGGGACCAGGGACCATCCTTCTGCCCCTCTTCCTGGCAGGTACTCCCTTTCTAAGTGCTGGGGCCAGAGTCTGCGGCCTAAGCAGGCCAGGCCCATGGGGGCGAGTTCCCAAGCTATAGGCCGCTCATTCTTTTTGGGACCAGGGAAGGAGGATATTGCTGCTTCATTTGTCAGGTGGCAAAGGGAGTCAAGGCAATTCAAGCTGCGGGCACAGCAGGTGCCAAGGCAAGGAAGTAAGGAAGAGCTTTGTCAGCCTGTGGGCCATCAATCTTGTTGGAAAAAAAGGAATGTGCGAAAGCAGGAGGGTTGAGGGGGTTGGAGGTACTTCAAGACCCAAGCCCCACCACCAAGCAGAATGACTTTCCTGTCATCCTGTCCCCAGAAGTGCCTGGAATCTGTTAAATAAAAATAGCTTCCATTCAGCAAGCCCATACTTCCATACACATGATGTCTTCTAAACCTGGGGACGCAGAATGGAGGTGGAGGTTCAGAGAGGTGAAGTGACTTGTCCCGGGCTAATCAGCCAGTAGGATTTCTGTCAAGATTCCTATCCAGGCTGCTTTCTAATGTGCTAAACCGATCACTGGGGCTGGAGACCCTGCTCCTCCCCTTATGCAAGCATGCTGCTGCCCAAGGACTGGTTTTTGTAGGAGCCACAGCTGACTCACCACACAGCCCCATAGAAGGAGCACTGGTAAACCTCAGCGCACCCCCCACTATTCTCGCTCTGCTCCTACCCACTTACCAGGGAGAAGAAATGTCAGACTCTCCAGGAGGAGGGGCCTGGAGGACCAAGCAATAATCTGCCGAGCGCCAGACCCGTTTTGCAACACCCCCAAGAGAGTGTATAGTGCTCCCAGAAGCCTCCATTCCATTGCAGGCCAGCTCCCGGAGGCCTGGCTTGGAAAATCCCCCACATCTGGGGTTGCTGTGCATCAGTTTCCATGCCGCCCTGTATGAGGGATGCCACCCCAGCTTGGGCCTGGGGTGCAGGGAACAGCACTGCACAAAAATCTGATGATGGAAGCCTGACTTTGACGGATTCTTGAGTCCTAGTCGCTCCCACAGGGAACAGGTGGGGGCTAGTCCCCTACACTGCTCAGCTGGACCACCCCTTGCAATGAAGTCATCGGCAGGTTCACTTCTTGCATCCCCACGGCGTGAGATCAAACAGGATAATACTAACAGCTGCTGTTCATTGATTACTTAGCTATGTGCCGGGCACTGTTCTAAGACTTTTAGTGGGATGAATTCATTCCATACCCACCACTACATGTGCCTATGACATTGTCACTATTATCATTCTTGTCTTACAGAAACACAGAAAGGTTAAGGAACTCAACTCGCCTGAAGCCACACAGCCAGCAAGTGGCAGAGGCCTCATGCTCTTACCCGTTACACTATGGTGCCTTTTAAGGTTAGAGGGCCTGGGATGGAAGGTGGCGTTCACCGAAGATTTCTTTGGCCTTATCTGTAATATTTTATGCAGACTGTATTCCAGTATTTGCTTGTGATTAAAAAGCCATCAAAAAGGAAATCAAAATTAAGCTAAAAGCTGGGACAATTGGTGAAATTTGAATAGAGCTTGGGGATTACATAGAAACCTTATATCCATGCTATTTTGCTAATTTTGACCATATAAAAAAAAAGTCTTTGTTTATAGGAAATACACATTGAGGCATCTAGGGGTCAAGGGCTATCACATCTGCCACTTACTTTCATGTGACTTGGAAAACAGACATACAGAGCTAGAGAAGATGTACAAAGTATGAAGCAAATGGGGAAACATGCCAACAGTTGGTGATGGGGGAAAGGGTACAACGTTGTTCTTTGTACCATTCCTGCAACTTTTCTGCAAATTTGAAATTATATCAAAATAAAAGGTCCTGGAAGAATGTCTCTCAGGCAGGATGGTTTTGGTGTCAGATGGTCCTGGTGCTATTTCCAGGACCAGCTTCACGGCCTTGTGAGAAGAAAGTGGCGGCAAGGCTGCCTGGGAATAAGCACTCCCTGTCTGTGGCCTTATGCTTCAGAAGCACCGCCTCCCTTCCACACTTCAGTCCCCACCTGTCCTCCCAGTGGGCTCACTTTGCTTCCAGATGCCTGGGCTCCTTCCCTTTGCCCACTGTCTGGCGACCTCCAACCTCTCAGTCCCTCAGAGGACATAGGCTATGCCTGAGACTCTTGGGGTGACTCCATGAGAAGGATTGGGGCTTGTGTCCTTCAGAGGGTGTCACCAGCTGAGAGCCTGGGGTCCTCTTTCCCAGACGGAAGTGAGGCAGCCAAGTTGGGGTCGGCCCCTGCCAGGAAGGTCGCTCTCCGTAAGGAGCAGGCAGTCTGGGCTGCTGGGCTCCCATGAAGAAAAGGCACAGCCTGGAAACCCCGGTGCCCAACCCACAGGTACTCACTGAGCAAAGGCTGCTGGGTAGTGTCCCTCCATGTGTTCTCACCTTGGAGGGTACTCAGCTGTGTTTTAGGCTGCCTTCCCGGGATCCTGCATGAGGCCCCTTGATGACGGGATGTCTGGCCTCCTGGAAAATGTGTCAAGCAGCCAAATGGATTTCCTAAAAATCCTACCAGCATGTGCTGCCAGCTTTGTCCCCAGGTCCTGCTTCGCTCTGCCGTGGCCCAAGCCCTGCCTCCTATTAGTGTGGAGCACATATTTCTCCAACTAGGCACTAAGGCAACTGCCCAGGTGCACGTCCCCATGGGTGATGGGGTGGGAGGTCTCTTCCAGAGGCAGACCCCAGCTGGGTGGGCTGCCTACGCTGAGCTGCAGGTACAGAAGGGACTGTGCCTAAAAGCTGGACTTAGAAGGAACTCGAGGAGACACCTAATTGAAAACACCCACAAGTTCCTCACTCACAGAATCCTGCATTGACAACTCCACCAAAATGTCTGTGGATGACCTGACGATGGGCCACAAAAACAAGTCTTTGAGGTAGGTTCTAGGTCTACACCTATTTTAAAGATGAGGAGACAGACTCAAATAATTAGGTAACTTGCCCATGGCGAGTTAGTGACAAAACCTGGATTTCAAACCAAGGCTCTGGCTGCAAAGTCCACACCCTTAACCACCCCGTTCTATTGTCTCGCCTGTAAAAGGCCATTATGTGAAGTTAAGAGGAGCAGAGGGGCACAAAGCTGGGCCTGGTGATGGGTGTGTTGCCCGTTATGCAAATCCCCAAGCCAGGTTCCAGAGTGGCTGAGCCGCAAACCAAGTCAGGGCCCCTTCCTGCAACAAGCTCCTCAGGCATTCCACAGTTGGGCTGGGCGCCTAGACAGAAAATGAGCGACAGGAGTCCGGAACTAGGAGAGTTACCATGGAAACCAACAGTGTGCTAAAGCTCAAAGCTGAGCCTGTCTGGGTTTTTTAAAAAAAGCAAATGATATTTTTTAACATTCTAGAGTTTGAGGAGGATAGCTTTGGTAGGAAAGCCCTCTGTGGAACTCGGATGAATGGTTTTACATATTTGCCAGTGAATAGTGGTCTTTCACATGACTACTCAAAGTATTTATAAATCACTGTAGCTTATAGTATAGCTAGAGCTAGTGCTTGCATATGAAGGGGCCCAGGGTGGGATGGCTGAGGAGGATGGAGGGGGTGGGGTTAAGGAAAGAGCTGGAAGAAGGGGGATGGTTTGGGGGCAGGTAGGTGCAGGGACACAAGTTAGAGGGAGGTTGTAAGCTGAAGTGGGGGTAGCAGGGGTGGCAGGGAGGGGAGAGAGAAGGTGATTTAGAGATGGGATCTACAGCTCTGATTGGCTGCCCCCAGCCCACTCTGCCTCTGGTGCATGTCCACCCATCTTCGCCTGTGCCCTCATGTCAGGTCTGGGAAGTCTGGCATAAAAGGGATCTGTTTAGCTTCTTTGAACTCCAACTTATTGACAAGGGACCTTAACTTTCTCACATAAAGCCCCTTCCTGTTACTGATATTACTATTCCAAAGCACCAGTTGTTTGCAGGACATGATTTGACACATACCAGCCCAGAGAATGGAGGCTGTTCTCCTGGCCTGCCTTTAAGGTCTTCCATGATCTAGCCCCAGCCTCCTGCTTGGCCTGATTCTTTACTCGCTAGAATATTCTATCCAAACTGGGCCACATGCTGTTGCAAGCATACCCCAAGTTTTCACTGGCTGGTGTCTGCCCAAGTCCTACACAACCTTCAGCTCAGAGCTATGAAGGCATAAACAGTTCGTTTAGCTGGCCCCCGGGACTCTGCCCTGAAGGCCCCAGGTGACGGGGCAGGACAGAAAGGAACAGTGAGAAGACCCAAGGGAGGAAGCAGGAAGTGTCAGTACTCTGTGCCTACCTTCCAAACATAGAAATAGGTTGAAGTCATTTTGCAGGGTAAGTCTCTGACTAGAAGTACCCTTTGCCACCTGATCTCCTGCCTGCAGCCTTCTCACCCTCAGAACCATCCATTCCACAGGGAATCACTGGACAAGTATAGAAAGGCCAAGGCAGGCTCTGCAGGATGTCAGTGCGAGTCCGACTGAGTACAGGAACCGTGTAGCATGCTGGTAGTAACTGGGCTTTGTTTGCTGTGCAACAGGCCTGGCTTACAATCCCATGTTCGCCACTTAATAGCTGTATGATTTGGGAAAATTGCTTAACTTCTCTGAGCCTTAGATTCCTCATCTGCAAAGTGGAGATAAAAGCTACGTCTTATGACAAGGATGAAATTATTGTTGAGAGGATCACATGAGATCAGTGTAGGTAAATCACCTGGAGCAATGCCTGGCCTTCTCAGACACACACTGGAAAGTAGCCATCCCGTCCTTCTGTATCTTTTAGCTTGTTTTATAGTCTTCACAGCATCTGCTATTTACTGGATTATTGGTGTACTGATGATTCCATTGGAATATACCTTTGACAGGAGATATGATTTGGGTTTTTCATATCACTATATGCCCAATGCCTTCAATCATTTCTTTTCTTTTCTTCTTTTTAAAAGTTTGTTGGGGGTGACAATTGCTAGTAAAGTTACATAGATTTTGGCGGTACAATTCTGTAACACGTCATCTATATATCTATATATCACATTGCGTGTTCACCACCCAGAGTCAGTTCTCTTTCCATCACCATATATTTGATCTCCTTTACCCTCTTCTACCACTCTGTCCCCCTGCCTTAAATAGTTTCTGATACAGAGTAGGTGCTCACAAATGTTTATTGAGTGAGTTCATACATGAATGGATATTTCATACATGAAATATTTATTGAATAAGTTCATACATGAATGGATAGTAGGTTCTGAAAGGGTAGATGTAGCTCTCTGCGTCAAATGTAAATGTCTTGTGTCATAGCTACTGGCTAGCCTGTGACCTAGCACCAGATGTGTCCTGGGGAGCACTTGTCCAGGGCCTGTGTTTAGGAAACAATGCTCATTACCATAGGAAGATTTCAGGAAAGTTCTGCCATAAAGACAAGAGTTACCAAACACATTTGATGACTGTATTAGCTTCTCAAGGCTGCCACAACAAATTACTATACTGGGTGACTCACGGCAACAGAAATTTGTCACAGTTCTGAAGGCCAGAATTCCAAAATCAAGGTGTTAGCAGGGCCACACTCCCTCCAGCAGTCTAGTGAAGAATCCGTTCTTTGCCTCTCCCAGCTTTTGCCAAGCGTGCCTTGGCTTGTGACCATTCTAATCTCTGCCTCTGTATTCATATGGCCTCTCCCTTTTTTGTTTGTCCAGTCTCCTGTCTCTCTCTTATAAGGACACTTGTGATGGCATTTAGAGCCCACCCAGATAAGCTAGGATAGCATCTTAATCTCAAATCTGTAACTTAATTAAATCTGTAAAGACCTCCAAATAAGATAGTAGATAGTAGTATTCACAGGTTCTGGGGTCTGAGACTGGACAGATCTTGGGAGCCATTATCAGCCAACCACAGCCACTAACTCCCCTATTTTCTACAGCTCCCCTACGATCACTATAGAGCATACTTGGAGAAACGGTGATTTGACAAAAATGAGCTTTTAGAGAGAATGAGAGTGGAGATGGCAGTACAGTACAGAAAGAAACAACTTGAAAATTTAAAAAGTTACTGCAGTTGACAGGCCCTGCTCAGGCTGGAAAGGATGGGATGGATATTGACTAAACTCTCCTGCTGATTCTTTGTGTGGGTCAAGTACTGGGACCCACTGCATACAAAGACATGGAGAGCTAATTATGCCTGCTGGAGAGCAATGACTGTGCTGTGCTTCTCGTGTAATTAGGTCACAGAGCTTGTCTGGGTATGGGTGGTTTTCAAGAGCTCTCCAGGTAATTGTAATGCACAGCAAGAGTGGAAAGCCACTAGACAATAATATCGAAGCAATGAGAACTTCAAAATACAGCTGTTAATGAACATGATCTTCAGGAGTTGTAACAAGGTTCACAATGTCGACATCAATAACTAACCCTCTTGACCATCTCAGTGAGATAATAACAAATAGGGAAGTGTCAGGAGCACTGGCTACCTATGGGGAGTGGGGAGGAGGGAGCTTGGCAAGTGTTAGGTGCGGAGGGAAAGCAGCCACTGATGTTCAAGGGCCTCAGTCTCCAGATTGACACTACAGGGCCAGGGCTGGGGGGACATAGAGAACCGGCAGAGAACTGCCAAGAGTTGCCAAAAAGAAAGGGATGATGTTGTTTATTTTTAAACTTTTTAAAATTAAATTTATTGGGGTGACATTGCTTAATAAAATTATACAGCTTACAAGTAAACAATTCTGCAATACTTCATCTGTATATTGCATTGTGTGCTCACCACCCAATGTCAAATCTTCCGTCACCATATAGTTGACCCCCTTTACCCTTTTCTTCCTCTCCCTGACCCTTTTACCCTCTGGTAACCACTATACTATTGTCTGTGTCTATGAGTTTTTGTTTGTTTGTTTGTCTTGTTCATTTGTTGCTTTCCTTTTTTTCCTGCTTTTTATTATATTTATTTTTAAAATATTTTTTTTATTTTTCAGTTACAGTTAACATTCAACATTATGTTAGTTTCAGGTGTACAGCATCATGGTTAGACATTTATATAACTTACGAAGTGATCCTCTCTATGACTCTAGTATCCAACTGGCCCTATGCATAGTTTTTTTTCTCTGTCCTATCCTGATTGGGTGTTTTCTGCTACCTTGTCTTCCAAATTGCTGATTCGATCCTTTGCTTCATCTGACCTACTGTTGATTCCCTCTAATGTATTCTTTATTTCAGTTATTGTAGTCTTCATTTCTGACTTTTTAATGTTTTTTATCTCCATTTTTATGTTTCCTATCTCTCTGTTGAAGTTCTCACTGAGGTCATTGAGCATTCTTATAACCTGTGTTTGGAACTCTGTGTCTGATAGATTGCTTGTCTCCATTTAGCTTCGTTCTTTTTCTGGAACTTTGTTCTGTTCTTTCATCTGGGACATGTTTCTTTGTCTCCCCATTTTGTCTGCATCCCTGTGTTTGTTTCTATGTATTACATAGGGCTGCTATGTCTCCTGGTCTTAGTAGAGTGGCCTTATGTAGTAGGTGTCCTGAGGGACCCAGGGGTGCAGACTCCCTGGTCACCAGAGCTGGGTGATCCCAGTGTGTCCCTTGTGTGGGTTGTGTGTGCCCTCCTGTTGTAGTTGAGCCTTGGTGGTTATCTGCATGTCAAGGGGAAGGATTGACCCTCAGGCTGATTGGTTGTGAGGACTGGCCATGACTACAGTGGAGGAGCTGTGGTGCAGGGGCTGATCCTACAGAGCAGGATTTGCTTTAGCAGGGCTCTGGTGCCTGCCAGGTCTGCCCTTTGGGTGTGTCGTCTGTGGAGGTGATTGGGTGGTGCTCTGGTGTGGTCTGAAGGCAGTCACCTGGTGTGTTGGTTCTGAGGCCTCTTGAGAGGGGCTCTGTTGCAGGCCAAGTGCAGCAGCTGCCTGTGCCCTGCCGGGGGCCACTTGGTATGAGCTACAAAGTGATCTGCAGATGGTTGCCACCTGTGCTGGACTTGGAGGTGCCTGGGAGAGGCTAAGTTGTGAACTGAGGTCAGCTGCCGCTAGTACTGGGCTTGGGGCTGCTTAGCAAAAGGTACAGGGCATGCCAAGGCCAGGTGCCACCCACCTGGGCTCCACAGACCCTTGAGAGTTATCCAAGGAAGATTGCAGCACGGGCAGGGGTGGCTGCCCACCACCGAAAGAGCCTGTGGTGATGCCTGAGTTGGGTGGGGCGGGGTCCCAGGGATTCATCAGGGTGAAGTGAGTGCAGCTGACCAGGCAATCAGATTCAGATTTGACTGCGCAGGGGAGGGCTCAACACAGGAAAGATGGCGCCTGCCTGCTGGCTGCATAGGAGGAGAGCGCGACACAGAGACAATGGATTCTGTCCCTCCAGCCTTTGCTCTAAGGCTACACAACTCAATCTCTCCCTGTATGTGTCTGGCACCTTCCGAGCTGCTGTTTCTCCACCGGAACCCAGGGTGAGTTCCTGTGAACGAGTGAGTCTGTGTGTGGGCCCTTTAAGGGGATGTCTGGGTTTCCTGCAGTTATCTGTATCACCTGGATGGATGGAATCCCAGTTGGTTTTCATAGCCAGCTGTTGTGGGGCTCCTCTTCTCAGCACTGGAACCCTGGGCTGGGGAGCCCAGTGAGGGGCTGGGACCTCTCCTCAGAGGAGTCCTCCGTAGCCGAGATATCCCTCCTGATTTTTAAAGGTCACACACAGGTGTGTGACCAGCCCTGTCTGCGTCTCTGTCCCTCCTACCAGTCTCGCCGTGGCTTCTTCTGTATGTTGTTAGAGGTAAAACTTCTGTTCAGACTTCAAGGTGGTTCTCAATGATGGTTGTTCTGTAGTTTGGTTGTAATTTTGATGTGGTCATGAGAGGAGGCCAGCACAGCGTTTGCCTACTCGTCTTGACCGGAAGCCTCATTTGTTGTTTTCAGTTTTATATCACACATATGAGTGAAACCATATGGTTCTCAACTTTTCCTGTCTTACTTATTTTGCTTAACATGATAAGGTGTTGTTTATTAAATAAAAACGGGGAGAGCTTTTGGTCTGGGCCCAGTGGTCAGTGGCATTTACTCCCTTCTGCCCCAGCAGGATCGAGCAACCCTGCCATGACTGCTGAGGACAGAGTGGTGGTTCCTTGGCAACTCTACTGATTCTCATAGGTAGAGAAGTTGGCCTTTAGGATGGGCCAAATCCTTTTGGAGCCAAATTATTAAATATACTCGTGAGGTTCAAGCTAACTGGTATGAGACTGCACAAAGGGTGAACTAAACCTTTTTGATGTTAAGGCTTCCAAAAAGGAATCCTTCTTCATTTCTCTACAGGGTCTTATCCAGGGCTTATCAAGGGTCATTCCTATCCATATCTCCCTAAGCCCCCCATCTCCCTGGGGAGATAAGCCAGGCAGGCGTTATTGCTATTTTTTCTCATTTTAAAAATTGTGGTAAATATACACAACATAAAACTTACCATTTTAACCTTTTTTTTTTTTTGGACAGGGAATCATAGATAAATTTTTATGATAGGTAATGTATTCTTCGTATATAGAACATCGCATTTACCTTAAAATCCCAAGTCATTTCAGCATATTGAAAGGATAAAATGGGATGATGACTTTGAAGCTGCTTTTTGTAAACTTTAAAGTCCTAGATTATTTTGAATAACTATAAAGATCAGGAAAAATGCACTATTTATTACATTTTATGTCTGACTCTTAGCCTTCTCCCCCCACAATTATGGGGGGGGGGTAAGAACTGTATGTCAACATGGAATCAGACTCTTTGTGGGTTTTTACAAAATTTTTTTATTGGGGAATATTGGGGAACAGTGTGTTTTTCCAGGACCCATCAGCTCCATGTCAAGTCGTTGTCCTTCAACCTAGTTGTAGAGGGCGCAGCTCAGCTCCAAGTCCAGTTGCCATTTTCAATCTAGTTGCAGTGGGCGCAGCCCACCATCCCATGAGTGAATTGAACCGGTAACCTTGTTGTTGAGAGCTCACACCAACTGAGCCATCTGGTAGCCCCAGATTCTTTGTTTTGAGTTATTTAATTTAGACACTTATTATTTTAATGCAAGTGCTTTTACTTTGGTAGCTCCTTGCCAATGACCCCTGTTTCCAAGCATGCTTCAAACTCCTGTCTGCGCCTCTGTGCATGCTCCTCCCTAACTCAGTGGCCTTCGCAGCCATCAGGAAGTCTTCCTTTCAGAAGCTGGCCTGCAATGCAGTAGTAGTTGCTTCTGCTTTGGGCTCTCAGTAAGGTGTGCACCTGAATGGAACAGAAATCCTCCACTGATGAGTTCTTTGAAGGTACAGGTTATGCCTGTTATCTCCATATTGCCGCCATTTTCTAAGATTCTCAATAGTTCTCTCCAAGGATGTGGTTTCAGGTACATGGGGCTCCTCTTTCTTTCCAATTGCCTCCTTCTGGTCTCAGTCACCTCAGGCTAAAGGTGCTGGATCTGGAGATTTCCTCCTGTCACTTAGGTGGCTCAACAAAAGAACACAGTATTGGACTGCATGCCTACATCTGTCACTTCTTGGACCACCATGGGAAAATCAGTCTTGGAGCTTCTGTTTCTTCTCAGTAAAATGAGCATAATAATAATAGCTTCCCTCAGAGACTGTCGGGAGGGTACTGAGATGAAATGAAAGTGCTTTGCCAATTGTCATGTGCCACACACTAATAACCCAAAGATCTGCTCTAGTTAAAAGGGGCCCAGAAAAAGAGACAGAAAACCTAGGTCCCTAATTTACGAACTTGGTTCCTACAAATGAAAGCCTTCCTATTCCTTCTCCACTCTTCAGACTAACTTCATACTTAATTCTGCCTTCACCTACAGGACATTGGCCATCTTTTTTAGTCTATCCCCAATAATAGAAAAGCACCATGTTTCTTCCATGACGCGGTCAGCTGGGTATTAGAGTCACAGTTCTGACTTCAGATCTCAACTCTGCCATTTTATGGATGCATGTCTTTGGATGGGCTGCTTAGCCTGCCAGGGCCTCTGTTTCTTCATCTTCTACTTCCTAAGTATGTGATGAGGAATAAATGAGGCCATCTAACTGTTCCTTTCGATTTCACTAATCTCCACCTCTATTCTTATTCAGCCTCCCACACGTTTAATCACACCTAAGATGCCTTCTTCACTCAACCAAAGTTTCATTTTCAAGATTTTAAACTTGGAAATCCTCCTTTCTGAGAACAACCTCTGGTTCTTTCAGTTCTCTTCCTTCCACCAAAGTCACTGATTTCAGCTTGGCTTCTAGCCCCTCAAACCACCGTCATTTTCTCAGGCCACCTTGGTCTGGTCTCAGCCACCCTCTCTGACAAGCCAGAACCCTATAGCTAGACACGTCATCGTGCTCTTACTGCCACCTGGCCTTTCCACACTCCCTTTCTCCGGATGACCTCCGGGCCACAATAACCCCCTGTGTACTGTTTTGGCTTCCACATGTCCAAGTTTAGAGGAGAAAAAGTTCCCTCCTATGCTATGGGAGCACCCTCATGACTAGAAAGTCTGCCTGCTTCTGCCTGATGTCCTCTTGCCTTGGTTGAGAACACCTGTCCCTTCCTTGCCCACAGTCTCCCCTGCTGGGTGTCTTGGCTCCCACTGCATAGTACCTCCTCCAGGTCTTGCCTCAACAATGATCCCCTATGTCACTTCCCTCTTCAGTTGTCCTTTTTACGTATCCTCAGCATACAACAAAGTCAGATCTCCTCCATTCTAAAACCACCTTCTTGGCCCTCCACTCAGATACCACCCATTTGGCAATTCATCTGAACATAAAACTTCTTCAAAGAATATTCTACACATGCTCCCCACCCACTTATCACCTGCCTACTCACTTGTTAATTCCTTACAATATGACTTCGGCTTTCACCACTCTCTTTGGTTGCAAACCTAATGACCACTAACGGTCTCCTAGCTGCCAAACTCAGATGGGTTAGCTGTCTTTTGTGAAGCACTCTCCTTCCTTGATCTCCATTGCTGCCTCATTATGGTTCTCCTTCTGTGTGTTCTCATCCCGAGCCCTTAGCCATGATGCTCTTCTCTCAACACCACTCACTCGGTGAGCACTTCTACTCTCCTGGCTTCAACTGATAGTTGGCAGACTTTTTCTTACAGGGCAGAGAGTAGATATTTTCAGCTTTGTGGGCCAAGAGGCAAAATCAGGCCTACTATGTAGCTACTTATAGAAACATTTAAAATGTTAAAACCTATTTTTAGCTCTCAAGCTGTACAAAAACAGGTTGTGGGTTTGATTTGATCTCTGGGCTGTAGTTGACCCCTGGTCAACTACACCTCTAAGCAGCACCTCTAAGCAGAAAACTCCCCTATCCACACCTCCAGCTCCCACCTCTCTGGAGGGAACTCTGCTGAGTTCCACTCTTATGCTTCCAATTGCCTACTGGACATCTATACTTTGTTATCCCATGTGCTCCTCAAATTCAGTATATTCAAAATTACCTAGTACAAAAATAAGTAATTCAGGAAAAGGAAGTGATTTGAAGGGGGATGAATTTTGTTTTGAACATACTGAATTTTAGGAGCACATGGGATAGCAAAGTATAGATGTCCAGTAGGCAATTGGAAGATAATCATAATTATCTCAGTCACCTATGACTGAGATTCAAAAATCTATGACCGAGATTCAAAAATCTCAGTCACCTATGACTTTTCTCTCCTTCTCTAGACTACTGACAGTGTTACTTCCTAACCATCTAGAAAATCTCACCTCTTCTCCATTCCATTCAATTTGTCCTGGTCCAGGCCCTTAGCATCTCTTCCCTGGACAACTGTCATAGCCTCCTCACTGGACTCCCTGTCTCCAATCTGTGCCCCATTTCAAGCCAGGCTCTATAGTGCAGCCAGGGATTTTCTTTTTAGATCATTTTTTATTGTGATATAAAAACACATGACATAAAACAAGATTTGCCATTTTAATAATTTTTAACCGTACAGTTCAGTAATGTTAAATATATTCACATGGTTGTGAAACGGACCTCCAAAAGTTTTCATCTTGCAAATCTGAAACTTTATACTTATTAAACAACAAATTCCCTTTCTCCCTTTCCCCCAGCCTCTGATAGCCACCATTCTACTTTCTCTTTCTATGAATTTGACTTCTTTACATACCTCATATAAGTGGAATCATGCAGTATTGGTCTTTTTGTGACTGCCTTATTTCCCTTATCATAATGTCCCCAAAGTTCATCCACGTTATAGCATGTGTCAGAACTTCCTTTTTTTGAAAGGATGAATAATAGTCTACTGTATGTATATACCACATTTTCTTCATTCATTCTTTGATGAACACTTGTATTGTTTCCACCTCTTGGCTATTGTGAATCATGCTATGATGAACACAGGTGTACAAATATATTTTTGAGACTCTTCTTTCAAATCTTTTGGATATATACCCAGAAGTGGAATTGCTGGCTCATATGATAGTTCTAGTTTTAATTTTTGAGGAAACTTCTTACTGTATTCCATAGTGGTTGTACCATTTTGCAGTCCCACCAACAGTGCCCAAAAGCTCCAATTTCTCCACATTCTCACCAATGCTTCTTGCATTTTTTAAAATGGTAGCCATCCTAATGAGCTGATATCTCATTGTTTTGATTTGCATTTTCTCTTATAATTAATGACTTTGAGCATCTTTTCATGTACTTTAAGGCCATTTGTATATCATCTTGGAAAAATGTCTACTCAAATCCTTTACGTTTTTAAATTGGGTTAATTTGACTTTGTTGAATTTAGGAGTTCTTTATATATCTGGATATTAACCCCTTACCAGGTACATGATTTGTAAGTATTTAAGTATTTTCTCCCATTTGGTAGGTTGCCTTTTCACTCTGTTGCTTGTGTTTTTTGATGCACACAACTTTTTAAATTTGATGTACTTCCATATGTCTATTTTTGCTTCTGTTGACTATGCTTTTGGTGTCATAGCTAAGAAATAATTGTCAAGTCCAATGCCATGAAACTATTCTCCTATGTTTTCATCTAGGAGTTTTATATTTTCAGGTCTCACATATATTTTTAGGTCTTTATTTTTAGTTAATTTTTGATATGGTATAAGACAAGGGTCCAACTTCATTCTTTTGAATGTGGATATCCAATTTTCCCAACATTGTTTGTTGAAGAGACTGTCCTTTCCCCACTGAGTAGTTTTGGTGCCCTTGTCGAAGGTCATTTGATCCTAAGTGAGAGTTTATTTCTGAGCTTTCTACTGTATTCCATTGGTCTATTTGTATGTCAATATGTTAGTACAGCACCGTTTTGATTGCCGTAGTGTTGTAATACGTTTTGAAATAAGGAAGTGTGAGACCTCCAACTTTGTTCTTTTTCAAAATTATTTTGGCTATTCAGGGTCTCTTAAGATTTCATATAAATTTTAGGATAAATGTTTCTATTTCTGCAAAAAAACATGCCATTGGGATTTTGACAGGGATTGTATTGAATCTGTGGATCACTTTAGGTAGGGTATTAGTCAGGGTTCTCCAGAGAAACAGAACCAATAGAATGAGTGTGTATGTGTGTGTGTGTGTGTGTGTGTGTATTTATGTATATACACACACACATGATCTTATATGTAGAAGACCCTAAATATTCCACAAAAAAATAAACTATTAGAACTAATAAACAAATCCAGGAAAGTTGTACGACACAAAAGCAACAAACAAAAATGAGTTGCATTTCTATACACTAACAATGAACAATCTGAAAAAGAAATTAAGAAAATAATTCCATTTAAAATAGCATCAAAAAGAATAAAATACTTAGGAATAGACTTAAGGAGTTGAAAGACTTGTACACTGAAAACTACAAAATATTGATGAAAGAAATCAAAGCAGACACAAGTGGAAAGGCAATTTCTTATCATATCATATCATATCATATCATATATATGTGTGTGTGTGTATAATACATAATGTGTGTGTATAATACATAATACACACACACACACACACACACACACACACACACACACATATATATGATATGATAAGAAATTGCTTCATGTAATCATGGAGGCTGGTAACTCCCAAGATTTGAAGGGTGAGTTGGCAAGCTGGAGACCCAGGAGAGCCAATGGTTTAATTCTAGTCCAAGTTAGAAGGCCTAAGAATCAGGAGAATAGATGTTTCAGTTCAGTCCAAAGGCAGGAAAAGAAGCTGATGTCCCAGTCCAAAAGCTTTCATGCAGGAAGAATTCTCTCTTACTCAAGGAAAGTTTAGACTTTTGTTCTATATAGGCCTTCAACTGATTGAACAAGGCCCACCCACATTACGGATGGCAATCTGTTTTACTCAGCAGGCTGATTTACATGTTAATCTCATCAAAATACCCACAGAGAAACACCCAGAATAATGTTTGACCAAATGTCTAGGCACCCTGTGGCCCAGTCAAGCTGACACATAAAACTAACCATCACAGGTAGTATGGATATTTTAACAATATTAAGTCTTTCAATCCACGTACACAAATGCCTTTCCATTTGTGTCTGCTTTGATTTCTTTCATCAATATTTTGTAGTTTTCAGTGTACAAGTCTTTCAACTCCTTAAGTCTATTCCTAAGTATTTTATTCTTTTTGATGCTATTTTAAATGGAATTATTTTCTTAATTTCTTTTTCAGATTGTTCTTTGTTAGTGTATAGAAATGCAACTCATTTTTGTTTGTTGCTTTTGTGTCGTACAACTTTCCTGGATTTGTTTATTAGTTCTAATAGTTTATTTTTTTGTGAAATATTTAGGGTCTTCTACATATAAGATCATGCCATCTGCAAACAGAGACAACTTTATTTCTTTCTGATTTGGATGCTTTTTATTTATTTTTCTTGCCTAATTGCTCTAGCTAGAACTTCCAGTACTATATTGAAGTGCAAGTGGTGAGAGTGGGCATCCTTTCCTTGTTCCCTACCTTAGAAGGAAAAGCTTTCAGTTTTTTATTATTCAATATGATATTGGATGTGGGCTTTTTATATATGGCCTTTATTATTGTTGAGGTAATTTCCTTTTCTTCCTAGTTTGTTCAGTGTTTTTATTTTTTTATCATGAAAGGGTGTTAAATTTTTCAAATGCTTTTTTATGCATTGGTTGAGATCATCATATGATTTTTATCCTTCATTATGTTCATGGGCTGTATCACATTGATTTTTGTGTGTTATCCTTGCATCCAAGGGATAAATCCATCATGGCCACGATGTATGATCCTTTTAATGTGCTGACAGATTCATTTTGCTGTCTTTTGTTGAGAATTTTTGCATCTATATTCATCTGGTAAACTGGCCTGTAGTTTTCTTTTCTTATGGTGTCTTTGTCTGGCTTTGGCATCAGGGTAATGCTGGCTTCATAAAATGAGTTTGGAAGTGTTCCCTCCTCTTCAATTTTTTGGAAGAGTTTGAGAAAGATTGGTATTAATTCTACTTTATGTTTGGTAGAATTCACCAGTAAAGCCATCTGGTCCTAGACTTTTTTTGTTGTTATTGAGAGGTTTTTGATTACTAAATCTCCTGTATTTTATTAGCCTGTAAGGCTTCCTATTTCTTCTTGATTCAGTCTTGGTAGGTTGTGTGTTTCTAGGAATTTATCCATTTCTTCTAGGTTATCTAATTATTTGGCATACAACTATTCATAGTATTCTCTTATAAGCCTTTTTATTTCTGTGGCATTGGTTGTAAGGTACCCTCTATCATTTATGATTTGAGTCTTTTCTCTTTTTTTCTTAGTTAATGTAGCTAAGCATCTGTCAATTTTGTTGATCATTTTAAAAAACCAAGATTGTGTTGATTTTTTTCTGTAGTTTTCTCTATTTTTAATCTGTGCTTTAATCTTTATTATTTCCTTCCTTCTACTAGCTTTGGGTTTAGTTTGTGCTTTGTCTAGTTCCTTGAGGTGTAAAGTTACACTGTTCATTTGAGATCTTCTTATTTTTTTATTTATTTTTATTTATTTTTTAATTTATTAGTTTCAGGTGTACAAGACATGGTAATACTTAGATGTTCATCATTTATATTCCTCACACTGTGAACCCCCCTCCCCCCATCCACTATCCCTCCGACCTCACACCGAGCCATCACATTATATATATAAAATTATAGTTGGCATTCATTATTGTTTAGCTTCTGGTGTACAGTGCCATGATCAGGCGAGATCTTCTTTTTAATGTGCCTATTTACAATTAAAACTCTCTTAGTATTGCTTTCACTGGATCCCATAAATTTTGGAACGTTGTGTTTTTCATTTTCTTCTGTATCAGGTTACCCCTGTGACTTCTTTGACCCACTGGTTGTTAAAAAGAGTGTTGTTAAATTACCACATATTTGTGGATTTTTCAGTTTTCTTTGTGCATTTGCCTTCTGGTTTCATTCCACTGTGATCAGAAAAGATACTTTGTATGATTTTAGTTTTCTTGAATTTGTTAGGACTTGTTTTGTGGCCTTACATGTGGCCTATCCTGGAGAACATTCCATATAGCATTGTCAGGTGTTCTATTTCCTTGTTGATTTATCCATCTGGTTGTTTTATCCATTATTAAAAGTGGGATATTGAAGTCTCCTACTACTATGTTGCAGTTTACTTCTCCCTTCTATTATGTCAAAGTTTTCTTCCTCTATTTAGAAGCTCCGAGGTTTAGTGCATAAATATTTATAATTGTTATATCTTGTTGGTGATACAAGGTTGGACAATTAAGTTCGCGAACTCATCCTAGAGAAAGTGCTACAGACCTCATTGCTGAATATTACTACAGTCACCTTTGAAATGCTCCCCTTGGGAAGCTATGCACCGATGCCAGTGCCTAGTCCACCCTTCAAAGCAATTTTGGAACTCTTTTTCTGGAATGCCATCAGAGCTGTCATCATGTTAAACTTGATGTCCTGAATGTCATTAAAATGTCTTCCTTTCCATATTTCCTTTATCTTCGGGTAAAGAAAGAAGTCACTGGGGGCCAGATCAGGTGAGTAGGGAGGGTGTTCCAATACAGTTATTTGTTTACTGGCTAAAAACTCCCTCACAGGTAGTGCTATGTGGGCTGGTGCATTGTCGTCATGCAAGAGCCATGAATTGTTGGCAAAAAGCTCAGGTTGTCTAACTTTTTCATGCAGCCTCTTCAGCATTTCCAAATAGAAATTTGGTTAACTGTTTGTCCAGTTGGTACAAATTAGTAATGAATAATCCCTCTGATATATATATATATATATATATATATATATATATATATATATAAAGGTTAGCGGGGGCGGAATGGTGGCTCAGTTGGTTAGAGCACAAGCTCTGGGCAACATGGCTGCTGGTTCGATTCCCACATAGGCCAGCGAGCTGTGCCCTCCACAACTAGAATGAAGTCAATAAGCTGCTGCTCAGCTGCCGGGTGGCCGGATGGCTCAGTTGGTTGGAGCGTGGGCTCTCAACCACAAGGTTGCTGGTTCGACTCCCACAAGGGATCGTGGGCTGCACCCCCTGCAACTAACAATGGCAACTGGACCTGGAGCTGAGCTGTGCCCTCCACAATTAAGATTGAAAGGAAAACGACTTGGAAAAGTCCCGGAAGTGCAAACTGTTCCCCAATAAAGTCCTGTTCCCCTTCCCCAATAATAAAAAAAAACTTAAAATAAAAATAAGGTTAGCGACATCGTTGCAAGAAGTTTGTGAACTTAATTGTCTGATACTGTATAATGTTCTTGGTCTCTTATGACTGTTTTTTATTTAACGTTTATTTTGTCTGATTGTATGAATTAGTATAGCTTCTCCTACTCTCTTTTGGTTCCATTTGCATGGAATATCTGTTTCCATTTTTTCATTTTCAGCCTTACATCTAAACTGAATCTTTGTAGACAGTGTATAGCTGGATCCTATTTTGTTTTTATCCATTCAGCCAACCTATGTCTTATGTTTGGGGAGTAATTCCATTTACATTTAAAGTAATTATTGATAGGGAAGGGCTCACTACTGCCATCTTGTTGTTTTCCATGTGTCCTGTAGCTTTTTTGTCCCTCCTTTTCTCTCTTATTGCCTTCCTTTGTGTTGTTAATTTTTTCTTTATAATTTTTATTGGGGAATATTGGGGAATAGTGTGTTTCTCCAGGGCCCATCAGCTCCAAATTGTTGTCCGTCAATCTAGTTTTGGAGGGTGAAGCTCAGCTCCAAGTCCAGTCTCCGTTTTCAATCTTTAGTTGCAGGGGGCGCAGCCCACCATCCCATGTGGGAATTAAACCAGCAACCTTGTTCAGAGCTCCCGCTCTAACCAACAGCCATCTGGCTATCCTGAGTTTCTTTTTTATAGTGATATGCTTTGATTCACTTCTCATTTCCGATTGTGTATATTCTATAGCTATTTTCCTTGTGGTTACCACTGCAATTATATGAAACATCTTAAAGTTATAACATTCTATTTTAAATTTATAAAAACAACTTCAGTTACATACAAAAACTCTACTTCTTTGCAGCTCTACCTTCTTTATATACATCTTATATATTGTATAACCATTAACATAGGTTTATAGTTATTTTTATGTTTTTGTCATTTAATTCTATGCACCAGAATTACCATAGTATATTTTACTATATTGGTCCCTCTATTTACCTTTACCAGAGAATCTCATATTTTGACATGGCTTCATTTTGCTGTTTATCATCCTTTTGTTTCAACTTGAAGGACTCACTTTAGCACATCTTGTAGAGTAGGTCTAGTGATAATGAACTCCCTTAGCTTTTGCTTATTGGGAAAGTTTTCCAGCCTTGTTGAACTGGGACCCAGTACCTGAGATGGCTATGTAAGGGTAGCTGTGGGGACACAGGTAGCTTCCTTTCATTTCATCTGTCTTTGTGTGTCTCTGTCTTTCTCTTCATCTCTGTCTCCCCTGTATCCTGCTGGTTTATAAACCCTTCTATGTAGAAAAATTAAAAAGCACATACAACTTTAAAAATAATCTAACTGCCCCACCCTACAGCTTTCTTTGGCTCAGAGTCCACTTTCTAAAGTACCACAGGTGAGAATTTGACCAAATGCTTCACTACCACATAACTAAGGGTGACGGACAATTTTCCAGTCTGTCATGGCTGTACGATTATGGCTCCAAGCCCAACCCTCTTTATTTAGATAATTGTAAAACTTTAGATTCTATAACTTGCAGCTCCAACTGTGAGGTAACAAATTCTAAAACAATTAGTTGGAATCTGAATTTAGCTCCAGTAACTGGGACATGAAAATCAGTGACTTAAACAAATTAGGTTAAAATTTTTTTTCCATCTAAGGAAAGGTCTGAAGATGGATAATCAAAGGCTGAAATGATATCTTCATGATGTTTTCATACATTCAGGCTCTGTTGGTGTTTCTTCTCGACAATGTTAGAATGGTCATTTAGCCTTCACAAGATGGCTGCCTGAGCTCCAGCCTTCACATCTGCCTTCAAAGCAGCAGAGAGGAAGAGAAGGTAAGGGTAAAAGGAGATTGGTTAACTGATTCAGCTCTCCTGCCCACGTTTCTTTGTTATAAAATATATTTGTATAAGCATTCAGGCACTTTTAGGTGGGAAAAATGATACTCAGATTTCCCTGCTCAGTTCAGCAGAATATAAGGTTGAAGAATGATTTATCTATCCAGTGAGGAATAAGCAGTGGCACATCAAAACACATGTTACACAAAGAACACTTAAAATGCAAAGAAATTTATAATAATAATTTAAAGTTTCATGAATTAAGATTATTCCAATTTAAAACACTAAGAAATCAGACCATCACTGAAAACAAAATCAACTTCTGAGGGCATGAAAAAGAACATAAGAAAATTAGCATTTCTTAAGTTGTGAATACGAGCTTTATACATACATGAAAACCCATTTTTAGATGGACATTAATTATTATTCAATGGCAAACCTTGCAAATACAAAATAAAATTCAAATCAGTGGTCATGTAATTAAAAAATTGTCTGCAATAAAGGCAAGGCAATAGACTCAGGTTCTGTCTTGTCAAATATTTCCCACAATAACATTATCCATGGAAGCATCTGGCCAGTTTGTACCTAGTGACTCCTTATGCATGCTGAATGGGGTTCAGGTAAAATGATGGTTATGTACAAAACTGTGTACAAAGCTGAAAGAGCATTCTCCATCTCCTGGGGGAGTTACCAGTATACACCAAGAGAGCTAAGGTTTCATATCTTTCTTGCCTTATCATAATTCAAATGCATTTCAGGTTGTGAGTTTGATTTTGCCAAATTGAATATGTGCCTTGAATATGTACCCTATGGTTACACTTAACACTAATAAAACAAAACTCTAGCTTTGAGGAACTGACACATACCACACCAGCTATGAGACATTATCTTGTGGGACATAGTGAGGTCACCTTGCTTCCTGAGGAATTTTCCCAAAAGCTCTATGCACCAACTTCTACTTATATCTATTTCACTGGTCACTGTTTAGTCATGTGGTTATCCTTCTTTGAGGGAGCCTGGGAAATGTAGCTTTTTAGCTGGTACCCGTTGCTGTCCCCAACCAAATCAGGGTTTGTTAACAAGGAAGAAGAAAAGATGTCAGGTGGCAACTCTAACTGAGACAGAAAGGAATTTATCCCCTGCAGAATTCTTAGAAGGATTATAGAAGCAGGTCTAGGCAAAGCTCTCAGAAACACTGCTGCTTAATTGGTCTGATTAACTTCAGAAACCCTGGCTGTGCTGCCATTCATGCCAGTGAAACTGATGACTCCTGCCCAGCTCTTTCCCTTTCCCCTATTCACTTCCAAATCAAAGCTTCCATGGGTACATCTTATTGGTGAAAAGCAGGTCATAGGCTTGCAAGGGATGCTGGGAAATGTAGCTTAAGAAAATTCTATCCAAAGGAGGTAGGAGTCACAGGAGGGGTGAGTAAGCATATTTCATTGATTCATTTTAAGACATGAATTTCCCCCCCACAGTTTCATGGCTCTGAAATCAGCATACTTTTGACAATCAATGATGACTGTTGGCCATGTGGCAGTTTTGTGATGTGGTTGTTATTGCTTGTATGTACATGAAGTCCCCTAAGATGGAGAAAGTATCTTTATTGAATGGGTGCAGATGGGGTCTCAGTAGCTTGGAAGGAAATCCTGGAGCTGTCAGTGAAGCACTCTGTTTATAAATGCACTCTGTTTATAAATGCAAAGAATCACATAGGGTGCAAAAACAGCAACACAGACAATGCTGAGTTGAAAAGGGACTCATAAGTGTTCTATACTAAATATAAAGAACTTCTAGAAATAAGTTAACTGATTTATTTTGCTTTTTTAATGTATTCAGAAGAAGTCTACACTTCAATAAATATATGAGCTCTTTCAATAAGAACAAAACAAAAAGTCTAAATTAATAAGTCTAATTGATACAATAAAAAAGTAACATAACTATCGACCCAGTTATACCACTCTCAGAAATTTAGCCTGAAGAACTAATTTAAAAGGAAAAAAATTTTGTTCTATGTATAAAGAAGTTTGCTCACAGCAGTGTAATTTACAAGGGCAAAAGAACCTGATAATAATTTAAATATTCAACAATGACAACAATAAGAGCTACGAATATCCGTTGAAACTTTACTATGTGCCAGGCCCTCAACACACATGATCGGATTTGATTCTCATAACAGCCACGTGAGGTAGATACTACTGTTATCCCCATTTTCTATACAAGGCACAAACATGTGCTAACTTGTCTAAGGTCAAACAGCTAGTAGGCATTGGAACCAGGATTTAAACTCTATGGGTTTATATAGTTCCAAACCTGTGCTACGCCACTATTAGAAAACAAAGTACTCTGGGTGGTGAACACACAATGGGATTTATAGATGATGTAATACAGAATTGTACACCTGAAATATATGTAATTTTACTAACAATTGTCACCCCAATAAATTAAAAGAAACAACAAAGTATGTTGCAATAATAAATAACCTGCACAGTTCTGAGCAGAAAAATGAAAATAATTTGTATATACACTGTAATCACAATGTAAGATATGCATATGAAAGGTTAAAAACTCAGGAAGTCTGCAAAATATCTAGAAACATGTTGCAGAAAAACATGAATGTCCAGGATGGGTTTCTGGGGACCAGTGGGTCCATTGGCTCTAAATCTTTTTTGGGTTATGGAAACTGTATTAGTTCAGGCTGCCAAAATACCACAGGCTGGGTGGCTTCACCAACAGAAATTTATTCTCTCACAGTTCTGGAGGCTAGAAGTCCAAGATCAAGGTGCCAGCAAATTTGATTTCTGGTGAGGGACCGACCCCGCCAATCCTTGCTGACTTGCGGATGGCCATGTTTTCACTGTGTCCTCACAAGGCCTTTCCTCTGTGTGCACAGAGAGACACAGATCTCTGGTGTCTTTTTCTCTTCTTATAAGGACACTGGTCATACCAGATTAGGGTCCCACCCTTATGACCTCATTTAACCTTAATTGCCTCACTAAAGGTCCCCTCTCAAAATACAGTCACATTGAGGGTTAAGGCTTCAGCATAGGAATTTTAGCGCAACACAACTCAGTCCATAACAGGACTCCTTTGAGAATCTGATGAAAGCTCTATACACCCTTCAAAGGGGACTGTATACATCACCTGGCACAACATTTTTTAAAAAGATTTTTATTAGAATATAGCTAACATACAATATATTAGCTTCAGGTATACACCATAGTTATTCAACATTTATAGACCTAAAGAAGTGATCACCATGATTAAGTCCAGCAACCACCTGACACCGTCCCATGTTATCACAATATTATTGACTATATTCCCCATGCTGTACGTTACATCCCCATGACTTATTTGTTTTATACCTGGAAATTTGGACCTCTTATTCCCCTTCACCTGCCCCCCCCTTTAATTTGTCATTTACAATTGACATTCAGTATTATTTTATATTAATTTATAATAACACAGTGGTTAGACATTTATATTATTTAAGAAGTGATCCCCCTGACTAGTCTAGTACCCACCTGGTACTATATGTAGTTATTACCATATTATTGACTATATACCCTATGCTTTATATCCCCATGACTATTTTGCAACTGCCAATTTGTACTTCTGAATCCCTTCCCCTTTTTTCACTCACCCCCCCCAACGCCCCTCCCATCTGCAGCCATCAAACTGTTCTCTGTATCTATGAGTCTGTTTCTGTTTTGTTTGTTAATTTTGTTCTTTAGATTCCACATATAAGCAAAATCACATTGCATCTGTCTTTTTCTGTTTGACATACTCCGCTGAGCACAACACCTTCCAGGCCCATCCATGTTGCCACAGATGGCAAGAACCCATTCCTTGCCATGGTCGAGCAATATTCCATTGTGTATACAAAGGTCCGACAATTAAGCTCGCAAACTCATCCTAGAGAAAGTGCTACGTACCTCATTCCTGAATATCACTATGGTCACCTTTGAAGTACTCCCCTTGGGAAGCTATGCACCAATGTCAGTGCCTAGTCCATCCTTCACAACAATTTTAGAACTGTCGTCGTATTACCCTTGATGTCCTGAATGTCATCAAAATGTCTTCCTTTCAATATTTCCTTTATCTTCAGGTAAAGAAAGAAGTCATTAGGGGCCAGATCAGGTGAGGAGGGAGGGTGTTCCAATACAGTTATTTGTTTACTGGCTAAAAACTCCCTCACAGACAGTGCTGTGTGAGCTGGTGCATTGTCGTGATGCAAGAGCCATGAATTGTTGGCGAAAAGTTCAGGATGTCCAACTTTTTCACGCAGCCTTTTCAGCATTTCAAAATGGTAAACTTGGTTAACTGTTTGTCCAGTTGGTATAAATTCATAATGAATAATCCCTCTGATATAAAAAAAAGGTTAGCAACATCATTGCAACAAGTTCTCAAACTTAATTGTCAGACCTCGTATATGTATCACTTCCTCTTTAACCATTCATCTATCGATGGACACCCAGGCTGCTTCCACATTTTGGCCATTGTAAACTATGCTGTAATGAACATGTGGATACACATGTCCCCTCGAAGTAGAGTTTTGTGTTTCTTCAGAAAAATACCCTGAAGTGGGATCACTGGGTCCTTCTTTGTCACTTGTTATAGCCTTTCTTTTGAAGTCTGTTTTGTCTGGTATAAGTATTGCTACCTCACCTTTTTGTTTGTTTGTTTCCATTTTCATGAAATATCTTTTTCCCATCCCTTTCTGTCCGTGTGTGTGTCTTTTGATCTGAAGTGAATCTTTTGTAGACAACATATGTAAGGGTTTTGTTTTCTTATCCATTCAGCTACCTTGTTTTTGATTGGAACATTTAATCCATTTACATTTAAAGTACTTGTTAGTAGATATGTAGTTATTGCTGTTTTATTATTCCCAGAGGCTATTATGTTATCCCAGAGGCTCCTTAAAGTAACCTCATTTGTTTTCAGACTCTTTTTTCTTTTTTGCTGTTCTGATTGGTGTTTTTTCCTACCTTATCTTCTAAATCACTGATTCAATACTCTTGCTTCATCTAATCTACTGTTGATTCCTTCTAATGTATTCTTCATTTCAGTTATTGTATTCTTCATTTCTGACTGGTTCTTTTTTATATTTTATGTCTCCATTTTTATGTTTCCTATCTCTTTGTTGAAGTTCTCCCTGAGATCACTGAGCATCCTTATAACCAGTGTTTGGAACTCTGCTTTTGGTAGATTGCTTGCTTCCATTTTGTTTAGGTCTTTTTCTGGAGCTTTGTCTTTTTCTTCCATTTGGGACATGATTGTCTCCTCATTTTGGCTGTCTCCCTGTGTTTGTTTCTATGTATTATGTAGAGCTGCTATGTCTTCTGGTCTTGGTAGAGTGGCCTTATGTAGTAGGTGTCCTGTGGGACCCAGTGGTGCAGTCTCCCTGGTCACCTTAGCCAGGTGCTGCAGATGTGTCCCTTGTGTGGATTGTGTGTGCTCTCCTGTTATAGTTGAGACCTGATTGCTGTTTGCACATCAATGGGAGGGATTGACCCTCAGGCTCATTGGTTGTGAGGACTGGCCATGATTACAGTGGAGGAGCTGTTGTGCAGGGGCTGACCCTACGGGGCAGAATGCACTTTAGTGGGGCTCTGGTGCAGGCCTAGTGTTCCCTTTGATAATGTCATTCTTGGGGGTGGCTGGGTGATGCTCCAGCCCAGTCTCAAGCTGGCCAATGGGCCTGCCATCTCTGAGGCCTCCTGGGAAGGGGACCTGGTGCAGGACAAGTTCAGCTGCAATCTGTGCCCTGCCTGGGGCCACCTGGCATGAACCACAAAACAATCCAGAGATGGCCACTGCCTGTACTGGGCCTGGAGGTGATCTTGAGGGGCCAAGCCATGAACCAAGGCTGACTGTCACTGGTGCCATATTTTGGGCTGCTCAGCCAGAGGTAAGGGACACACCAAAGCCAGAAGCTGCTTGCTTGGGTTTTGTGAATCTTTGAGAGATTTTAGGAAAGTCCATAGCATGAGCCAAGGCAGGCTGCTTATATGGAAAAGCCACTGGAAACATCTTGGGTGAGCATGAAAGTTGGGTCAAACGGGGTCTCAGGGAATCACCACAGTGGGGTGAATAGTCTTAGCCAGTTTGATGGAGACTCAGATATGGTGGCTGCCTGCATCTGCATGCAGGGAAGGGGGAGGGGTCAACAAAGAAATTATGACTTCTGCCAGCTCCTCTGTCTTGGTGAAAGCTGCCCCTCCAGTCCTTCCTCTGAAACCAGACCACTCAGTTCCTCCCCCTATGTCCCCGGTGCCTTTCAAGCTGCTGCCCCAGTGCTGGAGCTCAAAGCCAGTGATTTCATTGGTAAGTCTGTGCATGAGCCCTTTAAGGAAACACCTGGGACTCCAGGTGCCCTCCATATCACTCAGCCACAATCTCTGCTGGTTTGCACAACCAGAAATTATGGGGACTTCTCTCCCCAGCCCTGGAACCCTGGGCTGGGGAGCCTGGCATGGGGCTGGGACCCCTCGTTCCTTCGGGGGGGACCTCAACAGCTGAGCTATCCATCCCAGTTTTTAATGGTCACATGCAGGAGTGGGACCAATCCATTCTATGTCTCCACCTCTCCTACCAGTCTTGAGGTGGCTTCTTCTGTATGTCTTAGTAGGGCTTTGGTTCAGCTAGACCTAAGGCAGTTCTCAATGATGGTTGTTCTGTAGTTTAGTTGTAATTTTGATGTGGTTGTGTGAGGAGGTGAGCACAGTGTTTACCTACTCTGTTATCTTGACTGGAAATTCTCACCTTCCATAACTTTGCACACAATTTCAGGGAGTTCACAGACTCCAGGCCACCTTCCTCTTTTTGCACGTGGAGAAACAGAGGTTCAGAAAGGGCAAGTGATTTTCAGCAGGTTAGGAAAGAGCCAGGTCTCCTGACTCCTCACGCAGTGCTTGCCCTCCCTCACGTTGCATTCTATTAGGCCTGCTAGATCAGCCGTCCAGGGTGACCCCAGCACACAGCCACTTCTTTACATGAGATGCTCACGTGACTTAACAAGGCTCTAGCTGTAACTGAGAGCAAATGGGATAGATTTCAGTGCTTCCAACTAGTCAGGAGGTTGGGAAGAAGCTGCACCAACTTCAACATCCATCCACAAGAGGCCTGAGTGTGAGGAAATAGAGGAGCTTCTGTTCCCACTGAAGGACAAAGGGAGGCTTAAGAGGCACAGCCTTGAACTGTCTGGTGGCCTTCACATGGCACTGTCCTTTTAGCTCTCAGATTCCTCACTTGTATACTGCTCAAGAGTTGGCCTCTTAGGTTTCTCTGAGAGTTCTTATAGCTCTAATATTCTGTACTTCTACGATTCTGGGGCAGGAACCATGGAGAAAATATCAGTTGAGGCATTTGGGTTCTAGAATTATGGGCAAAATGTTTTTTTCCCCCAAAACGTCTTGTAATGGTATAATAGAAGTAGCAAAAAAGAAAATGTAATTTAAAGAGATGAAAAATCCCTAAAAAGGAATCTGAGAAGACCCTTCAAATACTTAAATAGTTATTTAAACTAAAGTTTCAACATAAATGTTTCCTTTATTTCTGCTTCAGGCCTATCCTTAAGTAGGGGAGGTAGCTGGTAACCTAAATAATGGTGTCAGGAAATGAAACAGTATTTATAATGGGAAATGCTATTTAATTTTAGGCAGAGGGAGTGGTTCCAGAGAATCATTTTTGTTTTATTTCATCAGTCAATGCCGCAAACCAGTGTGGGGCCTTCACTTGGACCACCTTTGGGGAACACAAGAAACAAAAGCAGGGTTGCTCACTGTGAGGTGGAAGCTAAAATTTCAGGAAAATTATTCTACCTTTTCTCCCCACAAACAATGAGGCCTTGAAGGGCTGCGCATGCCCACCTGCTGTTTCTCTGCTTGCAGGGCCCACACCTCATCTGTGTCAATGGTCTCAGTTTCTGTCTGGGGAGAAGAAAGAGGAAGAGTTGCTGCTAGGTGCTAGGGGAGCAGTGGTGCAAGTTGGTGTTAAGATGGAAGTTTCAAACAGGCAAGGGAGATACAGCCCATAAAAACCACCACCATCACCACCAGCAGCAGCACCTTTATTGGCACAAATAACCTCTTCAGTCCCAGTGGCTAATGGGCTAATCACAAGCACAGGAGTAATGCCAAAGGCACAGCATCTGCCCTACTTTCCAACAAACAGCCTTAAACAGCACTGCCCTCACCTGGTCAAACACATGTATTACAACCCAGGCACATTGTTTTCCATTTTTTGCCTTCATTTCTTTTACTTGGGTTCTTGGTCTTTCATCTCTGAGAGGAAGTGGATGGAGGGAGGAGAAATCCTCTCTGAGAAATGGTAATCATAGTGTAACACTTCTGTGGGTTTTCAGCACAAATTCACAATTCAAATCTGAATGAAAATGTTCCACCCAAATATGGAATATTTTTATAAAAATTGAGTTTATTATTATAATGACATAAGCATCATTCCTATTATTTTAGGTAAAATTTATGAGTTCATGAAAATAAGGCTATTGATATACATGAAATGAGATTACTAATCTCAATGTCATCTGTTATAAAGGAAATAATTTTAGTTCTACTTCTGGTTATAGTATAATATGTTTATCCTGGGATGTTGTTCCCTTAGTGTTACTTTTTTCTGTTTATGCTGAAAGGTATCATAGATCAAGTATCACAATATATATGTGCAGTTGAATAAATGATTATCAGTGAACCTCCATGTCAACACCTCCCCCCCCCGCCACCAGTCACAGAAGAGAACACTGTCAGCACCCCCAAAGCTCCTGAATTTTCTCTTCCTGATCTCAGTCCCATTACCCCCCAGAGAGGAAACACACATCCTTACTTTGGTGACTACCCCTTCCTCGCTTTTCCTCATGGTTTTATAATTTATTTATTGGGGTGACAATTGTTAATGAAATTACATAATTTCAGGTGTACAATTCTGTATTACATCAACAGTAAATCCCATTGTGTGTTCACCACCTAGAGTCAGTTCTCCTTCCATCACCATATATTTGATCCCCTTACCCTCATCTCCCTCCCCCCCCACCCCCCTTACCCTCTGGTAACCACTAAACTATTGTCTGTGTCTATGAGTTTTTGTTTCTCATTTGTTTGTCTTGTTCTTTTTGGTTTATATACCACATATCAGTGAAATCATAGGGTTCTCTGCTTTTTCTGTCTGACTTATTTTGCTTAGCATTATACTCTCAAGATCCATCCATGTTGTCACAAATGCTCCTATATCATCTTTCCTTAACGCCGAATAGTATTCCATTGTGTATAAGTACCACAACTTCTTTATCCATTCATCTATCGAAATACATTTTGGTTGTTTCCATGTCTTGGCCACCGTAAACAAAGCTGCAATGAACATTGGAGCACACGTGTCTCTATAGAGAAATGCTTTCAGATTTTTTGGGTAGATACCCAGGAGAGCGATTGCTGGGTCGTATGGTAATTCTATTCGTAATTTCTTGAGGAACCTCCACACTGCCTTCCATAGCGGCTGCACCAGTCTGCATTCCCAACAACACTGTATCCTCATGGTTTTATATCCTATATATGCGTCCTTAAATGATATAGGTTAGTGTTGCTGTTATGTGAATGGAATAATTTAATATGTGTTTCTTGCTTCTTTCATTCAATGTTCTATTTATAAGATTCATTCTTATTCTGTGTGGTGGTACTTTGTACATGTTTGCTGATGAAATAGTGTTTCTTCAGATAAATATGTGAGAATGTATTGATCTAGTTCATGGAAGTGGAAATTGGTGTTGTTTCCATATTCGGAACAGAATGATAACAAAAATACTGTTCACAGGGAACAAGTTGATGGTTACCAGATGGAAGGGGGTTTGAGGGGTAGGGTAAGAAAGGGGACGGGATTAAGAAGTACAAATTTGGCAGTTACAAAATAGTCATAGGGGTGTAAAGTAAAGCATAGGGAATATAGTCAATAATATTGCAGTGACTATGTATGGTGCCAGGTGGTAACTAGACTAGTCAGGGTAATAACTTCTTAAATAATATAAATGTTTAACCACTATGCTGTACATCTGAAATTAATATAACATTGAATATAAACTGTAATTGAAAAATTTTAAAAGAGGGGGGAAGGAAGGGAAATAAGAGGGCCAAATTTCCAGGTATAACACATATAAGTCATGGGGATATAATGACTCATTATATAGTCAATACTATTGTGATAATGTGATACAGTGTCAGAGGTTGCTGGACTTATCATGGTGATCACCTCTTTAGGTATATAAATGTTGGATACCTATGGTGTATACCTGAAACTAATATAATATTGTATGTTCACTATATATTTTTTATTTTTATTTTTTTAACAAACATATTTTAGGGTTTCTTTTATTTATTTATTTTTTAATTGGGGAAAGGGAACAGGACTTTATATTGGGGAACAGTGTGTACTTCCAGGATTTTTTTTTCCAAGTCAAGTTGTTGTCCTTTCAATAGTAGTTGTGAAGGGCGCAATTCAGCTCTGGGTCCAGTTGCCGTTGTTAGTTGCAGGACTCAAACATCCCTTGTGGGACTCGAACCCCCGGCAACTTTGTGGTTGAGAGCCTGCACTCCAACCAACTGAGCCATCTGGGAGCTCAGCGGCAGCTCAGCTCAAGGTGCCATGTTCAATCTTAGTTGCAGGGGGCACTGCCCACCATCCCTTGCGGGACTCGAGGAATCGAACTGGCAACCTTGTGGTTGAGAGCCCACTGGCCCATGTGGGAATCGAGCCGGCAGCCCTCAGAGTTAGGAGCATGGAGCTCCAACTGCCTGAGTCACCGGGCCGGCCTGTTCACTGTCTTTTTAAAATCTTTAAACAAGAACTTTCCAGAGCATACACAAAAAAGTTGAAGAGGATTCAGGGAATAATGCAGGGTGCTGAAAAATAAGTGTGAACATGAGGAAGGTCTGTACTACCTTGTTTCCCCGAAAACAAGATCTAGCTGGACCATCAGCTCTAGTGTGTCATTTGGAGCAAAAATTAATATAAGACCCAGTATTATATTATGTTATATATTATATTATATATTACATTACATTATATTATATATTATATTATATTATATAGACCCGGTCTTATATCATATAAGGGCCTGTCTTATATTATATTATATTATATTAGACCTGGTCTTATATTAAAATAAGACCAGGTCTTATATTAATTTTTGCTCCAAAAGATGCATTAGAGCTGATGGTCCAGTTAGGTCTTATTTTGGGGGAAACACAGTATAGTTTATTAAGTGTGCAATAACATTATGTCAAAAAATGTACATACCGCAATAAAAATACTTTATTTCTAAAAAATACTGCTCACAAACCCTTATGTCATGCAACTAAAGGAGTACTTTTAAGTGCATATAATTAAGAGAAAATAGCTGAAAATTAATGAGAAAAAGGTAGAGAACAGCAACATACAAGGTGTGATCAAAAGACAGGTGTGAATGTTTAAATAAAAAAAATTTATTACAGTAAAAGACATATTGCCATTAATCCCCCTCAAAATACTGCCCCTCACTTCGAACACACTTATCCCATTGTTCTTGCAATTTTCTGAAGCAGTTCTGGAAGTTCTTTCGTGTCTTTACTTCATCCTCCATCATGACGCTTCGTGTCAAACATTGCTTCTAGTATATGGCAATTTCTTCTGTCAAATAAAAACATTACAGTGTGTCTTCATCCACCTTAATCATCAGATGTGGTACCATGCGACTTCTGGCTCTTCCCCAAAGGCAAAATGAGTCAGGACCTCAAGGCAGCCACGACAGCACAACTAAAGACACTCACAAAACAGGACTTCCAGAACTGCTTCAGAAAGTGGCAAGAATGATGGCATAAGTGTGTTCGAAGTGAGGGGGGTATCTTGAGGGGGATTAATGGCAATGTGTCTTTTACTGTAATAAGTTTTTTTATTTACTGTAATAAGTTTTTTTATTTAAACATTCACTGTATTTTTTTTAATCACACCTTGTATACTCAAGGAAGGTAGAAGGAAGTAATAAAGGTAAAAGAATTCAGTAAAAGAAAAAAGCATACAATAGAAAGGATCACGAAACACACAAGTTGATTCTTTGGAAAAAGAATAAAATTGGTGAAATTCTAATTAGATTAGTCAGAGAAACAAGGGAGAAGGCCACCAATATTAGGAAATAAAACATAGAAATAACCCACAAAACCAAATGATCAAATTTAACATCAAATGGTAGGACAAACTGACAAAAGAATATCCTGATGTCATACCCCAAGGACAGCACATCACCACTTGTGTAGTATTCCTGCCCAACGTATTTAACCTGAATGTAATCAGAGAGAAGCAGTCGGAAAAACCCAATTCCAGAAGCTTTCTGAAGAAGAAAAACAATCTGGGAAAATGTTCTAGTTTAAATGACACTAAAGAGCATTGACAACTGAATGCAATGCATGGACTTTATTTGGAAACATGATTCTTAAAGATCAGGTACAAAGAACAATATTGGGACAATCAAAAATTTTGAGTGAGGAACATATAGTAGATAATTGTATTGTTTCAAAGTGAAATTTTCTGAGTGTGATAATTGCATTAGTTGTGTAACAAACCATTCTTTTTCTTAAGAGATATATGTTGAATGTTTAGGGACAATAACCTGTAATGTCTTCAAGTAACTTAAATGATTTAAAGAGAGAGAGAGAGAGAGAGAGAGAGAGAGAGAGAAATGGGACAAAATGTTAATAACGGGTGAATCCAGGTGAAGGATAATGGGTGTCATTTGCAATTCCCTTGCAATTATTGTAGTACAGATATTTTCAAAAGTAAAACTTGGGGAGGAAGAGGATATTGAGGACCATTTTATTCTAATCAATTTGAAAACTTAGAAAAAGTGACCAGTGTCTAGAAAAACATAACTTGCCAAAACTGACTCAGGAGGAGGCCAGCCCGGTGGCTCAGGCAGGTGGTTGGAGCTCCATGCTCCTAGCTCCGAAGGTTGCCGGTTCAATTCCCACATGGGCCAGTGGGCTCTCGGCCACAGGGTTGCCAGTTTGACTCCTCAAATCCCGCAAGGGATGGTGGGCTCTGTCCCCTGCAACTAAGATTGAACATGGCACCTTGAGCTGAGCTGCCGCTGAGCTCCCAGAGGGCTCATTTGGTTGGAGTGCGTCCTTTCAACCCCAAGGTTGCTGGTTCGACTCCCTCCCGCAAGTGATGGTGGGCTGCGCCCCCTACACCTAGCAACGGCAACTGGACCTGGAGCTGAGCTACACCCTCCACAACTAAGATTGAAAGGGCAACAACTTGACTTGGAAAAAAGGCCTGGAAGTACACACTTTCCCCAATAAAGTCCTGTTCCCCTTCCCCATTAAAAAACAAAACAAAAACAAAAAAACTGACTCAGGAAGTAATAGCTAAGCTGGATTGTTCCGTAACCATAAACAAATACATCAATAGTCAAAATGCTTTTCACACACACACACACACACACACACAAACTCCAGGCTTCCCCCCACTGAATTCTAACAAACATCCTAGGCATAAATGTTTTCACTTTCACACAAACTCTTAGAAAACATAGAAAAAGAGGGACACTCCCATAATAAATCCTGTCAAGGATACTTTGAGAAAGAAAAATAATGGGTCAACCACAAACTCACAACATAGAAGCAAGAATCAGAAACAGAATATTGGCAAAATAAATCCTACAAGATACAACAAGGAAAGTACATAATACGTCATGACTAAACTGGGTTCATCATAGGAATACAAAATTGATCTAACTTCAGAAAATAAGGTAGTAAAATAGTCCACATTAACAGATACAGGAGAAAATTATGATCCTCATATTCAGAAACAAATAATTAGAAGTATAAATATCCATTTGTGATGTACTCTATACTTTTCTTAAGAGTTGGGACAATTGAGGTATAATTTACACAAAAGATCTAGAAATGAGTCCTTATAAATGCATACTGTTCCAGAACCACCACCAAAATAAAAATATGGCATTTTCCATTTTCATCACCCCCCAAATTTCGTCATGGTCTGATTCCCTCCTCTCAACCTGCAGGCCTTGGCAAGCAGCCATCAGTCCCGATAGAGTGGCTATCTCAAAAGTGTCACAGAATGAAATCATGCAGTAGGTAGACTTTTATATTTGGCTTCCTTCACAGAAAGGGACATGTACGGGACTTCTGGAGGTGCAAGGCCCCTTTTCGTCACCTGGGTAGGGTTACATGGCTTGATTGCTACATGATTATATGTCAAACTAGGGTTATGCTCTCCGCAGTGGTGTGTAGGTAGAATATGTTTTACAAATACAATTAATGTTTAATTTCATGTCATTTACCTTGTAGATCTTCATAACGGTTATTTATGAAATAGCCATGGTTATCCTTTAAAAGAAAGTGTATGATTATTGAAAAAGTCAGGACAGCAGTTACCTCAGGAGGACTAAGGATGGGAATTCATTGGCTTGGGGCAAACAGAGGGTTCCCAACTTACTGGCATGTTCTCCAACTTCATCTGACTGGGACACTATGGGAACACTAGTAAACTCTCTCTCCTCAGATAGGCAAGAAGAAAGTAGCCAAAAAAAGAAAACCAATGAGAATAGAGCCACCGCACAATCAACCATGGAGACAGAAATCCATGGTAATCAATGCCTACTCTGAAAGGAGTGGGAGCAGGGAGTAGAGCAGTGCTACAAGATCTGGGAGGAGACAGCACGCTTCTGCCCCTGAGGCAGGGGAGGAGGGGTGCACCCCAGAGCTGGGCCTCCAGGGGCGGACTGCAGACTCACACAGCCATCAATCACCTCCTAGGGCAATAGGCGTGCAAGCCCGAGATGGCTCAAGGTCCTAAAAGAAATGCCTTTCAGCCCAGACTCAACACTGCACACACGACGCAGGACAAACCCTTCAAGAATTCCATGAGGAAATAAACCTTTATTTCAAAAATAAACTTTGATGTTGTTTGAACTTTGGCCCTGACTCCGAGCCTAGGCTGAAACTGCCAGAAAAGACCTGCACTGTTTTGAAAGAAACTATGGGAGAGTTCAGTGGGATGTGAACAGATTTTCAGCGTCTCACGCTCAGGTCCTCTGTGGATCCCCCTTCACCACCAGTCCCTCCCCCCACACCTCACCATCATGTTCTCCCTCCCTCCCCCCTCCTTAGGATGAGACTATAATTAGGAACAGTCACATGTTGCACGCAAGGGTAATGTTATTTGGGGAGAAATCCTACTGGGCCACTCCCTGACTACCCCACTCTGGACCTAACAACCGCCACCCCTGCCCTGCAAACTCCTGTCTGCCCCCAAATCCTAAAGCGGTAAGGAAAAGTCCTTACTCTTCCCAGGATGGGCTATGTCCGCCACATGGTGACATGTCCTCTCTGTGCTTGATGTTAAGGCTGGATTTAGGTAATAACCATGCCCACGCCTACAAAACTAAACGGGGCTTCTGAGACAGGTTAGGGCTCTGGATTAATTCGGGGGGAAAAGACTGGACCTGAATAACTGATGTCTCAGCTTTAGTGAGCACCCAACTCTGGTTAGACGTGTGGTCAGCCCCCCCACCACAGTAGGAAGTTACACAGCGGCATAGTGGTAACAGCCAGACGCAGGCTTTAGACGGACACCCACTGTTCTGAGCTCAAGTCCCCAGCTCCACTGCTGGCTGTGTGTCTTGGGCAGGTTACTCAAACTCTCTGCGCCTTGGTTTGCTCATCCATAAAAAGGACGAGTTTCTTGAAAAACAGAAAATGAAAACAGGAGCCACAGGCTGGGAGACACTGTTTGCAAAACACGCTTACTGTAACGGACTTGTAGCTGAAAGAGGTAAAGAACATTCAGTATGCAACGGTACAAAACCAAACAGCCCAATAAGTAAGGAGCAAAATAAAACAAAACAAAACACCCAAACAGACACCGTGCTCAAGACGATAACGGACGTCCAGTAAGCTGCTGAGAAGATGTTCAACCTCACGCGTCATTCCAGAAACACGAATTAAAGCCACAGTGTAATACCACAACATACCTACAAGCATGGCTAAAATTAGAAACAAAACAAAAAAACAGACAATGCTAAGTGCTAGAGAGGAGGAGGACGACAAGAACACTCACACATTCTTGGGGAGAATGCAAAATGGCACAGAAACCCTGGGAAACGGTTTGCACATTTCTTGCCAAGTTAAAAGTACACTTACCAACCAACCAACCAACGCACCAACCACTGGGCTTACCCTTTGCTCTGGCAAGCTAACCCCGAGACATTTACCCAAGAGAAATGAAAACTAACGTTCACCGAAAACCTCCATGCAAATGTTCCTAGCAGCTTTCTCAGCTGCTCAGGTGACTGTACATTGCGGCTGGCTGGACGAGTACCCAGACGTTTCTAGGACTACTGGACACAGGGTCTGAGGTGGCATCGATCCCTGAGGCATCAAGTGTCACGATGGGGAGGCCTGTTCGAGTGGGGTTTGTGAGGCCCTGGTAATACAAAGAGTTGGGGATAGAGACTGGTTCGCAGTGAGCCGACCGGGTCCCTGGATCAGCACAGTTGTCATTTCTCCAGTCAGCAAGTTAATAATTGTAAGTGACACACTTGGCGGTTGGAGCAATGACCCCCGTGTGGTCACTGGTCTGTGGGGCAAGAGCTAGCATGCTGGGGAAGGCCAAGTGAATCCACCGATGCAGGCCCCACCCGGGGCCAAGATGGTGAACCAATATGCGATCCTGGTGAGCATGGAGGGGGGGGGGGGCTAGCAGAGATCAGTGACGTTATTGGAGGCCTGTAATACGCAGGGGAAGTGGAAGAGGGAGAACCCCCGGGATGAAGAGAGGGAAGAAGTTCTGGGATTCTCTCTAAGGGGGAGAGAGGGAGGTCTGGAGGGAGGGAGGAATGGAAATGGACACAGGGATGCTGGAGGCTTCCACTGGGTGGATGGGTAATGTTTCCTAGGATGGTGGTGGGTACAGCAGATTTTGCTGTATCCTCCGTTGTCCATTTTGGCGCGTCTGAAACAGCACACCCTGTCTTTATAACTCAGTGGGAGAAGTGGGAGAGGGCGTTGTACACGCACAGGCAGGGATTGGGGGGCACGCTTGAGGAGGAGGATGGAAGATTTAGAGTGCACCCCAATCTCCCTGCTGGGTAACCCTTTCCATCAGACCCACAGAAATTGGCCCTTCGGGTGCCAGCAGGCCAGATGTGCTTGGACACCCTAGGCCTCTCTTGCAGATCAGCCAGAGTAGGGTTCAGGAGGGAGAGGAGATGGGAAGACAGAAGAGTATGAATGGGAAAGGAAGGAAGAAGGTATGGAAGGAATGGAGGGCTGCTGGAGTAGAGATCCGGTGGCAAGCCAGGGAAATTCTAACAGTGCAGGGTCTTGTCGAAACCAAGGGAGGACCAGTCCCCAGATATCAGGACCGCTCAGCTCAGGGAAGCTGGGAAGCAGTAGTTTCGGGAAAATTTGAGGGACAGATGGCGCCTTCCCCTCCCCCCCCCCCCCCCCCCCCCCCCCCCCCGCCGCCACCACCACTGGTAAGCGTTGGCTGTACGACCTTGCAGACCTTTAAAACAAGTCCGAACATACACCTATGTGCGTTCTCAGACATTACGTCGGATTGACTGGGTTTTTTAAAACTTACGGGTGTGTATCCAACTCCGTCGTTCTGCGACGTGCTGTATGCGGTCAGGAGGACGCCTTTGACACCTGTGAACACGGACGGCCTTGTGCGCTCCTTCTGACTGCCGCGTTCGCATCTACTGGACACATGTGCCACGTTGCATTCATCCGGTTCCTTCCTGATGGGAATTTAGACTTTTTCGCGTCACCCACATCCTTGTGCCTGTGTCCTGCTAACGCTACACGTACCAGCGTATATCCCGATGTAGCTGGCAGTGGATTTGCCTGGTCGTAGAGGGAATGGACGCTTTTTTCAGTTTTAAGATTTTCCGCTCAAAGCAAGGGCTCCGGGGCTGGACTGTCGGGTTTCAATCCTTTCGCTGACGGTGACAAGCCGAATGACCTTGGGCGGGTGGCTGAACCTATCAGTGCCCGTGTCCTCACCTGTGAGAGGGCGGTAATAGCCGGTACTTTCAGTCCTAGGATTGTCGTGAGGATGCATTACTATTTAGCGCCGGACAGCTAGTACGTGTGGTGTAAGTCGCTTTTCATGGATTCTGACAAATCATCCTCTCCGAAATGGGTCCTCCATGCCGCCGCCCAAAGCCGCCGCCTCCCCCCCCACCCCTCCCCACCAGCGGGGGGCAAAGCATGAGTTGGCTCCTAACCTCTCCCCCCCCACACAATGGTTACGCTCTTTCGCAGACGTGTGTAAACATTGATTTATGGTTTTAGTTTGCATCTCCGGGATCAGCGATGGTGAGCATCTTTTGGGGTGTGCACTGGCCATCGGGATTCCCTCTTCTTTGAATTGACTCAGAGTGGGGGCGGGGCTGAGGGAGGGGGGCAAACCCCAGGCTGCCCGCCACAGCGGGCCTCGGGCCAAGTTCCCTGAGCACACTGCCACGGGCCGACTTGGTCACCCATCATGACCGTCATCGAGTCGCGACAGAGACCGCATAGCCCGTAAATACGACCACATTTGCTGTCTGGCCTTTTACGATCCCTGACTGCGGTGCCCATTTTCCTATCGGGTGCTAACTCTTGCTAAGGAACAGGTTGGCCGATCCTGTCTGCGCTAGGTGCTTCGCCTCCATGCTGCTGTTTCATCCCCCGAGACAGGTGCCGCCATCTTCCCACCTTGGACATGGGAAACCAAGGCTCAGTGCGGTGACTCTAGCCCGGGAGAAGGGGGGGAGGGGCAGGAAGTGATGGGACCAGAGCCCCGACAACCAGACTCCATCATCACGCGGGCTTCCAACGGCCGCTGACCACACCCGTTGGCGCGAACCAGGGGCCCTCCACCCTATTGGCTGGGGCCTCGAGGGGCGGGCCTACGCGGGCCGCGCTGGTTGGCCGCGGACGGACCAGTGACAAGGCCGTGGCACGGGCGTCGAAGGCGCGCAGAAGCCGCACGTTGGGGCGAGCTCGTGCGGCGCCTGTGGTGACTGAGCGTGCCTCAGACGGCCTCGGCGCTCCTTCCGCGCGCCATCGCCACTCGCTGCGGTGACCAGGGCGACCGTCTACCCTGAGCCGGGGCTGCCGGGAATCGCGACATGAGTTCTTCCGATGACGAAGGGTCTGTTTGGGGAGCGGGGTTCGACCCAGCGGGTGGGGAGCCGCCCGGCGGCCGCTCGGCCCGCCCCACAGCTCCGCGAGGCCCGCGACTAGGCCTTGATCCGGGGACGCCGCGGAGCAGCGAGGGCTTCGCGTCCGCGTCCGCGTCCGAGCCAGAAGGGGCGGAAGCAGAAGGGCAGGTCCTTTGGGGCCGCGAAGGCCGGCCTGGCTCCCCGGTCAACGTCCAGGGCCACGTCCTGGGCTACCTCGCTGAAGAGGCAGCGACGGCCGTCCTGCAGCAGCTGACCGACCAGGATGTCCTGGGCGTCCGCAGAAATCCCTCCCCAGAGAGCTGCTCCACGGAAGTGTCCACCGTGTGGGTGGACCTAGATCAGGGTCCCAGTAGGAGAGGCGTGCGGGCCCAGAGCTGGGTGGGATCGCAGCCCCTGCCTTCCGCCATTGCCCCGCTCCACCCCAGGGGGCCCGAGAGAGGCCGGCCCTGGGTGAACCCGAAGAGAGGCGCTAAGAATAGGTCGAACCGCACTGTGGGTCGCCATCGGCCCTCCGCGGGAGGCCTGGTCGGGCCCATTTCCGACTCCGAGTCATCCGATGAGATCGAGAAGATACAGCTGATGAGAGTGAGCGTTAGCCGCAAAGGAAGAGGCATGGCCAGACCCAGCAGCCTCGAGGGTCCCAGGGACACCCCCAGGCACCCGAGTACCCACGTCAGGGAGAGCGTCCTTCACGTGCCGGGCCCTTTCATGTCCTCCGCTGCCCGAGGACTCACCTCGGCTGTGGAAAGGCAGGCTGTTGGAGAGCACGACACCTCTTCCTCTAAGAAAATGCCGAGTGTGGTCTGGGGGAAGGCGGAGAGCAGGCCCAGCTACCTGGGAGCTGCTGCCGCAGCCGCAGGTGGCCTGCCCACGGCCATTCCCTGGAGGAAGGTGGCCCAGGAGAAGAGATCCCTGGGCGGGGGCTCAAACCTTGTCCTGGGGAGAAGCTTTCCCTCCTGGGTGCAGAGAGTCCCGGCGCCTCCTCTGGAGCCAGTCACTTTCCCCACAATCTCTACCGTCCCGCTGCTGACGAGGAGCAAGAAGTCCTCCTGGGCCCCTTTGGGGACCAAGCAGTCCAAGCACACGAGCGCTGGGAAGAAGTCTGCGGCCAGGAGGACCAGGGAGTCCGAGCCCGTGGTGGAAGGAGATAAGGAGCCAAAGGGAAGCCCAGTCCCAAGGGGCCAGGTGAGTATCAGGCCCCATGCTCCCTCTGTCTGACCCTCAGGGGTTGCCCGCGGTTGGGCACACTCCGTCTTGAGGATGCCAGGTTGGCGTGGTCTCAGCAAGTGCAAACCTTAAGTGAGCCAGCCCCTCCACGCATGCGTGGCGTGGCGTGCCCGTGCCGTGCCACGCCGGGCAGCATTCTCTACACCTGGCACATTTCCTGCCTCCTCCACCAGAGGGGTAGGGTGGGAGGGCTGGGGCAGCTGATTCGGGTGAGGGGTGGGTGGGGGCCGGGGCTGAAAAGCACGAGCAGAAAAGCTTGCGTGTTTAAACCTCTGGGCCTCCGGATTGCTACTTCCTAGCTGCTCCCCAAGCCTTCCTTCCTGGCAGGGGGCCTGGGATCCCTCAGTGCCCCACTGTTGTCCCTAACTCAGCTCTGCCTCCTGGCCCGGGGCTGACCGAGGGAGAAAATGCTGGTGAGGTCAGCTTCTGAATTCCCTTCCTATTCCCTGCCTCACCCCAGCCCCTAAACACACCCATGTGCTCACATCCCGAGGCCAAATCCGGGAGAACTTTCTGTTTTAGCCTCCTGCACCCAAGCCAGGGCCGCCTGGTCTGTACCCGTATCGTGGAGATTTCAGCAGTGGCGACTTCAGCATCGGAGCCCCCCTAATTCCAAGACGCTCGCAGCTCTTGGCCCTGAGCCAGGGCAACGTCTTGCCCAGAGGGCCCACACCCTCGGGTGAGTCCTGTGGGTTTCCTAAGAGTGGAGGGGAGAGGGGTCGAGGAGGGGACCTCTGTCTTGGCGGGCTCTGCCGGGGGCTCAGTCTTGCTCCCTGCCTCCGGAGACAGCTTCTCCCACAGGAAACGGGGTATCGACAGGGTGGGCCTCAGGTGAGGCCTCAGGCGGACCTCATCTTCTGCATGGGGTGTGTGCACAGCGGTGATCCGTGGCACAGCCCCAAACTGCACCTCCAGACGGAGAGTACCAGCAGATTGGGGCCGTTTCTGATAAGCCATCTTTGGCCATGGGGCTCGTCCCAGAGGCTGGCTATGGCTTGCAGCTCTGCCAGCGCCCAACCCAGAGCCACGCACAGTCCTGGGGACCACAGCCATAGATGGGCTGGCCCTGGGGAGCAGCAGCAGAGGCAGGCCCACAGAGAAGGGGGAGCTGCTGGGCAGAGCACGGCAACTGGTTGCCAGCAGAGGGTGGTACTGCTTCACATCAGGCCCCGTCAGGCCCCCCTTAACCCCCGGCCACCTCCCTAGGCACTTTGGAAGCTGGATGTTGTGTTCTTCCCCTCTCAGGTGACCAGGAATTAACTGACCGTCCCCCAAGACTGGAAAGGCAGCAGCAGCTGCCACCTGGAGCAGAGGGCTGTCCCCGGGTAATGCTTCCCCTGGCTCCTAGAAGTGCAGGCCCAAACTAGACAGTGGGATCCGTGTCGGGGTTACACTGATGTGTGTGTCCGCTCCACCCCCCTCCCCCCCCATCCTGTACCTCATGCAGCCCGCGCAGCTCCTTTCCACGGAGGAGCGGAGGAGCGGGTGCCAGTCTAGCCCCAGGGGAGGGGGGGAAGAGGAGGGGGGTCAAGGAGAGAGGAGGCCCGAGTATACTAATCATTTCTCCTTCTGCGGTGTCTGCTGGCCTAGTGCCCCGTGCTACAGAGAGAAGTCGACGAACTTAAAGAGCAACTTGGTATGAGGGGCCTCGGGCTGGGGCAGCGCGTGGGGTCTTAGTGTAGAGCCGGGGGTGCGGGCTGCAGGTGCAGGCGGCTTCACAGGGACCGAGGTTCCCTGGAGCCTGCAGCCCGCTGGGCACGTGCAGCTAGGGCCGTGTGCAAAGAGCAGCATGTTGTCTGAAGTGCACGCACACTTTGCCAGCGAGAACCAGCCCTGGAGATGTCTTTCTGTTAGGATGGTTAGCGATGCCTCATTGAATCGCCCTTTAACTGCTGCTTGGCATGGCTTCCACGGGTCTTGTTGGCTTGTTTATGTGACAAGTTCCAAATAGTTCTGATGTGCCCCAAAGCTTGAGAATCACTGGCACAGTTTGTCCTCTTTGAACAGTATTGCCATGTTTAATTCGGGTGGTGGGTGAGTGAGTCAGGCCCAGGGCTCCTTGGGTAGGGGCTGGAGGGGTTTCAGGTCGCAGGGCTAGGCAGTTGCCCACAGGGACAGGGGGGCGGGCTTCTCTGCGCCCGTGTTAGGAGTGCCCACTTATGCCCCTCTGTGTTTCAGCATCCATGCAGTCCCTGACTGACAAGTTCCACAGCCTTTGAAGTTGAAGTGAGTGTTACACACCGCACCCCCTTCCCACGGGCGTGGCGTGGCGTGGCGTGGCGTGGCGTGGCATGGCGGTGTGTAGGAGTGCTGTGGGCTGGCCCTGGCTGGAGGCTCTTTTCCCTGACTCTGCTCGGTCTGACAGGTTGAGCCCGGCATGCATCTTCCGACAAGAGGAGCAGCTGTTCCCCCTTGGAGCCAGCGAGCTGCGGCCAAGCTGGTCCCCTCCTGTTCTACGTCAGCCGGGGCTTCCTCTCCCCCTTCTGTGGCCTCCTCCCTACCCCAGTTCACAGCAGTTTCAAATTAAAGTACCTCTCATATTCTGCGGTCTCTCCTGGGGGTGTGTGGAAGAGGGGCTGGGGGCGGGGCGGGGCTGGGAGCGGCCGGGTTTCAGAGCCTTTTCCAGAACAGCACCTCTGGCATCCTGTAATGGGCCTTCTCTCTGTGGGAGTCTGGGCCCGCCTCTCATAGGAGCCCTGCAGCCAGGCCGCCAGTGTGCCCCGGGCCAGGGTTCTGTGTGCCTCTGCCTGGCCCCACCAGTACTTCCTCCCTTTCCCCTGCAGGCCCTCTTGGTGTTCTCGCCTGATCTCCACTTTGGGGGGGGTCTCATGGTTGCCATGCGTCACCCCATATTGTTTCCCTTCCCCTTCAGTAGGAACTCGTGACCCCTTCCAGAGCCCCGCCCCTCTCCCCTTCCCACACTGCGGCTCCAGCTCCGGTCCACCCGGCTTTGCTGTCTGAGCACCCTCGATCTCCCTTGGCTGGCTGCCACCACCGGTGACTGTCCCCGCGCCTGCACTTGCACAGGTGTTAAAGGGCACAGTTGGGCTCACCCTCCCCCACCCTCCTCAGGCCTGGTCCCGTCTGTGGAGTCCTCCCTCTGGTGCCACGTGCATCCAGGAACCTGCGGTCGTCCTCCTCTACCTCTGTGGCCCTCCCCTTTGACACTGGGCTACCAGTCCTGTCAGTCCCCCCTCCTTGGTTTCAGGAGAAGGGTGGAAGCAGAGCTCCCAGCCCAGGGTTTGCGGAGCCAAAGGCAAGGTACTGGGAACACGAGAGAAAAGTAGAGAAAAGCAGCACGGGTTCGTCTCCAGCCTGAAGGGCCAGGGGATGGGTCTGTCCGGTGGCTCTGGGCCGGCGTGGGTGGGGGGTGCCTGCTGGCACTCTTCGTGGGTGGCCCAGCTCCCAGAGCCTTCCCATCGGTCCTGTTCTAGCCAGCTAGCCGCCCTTCCTCCAGCCTGGTCGGCTCCACACCCTTGAAGGTGGCCGGTTTCTGTGGCGAGTGTGCTTGATAGGTCTCACTGTTCTTGCCCGGTCCCCTGCAAATCCTGTTCGACCACCCCCCCGCCACACAGATTTTCCTGGAAGGGGTAGTTCTGTGTCCCAGCCCCATGTCCCAGACTGCCTCTTCAGGTCACACGAGGTGGAGTCTGAACTCTGCATTCGAGCTCCCCCTCACTGACGGCTGGGGATGGGTTCCTTCCTTCAGTGAGGACCCAGGGCTGTGCGGGTCTAATGCAGACCAGTGTTTCATATACAAAAGTGGGGACGAGGGTGGACAGGACATTCAAGGTTGGTGTGTGTGCCTGTGTGTGCCTGTGTGCACCTGCGAACAAGATTAATCGGGGATAATGTCCCTTGAGAAGAAGGATGCAATTCAGGGAGTAAAGGGAGCAGAGACTGTGGTCAAGACCCGTATGGGATCGAGTGAGCACAAGCAAGGGTGGGGACACTATTTTCAAGGGGTGCTGTCCGTCACCAAACCCCACGGCAGGGTGTCTGGACTCTCACAGTGTCAGAGTTGCGGCAGGTGGCTCTGGACCCTACTCAGCGATGCTATTGGGCCTGACTGCTGCTGTGTGTGTAACAGGGTGACAGTGCGGAGGATGGCCACCTCAGAGTAGCTGCAACATGCCTCATCCCAGAGGCAGGGAGCTCACATAGCAGGCCACCCCCACAGGAGCCAACCGGCCCGGGCAGCGTGGGCGCAGTGAAGATGGGAAGTAAAGAGTGACCGCACCTGGGACTTTGGGCAGACTCGGTCCCACCCCTCCTCCATGTTCACACCCTGTCTCCCTCCCGGGCCCCGCAGCATGAGCTCAGGTGGACACACCGTCACGGACAGGATGGGACCACCACAGTCCTCAGGGCCGGAAAAGAACTTTCCTGGGACTTCATCCTTCCATTCCACTCCAAGCCCCTCACTTGAGAAGGTGGGCTTGATTGCTTAGACTACGGCTTTGACCCTGACCCAGTGGTTATTTCCTGGCCGGGTAATGCAGCATGCGGCTGTCTGAGTGACTAACGTGGGAAGAGACTTTCCAGCTGGGGTTTCCGCCCACATAGACGTGCAGGCAAGTTGTGATCGGGGAGAAGTCCAGCACCGGCACTGCCCCGGGAGGCCGGTGGCCGTGGTCGCCGGGGTGAGGAAGGGGAGTAGTGCGTTGAAGGGGTCGTGGGAGGCAAGAACACAGCCCTTGGTGACTAGTTTTGCCAGCCTCCCTTCCCTCCTCTGAGCACACGACCTCCCTCTTTCATATTCAGACCAACGGCCGCACGACAGTGTTGCTGTAAACTTGTACGCCACGGGCCGCAGCGCAGCGCCTTCCAGTTAGTTCCAGGGGGGTGTAGATTAAAGAAACACATCAGGGCCCCAGGGCAAAGGAGGAGGTAGGACCCCTGCCCTGATCCAGTGTGCCCCTTTGGCCTTTTCCCTTGAGCCTCCTCTTCAGGGTGGGAGCCAGTGGTGGCTGGCCTGGAGGGTCCTAGGTCCCAGCCTGCCTCGTTCTACCTGCCTAGTTCCTGGGCAGAACCCCTCTAAACTCCCAACAACTCCCTGACCACCACTACCAGCAACACCAGCACCATCAGTACCACCAAGACTGGCCAACTGCTCTCTCCTCACACTGGAGGAATTGGCCCACCCAGGGAAGGTAGGAGGAGGTGAGCAATAGAGAAGGAGTTGAGGGTGGTAGGCACAGTGATGGTGCCCAAAGGTGTCCACGTCCTAATTCCTGGAATCAGATGGTGTATCACCCTGCTTGGCAATGGGGGATGGGGTGGAGTAAGGTGGTTAAGATTATAGACGCAGTAACGGTTGGTGCTCAACTGACTAAGGTGGAGAGACCCTGGTCGGTGTTTGCCAGGTCCAGCTAGGCACACTGGCGCGGCCACAGTGGCCATATGAACTGTAAGTGGGTGGTGCCAGGGTATACCATTCACATGACTACAGGGCACTGGACTCCTCTGTGTTTATGCAATGTTCAAGTCCTGGTGACAACTACTCAGATGAAGATGGAGAACATGCCAGTATGTTGGGAAACCTCAGTTTGTCCCAGGCCAATCAATTCCTTTCCTCAGGCCTCCTGAGGTGACTGCTGTCCTTTTTCAATACTCATTCACTTTCTTTTAAAGGATAACCATGGGTATTTCATAAAATAGGGTTTAGGAGGGGCTCTGCCCAGGAACTAGGCAGGTAGAACGAGGCAGGCTGGGACCTAGGACCCTCCAGGCCAGCCACCACTGGCTCCCACCCTGAAGAGGAGGCTCAAGGGAAAAGGCCAAAGGGGCACACTGGATCAGGGCAGGGGTCCTACCTCCTCCTTTGCCCTGGGGCCCTGATGTGTTTCTTTAATCTACACCCCCCTGGAACTAACTGGAAGGCGCTGCGCTGCGGCCCGTGGCGTACAAGTTTACAGCAACACTGTCGTGCGGCCGTTGGTCTGAATATGAAAGAGGGAGGTCGTGTGCTCAGAGGAGGGAAGGGAGGCTGGCAAAACTAGTCACCAAGGGCTGTGTTCTTGCCTCCCACGACCCCTTCAACGCACTACTCCCCTTCCTCACCCCGGCGACCACGGCCACCGGCCTCCCGGGGCAGTGCCGGTGCTGGACTTCTCCCCGATCACAACTTGCCTGCACGTCTATGTGGGCGGAAACCCCAGCTGGAAAGTCTCTTCCCACGTTAGTCACTCAGACAGCCGCATGCTGCATTACCCGGCCAGGAAATAACCACTGGGTCAGGGTCAAAGCCGTAGTCTAAGCAATCAAGCCCACCTTCTCAAGTGAGGGGCTTGGAGTGGAATGGAAGGATGAAGTCCCAGGAAAGTTCTTTTCCGGCCCTGAGGACTGTGGTGGTCCCATCCTGTCCGTGACGGTGTGTCCACCTGAGCTCATGCTGCGGGGCCCGGGAGGGAGACAGGGTGTGAACATGGAGGAGGGGTGGGACCGAGTCTGCCCAAAGTCCCAGGTGCGGTCACTCTTTACTTCCCATCTTCACTGCGCCCACGCTGCCCGGGCCGGTTGGCTCCTGTGGGGGTGGCCTGCTATGTGAGCTCCCTGCCTCTGGGATGAGGCATGTTGCAGCTACTCTGAGGTGGCCATCCTCCGCACTGTCACCCTGTTACACACACAGCAGCAGTCAGGCCCAATAGCATCGCTGAGTAGGGTCCAGAGCCACCTGCCGCAACTCTGACACTGTGAGAGTCCAGACACCCTGCCGTGGGGTTTGGTGACGGACAGCACCCCTTGAAAATAGTGTCCCCACCCTTGCTTGTGCTCACTCGATCCCATACGGGTCTTGACCACAGTCTCTGCTCCCTTTACTCCCTGAATTGCATCCTTCTTCTCAAGGGACATTATCCCCGATTAATCTTGTTCGCAGGTGCACACAGGCACACACAGGCACACACACCAACCTTGAATGTCCTGTCCACCCTCGTCCCCACTTTTGTATATGAAACACTGGTCTGCATTAGACCCGCACAGCCCTGGGTCCTCACTGAAGGAAGGAACCCATCCCCAGCCGTCAGTGAGGGGGAGCTCGAATGCAGAGTTCAGACTCCACCTCGTGTGACCTGAAGAGGCAGTCTGGGACATGGGGCTGGGACACAGAACTACCCCTTCCAGGAAAATCTGTGTGGCGGGGGGGTGGTCGAACAGGATTTGCAGGGGACCGGGCAAGAACAGTGAGACCTATCAAGCACACTCGCCACAGAAACCGGCCACCTTCAAGGGTGTGGAGCCGACCAGGCTGGAGGAAGGGCGGCTAGCTGGCTAGAACAGGACCGATGGGAAGGCTCTGGGAGCTGGGCCACCCACGAAGAGTGCCAGCAGGCACCCCCCACCCACGCCGGCCCAGAGCCACCGGACAGACCCATCCCCTGGCCCTTCAGGCTGGAGACGAACCCGTGCTGCTTTTCTCTACTTTTCTCTCGTGTTCCCAGTACCTTGCCTTTGGCTCCGCAAACCCTGGGCTGGGAGCTCTGCTTCCACCCTTCTCCTGAAACCAAGGAGGGGGGACTGACAGGACTGGTAGCCCAGTGTCAAAGGGGAGGGCCACAGAGGTAGAGGAGGACGACCGCAGGTTCCTGGATGCACGTGGCACCAGAGGGAGGACTCCACAGACGGGACCAGGCCTGAGGAGGGTGGGGGAGGGTGAGCCCAACTGTGCCCTTTAACACCTGTGCAAGTGCAGGCGCGGGGACAGTCACCGGTGGTGGCAGCCAGCCAAGGGAGATCGAGGGTGCTCAGACAGCAAAGCCGGGTGGACCGGAGCTGGAGCCGCAGTGTGGGAAGGGGAGAGGGGCGGGGCTCTGGAAGGGGTCACGAGTTCCTACTGAAGGGGAAGGGAAACAATATGGGGTGACGCATGGCAACCATGAGACCCCCCCCAAAGTGGAGATCAGGCGAGAACACCAAGAGGGCCTGCAGGGGAAAGGGAGGAAGTACTGGTGGGGCCAGGCAGAGGCACACAGAACCCTGGCCCGGGGCACACTGGCGGCCTGGCTGCAGGGCTCCTATGAGAGGCGGGCCCAGACTCCCACAGAGAGAAGGCCCATTACAGGATGCCAGAGGTGCTGTTCTGGAAAAGGCTCTGAAACCCGGCCGCTCCCAGCCCCGCCCCGCCCCCAGCCCCTCTTCCACACACCCCCAGGAGAGACCGCAGAATATGAGAGGTACTTTAATTTGAAACTGCTGTGAACTGGGGTAGGGAGGAGGCCACAGAAGGGGGAGAGGAAGCCCCGGCTGACGTAGAACAGGAGGGGACCAGCTTGGCCGCAGCTCGCTGGCTCCAAGGGGGAACAGCTGCTCCTCTTGTCGGAAGATGCATGCCGGGCTCAACCTGTCAGACCGAGCAGAGTCAGGGAAAAGAGCCTCCAGCCAGGGCCAGCCCACAGCACTCCTACACACCGCCATGCCACGCCACGCCACGCCACGCCACGCCACGCCCGTGGGAAGGGGGTGCGGTGTGTAACACTCACTTCAACTTCAAAGGCTGTGGAACTTGTCAGTCAGGGACTGCATGGATGCTGAAACACAGAGGGGCATAAGTGGGCACTCCTAACACGGGCGCAGAGAAGCCCGCCCCCCTGTCCCTGTGGGCAACTGCCTAGCCCTGCGACCTGAAACCCCTCCAGCCCCTACCCAAGGAGCCCTGGGCCTGACTCACTCACCCACCACCCGAATTAAACATGGCAATACTGTTCAAAGAGGACAAACTGTGCCAGTGATTCTCAAGCTTTGGGGCACATCAGAACTATTTGGAACTTGTCACATAAACAAGCCAACAAGACCCGTGGAAGCCATGCCAAGCAGCAGTTAAAGGGCGATTCAATGAGGCATCGCTAACCATCCTAACAGAAAGACATCTCCAGGGCTGGTTCTCGCTGGCAAAGTGTGCGTGCACTTCAGACAACATGCTGCTCTTTGCACACGGCCCTAGCTGCACGTGCCCAGCGGGCTGCAGGCTCCAGGGAACCTCGGTCCCTGTGAAGCCGCCTGCACCTGCAGCCCGCACCCCCGGCTCTACACTAAGACCCCACGCGCTGCCCCAGCCCGAGGCCCCTCATACCAAGTTGCTCTTTAAGTTCGTCGACTTCTCTCTGTAGCACGGGGCACTAGGCCAGCAGACACCGCAGAAGGAGAAATGATTAGTATACTCGGGCCTCCTCTCTCCTTGACCCCCCTCCTCTTCCCCCCCTCCCCTGGGGCTAGACTGGCACCCGCTCCTCCGCTCCTCCGTGGAAAGGAGCTGCGCGGGCTGCATGAGGTACAGGATGGGGGGGGAGGGGGGTGGAGCGGACACACACATCAGTGTAACCCCGACACGGATCCCACTGTCTAGTTTGGGCCTGCACTTCTAGGAGCCAGGGGAAGCATTACCCGGGGACAGCCCTCTGCTCCAGGTGGCAGCTGCTGCTGCCTTTCCAGTCTTGGGGGACGGTCAGTTAATTCCTGGTCACCTGAGAGGGGAAGAACACAACATCCAGCTTCCAAAGTGCCTAGGGAGGTGGCCGGGGGTTAAGGGGGGCCTGACGGGGCCTGATGTGAAGCAGTACCACCCTCTGCTGGCAACCAGTTGCCGTGCTCTGCCCAGCAGCTCCCCCTTCTCTGTGGGCCTGCCTCTGCTGCTGCTCCCCAGGGCCAGCCCATCTATGGCTGTGGTCCCCAGGACTGTGCGTGGCTCTGGGTTGGGCGCTGGCAGAGCTGCAAGCCATAGCCAGCCTCTGGGACGAGCCCCATGGCCAAAGATGGCTTATCAGAAACGGCCCCAATCTGCTGGTACTCTCCGTCTGGAGGTGCAGTTTGGGGCTGTGCCACGGATCACCGCTGTGCACACACCCCATGCAGAAGATGAGGTCCGCCTGAGGCCTCACCTGAGGCCCACCCTGTCGATACCCCGTTTCCTGTGGGAGAAGCTGTCTCCGGAGGCAGGGAGCAAGACTGAGCCCCCGGCAGAGCCCGCCAAGACAGAGGTCCCCTCCTCGACCCCTCTCCCCTCCACTCTTAGGAAACCCACAGGACTCACCCGAGGGTGTGGGCCCTCTGGGCAAGACGTTGCCCTGGCTCAGGGCCAAGAGCTGCGAGCGTCTTGGAATTAGGGGGGCTCCGATGCTGAAGTCGCCACTGCTGAAATCTCCACGATACGGGTACAGACCAGGCGGCCCTGGCTTGGGTGCAGGAGGCTAAAACAGAAAGTTCTCCCGGATTTGGCCTCGGGATGTGAGCACATGGGTGTGTTTAGGGGCTGGGGTGAGGCAGGGAATAGGAAGGGAATTCAGAAGCTGACCTCACCAGCATTTTCTCCCTCGGTCAGCCCCGGGCCAGGAGGCAGAGCTGAGTTAGGGACAACAGTGGGGCACTGAGGGATCCCAGGCCCCCTGCCAGGAAGGAAGGCTTGGGGAGCAGCTAGGAAGTAGCAATCCGGAGGCCCAGAGGTTTAAACACGCAAGCTTTTCTGCTCGTGCTTTTCAGCCCCGGCCCCCACCCACCCCTCACCCGAATCAGCTGCCCCAGCCCTCCCACCCTACCCCTCTGGTGGAGGAGGCAGGAAATGTGCCAGGTGTAGAGAATGCTGCCCGGCGTGGCACGGCACGGGCACGCCACGCCACGCATGCGTGGAGGGGCTGGCTCACTTAAGGTTTGCACTTGCTGAGACCACGCCAACCTGGCATCCTCAAGACGGAGTGTGCCCAACCGCGGGCAACCCCTGAGGGTCAGACAGAGGGAGCATGGGGCCTGATACTCACCTGGCCCCTTGGGACTGGGCTTCCCTTTGGCTCCTTATCTCCTTCCACCACGGGCTCGGACTCCCTGGTCCTCCTGGCCGCAGACTTCTTCCCAGCGCTCGTGTGCTTGGACTGTTGGTCCCCAAAGGGGCCCAGGAGGACTTCTTGCTCCCTCGTCAGCAGCGGGACGGTAGAGATTGTGGGGAAGTGACTGGCTCCAGAGGAGGCGCCGGGACTCTCTGCACCCAGGAGGGAAAGCTTCTCCCCAGACAAGGTTTGAGCCCCCGCCCAGGATCTCTTCTCCTGGGCCACCTTCCTCCAGGAATGGCCGTGGGCAGGCCACCTGCGGCTGCGGCAGCAGCTCCCAGGTAGCTGGGCCTGCTCTCCGCCTTCCCCCAGACCACACTCGGCATTTTCTTAGAGGAAGAGGTGTCGTGCTCTCCAACAGCCTGCCTTTCCACAGCCGAGGTGAGTCCTCGGGCAGCGGAGGACATGAAAGGGCCCGGCCACGTGAAGGACGCTCTCCCTGACGTGGGTACTCGGGTGCCTGGGGGTGTCCCTGGGACCCTCGAGGCTGCTGGGTCTGGCCATGCCTCTTCCTTTGCGGCTAACGCTCACTCTCATCAGCTGTATCTTCTCGATCTCATCGGATGACTCGGAGTCGGAAATGGGCCCGACCAGGCCTCCCGCGGAGGGCCGATGGCGACCCACAGTGCGGTTCGACCTATTCTTAGCGCCTCTCTTCGGGTTCACCCAGGGCCGGCCTCTCCTCGGGCCCCCTGGGGTGGAGCGGGGCAATGGGCGGAAGGCAGGGGCTGCGATCCCACCCAGCTCTGGGCCCGCACGCCTCTCCTACTGGGACCCTGATCTAGGTCCACCCACACGGTGGACACTTCCGTGGAGCAGCTCTCTGGGGAGGGATTTCTGCGGACGCCAGGACATCCTGGTCGGTCAGCTGCTGCAGGACGGCCGTCGCTGCCTCTTCAGCGAGGTAGCCCAGGACGTGGCCCTGACGTTGACCGGGGAGCCAGGCCGGCCTTCGCGGCCCCAAAGGACCTGCCCTTCTGCTTCCGCCCCTTCTGGCTCGGACGCGGACGCGGACGCGAAGCCCTCGCTGCTCCGCGGCGTCCCCGGATCAAGGCCTAGTCGCGGGCCTCGCGGAGCTGTGGGGCGGGCCGAGCGGCCGCCGGGCGGCTCCCACCCGCTGGGTCGAACCCCGCTCCCCAAACAGACCCTTCGTCATCGGAAGAACTCATGTCGCGATTCCCGGCAGCCCCGGCTCAGGGTAGACGGTCGCCCTGGTCACCGCAGCGAGTGGCGATGGCGCGCGGAAGGAGCGCCGAGGCCGTCTGAGGCACGCTCAGTCACCACAGGCGCCGCACGAGCTCGCCCCAACGTGCGGCTTCTGCGCGCCTTCGACGCCCGTGCCACGGCCTTGTCACTGGTCCGTCCGCGGCCAACCAGCGCGGCCCGCGTAGGCCCGCCCCTCGAGGCCCCAGCCAATAGGGTGGAGGGCCCCTGGTTCGCGCCAACGGGTGTGGTCAGCGGCCGTTGGAAGCCCGCGTGATGATGGAGTCTGGTTGTCGGGGGGCTCTGGTCCCATCACTTCCTGCCCCTCCCCCCCTTCTCCCGGGCTAGAGTCACCGCACTGAGCCTTGGTTTCCCATGTCCAAGGTGGGAAGATGGCGGCACCTGTCTCGGGGGATGAACGCAGCATGGAGGCGAAGCACCTAGCGCAGACAGGATCGGCCAACCTGTTCCTTAGCAAGAGTTAGCACCCGATAGGAAAATGGGCACCG